>NC_090265.1:1063916076-1064542326 GCF_040414725.1 Anabrus simplex
CACCTGCTATGCTGAAGAGGGGCGGTAGAGGTGCGATCCCTCGCTGAGTCCGAGAGAGAAAGCAACCCTGGAGGGTAAACGGATGAAGAAAGAAAGAAAGAAAGAAAAATGTGCAAAGAAATATCAATTATTTCAGCATAACAATGCAGCCACCCTGTAATCACTGTAATAGAAAGCAAATGAGAATAGCACATCAACTTTGCAACCGGTTTCTTTTTTTTTTTTTTTTCCTAACCTGGAGCAGCAACACTTCAAGGCTGATTTATAGAGGGCTTTGTTGGCAGTAAACATTCCCTTCAATTTACTAGGCAAGGTGTGTATTCTCTCCGAAGGCAGGTCCGAACCTTCGCAGAGGTATGCCTGAGCCGGAGTTTACGTACGGTAGGGTGGCTACTTCCTTTCCGCTCCTCCATTCCCTTACCTCCCACCAACAGCGCGTGGCAACCCATCCAAATCTTGACCTCGCCCAATGTTGCTTAACTTTGAGATCTCACGGGATCCGGTTTTTCAACACGGCTACGGGCGTTGGCTTCAATTTGCTATGAAATCCTAGAATTAGGGAGTTCCTTGGTAAATGTACCACGAAGAATATTCCCTACTAGTCCACATTAACAAAAGCCATGTTGATCCGATCCATGCATCCGTAAGTGTAATTTTGATTCATTTTTCATAAGAAATACAGCGTAAGTAAATAATAATTTAAACTAATCACAACATCGGTAATTAACCATGTAAAGGTAATGTTGGATCATAAGCAAATTAAAGGTAATGCTGGATCATAAGAACATTGAAGGTAACGCGCAATAATTTAGACTACTTTTTTTTCAATTTGCTTTACGTCGCTCCGACACAATAGGTTTTGTGGTGACAATAGGACAAAAAAGTGCTAGGAATTGGAAGGAATCAACCGTGGCCTTGATTAGGGTACAGTCCCAGCATTTAGGTGACGTGGAAATGGGGAACCCATTTTCAGGTCTGGCTACAGTGGGGTTCGAACCCACTATATCGCAAATGCAAGCTGAAAGCTACGTGATCTAAACTGCCCAGCCACTTGCTAGGTAGACTGCTTTTCTATACTTTTGATACTCTTTAAATTATCGATAATTTATGTCTGAATTAAGTTTTCACGCTATTTTGTTATATGGCTATTTAATTTTAAAGAACCTATTCAAATGCATATTTTGTGATTATGCAGTACTTTCTGCGCAACCAGCTCTAGTCATCATCAAATACAGTGCCAATTTCTTGTGTCCATTATAATAATTATTGTCCTATCATATCAAATGTGGGCCATCCAATCAAGAATTAGGAGAAAGATAACTCTAAATGTGGGTTACACAATTGAGAGCCATATTTCTTGAGGGATGAATTACTTGTACGCATGAATTGTTCTCAAGTTGAATGTTAGTAAGTAGTTGTAACAAAGAAATGGCGGAAGGCCCAGGGGAGTCATTCAAAAACCACGAGAGGTGTACGCATCAGAGGAAGAAAACAAAGCACGAGAGAGATGCATTGTCTACTGCGGACAAAGTGCCCGAGGGAAGTCGAGGCTCCAGCTCTACAACTTTGTTGTGAAGTGCCATCATTTTCACTTCGGTAAAAATGAACCTTATGGATAATATCAAAATACTAGTCTTTGTACGCTCAGAAATACCACTCCCATGTCTACTTCCAACTCTCTGTCTTCGCCACTGAATTCATTCAACTCTGCTTCTATACAAACTGTACCGGAGATGGTACTCCATTAATCTAAATGTAATTTGTAAGTTAATTAACCTCTTTATAACGTACAACTCATCGTAAATTTTATAATTATGAAGAACGTTTTCATACGTTAAGACCACAGGAGAAGTTTTATATAAAATATTTCGCCGTCATAAGGCTATCTATATCAATAACATTACGAGTGCAAGTAAAAAAATCAGTTTATTTTACTGAAGGAAAGTAGTATTTTTCTACGTAGTCTCCGTCATATTCAATGTAAGCCCTCCAGCATTTATAAGTGCATGGAGTCCCCGAGGTAAAAAAGAAAAATCCTCTGGTTGTCTGCACAGCGACTTGTACACTCGTTAATCTTTAACCGAACAGAACGTCTTTCCTCCCAGGACCTCCTTGAGTGGTAGGGATGATAGGGAAGACACTAAAATAGTAAGCCATGGACGATCGTAACTGTTACACAGACAGAATAGGACCAAGCATTGTTATGCTGCTGCACTGACAAACTTGCATCACCACACTGAATCATCATTCGTCGGTTAATTTCAATAAGTTTCACTCCTTCACTACTCAAAATCCGAAAAACAAACCGTTGTTCTCCATTCGTGCACGTCTAAAGTGGGGCGGCCATTGTTAAACTGGTAATTTGATGGTGTTGTTTGTTTACAGGATATTCGTCAAAGCGTCCGTAACAGTAGGCCTACTGCCAACGGGCCATGGCACGACATTTCGAACTCTTATAATACTATAAATTTAACTCACTTTCGCACAATTTTAACAGTACAATTATTACGATAACCTGGCTTGATAGAATTTCACGAAAGTTCAGAGATAACCGTGTTCCGTACTAGGTTTTGTAGTGCAGCGTGATCAGATATGCTTTACTCCGGCGCGCGGTGTTGTTACTATGGGAGAGCGTGCGCTCGTTCGATGCGTGCAGGTCGAGGTGAGTAGCGCGAAGGTAAACCACACAGAAGTAACATACAGTAAACTATTTTAAGAAGTCCATTGCTTACCATATTATGAAAGGAGATGTTCAAACTGCCCGCCTTAATTCCTCACAAATTTTTGGCACCTCATTAGGAAATTATTCGCAGATATTAACTTGAATTCGGGAGATAGTGGGTTCGAACCCTTCTGTCGGTGGCCCTGAATATGGTTTTGCGTGGTTTCCCATTTTTTCACGCCAGGCAAATTCTATAGCTGTACCTTCATTAAGGCCACGGCCGCTTCCTTCCCACACCTAGCCCATTCCTATCCCATAGGTCCCATAAGATTTGTCTGTGCCCGGTGCGACGTCATACAAATTGTAAAAAAAAAAGGTTGAAGATGGGAGGGAGAGGTTATTGCAAACACAGGTTTCCAATGCCCTGATATCGTCAAGCCGGAAGAGGACGAACTTTGATGACCTACAATGTCACAAGTGTTATATCGTCAATGAAAAATTATTGTTGTTAGCCGAGGAGTGCTCTGTCTTTACTGCTGTCATTAATCTCCACTAGATGAGATTATTGCCGCAATTACAAGATCTAACCCGTTAAAGACGGGCACACAAAATCTAGCTTTGAATAACAATGGAACATATGCACAACCTGTGGTGGATTAAGCAATTAAAT
This sequence comes from Anabrus simplex, assembly GCF_040414725.1. Lineage (NCBI taxonomy): Eukaryota > Metazoa > Arthropoda > Insecta > Orthoptera > Tettigoniidae > Anabrus > Anabrus simplex. Next base: position 1,063,919,409 of record NC_090265.1, read on the forward strand.
TCCACCCAGCATAACTTTATTCGAGAATTGGAAAAGATCGAAATGAAAGCACCACGATTTGTTCCGGATGATTTTCGACCAAATAGTAGTGTTACAATTAGGTATAACAGTTAGGTTCTTCGTTCCCTTGAAACTATATATTTTTTTAATGGCGTTTGCCCTCGGCAGAGGCCTCGTGCAGATCTTTCAAGTTGACGCCGTTTAGGCGACCTGCACTTATATGAGGATGGGGCCCTACCTACGATGAATACTAACGATGAAGATGGCACACTAGCCCTGACCCCGAGCCATCGGAATGAACCAATGAAGGTTAAATCGCCGAACAAGCCATGAAAATTGAATCCGGGAACCCCTGAAACAAAGGCCAGCACGTTATCCATTTAGCCATGGAGTTGGAAAACTAATTTATGATTTAATTAAGTTACTTCTTTTCCAGGTTTAATCTGTTGTTAAATGTTTTTTCCGGGTATTTTCTAAATGTTATTTAATCAAAAATTAGTTTCGGCAGACTGAAGAACTAAACAGTTATAGATTAAGTAAAACGAAAATGAAAAGAAATGGCTTCCACTATAACTAATTATAATAATGTTCCGGATGTTTGGCTCAGAAGACTTGGGTGTAAGGAGACGAGCAGCTGGACTAAGCGGAATGTTCCGAGTTGTCAGTGGAGAGATTGCATGGAGTGGAAAAATCATAATATGAAGATAAAGTTGGAATTCAAAATTGGGGCAAATACTATTTTATAGGAAGAAGAATTAGAGACTGAAATAACTTATCAAGGGAGATGTGCGTTAAATGTTCAACATCTTTTATATCATTTAAAGAAATGACTGGGAATCTACCACATGGGTGCCAGCCCTAAATGCAGATCAGTGGTGGCTGATTATGATAGCAGTTTATCATGACTGTCATGCCCTCGTTGACAGGCCTGTTCTACATAGTATGCTGTGATTATAACATTTTTAAATAGATTTTAAACCTAGGTATCTTTCTCCAGATAGGCTACCCCCATTATAAATCCATAACTTCGATTCGTCTTTCTTGTATCATGGCATGTTACAATGTCCGGAGTCCGGCTCCATGGCTAAATGGTTAGCGTGCTGGCCTTTGGTCACAGGGGTCCCGGGTTCGATTCCCGGCAGGGTCGGGAATTTTAACCATGATTGGTTAATTTCGCTGGCACGGAGGCTGGGTGTATGTAACGTCTTCAACATCATTTCATCCTCATCACGACACGCAGGTCGCCTAAGGGTGTCAAATCAAAAGACCTGCAGTTGGCGAGCCGAACTTGTCTTCGGACACTCCCGGCACTAAAAGCCATACGCCATTTCATTTTGTTTCACGATGTCCGGAATATGTTTCTAATCAGTGGGACTAAATCATATGTTCCTGCAGGGTTTCTGCATAGTTCGTGGTCCCTTCTGGCTCCAACGTTAACGACTATAAAAAACATTTTAACCAATGAATTTTAATTTACATTTCCACCCAGTTCTAACTGCTCATTTGGGAATGGTAGAGCGAAATTACAAATTCACTCCCAGAGGAAAAATAGTTGCGTTGTTGTCGCTGTATGCACGTTCGCTCGTCCCAATTTACAACTAAAATTTTCTGAAACATGTCGCATCCCCTAAGGTAGTTTCTATAGGCCGTTTGAGAATAAAATTCTGTGATGGCAGAACGGAATGCGAATTTTATTATTAGAGACAAAAAATGAAGTGAGCCTTCAAATAACTTCTTTCTTTCTTAATCTGCTTACCCTCCAGGGTTGATTTTTCTCTCGGACTCAGCGAAAAAGCACGGAAAACCACTTCCAGGTTGGCTGAGGTGGGAATTGAACCCACCTCTACTTAGTTGACTTCCCGAGGCTGAGTAGACCCCGTTCCAGCCCTCGTATCACTTTTAAACTTTCGTGGCAGAGCCGGGATTCGAACTTGGCCCTCCGAGGGTGGCAGCTAATCACATTAACCACTACACCACAGAGGCGGACCCAAATAACTTCATTCATTCATTGCAAGGCTGAGTAGCTCGGACGATAGAACCGTATTCGCTCTTACATGCCCCTGTGCATCTTCGGTACCAATCTAACATATTTATTAGGGGCATTCCTTCTCCATACCTCGTTCTTGGACACTTTATCATAGGCCTTTGCCAAATCTATAAACATCAGGTGAAGGTTTTCCTGAAACCTTTCTATGCTAAGAAACGGGACATTCCCATAAACTTACAAGACACAGAACTTAAATTTTGTTATCTTGTTACCGGCCACAATTGATTAAGGTGCTTTGGCCTCGAGATTAAATGACTTACGTTACATAGTAATTCTAAGAAGAGGTTCCCAGTTGACAATGTTGAGACCCACCATTTGATGTCATTAAACTCTTTATCATTTTCATTTCGGTTTTATATAAACAGTCTGAAGTTTCTAATATGAACATGAAGCATTCTGCTATATCATTCCACCATATAAACTTTTCTCTCCAGTCATGTCTAATGTTCACCTCCTGTGGTGAACCCTTAGCTTTACAGCGAAGGCCGTGAAAGGACAGGGATCTTGTCGCCTGAACAGCAAAATTCAACGATGGATTTTATTCTCAAATTGTGAATTTCTGGACGCACTCTTTTAAATAGCAAGGACTCATATACCATGTGCAGATATTTTGATACAATTTAGGCTACTTGCGTGTTAGTTTCGACGTTTCGTTTATATTTAGCGGCTGGGAGACAAACCAGAGTGCTACTAGGCGATCTATGACTGACATTTAATTAATTATGTTGGATAAATACCGAATGCTTCATCAGAAACTTTTACATGCCGACATCGTACGACATGCAGTTCCCTTCACAAATTCAACTACAGTGCCTGTATCCGGTTTTAAATCCATGGTCCAAGAATTCGGGAACTGACGCTCTTCTATTGATCCAAGAAGGAGTTTAAAAGGTGTAATATTTATCCATTCTCAATTCAGATTCTGTTAAAGATAGTCAGCAAGATGTCGTGAAATTCTAATAGTGAAAGTTATAAATCAGTCTAATGAATAATAATAATAATAATAATAATAATAATAATAATAATAATAATAATAATAATAATAATAATAATAATAATAATAATAATAATTGTTTTACGTCCCACTGCCTACTTTTACGGTTTCCGAAGACTCCAGGGTGCCGGAATTTTTCTCATAAGAGTTCCTTTACTGCTTGTGCCATAGGGATTAAATCTGGACCTGGAGATGCTTCTCCTTTAATGTTTTTAACTGCGGCTGAGATATCATCCAACGCTATGTACACCTATTTGGATCACTCACCCGGTTTTATAAGCTCTTCTTCTCCTTCTTTATCTGTTTACCCTCCAGGGTAAGTTTTTCCTTCGGACTCAGAGAGGGAGCTCACCTTTACCGTCTCAAGGGCAGACTTCTGGAGCTTCAGACTCTGGGTCGGGGATACAACTGGGGAGGATGATCAGTACCTCGCCCAGGTTTCCTCACCTGCTATGCTGAACAGGGGCTTTGCGGGTGATGGGAAGATTGGAAGGGATAGAAAAGGAAGAGGGAAGGAAGCGGCCATGATCTTAATTTAGGTACCATCCCGGCATTTGCCTGGAGGGGAAGTGGGAAAATACAGAAAACCACTTCCAGGATGGCTGCGGTGGGAATCGAACCCACCTCTACTCGGTTGACCTCCCAAGGCTGAGTGGACCCCGTTCCAGATTTCGTGGCAGAGCCGGGAATCGAACTCGGACCTCCGGAGGTGGCAATTAATCACACTAACCACTACACCTTAGAAGCGGACGTTTTATAGGCTCTTCACGGATAAATACATTTCGTGCAAATGGCATACAAGGTACTGTATAGTAGTTAAATTTTGTAATTATGATGATTTTCCTCCTCTGCGAACCATGTGACCTTGCCGCGGTGGGGAGGCTTGCGTGTCCCAATGATGCAGATAGCCGAGCCGCAGGTGCAACCATATCGGATGGGTATCTGTTGAGAGACCAGACTAACGAATGGTTCATCGAAAGGGGGGTAGCAGCCTTTCGGTAGTTGCAAGGGCGGCAGTCTAGATGATTGACTGATACGGCCTTGTAATAATACTCAACATGGCTTAGCTGTGTTGATACTGCTACACGGCTGAAAGCAACGGGAAACTACAGCCGTAACCACCTCCCGAGGACATGCAGCTCTCTCTGTATGAATGATGTACTGATGATGGCTTCCTCCTGGGTAAAATATTCCGGAGGTAAACTAGTCCCCCATTCGGATCTCCGGATGGGGACTACACGAGAGGGGGCGATCATCAGGAAGATGGATACTGACATTCTGCGAGTCGGAGCGTGGAATGTTAGAAGTTTGAATCGTTGTGGTAGGTTAGAGAATCTGAAAAGGGAGATGGATAGGCTAAAGTTAGATGTAGTTGGTATAAGTGAAGTACGTTGGCAGGAAGAACAGGATTTTTGGTCAGGCGACTACCGAATTATCAACACGAAATCAAACAGGGGTAATGCAGGAGTTGGTTTAATAATGAATAAGAAAATAGGGCAGCGGATAAGCTACTACGACCAGCATAGTGAAAGAATTATTGTCGCCAAGATAGACACCAAACCAATGCCCACCACAATAGTGCAGGTCTATATGCCTACTAGTTCAGCGGATGATGAAGAAATTGAAAGAATATATGAGGAGATAGAAGATTTAATACAATATGTCAAAGGTGACGAGAATCTAATTGTGATGGGAGACTGAAACGCAGTGGTAGGCCAAGGAAGAGAAGGTAGCACAGTAGGAGAATTTGGATTGGGACAAAGGAACGAAAGAGGAAGTCGGCTGGTTGAATTCTGCACTGACCATAATTTAGTCCTCGCCAATACTTGGTTCAAACACCACAAACGACGGCTGTATACGTGGACGAGACCTGGAGACACTGGAAGGTATCAAATAGACTTCATTATGATTAGGCAGAGATTCAGAAACCAGGTGTTGGATTGCAAAACTTTCCCAGGAGCAGACGTGGACTCTGACCACAACTTGTTGGTCATGAAATGCCATCTGAAGTTGAAGAAATTGAAGAAAGGAAAGAATGCAAAAAGATGGGATCTAGACAAGTTGAAAGAAAAGAGTGTGATGGATTGTTTCAAGGAACATGTTGCACAAGGACTAAATGAAAAGGCCGAAGGAAACACAGTAGAGGAAGAGTGGAGAGTCATGAAAAATGAAGTCAGTAGGGCTGCTGAAGAAATGTTAGGAAGGAAGAAAAGATCAACTAAGAATCAGTGGATAACTGAGGAGATACTAGACCTGATTGATGAACGACGAAAATACAAGAATGCTAGAAATGAAGAGGGCAGAAAAGAATACAGGCGATTAAAGAATGAAGTGGATAGAAAGTGCAAGGTAGCTAAGGAAGAATGGCTGAAGGAGAAGTGCAAGGATGTCGAAGGCTGTATGGTCCTGGGAAAGGTAGATGCTGCATACAGGAAAATCAAGGAAACCTTTGGAGAAAGGAAATCTAGGTGCATGAATATTAAGAGCTCAGATGGAAAGCCACTTCTAGGGAAAGAAGACAAAGCAGAAAGATGGCAGGAGCATATCCAACAGTTGGATCAAGGTAACGATGTAGATAATTTGGTTCTGGAACATGAAGAGGCTGTTGATGCTGATGAAATGGGAGACCCAGTTTTGAGGTCAGAGTTTGACAGAGCTGTGAGTGACCTAAATAGGAACAAGGCACCTGGAATTGATTATATTCCCTCTGAATTACTGACTGCCTTAGGAGAAACCAGCATGGTAAGGTTATTTCATTTAGTGTGCAAGATGTATGAGACAGGAGAAGTCCCATCCGATTTTCGGCAGAATGTTGTTATACCTATTCCCAAGAAAGCCGGTGCTGACAGGTGTGAAAACTACCGCACTATTAGTTTAGTATCTCATGCCTGCAAAATTTTAACACGTATTATTTACAGAAGAATGGAAAAACAAGTTGAAGCTGAGTTGGGGGAAGATCAATTTGGCTTCAGAAGAAATGTAGGAACACGTGAAGCAATCCTGACTTTACGTCTGATCTTAGAGGATCGAATCAAGAAGGACAAGCCCACGTACATGGCATTCGTAGATCTAGAAAAGGCATTCGATAATGTTGATTGGACCAGGCTATTTATGATTCTGAAGATGATAGGGATCAGATACCGAGAACGAAGAATTATCTACAACCTGTATAAAAATCAGTCTGCAGTGATAAGAATCGAGGGCTTTGAAAAAGAAGCAGCAATCCAGAAAGGAGTGAGGCAAGGCTGCAGTTTGTCCCCTCTCCTTTTCAATGTTTACATAGAACAGGCAGTAAAGGAAATCAAAGAGAAATTTGGAAAGGGAATCACAGTCCAAGGAGAGGAAATCAAAACCTTGAGATTTGCCGATGATATTGTTATTTTATCTGAGACTGCAGAAGATCTCGAGAAGTTGCTGAATGGTATGGATGAAGTTTTAGGTAAGGAGTACAAGATGAAAATAAATAAGTCCAAAACAAAAGTAATGGAGTGCAGTCGAACGAAGGCAGGTGATGTAGGAAATATTAGATTAGGAAACGAAGTCTTAAAGGAAGTAGATGAATATTGTTACTTGGGTAGTAAAATAACCAACGATGGCAGAAGTAAGGAGGACATAAAATGCAGACTAGCACAAGCCAGGAAGAATTTTCTTAAGAAAAGAAATTTGCTCACTTCAAACATTGATGTAGGAATTAGAAAGATGTTTTTGATGACTTTTGTGTGGAGCGTGGCATTGTATGGAAGTGAAACATGGACGATAACTAGCTCAGAAAGAAAGAGAATAGAAGCTTTTGAAATGTGGTGTTACAGAAGAATGCTGAAGGTGAGATGGATAGATCGAATCACGAATGAAGAGATACTGAATCGAATTGGTGAGAGGAGATCGATTTGGCTACATTTGACGAGAAGAAGAGATAGAATTATAGGACACATCTTAAGATACCCAGGACTTGTTCAGTTGGTTTTTGAAGGAAGTGTAGGTGGCAAGAACGGTAGGGGTAGACCAAGGTATGAATATGACAAACAGATTAGAGCAGATGTAGGATGCAATAGTTACGTAGAAATGAAAAGGTTAGCACAGGATAGGGTGACATGGAGAGCTGCATCAAACCAGTCTATGGACTGATAACTCAACAACAACAATGATGATTTTACGTACCACTAACTATTTGCACGGTTTTCGGAGACGCCGAGGTGCCGAAATTAATTCCTGCGGGATTTCTTTTACGTGCCAGTAAATCTACCGACACGAGGCTGACGTATTTCAGTACCTTCAAATACGATCGGACTGAGCCAGGGTCTAACTTGCCAAGTTGAGGTCAGAAGGCCAGTGCATTAACTGTCTGAGTCACTCAGCCCGGCTCAGTCTAAGGAAATGATTACATTTAATTCAGCCTAATCTCTAACAGCAATTAGTTAAATACGCTGTATATGACAGCAAGTAATTAATTCCAAGTTGCTGTACAAGATGCTATCATCCCTGTTATCTAGCGACAGTGAGCAGTGCAATAACATCTGGTGACTAGTTGGTGCAGAGCATTGCCACCTATCACGACATCTGCCGCAACAGTCATGTATATTCATAGCTCTCATGGCAGCTGACAAGCGACCCGCTACCAGTAAACATGCTCACTCCGCACTCATTTTTCGCAATCTTACATGTGGATCAAACCTAGGAATGAAGGATGGAAATTTTTCACAAACCATACAGTAGCACTGATACCTTAAATTAAGATCAGCTATTAGGCCACGCGTAATTACGACAATCATTTTCAGGATATTAGAACAAGTTGCCATCAATTATTCTTTAAGGGGATTACGAGTACAATGTAGACTGGGGACGTGAACTGTATTGAACCTTATCACTATATGGCTCAATATATTAATACTGTGGCATACCATTTTTATACATTTGTGAATCGCAGGAAACAAAGGCAGGACCCCTGGAGGGCCGTGCCATAGCTTATGCGAACCCCGTGTTGATCCAGTAGAAACGGACTCCTTGAATTCAAACCGAGCCGTTGGCCATGAATTGAGTCATGCAGACCCCTATTTCAACCGCTAGTCCAACAGCCGAGAGCTGGAGGGAAGAGTATTTGAACGTGGAGATCCACTAACAGCTGTATTAAGGCCGGTCTCCACTGATTAACATTTAACAACAACATGTTAAATGTTAAAAGTGTTAAATGTTAACTGGTGACACCATCAACATGTTAAATGTAAAATGTTGAACGCTGTTTCATTTAACATTGTGTCCACATTTAATGAACATGTTAAACTTGACCTTCTTTGTTTGTATATAGGTAGTTCATCATATCATATTTCCGGTAATACATTTAGGTGGTGTCTAGTATTTTCAAACAAAGACAATGGACTCAGATGAAGAGGATTTGGCCTTTGTTTTTGCCACTGTTGCTTCTTGTTATGATTTACAAATGCAGTTTTATTAGACACATTTCATCCCCTCATCCTGCTCACTGCTTCAAAAGCAAACCACTTTGAAGAATAAACTTCGTCCGCTCCCGCCCCCCCCCCCCCGCCTTCCGATTTTTCTGTTGTTTTTTTTTTTTTCTTTTCTTTTCTTTTGCAATACTCGACTGTACTGGGAGCGGAGGGACGCTAGTTTCTTTTTTTTTTTTTTTGCGATGCACTCGCAGGAATAATTCTAGATAATTTAGAGTTCCTGGAAACTGTCGGCTTTCTTCGCTTTATCTCTGTATTCCTTTGATGAGACATACCACAAACAAGGCCTTTCTATTATGTCATTAATTAAGTCTAAAATATTTTTTCTCCACTCCATTTCTGACTATAAATTTTAGTATAGTGCAGAGAGAACGATACGCGTGTGCGTACCGGTACCGGTACTGTATTTGTAGCTTATAACAAAGAGAATGAGTGTTGCGGAGTGTTGTAACTATAATCCTACTTCACGAGAAGCACTTCGTTTGCGTCGTTTGGTTATCTGTTGACATGGAAATGGCAAGGAAGTTGCCGAAGCTGTGCCAACATCTCACGAACAAGTAATTGACTTGACATGTTTTCCACTTGGAGCGGAAAACACGCAACATGTTAAAAGTGTTAACCTCAACATTCTGAGTTAACATGCAAAGTCAATTGGAAGACACAATCACAATATACATGTCAATTGTAACATGTTAAATTTAACATGTTGGTGTTCAATGTTAATCAGTGGAGACCGGCCTTTAGGTTGACCAACTTCGCTATCCCAGGGCTGTAATCACCAGAATTTAAACCAATAAATCCGTCAATGAGCTAGATTCCACAGGTCCGACTTCATAAGAAATTGAGAACAGAATTACCTTAGGCCAGGAGACCACAATAATGACTAAATGTGCTATTATGATGAAAGTGCGAAGTTATAGTCTAGGCCGTTGCTCCTTTGTCGGCCGTTACATAGCGAGCGGCAATGTTTGCTGCGGAATCACCTTTTCAGTGGCTTTATGGTAAGCCTATATAACCCCGCGTGGAGGGGAAGCTTCCTCATCCAACACTCGAACACATTCGAACACAGGAACACATTCAATACATTCCCAGCCAAGCGCTCACAGCGAGGCGAGCACATCAAGGAGAGCCAAGCTACCAGCCGAGCCAGCACCCTGACCAGCCAGCTCGCCTACCGCCAAGTCTCTCGCCAAGCTCCCGCACAGATTGCCAGCCAATCAGAGAGCAGCATCACGACCGGCAGCCAATACTAGTCAACCAGCCAGTCAGCCACACCAGCAAGCCTGCCAAACCTTGTGCGGGCACACGAGCAATTGTCTAATGCTCAGTGCGGTCATTAGTTCGTATCTTACCTTGGCGTGATCCAATCAAAAACTAAACCTGATACGACTAGTGCCCACTGAGTACGCCAAGTAAGACGCAGGTCCTCACTTTGAGTTTGACCGTTTCCAGTGCTTCACAGCACCCCTGACCCTACCAAGCCACAGCACCTAACCCTGTGCCGGGACAATTCTGGTGGATTGAGTAGCCAGAACCCCGGCCCTTCCCATTCCTACCATGAGTACCGACACCTTCGATTCCTTCGACTACAGCAACTGGTCCTGGAAATCTCCAACCCCCACTACTGAAGAAGAAGAAGAAGAAGAAGAAGAAGAAGAAGAAGAAGAAGACTACTAAACCCCTTTCCATTATGTCCGTTTCGATTCACCTTTCCCTACCTCAGAGAAATGTGACGTCCTAATCTTACCTCTCCAGACATCCGGCCCGGCCCCGCTCACAAGAAAAGCCGTCATTCAGTCAATTAAACCTATCCTTGAAGATTTAATTGCAGTTGCCGAAGAAACCCACAATAACCTTCTCCTAATTACTCCTATCGAAAACAAATTCACCTCCATCATCATAGAAACTATCCAGAATGCAGGACTCCCGCAACCTATTCTAATCAACCCCCTCCATCGCACATCCAACCCAAATGTCACCCCCGCAACATATCCAGAAACTCAGGACGCCAGCACCTTAACAGACCTCAAACTACCAACCCGCTCCAGAACCAGCCAAACAGATAAGCAGAAACCGATCCCGAAAACCAAGTCTAAACTAATCCAAACCAGAAAACTAGAAACCCCTCCCCCACACACCCCCACTCTTCCGCCGCCTACACCTGTCAAGTCTGCGACAGTCCAAACCGACCCAGAACCATCACCACCCACTCCACCACCGCCGCCAGCCACCCAATCCACAGAAGCCCAAACCAACCCACAGCCATCCCTCACAGACACCCACACACAAACAAAGAGCAGACGTAAAAAACCTGCTCACGCAACACCACCGAACCCAGACTCCATCACACCCATCCCTCATTACACAGTGCTATAATTGCCTGGAACTAAACCACGTAGCAAGTTCCTGCTCTAAACCCACCAGATGCAATAGGTGTGGCGGTTCTCACCGCCACACACATTGTAAGGTGCCACGGGGCCAGGCGAGGTGTGGCAACTGCCAAGGCAGTCATGCCGCCTCGTTTCCTGGCTGCCCATTCATCAAGAGCGCAATAAAAGCACATTACAGACAGTCCAGACACTTACAACCAATCACACAGCCACCCCCGCTACTCAGCCTACCGACCCCACCACGTACGCAACCGAACCCGGGACCTACCACTCCGTTCCCCACCTCACTCACTCCAGACACAACAACCCTGCTACAGCTATTGCTACCAAACCTAATCTCAACCCAAACCAGGCCACTTCCAACGCCCACCCAGCAAGATACCACGACTCCCACCCCCCAGTAAACCCCACCAAGCTCAAGAAGAACAATGTAAAGTCCTCACTTCCTACCAAATAACAGCAGCCTTCTAGCCTAACCACAACCACACAAGAAGATCCCAACCGCAATAACCTACTCACAAACCACAAATAACTACCATAAACACCTAAGAAATAACAAAAGTTCCACCATAACAGAAGCACTGGAAACAACTGGACGCCGAGGCGGGTCACACACAAAGCTACAAATTACGATGCTACTTTCAATTAGTTCAAAATTTATAGTGCTACTAACAACTCGCACACGCAAAGCAATTTTTGCGTAACAAACAATGACAGGGCCCTCTGGCGCGACACTGCAAACTCCACAGTGAAGCAACATTGGGCATGGCTAGTACCCGGATGGGTGACCGCCGAGTCAGCTACCAGTCCTTGAAACAAATATATTAGGAACTATTACAACAGTCATGGTACGATGCCACAAGTTCATTTGCCAAACTAATATTAATAACATACTTCTACCTACGAATGCCACTAACACAACACATCTATTATTATTATTATTATTATCAACCAACACTATATTTCTATTATCCTTAAACTTATTTCCCCAAACAGCCCAGGTGAGGATCGCTAAAGCGAAACCGGAACTGGGAATTAATTACAAAATACTGTAACATTTGGAAGCTTCCTCATTCGTTTCTCATTCTTTGATTCGTTCTGAGTCCCGTATTCTTAAGGGTGTCCTCAGTACGGTGACAGTTGTACGCATAGTGCGTTACAAAGACTTACAAATTGCTATCGTTTGAGACTTTCAAAATTCAGATACTGTGTTTTCTTATCTGATGTTAATAAGACGCCAAGTGAGGCGTGGCGTACAGTAGTTTATAATTTATCTAATTACATTTAAATGTGAGCTTTATAGACTAGCATTAAATAACTGTAAACCAGCTCACGAGTATAAACTTTGTATACGCGTCCGCGAGTCGCCAGTTTAACGTATGCGTTCCGCATATATAATTACTGCTGAGAAGGACCGGGCTTGATCCCTTAAATTAGTTACGCACAAATCGGGAATAATTTATTTGCGCCTGAACTATATTGGTAACGACATTCCTTATGCAGCCAGTCCCTGTGACGAATGATCAGAAAGTATAGCTTCTATGGTCGGTCGTTGTGTACATTTCAATGGATATGAGAGACTGTATGACCTAGCTACCTTCTGGCTCAGTGAGAAAAAGCGGAAAACTATCGCTCTCTTCATTTTCATAGGGATCTTCTTCAGTGACATCTGGACTACCTATGGCAACTGGTGGTGGAACCATTAGGGAGTCAACCAGCCTTGAGACTGAGAAATCATCATACATGAAAGAGACCTTGCTCGTACAATATTTTATCCGTAGAAACTACAGAAAGGACTTTTAACGGATAAGAAACATCGCGAGCATCAAACGAAGACGAGAACCTTGAAAGAAACATACATACCTAACTTGCAGCCATGTCAACAGAGATTCCATCACTGAGCAATCAAAGCAGTTTGGAACTTCCCTGAAATAATTAGTTCTCTCACGTAGTTATTAGTAGCAGTACTCTGTGTTATTCTTCTTATTCCTACTTCCAACCAGCACTTTGACCGTTTTGATTTAACTAAAGGAAACTTCGGTACACTTATCATAGCAACATGATCTGTAGCCAACGGTAGCGACCAAGCTGTATTTTTTCATAACATGACTTGACTCTAGAAACAACTACATTGAGCATTAAACACGTATATTATGCGACTTCATAACTGAAAAGATGTAAGTGTGGGACTTACCTGATCTCCATCATACGTCCAGGAACCAAATTTCATAAAGCATGTCTGCTGGTCAAAAGGGAAGTATCGCACGTCGATTTCGCAGGACGACTTGAAGATGGCGGGTGGAGTCCACATGACCGTGCCGGTGTGGTGCAGCACGGCCTTCGTCATGGTGGTCACCACGTACTCGCCGTCCGCACTGGAACAGCATACACAACATACTATGAGTACAGGAAATGATGATCCTTAGAAGTTACGTGTTCTGAGTCCAGCCGTGAACCCACTGTCTGCACTGGAACAACGTATCAAACATATCACGTGAGTATAGGAAATTATGATCTTCACGTGTTACATATTCTGAGTCCAGCCATGAACCCACTGTCTGCACTGCAACAACGTATCAAACATATCACGTGAGTATAGGAAATTATGATCTTCACGTGTTACATATTCTGAGTCCAGCCGTGAACCCACTGTCTGCACTGGAACAACGTATCAAACATATCACGTGAGTATAGGAAATTATGATAATAATAATGTTATTAGTTTTACGTCCCACTAACTACTCTTTTACGGTTTTCGGAGACGCCAGGAAATTATGATCTTCACGTGTTACATAGGCCTATTCTGAGTCCAGCCATGAACCCATTGTCAGCACTAGAACAACGTATCAAACATATCACGTAAGTACAGGGAATAATGATCCTCAGGTGTTACATATTCTGAGTCCAGGCATGGACCTGCTGTCTGCACTGGAACAACATATCACGTGAATACAGGAAATTATGATCCCTAGGTGTTACGTATTCTGAGTCCAGCCATGGACCCGCTGTCTGCACTGCAACTACATATCAAGTGAGTACAGGAAATGAGTAAGTGTTACGTATTCTGAGTCCAGCCATGTATCCGCTGTAACTAGAACAACATTTCCTGTGAGTACAGGAATTGATGATCCTTAGGTGCTACGTGTTCTGAGTCCAATCATGTACCCACACATGTACCATGTACAGTACAGTGTTGATCCAGAACAATCCACAGCAGTTAGCCTCGTTGAACTCCGCGTAGCCGACTGACGGACTCATTTCCGATTAATGACTCGTCATGCACTCGCCATCGCGATTGACGAACTCAATGCTGACTCGCTCGAGAGCGATCCCAAACTGATCGGCGTGCACTAGTTGTGCGCTTTATATAAAGGCCTAGTCGTTTCTAATTCCAGACCATTCTGAGCGCCTGGTGCGTTATTAATATAAGCTTCAGCTTCTTCTTGAGACATAATCCACCTGATAGCCGCCCCTATTAGGGAATCAAAGGATTCATCAATTCATGTGACCAATATTTCTCGTATCTGTTGTACAGGTGTGAGTAGGGCTTGAGTCAAAACATAAGATTAAAATTTCTTATAGCGAGCCTCAACAATTCTCCGGCGCTGTTGTTTGGTTCGCAACCGTCCCCATCCACAATGTCGAAACTGTGCCGCAGTTATTCTCTCTCTCTCTCTCTGGCATTCTTGCCGGCTACTCTGAATGGACCTTCATTGTCATGTTAATATCAATAACATGCTCTAGGTTCTTTTCTTTGGCACAAGCAGATTATTTAAAGAATAGCATTGCGGACAATTAGAAATGTGATAGGTAATGTTTAAGGGAAAACATATACAGGAGGATTATATTAGACATTCTAGAGTGCGTTATTGATATACTGATAAGTCTTTTAAAGCGTTTCTACAAAATAATCATGCAAATTTTCAATGAATGATGGTACTTATAGAGTCAACCGCAGTTAGCTGCAAAGCATTAAACTATTAAAGCCTTTCGTACTTTTTTTTTTTTTTTTTTTTTTTTTTACAATCTGCTTTACATCGCACCGACATCGATAGGTCTTACGTCGACGACGGGACAGGAAAGGGCTAGGAGCGGGAAGGAAGCAGCCTGGCCTTAATGAAGATACAGCCCTAGCATTTGCCTGGTGTGAAAATAGGAAACCACGGAAAACCATATTCACGGCTGCTGACAGTGGGATTCGAACCCACTATCTCCCGAATGCAAGCTGACAGCTACTTATCCCAGACCAGGCCATTTGCTCGGTTTAAAGCTTATGGTTGCTTGTTGTTTAAAGGGGCTTAACATCTAAGGTCATCGGCCCTTAAAGCTTATTACTCGGTGTCTTGGTATACAGGATGGTCCGAAAGAACGTGAACCGAGTATATGAGCGTTACAAGTTTGGTCATACTGATAAATAATTTGAAAAAAATAACTCGATATCCCGCGCCGTTGTCATTTTATCAGCTGTTGAAGTTAGCCAATCAGATCGCTTCGCGGGTGAATTCAAATGGGTTTTACGCAGCGGTGTTGCTAAATCTGCAGGTCACTTAGACTGGCTGGAGAGCCATGTCGAGAAATCAGCATCAAACATACAACACACCGTGAGTTTCAGCCGGTATCCTCGTAGCGCGTTCCTGACACCTTGGAGGTCACTTTTCAAATCCCTCCCCCATGACGAAGTTTTATCTTCGATTGGTGCTCTCAGACCGGTCTTATGCTACGTGCAGATTTAGTAACATTACCGCTCAAAGCGCATTTGAATTCACCCGCTAAGCAATATTATTCGTTAACTTCAGCAGCTGATGAAAAGAAAACGGCGTGAGATATCGATTTTTTTTTTAAATAACGGATCAGTGTGACCAACCCTCTAACGCTCATATAGGTGATTCACGTTGTTTCCGACCACTCTGTACATTACTCATTCATCCGTATTTTGTAGTTTCTGAGCTATAAAAATTTGAAATCCACTAAATATAAGCAAGTGTAAGTTGTACCTCCTCCTCCAAAAAAGTATCCCCCTGTGGGTGGGGGCGGTAGAATAACACCCACGGTATCCCCTGCCTGTTGCAAGAGGCTACTAAAAGGGGCCCCAGGGGCTCTGAACTGTGGAGCATAGGTTGGCGACCCCGGGGCCCTTAGCTGAGCCCTGGCATTGCTTCCACTTACTAGTACCAGGCTCCTCACTTTTAGCTCTCCTATCCGACCTCCCTTGGTCAACTCGTGTTCTTTTCCGACCCCGCAGTATTACAGCACTCGAGGCCTAGGGGTAGGGAGTCTTCCATTTTCACGCCCTTCATGGCCCTTGTCTTCCTTTGGTCGATATCTTCATTTTTCGAAGTGTCGGATCCCTTCCAGTTTTCCCTTCTGATTAGTGTTTTATAGAGGATGGTTGCCTAGTTGTACTTCCTCTTACAAGAATAATCACCACCACATGAAAAAGTACTTTGTTGAGATGAGAGGTTGAGTCAATTTAATGTTCAATCCGATGATGCTTAACATCGTTACTAAAACATCACTGTTGATTTAAAAGAAACTAATTGCCCTTCTCCAACATCTCTGAAATATCTTCTTCCCCCGCTTTACTCACACCATGGTAGGATCGCGGATGTGAAATGTATAGCAAATATGGACTTGGCCCTGTTTTACGACCGAATAATATTCCTGACGCCAATCGTACGTGGAGAGATATATTCACTATTGTTTCTGTGCTGGTTGGTAGTGTGCTGTGTGCATGAATCAGAGAAATTAACCAGACGGCACTAAAATCTCCAATCCGGCCGGCAATCGAACCCGGAATTCTCTACAGTGAAGACCTCCACTGCGACAATTCAAACTTTTGAAATCTATTAAATGCTATTTGTACATTAACCAATAGCATTTGTAATTTATTATTATTATTATTATTATTATTATTATTATTATTATTATTATTATTATATCTGGCTCCATGGCTAAATGGTTAGCGTGCTGGCCTTTGGTCACAGGGGTCCCGGGTTCGATTCCCGGCAGGGTCTGGAATTTTAACAATCATTGGTTAATTTTGCTGGCTCGAGGACTGGGTGTATGTGTCGTTTTTATCATCATTTCATCCTCATCACGATACGCAGGTCGCCTACGGGTGTCAAATCAAGAGACCTGCACCTGGCGAGCCGAATATGTCCTCGCACACTCCCGGCACCATACGCCATTTCATTATTATTATTATTATTATTATTATTATTATTATTATTATTATTATTATTATTATTATCCTCCTCTGCGAACCATGTGACCTTGCCGCGGTGGGGAGGCTTGCGTGTCCCAATGATGCAGATAGCCGAGCCGCAGGTGCAACCATATCGGATGGGTATCTGTTGAGAGACCAGACTAACGAATGGTTCATCGAAAGGGGGGTAGCAGCCTTTCGGTTGTTGCAAGGGCGGCAGTCTAGATGATTGACTGATACGGCCTTGTAATAATACTCAACATGGCTTAGCTGTGTTGATACTGCTACACGGCTGAAAGCAACGGGAAACTACAGCCGTAACCACCTCCCGAGGACATGCAGCTCTCTCTGTATGAAAGATGTACTGATGATGGCTTCCTCCCGGGTAAAATATTCCGGAGGTAAACTAGTCCCCCATTCGGATCTCCGGGTGGGGACTACACGAGAGGGGGCGATCATCAGGAAGATGGATACTGACATTCTGCGAGTCGGAGCGTGGAATGTTAGGAGTTTGAATCGTTGTGGTAGGTTAGAGAATCTGAAAAGAGAGATGGATAGGCTAAAGTTAGATGTAGTTGGTATAAGTGAAGTACGTTGGCAGGAAGAACAGGATTTTTTGTCAGGCGACTACCGAATTATCAACACGAAATCAAACAGGGGTAATGCAGGAGTTGGTTTAATAATGAATAAGAGAATAGGGCAGCGGATAAGCTACTACGACCAGCATAGTGAAAGAATTATTGTCGCCAAGATAGATACCAAACCAATGCCCACCACAATAGTGCAGGTCTATATGCCTACTAGTTCAGCGGATGATGAAGAAATTGAAAGAATATATGAGGAGATAGAAGATTTAATACAATATGTCAAAGGTGACGAGAATCTAATTGTGATGGGAGACTGGAACGCAGTGGTAGGCCAAGGAAGAGAAGGTAGCACAGTAGGAGAATTTGGATTGGGACAAAGGAACGAAAGAGGAAGTCGGCTGGTTGAATTCTGCACTGACCATAATTTAGTCCTCGCCAATACTTGGTTCAAACACCACAAACGACGGCTGTATACGTGGACGAGACCTGGAGACACTGGAAGGTATCAAATAGACTTCATTATGATTAGGCAGAGATTCAGAAACCAGGTGTTGGATTGCAAAACTTTCCCAGGAGCAGACGTGGACTCTGACCACAACTTGTTGGTCATGAAATGCCATCTGAAGTTGAAGAAATTGAAGAAAGGAAAGAATGCAAAAAGATGGGATCTAGACAAGTTGAAAGAAAAGAGTGTGATGGATCGTTTCAAGGAACATGTTGCACAAGGACTAAATGAAAAGGTCGAAAGAAACACAGTAGAGGAAGAGTGGAGAGTCATGAAAAATGAAGTCAGTAGGGCTGCTGAAGAAATGTTAGGAAGGAAGAAAAGATCAACTAAGAATCAGTGGATAACTCAGGAGATACTAGACCTGATTGATGAACGACGAAAATACAAGAATGCTAGAAATGAAGAGGGCAGAAAAGAATACAGGCGATTAAAGAATCAAGTGGATAGAAAGTGCAAGGTAGCTAAGGAAGAATGGCTGAAGGAGAAGTGCAAGGATGTCGAAGGCTGTATGGTCCTGGGAAAGGTAGATGCTGCATACAGGAAAATCAAGGAAACCTTTGGAGAAAGGAAATCTAGGTGGATGAATATTAAGAGCTCAGATGGAAAGCCACTTCTAGGGAAAGAAGACAAAGCAGAAAGATGGCAGGAGCATATCCAACAGTTGTATCAAGGTAACGATGTAGATAATTTCGTTCTGGAACATGAAGAGGCTGTTGATGCTGATGAAATGGGAGACCCAATTTTGAGGTCAGAGTTTGACAGAGCTGTGAGTGATCTAAATAGGAACAAGGCACCTGGAATTGATGATATTCCCTCTGAATTACTGACTGCCTTAGGAGAAACCAGCATGGTAAGGTTATTTCATTTAGTGTGCAAGATGTATGAGACAGGAGAAGTCCCATCCGATTTTCGGCAGAATGTTGTTATACCTATTCCTAAGAAAGCCGGTGCTGACAGGTGTGAAAACTACCGCACTATTAGTTTAGTATCTCATGCCTGCAAAATTTTAACACGTATTATTTACAGAAGAATGGAAAAACAAGTTGAAGCTGAGTTGGGGGAAGATCAATTTGGCTTCAGAAGAAATGTAGGAACACGTGAAGCAATCCTGACTTTACGTCTGATCTTAGAGGATCGAATCAAGAAGGACAAGCCCACGTACATGGCATTCGTAGATCTAGAAAAGGCATTCGATAATGTTGATTGGACCAGGCTATTTATGATTCTGAAGATGATAGGGATCAGATACCGAGAACGAAGAATTATCTACAACCTGTATAAAAATCAGTCTGCAGTGATAAGAATCGAGGGCTTTGAAAAAGAAGCAGCAATCCAGAAAGGAGTGAGGCAAGGCTGCAGTTTGTCCCCTCTCCTTTTCAATGTTTACATAGAACAGGCAGTAAAGGAAATCAAAGAGAAATTTGGAAAGGGAATCACAGTCCAAGGAGAGGAAATCAAAACCTTGAGATTTGCCGATGATATTGTTATTTTATCTGAGACTGCAGAAGATCTCGAGAGGTTGCTGAATGGTATGGATGAAGTCTTAGGTAAGGAGTACAAGATGAAAATAAATAAGTCCAAAACAAAAGTAATGGAGTGCAGTCGAACGAAGGCAGGTGATATAGGAAATATTAGATTAGGAAACGAAGTCTTAAAGGAAGTAGATGAATATTGTTACTTGGGTAGTAAAATAACCAACGATGGCAGAAGTAAGGAGGACATAAAATGCAGACTAGCACAAGCAAGGAAGAGCTTTCTTAAGAAAAGAAATTTGCTCACTTCAAACATTGATATCGGAATTAGAAAGATGTTTTTGAAGACTTTTGTGTGGAGCGTGGCATTGTATGGAAGTGAAACATGGACGATAACTAGCCCAGAAAGAAAGAGAATAGAAGCTTTTGAAATGTGGTGTTATAGAAGAATGCTGAAGGTGAGATGGATAGATCGAATCACGAATGAAGAGATACTGAATCGAATTGGTGAGAGGAGATCGATTTGGCTAAATTTGAAGAGAAGAAGAGATAGAATGATAGGACACATCTTAAGACACCCAGGATTTGTTCAGTTGGTTTTTGAAGGAAGTGTAGGTGGCAAGAACGGTAGGGGTAGACCAAGGTATGAATATGACAAACAGATTAGAGCAGATGTAGGATGCAATAGTTACGTAGAAATGAAAAGGTTAGCACAGGATAGGGTGGCATGGAGAGCTGCATCAAACCAGTCTATGGACTGATGACTCAAACAACAATTATTATTATTATTATTATTATTATTAAGTATATGAAAGTTTATCTCTAGAAAACTTTCGATACATCTTGCATTTGAGAAGTGTTGTTGAAACAAGATCTTGTAGTTCTGTACCTCTTTCTCCGATGGACTGGTCTCTACTGTAGCTGGTCTGCAGGACCTACAATATTCATGAGAGCTTGCATCTTTCAACAGAAAGCGAGGGTGCTGGCGGTCGGGCAACATTGATTGAGTGTGAGCTGGGCTCACCCAATTACAGTGTCGTGAACTATTTTTGTCCTTTCCACGTGCTAAAGTAGGCTATGTTCGTTCTCTATGATTTTATTCATGAACTACCGTCTTATAATATTAAGATGATGACCTGGTAAGTTTTAATCTTATTACACGTTTGTTATTTGAAGAAGAACCAGACTTCGTTGATGAAAATTAGCTCATAATCTTTACAGATTTAAGAAGTGTTGCTGAACTGAGAACCAGGTCGTTCAGAGGACAGAGGCTCTGTGTTCTACAGAGAGTGCAGAGACCAACGTTGCGCTCGCCGGTCAGTTGGAATGTGATAAGGGGCATTTTCAATCGCTGCAGCGTGAATTATCCGGTACTTATAGTAAGGTGGCAGTAGATATATTTTTTTTTCTTTTTTTGCTATTTGTTTTACGTCGCACCGACACAGATAGGTCTTACGCCGACGATGGGACAGGAAAGGCCTAGGAATGGGAAGGAAGCGGCCATGGCCTTAATTAAGGTACAGCCCCAGCGTTTGCCTGGTGTGAAAATGGGAAACCGCGGAAAACCATCTTCAGGGCTGCCGACAGTGGGATTCGAACCCACTATCTCCCGGATGCGAGCTCACACCTGCGCGCTCCTAACCGCACGGCCAACTCGCCCGGTGGTGGCAGTAAAGGTCTTCGGCTCCATTCCCAGTGAAAAATGAAACGTAAACATAAGAACTACTGTAAATACTATGCAAATATAACGGAACTGTTAACAATGGATGACATAAATATAAAAGTACACTCAGTGAAACGATATCATAGAAGCTTGTAAGATCGTTGGTAAGGTGAAAGTTTCTGTTCTTAAGTTCAAGCGGAATTGAGGAATATAAGAAATTAGCCAATCAGAACGTACTGCTGTTCAGATGTTCGTAACTGCACAATGGCATTGTTGGATGGAAGGCTGGACGAAATTTATTACTTATCCCTGCTTGTATGGCAAGAAAAATAGATCATCAAGTAGGCTGAGTGGACCTCGAACCAGCCCTTAGATCCACGTAAAAAAACTCCTTGGCCTCTCCAGGAGACTCGGGACCTCCTGGTATCAGGCAGACTCGCTATCTCTATACCAGGGGATCGGCCTTATAATATTATATATTATTATATTATATAATATATATTATCATCATCATCATCATCTGTTTACCCTCCAGGTTCGGTTTTTCTCTCGGACTTAGCGAGGGATCCCACCTCTACCGCCTCAAGGGCAGTGTCATGGAGCTTCAGACTCTTGGTCGGGGATACAACTGGGGAGTACGACCAGTACCTCGCCCAGGCGGCCTCACCTGCTATGCTGAACAGGGGCCTTGTGGAGGGATGGGAAGATTGGAAGGGATAGGCAAGGAAGAGGGAAGGAAGCGGCCGTGGCCTTAAGTTAGGTACCATCCCGGCATTCGCCTGGAGGAGAAGTGGGAAACCACGGAAAACCACTTCCAGGATGGCTGAGGTGGGAATCGAACCCACCTCTGCTCAGTTGACCTCCCGAGGCTGAGTGGACGCCGTTCCAGCCCTCGTACCACTTTTCAAATTTCGTGGCAGAGCCGGGAATCGAACCCGGGCTTCCGGGGGTGGCATATTATTATTATTATTATTATTATTATGAAGTATCTGAAAGGGCTTTTGCCAGAAAACGTCCGATACATCTTGAATTAGAGAAGTGTTGTCGAAATAAGATCTTGTGGTTCTGTACCTCTCATCTTCTTGGTGGTAGGTTTGACGACTGCTTTCTTGGCCGTACCTTGAGCTTTTCCCCTGGGTCAATAATCCTTCATTTTCTTCCTGAACTACCGGTACTGTATATCTTGCGTTCCTCGGACCATTTCCTGGTCTCATTGTGGTTAGCTTTTGTAACGCATGTTAGAAAGAGTCTGATTTCGATAGTTAAATTTTTATGTTATTATTATATTTAACTTTCATGTTATAAGGTTAAAGTTTTTTATTTGAGGAAGAAGCAGACTTCGTTGATGAAAATTTAGCTCATAATCATTGCAGATTAAGAAGAGTTGTCGAATGAGAACCAGGAGAATGGGCTCTTGTGCTTAAGCTTGAGTTTAAGATTGCACTAACTGATGTTACATTCGGATAGAGGGTAATTATATTGTCTAATTAAATACAAATACTTGGGCTTTTTAGACGGCCAGCACGTTGTAATATTGTATATACTAGAGTCAGTTCCTCTATGAAAATGAAAATCCGCAGCCTGTTTCCGGTCATTCGACCAGGTCAGGAATGAATGAAGCTCCCATCTAGCGGCTGCCGAAGCCTGTCGCACTCCTCTGGGGCAATGATAAATGACTGACAGATGAAATGAAATGTTGATGGAGAGTGTTGCTGGAATGAAAGACGACAGGGAAAACCGGAGTACCCGGAGAAAAAACCGTCCCGCTTCCGCTTTGTCCAGCACAAATCTCACATGGAGTGACCGGGCTTTGAACCTCGGTATCCAGTAGTGAGAGGCCGGCGCGCTGCCGCCTGAGCCACGGAGACTTTCAGTTCCTCTGTCAAGATAAAAATATCTCAAAGAGGACAATGCCTAGGAAGCTGCAAGTTAACATGCCGGTAGCTCATTATTCGCAAGAGTGCTAGAGCTTGTCCGGCGAGTGGTGAAGCCTCAAGGTCGAGCCGGCTAGATCTGGCCAGGCAGGTTTCCAGCCACGTTTCAGTGGCGGGAGAGACAGTTCTCCCGTCCACCGTGCAGTCGATAGTCTTCTCCTCCAACGCTACAGTTCCCTACCACTGATACTGCAGCGCGACCTTGAGGCTTCACTACACGCCAGATGAGCTGTAGTATTAGTTGCTGGGATATTTGGCAAGGCAGAAATGTAAACAGCTGGTGGCTAGCACACCGCATGCTACTGTGATAGTATGGCACTGCCCGAATGGAAAACATCGCCCGAGTGTTCAGAAGAAACACGTCGTACACCTTACAACCCTCTTACACGATGCTTTTCGAACTGAACATATTCACACTGCCGCAACAGGAAGCCTGCCCCTCTCACACCCGCTCATAATGTTACGACCCCTCTAACACGACCAAAGATCCCTGCAACCAACGGTATAGAGCATGTGCAACGTAACTGTGATTCCTGAGGAAACAGCCTACTTCTTCCCCATTACTATTCAAAGTAGTGATTTATAGTTATTTTAACTGCTGGGTTGCATCCTGCGTCGCCAACAATACGGTGTAGTCACCCTGCTTGCCGATACGACGTATTAGATTTTATTTTTGTGACTCGTGAGATTATTATGTGCCTACTGCCAACAGCTATATTGCCGCATTTTGATAGTCACTACTGGTAAAATTAGGAGCGTACTTAATAAATAGGGCCTATGTTCTTTTTAATAGGGTTGTAAATCTGTTTGTATAACACTAGATAAGTAAAATATTGGCATATTCGAATAATGTATTTATTACCATAGTTGAAGATGAAGGAGCACTTTCACAACAACAGTTTTATTTCGTACAATTCCTACGTAGATATTAATTACGATAAAAAGCAATAGCATTCTTCAAGACCTCCTCCAAACGAGGAGGCTCTACAATCCTCACTTTAGAACCCTATCGTATGTAATTTAATATGAAAAAGGAAGATTAGGCAGAAGATGTGAACCGCAGTGATACAGTAATCATATTAATAGTCGTCAAATAATTATGCTAAGTTTCTGATAAACATGAGAAAGAGGTGAAATTGAAGGAAATTTCAACTTTCGTGATCAACATAATATAACAGGACCAGTTACATTCAAGGTCTTACCTCTGAAACATCCACTTTGCTGAAAGAATATAAAAAAAGATCCTTTCAGTGACGAAACTATCCACAGCGGACAGCGTGTTATTTCCTCCATTTCAGAATCCAAACGTAACCAATGGATTAAATTAATGGAAGAGCCGGATATGGGAAGAAACAGTTACAACGCGTGGAGGTTAGTTAGGTACCTCAGTAATGATACAACTAAGACCTAAGTACATAGCAACGTTTCTGCAAATCAAATAGCTAGTCAGCTCGTAGAGAGCGGCAAATCAAATAAAGCTGGGAAAGGATCAAAACAAAAAGAAGAAAAGCCGACTAATCAGGAAAACAGCATTCTCTCTAACCGGTTGCTATGGAAGATCTACATAGAGCGCTGAATAAATGCAAAAATGGCAAGGCGGCAGGCCTTGATGACATTTGTATTGAGCAACTCAAAAGATTTGGTCCTGTCAGTAAGCAATAGCTCTTGGACTTATTCAGCAACTGCATCAAATATGGCAAAATTCCTAAACTGTGGAGAAAATCAAGAGTTATAGCAGTACTCAAACCTGGCAAGAACGCAGGTGATCCGAAGAACTACCGACCAATCTCTTTGTTGTGCCATTTATACAAAACCTTAGAAAGAATGATTCTGGACAGACTATCTGAAGTGATACACCCATTACTCATACCAGAAGAAGCTGGCTTTCGACCAGGGAAAAGTTGTACTTCGCAAATACTGCACCTCATACAATATATAGAAGACGGCTATGAACACAACAAAGTCACTGGAGTAGTTTTTGTTGACTTGACATCAGCCTACGATACAGTTAATCACCATACTGCTTCGTAAAGTGCACAGTATAACTAAGGACTATAAACTCACCCAAATGACTGAGTGCTTTCTACAGAACAGAAGGTTTTTTGTTGAATTCCAAAGCCAGAGGAGTAGATGGAGGAACTTAAAGAATGGCCTTCCACAAGGGAGTGTGCTAGCACCTATACTTTTCAACATCTATACCAATGATCAGCCTCGCCCACAATGGACAAACAGCTTTATTTATGCAGACGATGTCGCTCTGGCAGCTCAAGAGGAAACGTTTGAACTAGCTGAAGAGAAGCTCTCCCATGCTCTACAAATTCTAAGTGGTTATTACCAAGAGAACCAACTAAAACCAAACCCATCAAAAACACAAGTCTGTGCCTTCCACCTAAAAAATCGACAGACAGCGACAAAATTGCAAGTGATTTGGAAAGGTAAAATATTAGAACATTGTTTCACTCCCAAATATCTAGGAGTAACTCTTGACCGAGCACTAACCTATAGAACGCACTGTCTGAATACCAAAAGGAAGATATTTGCAAGGAACAACATCATCTGGAAATTATCGGGTTCAACCTGGGGGACGCATCCTCTCCTTTTAAGAACATCAGCAATAGCCCTCTGTTATTCAGCAGCAGAATACGCCTGTCCTGTCTGGTGTAGATCTAGTCATGCTAATCAAGTGGATGTCGCCTTAAATGAAACCTGCAGACTCATTACAGGATGTTTGAGATCTACACCACTTGATAAAGTTTATTGTCTAGCAGGTATCTCACCTCCAGATATTCGCCGTGAGTGTGCATCCAGACTGGAGAAATCTAAAGCACTGAACCGGACGACCCATACTTTCTATGGGTACCATCCATCAACCCAACGGCTCAAATCAAGGAAAAGCTTTCTCCATACAACTGAAAGCCTTACTGAATCACCATCGAACTTCAGAGTGAATTCATGGCGTTCCAGAGCCAGCCACCTTGCAGGATGGATGACGCCTTCCGAAAGACTTCCTCCAGGCCACGAGGAAAGCTGGTCAATATGGAAGACGCTCAACAGGTTGCGTTCAGGAGTTGGAAGAACATGAACAAACAATGAGCCATCTTCTTGTTTGTAGCTTGTGTCCAACTACTTGCTCTCTCCAGAATGTGATCGACGCTACCAAGGAAGCATGTAAATTAGCCGCTTATTGGTAACATCACATTTAATTAATTTTGTATTTATGTAGAGCATAAATCACATCGTTACCTGCCATCATCAGAAATGATTAATTATAACACCAGATTTGTTATTGTCCTGTATAATTGTAAGTATAATGTATGTTTCTGACACGATTAAATAAATAAATGGTAGTATTTTTCAGACCTGTGCCTTTCAGTATTGCTATTAATCTACGTCATATGTGTAAGTAATATATTTGCTTTTGTATATTGTCACTGCAGTCAAGAAAGTGATAATGAATTCCAAATTCTTAATTGCTTACTCAATTTCTGTTGACTTAGCTTGACTAATTAGTGGCTCTATACATTTCTTAGGCTTCCGTAAACTGATAAGGTAGATGATACAACTAGCCTGAAAACTGAAACTTGAGGAAAGAAGAAAGCACCTTTCATGCGAAAGATAGGAAGGAACGACGGATACGTACTAAGTAAATTTTCAAACTTTTGACAATTAGTATAAATCATACAATTGATACATCTTTCATTTTAAGAACAACGTTACAGTAATACCTGATGCGGTATATCAATACAAAGGCAGGAAATGGTAAAATTAAAATGGGTGAGGGAGATTATTGTTAATTAATTTTTCGGTGAGCTTTTAAAACTGATGTGATTATGAATAGTTCAATAATATGTTACTATTTTCCCCATGATTTTTTTTACCACATGTCTGGATAAATTATCGCAGCAAACTATGACCTCAGAATTTTTATAAATTCCCATTTAGAAAGTGCTTCAACGTCGCACCGGGTGAGTTAAGTATTTTGGTGACGATAGATGTTTGTATACTGTATTTACCATTCAAAACTTTGGTAAAGGTAAAATACATTGCTACTAGGAGATATTAATAATAGTAATAGTAAAATAATAAAAAGGCCAAATAACAACAATAAACTGGGTGAAAATACTCCGTAGATACCATCCATAAACTGGTTTACGGTAATAAGTAGTGGAAAGTATTCTAGAACGGGAAGTACAGACTGAAGGAACAACCAGCTTGGTATTATACCAGCAAATAAGGTGCCATAGGACACACATATTACCAATATTGTAATCCCATCCCCTGAGAACATTCAGGATAATATTAAAAAGAGATTAACAAATACCTGGCTGTGGCAAATGAATTAAAAGTTTTCTGGTATCAAAGTGGATTTGTCGTTGTTTGAATAGTGGTGGGAACATTCCCCACGTATACTTGCGTGCAGAAAATGTGATCCATATTATACCAGGAACAGTTTTAGCCAGGTACATTATTTTAAAGTTGCCGGAATATGTGGAAAAGGATGGTAATAATATGTGTTCATGTGCCCGACATCTTATGTGAGCTCGATACGAAGTTCCTCGTGGCAAGCAGGACGCGTCACGAGCGATGAAGCCAAAGACTTTAATATTACTGCGGGTGACGTCAGTGTCATGCCTTTCTCTCGAATATACTGGAATAAAAATTGTCTAACTTTTTAACCGATGAAGATACAGAAATGAGACATGCCTCGTCGTGTAGCTAGTGTTCTGAAGGCAAACATACTTCAATCTCAACAAATTCCATCAAGGCGTTCAAGAGATAACAAGCTAGAAAAAAACACATTTCTCCTCGTGACGTGGCGAGTAACCTTGGCCTTACGGAATATAAGCCGCGGTCCGGGGCGAAGCAAACAACTTCAAATTCTAGCTCACAGCTGGCTTGTCAGTCATGCTATTCGCGATAAGCAAGTCGAACTCAGTGTTAATTCTACGGGAACGCCGTGATACTTGTATAATTTTCGACAGCAAGTTGACACTTAGTTTATGTGAACACCAGTGAGTAACCTATAAATTCTTGGACTTACAATTCGTCAGGGACATTTGAACTTTGGAAATTAACGTGTTTATAACATAAAAGTTATGAGACTTGTAATATTTCGCCAATATTGGAACTTATAAAATATCTCGATTCCGTGTGAATATCTTTAACAAACTTGAAGCTAGCACGACTACTTTCAATGTTAATGATCATGGACTGTAGGCATTAACTATTTTGAATATTATCAAAGTCTAAAACCACTTTAACTTGTGCATAAAGACTGTTTACTAATTTTCGTAATATACTGTACCATCTGAAACCAATTCGTGTGAACAGACTGTCTAATGAACTGTAAATACGCTGTAATACATTACGCATACTTCATAATTCAGTGGCATTGTGAATTATAGGATTCGTACACGAATACTTGAGGAACTGTGACAGTGAGAAGGAACATTACGATATATTACGAGAGAGAGCTATTTATTTCTTTACTGTGAAAGTGAGTAATGGTAAACTGTGCTTCCAATGAGAGTTATTTCTGACAAGACGAACGGTGTGCAGTGAGTGTACAGATGAACTATGCACAGAAATGTGTTTTCTCATTTTCCAACTATCGCAACTTACGAAAAGGAACAGTGCTTCGACACATTTCTCATCTAGTGAATGATGATTATTTCTGAAACTGTTATAATCAGTTCCAACACCACAAATCAAATTGTGCTCGTTTCAGCATAGGACACTCTATCAGTGGCCTAGTCAGATGGACTTTCTCGTGTTAAAGCCACTCTTTTATTAACATGAGAAATCCAGACTCAACGGAGATCGACGACGGAGAACGACGGAGATCGACGGAGATTTGATGCAGATCAACGTGGAACGTGGACTTGGTACTACGAGGGACGGTCTCAGGGACGTGGTATTGTGGAACATCGTGATGCTTGCTGTTAGCTGAGTTCCAGATCGCTGCTTGCAAAGCAGTATTCAACAGTTCGAGCTTAACAAGAAGATATAATTCAGGTGATATAAGTGTCTTTTCATTCAGAAACATAATTCTGCTTTCAACTGAACTCTTATAGACAATGTCATTGCTGACAAAGAACTTTAATTCAATTCAGAGGCTCACTTACCTGATATTTTGACGAACAATTATTAGCAGATTATAATAAAATACAGACAGAACTTTTGGAAGACAGTGCGCTCTCGTAATATCGTATGCTCTCAATTGTTGGAACTAGAATTTCAATTGAGTGCTTTAATTATAGTGAAGGCGTACAATGAACTGTTAATTAGCAATATTCATATTATAATAAGTTACGTAAAATAGGACAATACTTAGAACTTTCTACCAGAAGATCGAATTTAATTTCAAGTGTTTTATATTTGAATATAAATAGTTTAAGATGTTCACTAGAAGGAATTACCAAATTTACCTTGTTTAATTTAAGTAGAAATCATACTCTGAATTCATAAGTGATAATAGAAAGGACTTGGATTTCGTTGAAGTGGAATATTAACCTACTTTCAACATACTTTATTCTTTTACATCAAGAAAGTCATGATGGACATAATTGGTTGAAAAGAACATTATTCAGTTGGATCTTTACACGATCAACATACATTTTTCGATATTTTGTTGTTGGAATTGGGGTATAATTTCCAATAAATATTTATGATCACTACAGTTCAGCGCCAAAATAGGGCAACTTTTCATAGATTGAATAAATGGAAGAAAGTTATGAAATCTATTATTTCGCCTTGCGATCCTCGCTCTCTGTACCCTCTCCTAGGGACTAGGCACCCCTCAGAACGACCTCATGCTCTTCTCCTGGTACTATATAGAAACGGCGATTTAGGTTAGTAATTGTCTTAACAACCCCACGCTCTCCAGCGTCATCCTCCTTCCCAGTCATGAATACTTCTAGCAATACGACTGACAAGTTCTCGCCTCTCCGTCTACATCATCGTGTCTCTATTCATACAAAATTAGGCAAGCCCATCTCCCTGTATTTACCCGAATGATAGCAAATTTTTTAAGGGAGGTTAATTCATTTGACACAGGGCTTAACATAGTTCAATGATTTCTTTTCTTTTCACCGGATTTACTTCAATTCAGTCAGAGGGAGAAGGTGGGTGGAGTTAAGCGTTAGTTAGGTAAAGTTGAAGTTAGTTGAAAGTAGCGGAATCAGAGATAAGGCTTTTTGCAGATGATGTTATTCTGCATAGAGTAATAAATAAGTTACAAGATTGTGAGCAAGTGCAAAATGACCTCGATAATGTTATGAGATGGACAGTAGGCAATGGTATGATGATAAACGGGGTTAAATGTCAGGTTGTAAGTTTCGCAGGTAGGAAAAGTCCACTCAGCTTTAATTACTGCGTTGATGGGGGTGACTGTTTGTTTTGGGGATCATTGTAAGTACATAGGCCTATGTGTTAATATAAGGAAAATCTTCATTGGGGTAATCACATAAATGGGATTGTAAATAAAGGGTACAGATCTCTGCACATTGTTATGAGGGTATTTAGAGGTTGTAGTAAGGATGTAAAGGAGAGGGCATATAAGTCTCTGGTAAGACCGTAACTATAATTATGGTTCCAGTGTATGGGAGCCTCATCAGGTTTACTTGATTCAAGAATTGAAAAATCCAAAGGAAAGCTGCTCGATTTGTTCTGGGTGATTTCCAAGAAAAGAGGAGCGTTACAAAAATGTTGTAAAATTTGGGCTAGGAAGATTTCGGAGAAAGGAGACGAGCTGCTCGACTAAGTGGTATGTTCCGAGCTGTCAGGGGAGAGATGGCGTGGAATGACATTCGTAGACGAATAAGTTTACTAATAATAATGTTACTTGCTTTACGTCCCACTAAACTACTTTTACGATCTTCGGAGGCGCCGAGGTGACGGAATTTAGTCCCGCAGGAGTTCTTTTACGTGCCAGTAAATCTACCGACACGAGGCTGTCGTATTTGAGCACCTTCAAATACCACCGGACTGAGCCACACAGCCCGTCGACTAATAAGTTTGAGATATGTCGTTAAAAGTAGGAAAGATCACAATATGAAGATGAAGTTAGATTTCAAGAAGGCAAATGAGGGCAAATATTCGTTTATAGGAAGGGGAGTTAGGGATTGGAATAACTTACCAAGGGAGATGTTCAATAAATTTCCAATTTCTTTGAAATCATTTAAGAAAATGCTAGGAAAACAACAGATAGGAAATCTGCCACCTGGGTGACTGCCCTAAATGCAGATCAGTAGTGATTGACTGATATATGGGGGAACCTTACGGAAGAGAAAGCATTATTGTGATCTACGGGAATGGGCCCGATTTTCTGTACACTGAGCTGCAGATGATAGTGGTGTTACATACCTACAGCATTATGACGAAAGTACTGAGCAATATTTTAAAGGAAATTAACTTAATTTACTGAAGAAAATCAGATGATCAGTGGATGGTATTCCCAACCAGTGTAACTGAACACCTGAGAAACCAGGGAATACCTAGATGATAATAATATAAACCTATTTCGAGATAAGAGCTATGTCTGGTCGATGCTGTCCCAGATAAGGTGGTTTAGAGTAGTTCCGGCTGGTAAAATCTAGCCGTGGATTGCAAATGAATGATCAGAATACCTGGAATAAAATTGATAGGAAGCGTTGTATATGATGGATAAACGCTCTTTTGTCTCCACTTAGTTGAAGTTCAAAATGTACAGTCACCTAGGTTTAAATCTGAAATGTAGTTTTGAAATGGAGGTGCATTGCCATCATTTTTAATCGTGAGAGTTTACATAAATCAGTATGACTTAAGGAAGGACTTAAGATACAATAAAACCCCGTTCAACCGAACTTCCTTAAATCGAAACCCGACTTAACCGAAACGATGGCGAAAACAGGTACGTTAATAATTTGCGGAACCGGTGCTCAAAAACGAGCTGGCGACGTTGTTTGCAGCAAGGACATAATTCTTTTACTCCTAATTTACTTTCCAGTACCGTGTATACCGTTAACTTGCCCCCTAGTAGATTGGCGTCTACGTGGCCCTTAGATGAGCCCTGACATTGCTTTCATTTAGTTGTGTTAGACACCTCACTGTCATCTGTTTCGTGAGGCTTAGGAAGTCTTCCATTTTCACGCCCTTTGTGGACCTCATCTTTATCTGGCCTATACCTTCATTTTTCGAAGTATCGGACCCTTTCCAAATAGTTTTAATAACGCTTGCCGAGTTGTACTTCCTCCCCCCTGCACCACATCTACCGAACATTCTTTGCCGTCACAACAAGTGTTCGAGTAACTGCTCGAAAGCGCCGCGAGAAGCACGTTCAAAAGAAAATGTTTGATTTTATGAAATAGTGTGTATAAACTCTGTACTTAATATTTTTAAAATGTCTGTTCAGAATTTAAACAATATTTCGTATAACTTACACAAGAGTATAATATTTGTCCCTTTCGCTCTAAAAGTAGTTCCCACGATTTATCCTAAAATATGTCCGGCTCCATGGATAAATAGTTAGCGTGCTGGCCTTTGGTCACAAGGGTCCCAGGTTCGATTCCCGGCAGGATCGGGAATTTCAACCACTATTGGTTAATTTCCCTGGCCCGGGAGCTGGGTGTATTTGTTATCTTCATCATAATTTCATCCTCATCACGACGCGCAGGTTACCTACGGGAGTCAAATCAAAAGATCTACACCTGGCGAGCCGAACCCGTCCTGGGATCTCCCGGCACTAAAAACCATACGCCATTTCATTATCCGAAAATATGTGTTCTGTGAAATAACTCTGGCCCATTTAGTTCGGTTAAGATAGTTTTACTGTGTTGTGAGAATGCAATCTATATATATAAAATAAGAGTTTTGTCTGTACATTGCTCAGAATTTGAAAATAATGGTATTTCTGTATCGGTCATGTCCATAGTAACAAGAAAATGCACTTTTTACTTTTCCGTAATTTCTGTCTGTCTGTCTGTCTGTCTGTCTGTCTGTCTGTCTGTCTGTCTGTCTGTCTGTCTGTCTGTCTGTCTGTCTGTCTGTCTGTCTGTCTGTCTGTATGTATGCATGTATGTATGTATGTATGTATGTATGTACACGCATCACGAGAAAACGGTTGAAGAGAATTTAATGAAAATCGGTATGTGAAGTCGGGGGATGAGCCTCTACAATCTAGGCTATAAATCAATTTACTCACGCTGAGTGAAATGGTAGTTTAGGGGAAGGACTGAAATTGAATTCTCAGCTATTTATGTTATTAATGGTCTAATGAAAATCGATATGTGAAGTCGGGGTATGACTCTCTACTATCTAGGCTATAAATCATTTTACTCACGCTGAGTGAAATGGTAGTTTAGGGGAAGACCTAAAATAGAATTCTCAACTGTTTATGTTATTAGCGGTCGTATTTTAAAGAAAATAGGTATGCAAAGTTGGGGAATAAATTGCTACCACCTAGGCTGTCAATAATTGTATTCACGCTGAGAAAAATTGTAGTTTAGGGGAAGGCCTAAAATTTAATTCTCAAATATTGTTGTTATTAGTAGTTCTATCTTGATGAAAATCGGTATGCAAAGTCAGGAAATAAGTCGCTATAGTCTAGGCTGTAAATTATTTTATTCACGCTGAGTAAAATGGTAGTTTAGGGGAAGGCCTAAAATGTAATTCTCAAGTATTTCTTATTAGAGGTGTAATCGATGAATGCTACATAACTAAGGTTATATAGTATTAAATTTCCTATTATTCATGTCTTAGACATTGTTACCGTACTGGCTTTGATCACAAAGATATTCATGAATTCGGATTTTTGTTACTACTGTAAGTCCATATCAGCGCCGAGTAACGAGAAAATGGGTAAACAGTATTTAATGAAAATCGGTATGTAAAGTCGGAGAATAAGAACCTACAGTTTACGGTATAAAATATTTTACAAATCACAGAGTCGAAAGAAAACTAAATGTGTAGGCCTACAATACAGAAAGCTCATAACATTGATCAACAATAACATTACATTGACCATTGTTTGTCGTGATGTGCTTTGTGTCTTCTGTTGCCTCTCATCTCCAGTAGATAGGATTACTGCTGCGTACAGAGTATTTTTTATTTGATTTACGTCGCACCGACATAGATAGGTTTTATGGCGACGATGGGATAGGAAAGAGCTAGGAGTGCCTTAGGCCTTAATTAAGGTACAGACCCAGCATTTGACTGGTGTGAAAGTGGGAAACCACGGAATACCATCTTCAGCGCCAATGGGGTTCAAATCCACTATCTCTCGGATGCAAGCTCACAGCTGCGCAACGCTAACCACACGGTCAACTCGCCCAGTCGTACAGAGTGTAACAGCCTGCCTGAATATTGATGGGAAGTAGTTGGGGAGTTAGATAACTTTCTTCTTTAGCATGCCATTCCCCTGGTTTATAATTTTTTTGATACTACTGGTACGTAACACACTGGATCATCATAACATTCGGGCTATTCAATCCCTACTCTGAAGCACTGA
This sequence comes from Anabrus simplex, assembly GCF_040414725.1. Classification (NCBI taxonomy): domain Eukaryota; kingdom Metazoa; phylum Arthropoda; class Insecta; order Orthoptera; family Tettigoniidae; genus Anabrus; species Anabrus simplex. The sequence continues at coordinate 1,063,954,156 of NC_090265.1, forward strand.
TTGGAATGAACAATGTGCATATTTAGCGGAATAATGGCAGATGAGTGTTCATGGCAATCTGCGACCGGGTCATTCCAGCTCTGGAACTTTGGACTATTAGATTGGCACCGCAATCTAACCGCAGCACTGTTCATTAAAAATGATAAAACGTGCGGCTTTCCATTTGATCGAGTATTTTATATGATAGCATTGCTTTTAATTGCTACATTCATACTTACGTTTTTTTTGTAATGACCTATATTGATTTCAGTTAGGAAAACCACAAAGTCAGTCTTTCTGAGAATCCCGTAGCGAAGCACGGGTACATCAGCTAGTATACAATAAGTCCACTATTTACATTCGTTTGGCCAACATATTGTTTAGAAACTAGAGCTTCTGAATGGAGGAATAAATATAAAATGGAACTAGATCACCCATACACAGAGTTTTGTACCTGGGTGAATGAAGTACATTTACTGTTATGTTCTGAAAATTTATTATTCCCTTTATGCGATCAATGAGGATGAGAACACATCTATTAGTCAATGTATGAAGAGCAGTTAGGTTTATCTCTAAATACGCTCCTTACTTCTTCATTAACTAAGCTTGTTAATATGCTTACCCTCATCTAGTTTCTAATTAAAGTATATTCAGGTCATCCGCTTTGTACAAGCGTTGCCTTCCTTAGTGCCTGAAATAGTAATGACCTGTTCTTTAGTTCAGGACTCGAGTCTAATAAGGAAGTCAAGCACATCATGTAATACGGATTTTCTATAGGGAGTGCAAAGAGAAACTGGGGCAACTTTTTATCTCGACTCTATGAATGACGTTTACAGCTAAAATGTCGCATATCCGACATAGATGGTAGGGCTGTGTTCCCAGGACATTAACTGATACCTGGACAAAGCTAATATGTTAAATATTATAGAATTTTAACCAAAATCTGTCATATTGAGACTAGAGAGCACGTGTTCCGAGTTCTCCGGTTGGCTCCAAAGCGGAATTTAAGGGGTACGAGTTGGTTCCCCTTAATTTTGATTCTTGAATTTAAAATAACTCGACTTCGTTCACGGAAATGTTTGATCTGGAAGTTTAATTAGATGGAAAACTGATAATGTTGGTATCACTATATAGTAGTGATATTTCTCTTAGGCTATATTGCTGGAGAAAGACAGTATCTACCTACAATTTGGGCCGAATTTTTAAGTTCGTCAGAATGTACCATGAACTGCTGTGAATCTTTTCAGAGCAAATTGGCAGTCTTATGCTCCACACCCCAGTAAATTCCAATGGACCGAAGTACTCAAGGAAATTCAGTGCGATACTTAGGTTACATCAAATTAAGTAGCAAAGATAAGACCAAGCCTAAAAAAATAAAAAGAAGAATATGAGCAGAAGTGGACTGGGAGGTTATAATAAGCCAGTATATCCTTGCAACACGCCTAACTTAAATTTTTAACTTCCACTACTTAAACAAAATTTTGCACTTTAGTTCATTTTAATGGTCCGCCTCTGTGGTGTAGTGGTTAGCGCGATTAGCTTCCACCCCCCCCGGAGGTCCGGGTTCGATTCCCGGCTCTGCCACAATTTTTTTGAAAAGTGGTACGAGGGCTGGAACGGGACTCACTCAGCCTCGCGAGGTCAACTGAGTAGAGGTGGGTTCGATTCCCACCTCAGCCATCCTGGAAGTGGTTTTCGGTGATTTTTCCACTTCTCCTCCAGGCAAATGCCGGGATGGTACCTAACTTAAGGCCACGGCCGCTTCCTTCCCTCTTCCTTGCCTGTTTCATCCAATCTTCCCATCCCTCCACAAGGTACCTGTTCAGCACAGCAGGTGAGGCCGCCTGGGCGAGGTACTGGTCATTCTCCCCAGTTGTATCCCTCGACCCATAGTTTGAAGCTCCAGGAGACTGCCCTTGAGGCGGTAGAGGTGGGATCCCTCACTGAGTCCGAGGGAAAACCGACCCTGGAGGATAAACAGATTAAGGAGAAGAAGTAGAAGTTCATTTTAATGTATAATTTATTTATTTCAACTCGGAACTGTGGGGGATTAATTTCCATACGGTATTACAATATTTATAGCCATACCTACAGTAGTAGCACGAGACAGTCCTCAGCCTGTTAAAAATGCAAAGCAAAGTCTTGTTTACTGGGGAACCAACTCCTGTAATGACCCTTCACCCTTTGCGAACCAACTCGAGTGTCTGCTCGAAAATAGTTCCGAACCAACGGACAGATTTTGGAACTAACTCCAGTCCAGCAAATTATTCTCATGTTTATCAACATCTAATTAAAATATGTTGTGTCGGATTGGGTAGCTCACGCGGTAGAGAGCTGGCCTTCTGAGGCCAAATTGGCAGGTTCGATCCTGGCTCAGTCCGGTGGTATTTAAAGGTGCTCAGATACGCCAGCCTCGTGTCGGTAAATTTAGTGGTACGTGCAAGAACTCCTGCGGGATAAAATTCCGACACCTTGGCGTCTTCGGAAACCATTAACATGTAGTTAATGGGACGTAAAACCAATAACATTAAAATATAATGTTCATACTAACAAATAGAAGTCGAAATTTAGTGATCTATAAATGTGAAAATCTATAAAAGCGAACATAAACATGATTTATTGAGGCACTTTCAGGGGCCATAGAATGCCTGATGCCCTTGCTGACGCCAGAGGACCTAATACCGTAAAAATCCCTATAAAAATCGAAAATCTCTTAAACTCTCCGAGGGGCCGAGCTGGAGTTTGGGGGTGGGAGTGTTCGAAATTGGGACTCCAAAAGACCGTGTAAATACACGGGTGTCAGTATTTCCTTTACCCAGTGGGTACTTTTCCCCCAACGGTATAGGAACATAATACCTATATTGACATTTAAATAGAATTGCTAAAGGAATCTATGGGAAATAAATAATTAATATAGGGCCTACTTATCGAACTGGATGTATTTAAGTCTTTTACATTTCATGAACATGATAGACCTGGTTCGGCTGTTTATATACTGTATGTTATCTTCATTTTATTGGTGATAAACATGTATTGTTGGGCTTCTTAAAACTCATTGCTCGTTGTGAGTAATACAAAATGTGTGTTGTCCTACCGTACTTCTATCAAACAAGTAATTCTCGACTCACATCTGTGATCGATAATGCATTCTGGGGATCATTAAAATTCGAGATCATCACCGGAGACAGAATTCCAGGGCTTTGCGAGCTTTATTAAATTAATTCATTTAGCTTTCATACTTTCGGTATGGGATTGTCTGACTCATCAGTCCATGTCCGGTTCCATGGCTAAATGGTTAGCGTGCTGGTCTTTGGTCACAGGGGTCCCGGGTTCTATTACCGGCAAGGCCGGGAATTTTAGCCATAATTGGTTAATTTCCCTGGCACGGGGACTGGGTGTATGTGTCGTCTTCGTCATCATTTCATCCACATCACGACGCGCAGGTCATCTACGGGAATCAAATCAAAAGACCTGCATCTGGCGAGCCGAACATGTCCTCGTACACTCCCGTCACTAAGAAAAAGCCATACGCCATTTCATGTTCATCAGTCCATAGACAGTTAGTATATGGATTCCTATGCTATCATATCCTCCACTTCATCTCAAACATAATTATACTGTAATCTGTTTGTCATAATGATGCTGTTGCCTACCTCCACCATCCTTACACCATATCCTTCCCTCAAAACCAACGTGCATTGAGATGTACCCTATCAATCTTAGTGAAATTTCACGAGGTCATTCTCCAGACACTAGCTTGTTTCAGTATCTGTGAATTTAGTCCACATTTATGGAGGGATTGACCTTCCTGAAGCCGACCGTATGTGGAAGGATGTTTTCACTATGTGTGACTGTGCTGGATGGTAGTGTGGTGTATTGTGTCTAGATTAAAATGCGGTGGGTAAAAATATGGATTTAAACGGTACAAAAACCAGAATTGTCGGTAAGGTATTTATACTAACACTACAGACGTTACGTTATCACGTTTTCATTCCCCACCCTGAAGGGGGTGGTGCGGGCCTCTTAGAGAGTGACGCTCTCGCTCGGGCCGGGAGATGCGAAGAGAACCGGGAGGTGTGAGAAATGAGGAAGGTGGGTAATGCGGTATGAAGAAGTTAAAGAGATGAGAATAACGGATGTGTAGGTTATTTAGTGCTTTGTGGACAGATTTACAAATACTTGTATAGGAGAGAAGCCAAGGAGGGAAGGTTTAACCAAGGTTGCAAGGGACAAGATGAGGTGCAAGGATGTGTTAGAAGGACGAGAAGTTAACAAGAGAAGTGAGTAGGAGGCTAAGGAGGTGAGAGGTCGGCGATGGTGGCGAAAAGTAACGGGGTGGGGGTGGATAAGTTCGGAAATGTGGACTAGGTGGTTGAGGAGGAGGGGCAGGCCATCAACTCGATGGTGGCGGCCATAGAGGTTTATCCCGTTGTCGATGAGGCGTTGAGCGTCTTCGGAAGTTGGAAGATGGAGTCTGACTAAGAAGGTTTGGTTTGGTTTTAGGTAGTTCTTCACACTCCATCAAGGGGCACTGGGACTGAGTTTTAGGCATATTTTATCAAATATTTCGATTGTTCGATTTTCACATAACGCTCTGCCCCTGGCCATTGCGGATAAATTAGCGGTATAATTTTCCACGTTCTGCAATTTTTAAAAACACAGCGAGACATTTAAATGCCCCTTCCTCTTCGCTTCTCACAGAACATTAACCTGTACACGCATTTATGCGTTTTTCATCACATAATTTTGAAATATGGTGTATGGCATCAACACAGTACTGAAGGAGGAGTGTGTAAACCACATTGTTAAGAGAATGGGAACAGGTTTGAGACAGATGCTATAAACATGGAAAGTGAAGGGTGTGCAGTTAGGTGGCCGTTCAGGTGGTCTTACTAATGCTATAATTACCAAGCTTACCAAGTATTATAGGAATGATATTGTACAAAAACACTTAATGTGACAACTGCCACACTCTACTATTACATATCCACTGACAGTAAGCCCCAACATAAGAAATGCTCCTAAGCCTTAGATGATTGGTGCTTCTATAACAAAAACATAGCAGAAGTTAAGGTACCTCAGAGTCATGATAAAATGTCGGTCAAGCTTTCTGAGCCATTAGTGTGTAAGATTATGCCTGTGTATCAGAGGCTGGCCTCTGATGAATTACTATCCCGATGTGTCCATGGTGCCACGTAGAATCAGAACGAAAGTCTACATTCTAGCATCTGGAGAAAGTGTCCAAAGAGACTTTTGTATCAAGAAAGAGACTTGAAATTGGTGTATGCAATGCTGTGGCAGAGTTCAATATGAGTTACAGTGCAACAATAGACTTGAAGTCGGATATAAAAAGAACTCAAGTCCCTCATGTGACAGAAAAATTAGTCCTTAGGCTGATGCTCGCAGGAAGTATGAAATACAGCGATCGTCCTCTGAGAAAAAAGCAACTCGATGGAAGGCGAAAGTCACAAACATGAAGAAAGAGGCTGAAAAACGAAAGACGGAGGGTGTGACTTATGCTGCAGGACAGTTCTAATGAGTAAGTTCAAGTGACAATATTAAAAAATATGCATGATTTTAGAAAAATGCTTTTTTCTCAGTTTCACATTTTCAGATGTATAAAATGTCCCACGCATTACAGATATGATACTATTACCTTGAAAATTCACATGAATGTTCCTTAGTACATTATCCATAAATGTGTGCATTACTTTTAAAATTGAAATTCTGGTTTGCCTGTAAAAAAAAATCAAACCTTAAAATTTCAGTAATTTTTCATTAAGAAATATAATTCATGTGCTAGGGTATTACGTATTTGTGTTTTCATTAAAGATATGTGATAAGCAGCACATGCAGTGAACGGATACTTATTTTATCCACTGTATGTATATTGAGGTAAAAACAGTCTCTCAATTCCAGAGCTACAGGAATTACCCATACATGGTCAAAATCTCCAGCATGCACGGGAATCGAACCTGGGGCCCTCTGAAATGAAGGCCACTACGCTGATTCCTCAGCAAGGGAGCGGACGAACATCTTTCTAGCATGAATATTATATAATTACTAGCAGATGTACCCGTGCTCCGCTATGGAATTCTCAGAAAGACTGTTTTCCAAACTTAAGTCAACATAGGTTATTATAATGACGCCAGTAGGAATGTAGCGATTAAAAGCAATGTAATCGTATAAAATACTCGATCAAATGAAAAACCGCACATTTTCTCACTTTTAACCAACAGTGTACTACGGTGCCTATCTAACAGTTCCAGTACTGGAATGACCAGGCCGCAGACAGCCGCGAACACTCATCTGCCATTATTCCGTTAAATGTGCACACTGCTCGTTCCAATCAGTGCCTCAGAGTAGGGATTGAATGGCTGGAAGGGTATGATGAACTTGTGTGTTACTCTATCAGTAATATCAGAAAATGTATGAACCAGAGGAATGGCATGCTAGAGAAGAGAGATCTAACTCCCCAGCTATTTTCCGCCAATATTCAGGCAAGCTGTTATACTCTATATGCATCGGAGATGAGTGGCAGCAGAAGACACAAAGCACATCACAACAAACAATGATCAATTAATGTTACTGTTGATCAATTTTATGAGCTTTGTATATTGTAGGCCTTTACATTAAAGTTTCTTCCGACTCTGTGATATTAGGGCAACTTGTAAAATTATTTGTAGCGTGGACTGTAGTTCCTTATTCCCCGACGCTACATACCGACTCTCATGAAATTCTGTTTACCCATTTTCTTGTGACTCGGTGATGGTATGGACTTAGCAACACAAATTCATGAATATCTCTGTTATCATAGCCGGTATGGTAAAATGTATAAACCGGGCGAGTTGGCCGTGCGCGTAGAGGCGCGCGGCTGTGAGCTTGCATCCGGGAGATAGTAGGTTCGAATCCCACTATCGGCAGCCCTGAAGATGGTTTTCCGTGGTTTCCCATTTTCACACCAGGCCAATGCTGGGGCTGTAACTTAATTAAGGCCACGGCCGCTTCTTTCCAACTCCTAGGCCTTTCCTATCCCATCGTCGCCATAAGACCTTTCTGTGTCGGTGCGACGTAAAGCCCCAAGCAAAAAAAAGTATAAGACATAAATGATCGTAAATCTAATACTTTATAACTTTTGTTATGTAGTATTTATCGATAGGACTAATAACATAAATATTTGAGAATTAAATTGTAGGCCTTCCCCTAAACTTCCATTTAACTGAGCGTGGATAAAAAAGTTTATGGCCTAGATTGTAGCGACTTATTCCCTGACTTTACATACCGATTTTCATTAAATTCTCTTCAGCCGTTTTCATGTGATGCGTGTACATACATACATGCATACAAAGACGACGGAAAATTAAAAAGTGCATTTCCTTGTTACCGTGGACTCGACCGATACAGAAATACTATTCTTTTTAAATTCTGAGCAATGTGCAGACAAAACTCTTATTTTATATACATATAGATTTGAGGTGTGCGAAATTTTCTTTTTACGAAAAGCGAGCTTTACCTTGAGCTAAGCTACATTTTATATCCTATTCGATTCTGATTATTCTACTTCCTAAATAACCAACTAACTAACCTTCTTCAGCTTGTCCCAGTTATTTCTGGGGTCGCTGGAGCCACCCAGACTCATATTGGTTTTGGCAGGGGATTTAAGACCGGATGCCATTCCTTACTACACGTGATTCTTCAGATGAAAATGACCCAGGATCCACCGGGATTCGAACCTCAGCCTTCCAAGTGGCAAGCCAACGTTAAGCCACTGAGCTAATCGCGCCCCCTCTACTACCAAAATGACAATATTCACCTCCTTTTAAGACCATACAGGTGATATTTCCTACGTCACATTTTTCGGCTGGACTCCATGACTTTAGAGTTTATTTACATCTTGTATTCTAATTCTGACTGCCTGTTACCATTTCTTGAAGGATATTATATATTTCGATTTGTCTCTTGGCACTGTCCAGAGCAAAATGTAGCTTCCGGTGAAGTCTATGGTACTCTGGGGTCGGTTGAGGTCTAGGCGGTGCTGGGTAATGTCAGGTTCGGATGTTGAAGGAAAGTCATGTTTATTCCTGAGTTCATTATAACCGAAATATGAACGATGGATCCCTGTCCACGTTTAAAGCAATTTTATGTTGCATATACTTGCATATTTCGGAGGGAAGGAAGCGCCCGTGTTAGTTACTATCCCGGCATTTGCCTGGAGGAGAAGTGGGAAACCACGGAATACCACTTCCAGGATGGCTGAGGTGAGAATCGAAACCATCTCTACTCAGTTGACCTCCTGAGGCTTAGTGGGCGCCCTTCAGCCCTCATACCACTTTTCAAATTTCGTGACAGAGCCTGGAATCCAACCCGGGCCTCCGGGGGTGGCAGCTAATCACGCTAACCACTACACCACAGATGCGGTCCATGTTTATTGCTTTGGTCATATTTTGCTCATTTTAGTGATATAAGGTCATATTTGGTCATATTTTCTCATTTTAGTGATATAAGGTCATATTTGGTCATATTTTCTCATTTTAGTGATATAAGGTCATATTTGGTCATATCTTGAGCATTTTTATTTAAAATGAAGGTTCGTTTTTAACAACGTAGGTACATGTTAGTCCGCCTCTGTGGTGTAATGGTTAGTGTGATTAGCTGCCCCCGAAGGTCCGGGTTCTTTTCCCGGCTCTGCCACGAAATCTGAAAAGTGCTACGAGGGCAGGAACGGGGTCCACTCAGCTTTGGGAGGTCGACTGAGTAGAGGAGGGTTCGATTCCCACCTCACCCATCCTCGAAGTGGTTTTCCTTGGTTTCCCACTTCTCCTCCAGGCAAATGCCGGGATGGTACCTGACTCAAGACCATGGCGGCTTCCTTCTCTCTTCCTTGTCTATCCCTTCCAATCTTCCCATCCCCCCACAAAGCCCCTGTTCAGCATAGCAGGCGAGGCTGCCTGGGCGAGGTACTGGTCCTTCTTTACAGTTGTATCCCCCGACCCAAATTCTGAGGCTCCAGGACACTGTCCTTGCGGCAGAAGAGGTGGGATCCCTCGCTAAGTCCGTGGGAAAAACCAGCCCTGGAGGGTAAACGGGTCCCAGGTTCGACAGTGTCGGGAATTTTAACCGTCATTGGTTAATCCCGCTGACACGGGGTTTGAGTGTATGTGTCCTCTTCATGAGCATTTCAACCTCATCACGATGCGCAGGTCGCCCACGGGAGTCAAATCAAAAGACATGTCCTCGGATACTCCCGGCACTAAAAGACATAGGGCCTACGCATTTCATCGCAAACTTTCTATGGTGCTATTTGAGGATCCAACCAGTCTCCAAGGTGAAAACTAACATACTCTTACAAGAAATCCCATTAGTACAGTGTTTCTGAACTTTCTTTTAGAACAAAAACCGCCCGGCCCTGGGATCTGTTACTGCGAGATATTTTCCTGAAACTTGTAATTTTAGTTTTCTAAGTATTTCTCATGAATACATATTTTACAGCGGAAATGTTTTACGACTCCTTAGTTAACTGGTTAGCAAGCTGGTGTTTGGTATAAAGGGTTCTGGGTTCGATTCCAGACCGGTCTGGTACGGGTTTTTGTTTTTCAACTTTCATTAGTTAATTCTTATGGGTCGGGAGTTAGTGTTTGTGCCGTATTCAACATTAGATTTCATCACAGGCAGGTCATGTATACGGCGCCAATTCGAAAGACCTGCAGCAGGCCTCTATGGAAGCCACACATTCTTCTTCTTATTCTTCTTCTCCTGTCGATTCGGCCATTTGTTTCTTGCTGCATCGAGCTTTAACATCCTCCCAGCACCTTCGCATTAGTTCTCGATGCCGTTGCTTCCTTTCTTCAGTCCAGTTCTTGCCTGTTGGAAACTTAGGTTTTTCTTGGAAACATCGGTGTCTTGTTAGTTTCTGTTTAAGGCGGGCACGTTCCCAGATATCGTTGTCTGTAATTTCCACTTCCTGTAAATCTTTTTCCACCTCAGTTTCCCTTGGTTCTCTTTTGTAGAAGATGAAAATCCTATTTGTCAATTGCATTGTGTTCATTCTTGTTAGGACCTATATGGCAGTAAAGGGTAATTCTCCGTTTCCTCACGATGTCAGTTATTTTTCCACATGGGTGTTAAGTTGTGCCGTCCCCTATATTCCCCGTTTTCTTTTACTGGACCCAAGAGTTTTCTTAGAATGTCCCTTTCCTTCATTTCCAGTTTTTTATACTAGTCCCTTCCGATGCATTGCAAGGCACTCTGCTGCACACAAGGCCTCTGGACAGATGACTGTGTGGTAATGTCTTAACTTGGCATTTGCAGATATGGATTTCTCGTTGTAAATGGCCTTTGTTAAATTATATGCCATTTCCATTTTCCTGATTCGTGACTCGAAAGCTGCCTTCTCAGAGATTTGGGTCTATCCACTCACCCAAATATTTGTACGCTTTTGTTTGCTTGATTTTTCCCTGTCCTGCACCTAGCTCTCTGGGCGCTTACTTGATATTAGTGATGAATTCTGTTTTCTCAAAGGAAATCTTAAGGCCGCTTTTGCTGCTTGAATCTGGAGTTCATTAATTTGCGTTGCGGCTACATCTATGGAATCCGAAAAAATTGCGAGGTCATCTGCGAATGCTAGGCTGTCAGCCGTTAAGTTCTCCTTTTGTAGCCCAATCTTACCCTATTTTCAGTCCTATTAACGTTCATTACTTTTCGCCACTCTCGGATGACTTTTTCGAGCACGCAGTTGTCTTACACCAGTTCTAATTTCGAAGCGGTCTGAAATTTCTCCCCTGAATTTCACTTTGGAAGTAGTGTTGGTTAAGATTATCTGAACATTTGTTCTTGTTTTGTAGTCCAGTCCCATTTCGTTCAGTATTTCAAATAGGGTGGGTCGATCAATGAAGTCATAAGCCTTCTTGAAATCAATGAAGGTCACTACAAACCGTTTTCTTCTAAGCTTCAGATATGAAATAATAGATTTAAGGTTCATAATCTGTTAGGCACATGATCGTCCCTTCCGAAATCCCCCTTGATATTCTCATAAGTGTGGATCCAACTCTTCTTCTGCTCTAGTTTGAAAGGTTTTTGAGAGGATTTTGTAAGTTACTGCGAGTAGAGAGATGCTACGGCAATTGTTCATATTCTTTCTGTCACCTTTTCCATGAAGAGGGTAAAGCAGAGTTGATGTCCAATCATTAGGGAGTTCCTTCTTTTCCCAAATCTCACTGACTATTTATGTTAGCTTATCGATAGCTATGTCACCAGCACGCCATATTATTATTATTATTATTATTATTATTATTATTATAGTGCAAATAACCTTATGAGAATAATTTTCGTAATTGTGTCAAAAAGCGCAATCCCAGGTCGTCTCTAAACTCTAAATTCTAAAATGAAACATCGGCGCAGCAAATGTCAATCATAAAAACACTTCAGCGCTCGCGAAAGAGAATGCCGCTGTTTCTTTTTTGTTTTGTTTTTTACGTCGCACCGACACAGATAGGTGTTATGGCGACGATGGGATAGGAAAAGCCTAGGAATGGGAAGGAAGCGGCCGTGGCCTTAATCAAGGTACGTCTGCAAGCAATTACTTTCACTTTTGAAAGCCTGCAGACCAAAGCAGAGAGGTCAGATTGTAATTTAAGTGCACTCACCTAGTGTTTCTTATATACTAGTGGTTTAAATATGCAATAACATATCGAAGGTTTTCGGCGACGGAAGGTTGTGAAAGGGCTGGGAATGGGAAGGAATCGGCCGTGGCCTTAATTAATGTGCAGTCCCAGCATTTGTCTGGTGTGAAAATATGAAACCGCGGGAAACAATCATCAGGGCTGCTGACAGTGGGGTTTGAACCCACTATCTCCCGATTACTGGATACTGGCCGCACTTAAGCGACTGCAGCTATCGAGCTCGGTAAGTTCCAAATTTAGGTCGGGGTCAATGTCACCTGTAGAAACTGAACATAGTGTCACCAAGATTTCAAAATCAGACTCCAGAACTTCTACATTTTGAATTGAATTCTAAAGGAAGATCCTTGATTATCCGGATGTATTCATTGATATTTTCACCGAGCAGAATGGCCGTGCGTGCTAACATGCTACGGCTATGGCGCCAAGCTTTGCATTCGGGAGGCTTGTGGGTGCGAACCGCACCGTCGTTTTCCTGAGAATGGTTTTGTGTGATTTCCCATTTTCACGTCCAGGAAAATGCCGGGACAGTTTCGATTTCATGGGCCACAGCCGATTCTTTCCACCCCTTTACCCAATATTTCATTTATCCTCAACCACTTCTTCAATAGCTCCTCTACTGAGGTTGGCGTCAGGAAAGGCATCCGGTCGTACAATTATGCCATATAAATTAACCTCACCTCATCCCTAACACCGCATCAAAAACAGAATTGAGGGGCTGAAAAACGTACATTCATTTTTTCAGTATGGTATTTATAAATTCAAACAGTTTCTAGTCTGCCGCAGACTGCTCAGTTACTTGCTCTGTTTCGTTTCTCCTGAGTCGCGCTCTCACGTACAAGTTAGGGAATTGATTGTGCTTGATATACTCTCAGGCCGGCCCGACGATGTAGAGTGCCTGCCTCTTCCCCAGGGGCTCCTGGTTCGATTCTCAGCCAGGTCAGGGAATTTTACCGTGATCTGAAGGCTGGTTCGAGATCCACTCAGCCTACACCGGTCTTGAAAGCCAAGAGTAACGGCCGGTAGGATTCGCCGTGCCAACCATATTACGCCTCGTAATCTGCAGGCCTTCGGGCTGAGCAGCGGTCGCTTGGTAGGCCATGGACCTTCGGGGCTGTTGCGCCATGGGGTTTGGTTTTGAATATACTCTGAAACAATGCACGCTACCGAATCTAATGAAGACAATGGAACCACATAGCGCACAAAAGCTGAACAAGACGGCAGAGAACTAGAATACTATTGGTATTACGTCCCTCTAACTAGATTTTGGTTTTCGTAGACGCCCAGGTGCCAGAGTGTTGCCCCGCAGGAGCTCTTATGTGGCGGTAAATCAATCGACATGATTCCGGCATATCCAGTATCTTCAAATACAATCGGATTGATCTGTAATCGAACCCACAAGCGTCAACTCAGAATGCCAGTGCTATTACCGCCTGAACCATTCTGGCCAGCAGAGACGAAGAACAAGAATAATATTTATTATTATTATTATTATTATTATTATTATTATTATTATTATTATTATTATTATTAAACTAATCTGATTAGGATGCATTTTTGTGCATTTTTCATGTTCTCATTACCACGCTCCATAAATCATGTTACCAGCATGCGGTCTACCGTCTTTAACCGTTTACAAACTCTAACGGGAATGCAGACTGCTAGCACTCACTTTAACGCAGTGTTTATCTTAGGTTAATTAGCGACTCATTCCCGTGACTAATGTTCTTTCTGTTAACACAATGCATTCATAGATTGAATTTTATATAAGGCAGATTATAACATTTCATCGCCTTAATGCACGTTCCACGTTCCTTATTTATAAACGGGAGCAGAAGGGCGGAGACTGGGAGATTGGGGCTGGTGGTGAGAAGGAAATTGGATTTCACAGCGACTGGGAGACACACATCGGTTGCCAGACAGCTGAACAATCGTCCGTCTCATCGCATTGTTTACCACTAGCCCAAGGCTGCCCACGGATACAGCACAAACCAGGTAGAATGGGCTGCGTGTTCAAGGTGACATATTTTGTCTGGAGACGAGATTTCACGGGTAAACACAATCAAGTTTTCAAGTAACTATTCTTTTCAAAAGCAAATATAAGTTACTCCATTTCTTGCTGCAAAGCTGGAACTTTATTTTCTAAATAATCACAATCTCGTTTATCTTAAAAGCATTAATACTAATTTATTTAATATAGTAAAACATTAAGATATTATATGAATTAGTATCAGTTTGTCATAAAAATATTTAAAATTTAGATTATCATTCCTCACACCGGTGTGTTCCAGCTGCCGCACTGTTCTTGCCTTTACTAATCCTATTACATCTATCTAGCGAAGTGCCTAATCTAAATCTGGACGTTGGGGATCTCGTCACGGTCATTGATCAGGCATCCTGAGCCGGAGTTTACTTGCGGTAAGATGGCCAGGTTTTTTTTTCCCGCTCCTTCTCTGCTCAACAGCACGTGGACTGCCCATACAGGAGATGACGATGCCCAATGTCCCATAACTTCGGAGATTTCATAGGATCCAGTATCATATCTACAATGCAGTGAAGAAAAATCCCATGCCACCACAGCGTTGACCTACCACGTGACCTCTGCTCAGCCTGAATTTTAATCACTTAGGTTAAGAGGACTTCGAAGTAACCCTCAGATTCAGATAAAAATCTCCAACATGGCCTGGAATCATATCCTGGGCCTCCCAGAAATAGGCAGGTTCGCTATACCTCGAGCATTTCCAGGGCTTTATTTTTAACTCTTGACCGACGATACAGCGTTTTCCTTCTCCACTGCCAAGCACGCGATAGCACCGGTTCTGTCCTTGAAAGCCAGTCTATAGTCTGCCGTGGCGAGTGCTCTATCGAGGAGTGCTCAATCGAAGGTCACCGAGCTCGATAGCTGCAGTCGCTTAAGTGCGGCCAGTATCCAGTAATCGGGAGATCGTGGGTTCGAGCCCCACTGTCGGCAGCCCTGAAGATGGTTTTCCGTGGTTTCCCATTTTCACACCAGGCAAATGCCGGGGCTGTACCTTAATTAAGGCCACGGCCGCTTCCTTCCAATTCCTAGGCCTTTCCTATCCCATCGTCGCCATAAGACATATCTATGTCGGTGCGACGTAAAGCAAATAGCAATCGAAGGTCGTAGCCCTAGATTATTCATTTAAGAAGACGCTTTCGTACAACAGCTCATCTTCGTGTGTAAAAAGTATTTTAAATACGAATCATCTCACCCGGTGCTTGTTGAATTTGTTCGGAACTTTCCTGGTGAAGTGCCACCCTCTAGAATAGCAAGATTCAACAAAATTCTTACAGTCTCGGAAGTATTTGCAGACAGAGCGTTCAGTATTGGCCTCTATCCCTCGCTACCCAGATCTAACAGTGTGTGATTTTTACTTGTGTGGTAGTCATACATTGGGGTGACTAAAACGAAACGTTACAAATGAGATAAAACATATTACAGTGGAAGAACTCCTCGTGTCAAACAGAATGAGCTTTCCAGGTACAATGCCTGTATAACCCAGGAAGGATGACACTTTCATAATCTGTTACGCCTTTGGAACACCATCAAAGTTTTCTAAGAATTAAATTTTCAAGAAAAGTTGTCAAATCCTGTCAAGGATTGTTCAACATTGATGAAGGATTGATAAGATTTGAAAATATTTGGCAAGGTTTGATAGTAGTTTGTTTTAACATGGAGGAAAGGCAAACAGGTGGTGTGGTTCTTGGACTAGTAGTGGGATACATTCTTAAAAATAAGAAAAACACATAATATACCATAATTTACATGGGGAAAATATTAATGAGGTTATTTTCACGTAATTTTTGCAATGTATTTACTACCATAACGCCACGGAGGTTATGTTATATATAATATACTCACATTAATTGAATAAAAACGATAGCAATGCAACGGAAATTCATATCTTATTACATAACAACATATTAGGAATTCAACATCAATAATAATTGTTACGGAGATATCCGTGGTAGGTAGAGGTGAAAGAAGATGCGGGTGTGAATGGGTTTCAAGCTACGAAATTAACGTGCAATGTAAAATTAATTTAAAATTTAACTAGGTTATATTTTCTTTTCAAAAACAAGAGATAACAATCATAACAGGTACAGAGTAGCAAAAATGTAGGTACAATATTACTGGATTCGGGCTCAGTGCCCTTACTTCATAACTCTCGGGCAATCAGCCCCGCCTTACTCCAAAAAAAAATTTTAGCCAAGGGGCAGAAAACCCCATTCATGCCCAGGAGCACTGGCTCCAAACATTACACATAAAGCCTGCACGAGGCATACAGAAACAAATTTCAAAGAGCGATCCGCTCTCAAAATTGTAAGCCTATCACAAGGCCACACCAAACTCTACCTTCAGGCTGTCCTCTAAGGACGTATTCACAGGGGTAAAATACCCAACCTACTGAGGTCTATTACATGAAAAGAAGGTTGATTACATGACCTCTAAAATAACAATTTGAGAGGAGGCGATCTTGCACTCCTAATACACTTTGTTTTTTAAAACCTAATCTGGCTCTGGGCCGCTAACGCAAGGGCTAATCCCATACTACAGAGGTGACTTAGAGAAGAACACTTTACATTACATAAACGAAGAATAGTTTGAGAAAAAACGTTCACCTCAAAACAAATGTGAGTGGGAGCTCAAGAGGGTTAGCACTCTCTATCCCAATATGTAGCTTTACAAGAAAAAGATGAAAAGAGTAATTACATTTTAGGAAAAGGTTACATGATGGAAATGCTTCGAACCCGCCGCGAGTGTTAAACTGCCGACCTAGCAAGAAAAGAAGTTATTAATAGGCCATTACCTGGTGTTGAACGGCTGAAGAAGAAAGAGGCGCTTCCCGCCTCCTGCTATGTACTTAATACACTGAAAGATGGAACAGAAGTGGCCTGGAGACCCTAAAATCAGCAGTTTATATCCTCTCGCGGAAGATTCTAGGCGTTAGGGGAAATAAAACACCCTCCCTCAAAGTTTTTATTGGCTAGGGAAAAGAAACCCCTACATAGAGGAAGAAGAAACACATTATTGGTGGAAAATTAATTAAAGAAATTCGGGATTGGCTAGATCCAAAATAAGGGGAAAAAGAGGGGTATACAGCCAACTTAAACCATGACAGAAAGAAATTTAACAAAGAACAAACTCTTGAAATAAAAATTTCTCCAACAAAATAGTTCTTTGATTTCGCACTAGGTTGCACTATCGTAATTCTTCAGTAGTGTCCTCTAGAAGAGAAAGTTCACACTTCTTACTTCAAGCGAAACAAAGACACATCAAAAATGACACAGTTCACAAACTCAAAAATTTCCAAGTGGTGACATCTTCTGAGAAACGAGAAAATCAATAGAGTAGATAAAGTTCAGATTTCCACCAGAAGAGGAATTTCAACTGGCGCAACTTTTAAATGACCGGAGTAGAGGTGTACCGCCCGGTACAGACCTCCCCCCCCCCCAAAAGTTCCTCCAAGGGGTAACACAAAAGAGCATAACTTTTGATTGAAAGTAAGGTCCAAGTTTTAATGTGAATGTGAAGATAGTTTGCAGTAGCATTTACAAGATTTCTTAATTCAGTTTCAAAATGTTGTTGTTGCAGGTGAATGAAAGTCTTTATGTTTGTAAAATTTGAATTTCTGAAGATAAACTTTTAATACTTAAAGGTGAAGAAAAATTTTGCAATGTCCACCAAATATTGTTGTTGAATTCCCAAGTGTAGTTATTGCTTATGGTGACTGTCCATGTAGTTGATGTAGATTGAGTCGGATGGCCAGACCGGCCGTTGCAGCTTGCGTCCAACGGAGGCCGCTCGGACCCCTCAAGTACCCTGAGATACCGCTCGCCCGCACTATGAGGGGAGCAGAGGTGTTGAAGTACGCCGCGCCCGCGGTGAACAGATACAGGCTGCGGGCATGTAGCAGGTCGTGCGCCGCACATCAGCCTTGGCCGGGAGGAGAGCTCCGGCTCGCCGTGCACATGTCGTCCTCGCTGGAGAGGAGGGGGCCCATCCCCCTCCCCAGTCGCTGCACGGCGCTGCGCGGCTGCGGGGGCGCTGAAACATTAAAGCTAGGCGGCAGAATTGTGTTGGACAATCATCTTCTTTGAGGGTACAGGCTTGTGGAGAGGATGAGGGGCCAGCGGCGTGTAGATATCCATGGCATTTACTATTATGAAGCCACAGTGTAAGGTGGAGCAGGAGACGGGAGCGTGGTAATGGCCGTGGCAAGAACAGGATGGCAGTTTAACGGGTCGGGGCAGGTTTTACACAAGGCTTACATCTAAAACCAAAATATTACAGAAGGGGCAGAATGCCTTAAAAGTGAAACTCAAAAAAAAAAAAAATATATAACCTTCATATCCTTTCAAAATAATATGAAGCAAGTTAACACAGAAATTACACCGGTTTCACCTGGGACAGGTGAACTCTAAATATCCTCTCGGTGGCTGGATTACTTAGCAATAAGGTAACCGGCGTAAGAAAATCGAGAATGATACAAGGCCCATGAAATCTGGGGGCAAGCTTGCCCGCGGGAACAAAATTTTTGACCATAACCTGGTCACCTACCTTCAAAGTGGTGGGTCTCCGTCCACGATCATACCTTTCCCTAACCTTTTCATGAGATACTTTAAGATTGGCTTTAGCCTTCTTCCAAAGATCTTTAATGTTGTCCGGATCTATTGTCTCGGGCAGAATGTCATTCAGAGACCAGAGGTTAGAGAGCGGCGTGTTGGGAACGAACTTAAACATCAAAGAAGCTGGAGTAAATTTGTGTGATTCATGAACCGCCGAATTCAAAGCAAAAGCTAACCAATGCAGGGACGTGTCCCACCTAGAATGATCTTCATGATGATAGGCAATAAGTGCGGACCTGAGATTACGGTTAACCCGTTCAGCCAGAGATGGTTGAGGGTAATAAGCAGATGTAGTTACATGAGAGATGGATAAGTCAAAACAGAATTTACGAAACAGATTTGATGTAAAAGCTTTAGCATTATCAGATACAATGTATTGGCACGGACCAAAAGAAGCAAAAATAGAATTTAGGCAAGTAATGGTGGACTGAGCGGTAGCCAGCTTAGTCGGAAATAACCAAGAAAATCTAGTAAAGCCATCTACGCACACAAAGATGAACTTGTTAGCATTACCCTTTGACTGGGGGAAGGGTCCAACATAATCGATATACAGGCGTTCCATGGGGCGCGACGCTTGATGCGAAGACAAAAGGCCTACCTTGGTGGACATGGTGGGTTTACTAAGCAAACAAGATTTACAAGCTTTTACAAGTTCACGGATTTCACCGTCCATACCTTTCCAAATGAACATTTCACGAATTTTTTCACGGGTTTTAAAGATTCCAAGATGCCCTCCTAATGGGGTCTCATGATAATACTTGAAGATCATAGGCACAAGAACCGCTGGCACGACAACCTTCATCATCTTATCATGCCTCGATGGGCAACATAAAACACCATTCCTCAGAACATAAGGGACGACATGTTCCCCAGAAGAAAGGGTTTCCATTATCGGACCCAGCGTCGGATCTTCACGTTGGTATTTCTCGATATCCCTAAAGAGCATGGGAGCATCTGTTAGGATGGCATTAACCTCAGATAGTATGGACTCGGAAGGTGATGAACTGTCGACAGGTTCATGGGTCTCGACGTCGTTAGAAAACATACGGCTGAGTCCATCAGCAACAACATTTTCAGTACCTCTGATATGTCGTACATCGAATTGGAAGGCAGAAATACGGATGGCCCAACGGGCTATACGACCAGTACGACGCGGCCTACCTAAGACCCAGCTTAAGGCTTGATTATCTGTCTCCAAGTCGAATTTGACATGTTCCAGATAGAGACGGAACTTTTCTAAGGCAAATAAAACTGCCAAACCTTCAAGCTCATATATGGAGTACTTTGCTTCTTGAGCCGAGAGAGTCCTAGATGCATAGGCGATGGGGCGCCTCCCTAGTTCAGTCTCTTGAAGAAGGACTGCAGCTACCGCCGACGACGACGCGTCGGTTTGGACGATGAATTTCTTCGAGAAATCAGGCATAGCAAGTACAGGGGCATTACAGAGAGCTAATTTAAGGTCTTCAAAAGCGGCTTGTTGAGACGGTCCCCACTCGAATTTGATGCCTTTCCTACGGAGAAGGTTTAAGGGCGCCGCTCTATTAGCAAAATTAGGAATGAACTTCCTGAAGAAATTCACCATGCCAATGAACCTGGCGATACCTTTAATGTCCTTGGGAGGTTTAAAATCACGGATGGCCTGTGTTCTAGAATGATCGACTGCTACACCATCAGGTGACACAATATGCCCTAGGAATGACATAGAGGGCTTAGCAAAGGCAACCTTGGACAACTTAACAGTTAACCCAGCCTTACGAAGGCGATTGAGAACTTCTCGCAAATGATATAGATGTTCTTCAAAGGTTTCGGAAAATACGACGACATCATCCAAGTAGTGATATAAGTACTCAAATTTGATGTCGGAAAAGACCCTATCTAGTAGCCTAGTGAGCACAGCTGCCCCCGTGGGGAGCCCGAAAGGCACGCGGTTGTATTCATATAAATTCCAGTCCGTGGCAAACGCTGTAAGATGTTTAGACTCTTCGGCAAGGGGAATTTGGTTGTAGGCCTGATTCAAATCCAAGATCGTGAAGAACTTGGCCTTACGAAACCATGAAAAACAAGAATGAAGGTCGGGAAGGGGCACGGATTGCAACACCACCTTCCGATTGAGAGCCCTGTAATCAATGACAGGCCTGAAGCCTCCTTGGGGTTTCGGGACTAGAAAAATAGGCGAAGAATACGCTGACTTAGAGGGCCTAATAATACCATCCTTCAACATCTGATCGATGATTTCTTTCAGAGCCTTCATTTTAGGTGGAGATAGCCTATACGGTGGAAAACGGACAGGAATCGAATCCGTGACCTCAATTTTGTATTCAATAAGGTCAGTAACACCAAGAGTATCAGAGAACACCTCGGGAAACGACTGACACAGTTTCCGAATACTATCAGCCTGCTCCTCAGGTAGATGTCTAAGGTCTAACAACATCTCATCCTGGGTAGGCGAAATAGATGAACATGATACAGAATTACACTTTAACAAGGGAATTCTACAATTGGACGCAAATTTGAATGTGCACGACCTGCTCTGGAGATCGAGCACAAGACCAGTGTGAGAAATGAAGTCCGCTCCCAATATGATGGGGCAAGACAAACGCTTGGCCACAAACAATTTGATCTTCCATGTAAATTTAAAAACCCGAATTTTGACATGTAAGGAACCTAGAATTTCTAATGGAGATGAATTAGCCGAAACATATTTAACAGGAGATGAGTCATAGTCAGGGAGTTTACAAACAGATTTCAATTTAGAATACCAATCAGCCGAAATAATGGAACAAACACTGCCTGAATCTAAGAGAGCTGTTATAGGCTCGTTATTTAACTCAATCTTAAGAAAAGGAACAGGTGCGGGGGTATCCGCCGCAATCCTAAGACACTCTTTAGGGCATTCAAAAGAAGAATTTGAAGGCTGGTCGTTCTCTGCATTTACAACCTGTTTACTAGGGGCTAAGTCTCGGGAAGATGGATTAGTCGGCTCAGCCGACGCCACTAGTCACTTTTTATTATTGGCATAGCTGGAATTTGCACCAGAAGTTGAGCAGGAGGGGGTGCTATTTGAGTTTGGGCAATTCTTGGCGATATGTGAGAAGGCCCCACACTTAAAACAGCCTTGTGATGACCCTGCTCCATTCCTTGTCCCACTTGACTTGATCAGAGGACACTTATTCCGCAGATGGTCAGGCGACCCGCAAGCATAACATTTACGGGGATTGACTGGTCGGCGAGGTGGAGGCCGAGTGTTACTAAAGGAAGGCGGGGGTTCTTTCGCGACACGCAAAGAATCGGCGTATCTAACTCCTTCCGCTGAGACGGCCAATGCTTCAAGTTCAGAGAAGGTTTGCGGACACGCCGCGAAACACAAATATGACCTGTAGGATGGCGAAATACCTTCTACAATAGCCTGCACAATCTGATCTTCAGGAAAGTGCAGACCAAACACCCTAGTGTAGAATTTGATATCTTGAATGAAATCGGCCAAGTTTTCATCCAAGCGCTGTACACGGTAATAGTACTTCTGAATCAGGGAGGACCTGGCCCTAGCCGGGATGAAGTTAGCTAGCAAATGGGCATGGAAATCCTCAATAGATGATTGCTCGGCAATGGCTCTTACGATTTTATCAGAGAGAATACCAATAGCATACGGATAGATAATTTGCAAAATTTGACATGGCGAAAGAGAAAAAACAAGAGCATGATCCTGAAATTCCACTAGAAATCTTAAAAATGAAATTACATCACTGGTGGTGTTGACGGAAAACTTAGAGATACCTCTAAGCAACATTGCCAATGGATGAGGCAAGCTACTGAACCCAGGCGACATAGTCGTTAAAGGTTTCAATGGCAAAGAAGTTAATTCAGAGCGGATGTTACCCAATGACGCACGGCGTTCAGATTCGTTGTTCGATGGGGCAGAGATAGTTTGAGCAGCAACGGTTATCCTATTGACTTCTCCCTGAGGAGGCTCTTCCTCGTTACCTACATTCACCGTGGCGGGTTGATCAGTTTTGGGAGGAACTTCGCCGGTTAGCAATTGAGTGACCTTATTAGACAATTCAGAAATAGTTTCAAGGAGCGTATTAGCGTCCTTCCTCTGAACGTCATTCACCTTTAGAGACAACAGATCATTAACTCTATTTGCAAAGTGATACAGCCTGCCTTGCACACGCTTAATTTGATTAGGAGACGGATCGTTTTCATCAAAAAAGCTGACTACCGATGCTAGCCCGGTAATATTCTCGACGATCGTGGAAAGAGAGTCATCAATTTCTTTCTCTCCCAAATTGGGGATGGAAATGGGCAAATCAAGGGACTCTCTAAGCTTGTTGGTGTCGATTGCAACCGTGCCTCCAGATTGCACATTTCTGATAGTTAACTCGTATATCAACTCCTCTTTGCGCAAGTAGTTAAGGAGGAGAACATCGCGAGGGCCGGGCATGATGACAGAACAATTTTGAAAAACTCAAAAAATTCCAGCAACTGAGAAAATTATTAGAGTTCGAATCAAAGCAATGTTTAGCCGTCAAAAGGGGCTAAATTGAGACCCATTCAACCACGCTCTGCTACCACTTGTTACGGAGATATCCGTGGTAGGTAGAGGTGAAAGAAGGTGCGGGTGTGAATGGGTTTCAAGCTACGAAATTAACGTGCAATGTAAAATTAATTTAAAATTTAACTAGGTTATATTTTCTTTTCAAAAACAAGAGATAACAATCATAACAGGTACAGAGTAGCAAAAATGTAGGTACAATATTACTGGATTCGGGCTCAGTGCCCTTACTTCATAACTCTCGGGCAATCAGCCCCGCCTTACTCCAAAAAAAAATTTTAGCCAAGGGGCAGAAAACCCCATTCATGCCCAGGAGCACTGGCTCCAAACATTACACATAAAGCCTGCACGAGGCATACAGAAACAAATTTCAAAGAGCGATCCGCTCTCAAAATTGTAAGCCTATCACAAGGCCACACCAAACTCTACCTTCAGGCTGTCCTCTAAGGACGTATTCACAGGGGTAAAATACCCAACCTACTGAGGTCTATTACATGAAAAGAAGGTTGATTACATGACCTCTAAAATAACAATTTGAGAGGAGGCGATCTTGCACTCCTAATACACTTTGTTTTTTAAAACCTAATCTGGCTCTGGGCCGCTAACGCAAGGGCTAATCCCATACTACAGAGGTGACTTAGAGAAGAACACTTTACATTACATAAACGAAGAATAGTTTGAGAAAAAACGTTCACCTCAAAACAAATGTGAGTGGGAGCTCAAGAGGGTTAGCACTCTCTATCCCAATATGTAGCTTTACAAGAAAAAGATGAAAAGAGTAATTACATTTTAGGAAAAGGTTACATGATGGAAATGCTTCGAACCCGCCGCGAGTGTTAAACTGCCGACCTAGCAAGAAAAGAAGTTATTAATAGGCCATTACCTGGTGTTGAACGGCTGAAGAAGAAAGAGGCGCTTCCCGCCTCCTGCTATGTACTTAATACACTGAAAGATGGAACAGAAGTGGCCTGGAGACCCTAAAATCAGCAGTTTATATCCTCTCGCGGAAGATTCTAGGCGTTAGGGGAAATAAAACACCCTCCCTCAAAGTTTTTATTGGCTAGGGAAAAGAAACCCCTACATAGAGGAAGAAGAAACACATTATTGGTGGAAAATTAATTAAAGAAATTCGGGATTGGCTAGATCCAAAATAAGGGGAAAAAGAGGGGTATACAGCCAACTTAAACCATGACAGAAAGAAATTTAACAAAGAACAAACTCTTGAAATAAAAATTTCTCCAACAAAATAGTTCTTTGATTTCGCACTAGGTTGCACTATCGTAATTCTTCAGTAGTGTCCTCTAGAAGAGAAAGTTCACACTTCTTACTTCAAGCGAAACAAAGACACATCAAAAATGACACAGTTCACAAACTCAAAAATTTCCAAGTGGTGACATCTTCTGAGAAACGAGAAAATCAATAGAGTAGATAAAGTTCAGATTTCCACCAGAAGAGGAATTTCAACTGGCGCAACTTTTAAATGACCGGAGTAGAGGTGTACCGCCCGGTACAATAATAATAATAATAATAATAATAATAATAATAATAATAATAATAATAATAATAATAATAATAATAATAATAATAATAATATAATATGTGAAGATCATTATAAAGCGATCATTGTTGACAGTGTTTACTTATAGGTTACCGTACGGTAATAAACATAAAATTCGATCCTGGCTCAGTCCGGGGGTATTTGAAGGTGCTCATATACATCAGCCTCGTATCGGTAGATTTACTGGCACGTAAAAGAACTCTTGCGGGAGTAAATTCAGGCACCTCAGCGTCTCCGAAAACCGTAAAAGTAGTTAGTGGGACGTAAAGCAAATAGCATTATTATGAACATAAAAGCTGTCCATTTCCTTGAGATATTTCTCTTGTAATCTCCTCGTACGCTGCCGTTTTATTCACTTTATTTTGGTACTCTACGGTGTCCACTGAATATAAGCAGGGATGTGCCTCTATACTTAGCCATTAACAAACATACAACATTCCTTAATACCGTTAATACTCGAATTCCATTGGTCAGTTGATTCTGTGAGACACTTAGCAATTCTTTGATCGATTAGAACATGTTCCAATTCACTTTCAAGGCTTTTACAAACTTCTCTTGTCAAGTATTGGAATTGAGTAAGTACACTCGTGTCCTCATCCCGATGTCGTTCAGCTCTTTTCAGGCACATCCCCAGTGGAGGTGAGCTGCATTTTTAAAATTCTGGTAGTACCGGGAATCGAGCCCGGGGCCCCAATGACGGCAGCTAATTATACTAACCGTTAAGCTACGGAGGCGGACGGTATTGAAAGTGATTAGACAAGTAAACTTGTAAAGTATTGATAATTCTTTTACAGTCTTGTGTAGTCTTAAATTTGATACACATTTGATCGTGTACAACAGGTTTTATCAGGTAAGACTGTATTGTATTATACTGTATGGTATACACGATATTTGAAGCAGGGAGTCCGAGAGTGCGCGCTGCACGCATGCTTCGTGGCGGAAAGGTGAACGCATCGGACAAGTGTTAAAAATAAATCCCTGTACTGTGTAATATAGCCTACTATTAATATTGAAACATACTATTAATATTGAAACCTACTATGAATCCATAATGTTCTTCTTCTTCTTCTTCTTCTTAATCGGCTTTTCCCTCGGACTCAGCGAGGGATCCCACCTCTACCGCCTCAAGGGCAGAGTCCTGGGGATTCAGACTTTGGGTCGGGGGATACATCTGGGGAGGAGGATCAGTACCTCGCCCAGGTGGCTTCACTTGCTATGCTGAACAGGGGCCTTGCGGAGGGATGGGAAGATTGGAAGGGACAGGCAAAGTAGAGGAAAGGAAGCGGCCGTGGCTCTAAGTTAGGTACCATCGCGGCATTTGCCTGGAGGAGAAGCGGGAAACCACGGAAAACCACTTCCAGGATGGCTGAGGTAGGAATCAAACCCACCCCTACTCAGTTGACCTCCCGAGGCTGAGTGGACCCCGTTCGAGCCCTGGTACCACTTTTTAAATTTCATGGCAGAGCCAGGAATCGAACCCGGGCCTCCGGGCGTGGCAGCTAATCACGATAACCACTACACCACAGAGGCGGACATTGATAATTCATAATCTTTCCCCCAAAACTCGATATGTTTTAGGCTATTGATGATGATTTTATTTTAAGGAGTAGGGGAAGTCTGTGTAATTTGGACCGCTTTACTTTATACGTTGACCATTGACCTTAATGAAAATTGCTGAAATTTTATACACGATAATTAGTACAATGTATCAAATGATTTGGTGAAAAATGTTAATATTACCTTTAGGATTTGTTTAAAAGTAATATTTATTCTAAAACCTGTTATCGTGAAACTTGGACTGGTAAATATAAACACAAGTTATTTAATGAATTTATTATGAAATACTAAGCAATAAAATACGACACTATGAATTGTGGTCATCACTTTTGGTATGTAGAACAATGATAAAACAATTTTGGCGCAATTTTCATGAGCCCAATTTTCCAACTATTGCACTGAATCTAATCGTAATCCTAATATTCTACTTGTCACATACAATGCCGTCGGTTAGCTTCTGAATTGTAAGCACGTAGGCTGACTGGACCTCAACCAGCTCTCAGATCCAGGTAAAATTCTCCGACCTGGACGGGAATCGAACCCGGGGCCTCCGGTTAAGAGGCAGACACGCTAACCCTACACCGAGCGGCCGGCCTCAAATTATAAAACAAGTTCTTTTAGACTCACCAGTAAAACTACGAAGAAACGTAATTATTATAATTGTTTCAACGGTCCAAATTACACGGCATGCAAAGTTTTAATCAAAAACTAAATAATATGCAAAGTATTTAAACTTTATGAATGGAACTATGTTAAAACTTACCTAGATATTTCATCTGCACTTGTAAAAGCTAAACACCCTCTTTGCTGATATAACTACTTCACAGTACACTTACTTGTCACCGTATAACCTTACAAGGAATGTGAGTATTATTCATGCAGCCGGCTTTCCCGTCCGACGAGACATTCGGATCCGGAACGCCTCCGGCCCAACTTTTATGGTACGCCTCCAGCTGCCTACATCCGAAGCAGTTCAACAGCTCATCGCCACCGGTGCCCGTGTCCACGACCATTTTTATCGCGTCGAGCCCTCTCTTTCCCCGCCTTCACCTGGTCGCCAGAGCTCAGATCGTCCATATCGTCGCCCCCGGCCAATTCCTCTTCCCATTTTTCCACCTCCACCAGTATGCCCACCCCCTCCTCCCAACGGCTTCCTCCCTTCTCCCTTTCCAACATTTGACCTCCGTCTTCTCACCGCTTCCCTTAACCATTTAACCGCTTCCCTCCATCTTCTTACTTTACACATCTACCCCGGCACTTCCTTCTAAACTCCACTTCCTCCCTTGCATTTCACATCTTCCCTCACGCATACCTTGTATCTTGATAACACATGTATTTGTAATCACATCATTGTACTTACCATTTGTAAATCTGTCAATAAAGCTCTAGATAACCTACACACCCTTAACCTCATCTCCTTAACTTATCCATTCATACTTAGGCATAGGCACAATTCCCTTCCCATCTCCTACATATTCACATCCTTTATCCACCTCCTTCTTCCGTCACATCTCCCCAACCCGCCCGCATCTCTTGGCCAGAGAGAGGGCGTTACCCTCTAGGTGGACCGCCCCACCCCTTCAGGGTGGGGAATTGTTAGTTAGTGAGTATTAAAATTGTATTCCTCTTCCCACCTTATGTCCATTAGCAAAACAACTTCCAGGAAGAATGCTACCCCCGGTTGTCTTGCTGACCTTGTCTCAGATAGAGGGTGACCAAACTTGCAAATACCAAAAATATTATCGGTTCAAATTACACGCAGGTCCAAATTACACGGACTTACGCTATTCACGTTGAGAATATCAAACACATGACTAACGAAGGAAGAAGAATTGTGACCTCTTGAAAAATGAGGGTATCGAGTAAGAAAGAGAAGGTACATTTCCTCATTGTGAGTGCCATCCTGCCATTGTCCCCGCCCGTTTGCACCAGCGTTCATCCCAGCTTTCATTGTCTGTTAATTCCTGTTAATGATTAAGATATCTTGAGTCCACTCCACATTCACGCCCGTATAGCAAAGTCGGTCTGTAAACAGAGCGTTGAAAACAGAATTTCGTCTGAGAGCTCTTACAGAATAACGAGCATTGCAGCTACGAGCTCGCTGCTTTGTTACACACTGATTCGTCAATTGAATCGGCACATGCAAAAAGGTGGCATGTGACAAAAGGGAAATTTTACAGGAAACACAAAAAACTGAATATCTGTTTTAACGTTTCAAATAAAGAATGGAAATAACTTTATTTATTTCTCTTATGTATTCCTTATAATGCCATTTCACCAGCAATTCTGGCTCAAAAATACATTTTAATTTGTCTTACATATCACCTTTATACAATTTTTCATTTTTCTGAACAGAAGTGTATTATGCATTTCCTTTAAAATAATGAGATCAGATTTGAAAAATCATATGTATATGTAATACACCAAAAATATTAAAATAAACCACAATAGTGACATTATTACTATTACATCACAATAAAACACATGTTTAACATAATATTTCCATACAATACAGTTTGCTTTGAAAACAACTTTGATCTTGTGCATTACTCACTTACATATATTTCAACCTCCTGATCATTGTCCTGTTTTGATGTTGTAGGCCACTGTAAGAGTTCCTTATTGAAGTTTGGTCAGTATTTCATTACCTTCCTGATGACTGTCAATTTCATCTATTCGATTGGAATTCTCTGACTGTAAGATTTTTTTTATTGGTAGACTGATGAATATAGCACGAGATTTCAATGTAAATGTATGTGTTATCAAGCCATCAATGAAAATCCTTGGAATAACCTTTCCCTTCATGCTGGTATCATAAAACAGATGGTTGAATTTACTTATTTGGAAAGGAATTTTTTGACTTCTTGGGATATATCTGCCATAAGATTCATTTGACAGAAAATTTCCTTATTATAATATTTGGGTCCGAGCTCGATGGCTGCAGTCGCTTAAGTGCGGCCAGTATCCAGTATTCGGGAGATAGTGGGCTCGAACCCCACTGTCGGCAGCCCTGAAGATGGTTTTCCGTAGTTTCCCCAGTTTCACACCAGGCAAATGCTGGGGCTGTACCTTAATTAAGGCCACGGACGCTTCCTTCCAAGTCCTAGCCCTTTCCCGTCCCATCGTCGCCATAAGACCTATCTGTGTCGGTGCGACGTGAAGCCAATAACAAAAAAACATATTTGGGGGACCATAATGCAATAATGTTCATAACTAATCCACATGAATACATTAAATCAATGAAGACATTTAAGGACCTCACTGCAAGGCGACTTATCACTCACGAGAAACAGCTGTAGGCTATAAACAGTCCCGCCATCTTGAACCATGTGAAATACACGGCAGCCAACTTAAATTGTGCATAAGAGAGATATGCGGTGCTCATGTCACCTTTTTTGCATCTTTCATACTAACTATACCTCCTCTTCAACTCATAAAGAACAGCATTACAAGTCCGAGTTTTACACAGGTTATGTATTTACCCGTTTAAGTTTATTGCAGTAATAATATCAGTTTTGAAAAATGTCACACGTAATTCTCTGGGGCAATGATGAATAAATGATAGATGAAATTAAATGATAATCTGAAGTTTCAGTACTACAAAAACAATATACCTTGCACAAACGGAAAGAAACAAGTACACCTCAAAATCACTTTTGAAATATCTACAAGCATAACATGATTAATTCATTTCACAGTTCTATACAAAATATCTCATGTACGAACGGAAGTGACCAGAGACGTTTACTCATTGTACGAAATAACTCAGCTCCCACACATCATGCACCAATAATACAGTGCTATAACTTACCCACACTGACAGCGAACATTGTGCGTCTACTACTGCACTCTTACGGCGACTTGAAGAAATATCGGTATTCGCGCCTTCCTGTGTTAAACTCGTTGCCTACGCTATAATACAAGGCCTTGAAATGCACTCATGGAAACGGTTGGCATCCTGGTTCACCATTCAGCCGCTAGGATCGCGTTCTTGCCCCATTGTATTCGCATGGCCGTATAGTAAATAAGTAAATTATATCCTAAATAAAAAGAACTGAATGTTTTTGCGAGTATTGGCAGTACTTTATTTATAGAGCGGTGCTGCATTGGCTTGGATATGTCATTGAAGTTTCAAAACTTTCCTTTTGAGGGTCTTCTTACCAAGTTTCAAAACTTTCTCTCTTCTACTTGACTGGCTCGAAGCAATGTTGCCTAAAAAAGATCTCAGAAATTTTCATAGTAGAAAAAGAAGTGGTTTGTCGTCTTTACACTTTCTACACTTAATTTCACTGTTGGACATGTCTTTCGAAAAAAACGTACACCTTTTAGTAACTCTCTTCGGGGCAAGTACTGCGTAACGGAGGGGACAAATTCCGTCGTTCACTGCAGAAGTGCCACATACGATAATTTTCGGTATCTGAGGGCTCCTCGATCTTGAAAACGAATAAGACACAATATTGGACTTTGAGTAGCTGGAGAAGGGATATGTTCTAAACATTATTTTTTGGGCCCCCTCGTATATCACTCCTCAGTACGCCTCACTTTGGCACTGCCGTTTGTTTTTGCTGTTTTCCTATAACCACATAACATTTGGTGGTGCATTTTGAGGATTCAACCAGCATCTGTCCGGGCTGATGACCTAACAGATATTATGTTTAATTATTATTTTTCCTAAAACCCCATGCATTTTGTTGGTACTCTTTCGAATCCCACATCGTTCTCCACCTGTTTCCAAGGAACCCCTATCCAGTAAAATGGTAGTGAGATTCCATCACTTCCACAGGTTACAGGTTTGCTAAATATATTATGAGCATGAACCAAAAATTTGTGAAGCAGGGTGCCAGCTTTACTGCAGGCCTACGTACACATTAACAGAACATTTATGGAATACTTCTTTCCCCCAACATAGTGGTATTCGACTTCCTACTTACTATGTCATGTGGTTATATTGCGGTAATTGTGTTTTAACTAGCAAAATAACGGAAAAATCAGCCTCTGTATTTATCATAAAATAACCATTACGCAACTTACCTTTTAATTTCCAATTCGTTATCTTTGTGATATCTTGTACACGTGAATCTTCTCTCTTCTTTTTTAACGCAGAATCCTTGAGATGTAAGTCAACACTTACTTCAGAAAAGTGAAAAGAAGTTGCTGAAGATTTCTCTAATAATATTCAGACCCAATATTTTGTCATAAAGGAGAACTCTTCTCGTCCTGATGTTTTTGTATTTGGGTCAACAGTTGCTATGGCTTATACCTTGTATGACAATTCTGTCTAGTAACACTGCGGAAGGCAGTGATTGTGGTGATTATTGCTTTAAGAGGAAGTCCAACTGGCTAGCCATCCTCTATATAACACTAATCAGAGAGAAAAAGTGGCAGAGGTCCGAAAATTGAAGATATCGGCCTAAGAAAGACGGCCACGAAGGGTGTGAAAGTGAAAGCCTCCCTAGCCATTGAATGCTCTAATACCGTCGGGGTCGGAAAAGAACAAGTATTGACTAAGGGAGGTCGTATAGGTTAGATGAAAATGAAACGAAATTTGATCGAGGGGAGCGAGATACCAAAAGAATCTAGTAAAAATAAGTGGAAGCAGTAGTTCAGCTGGCTTCACATGATTGTCACACATCTCACAACTATGAGACCTGGAGGGAGAGTATTATTTTATATACTCGTAGTTAGCTAGGAATCGTGAGTTATCGTCGATTAAAGGCCATATGTATAGAGTTTAGAAGCTCCATGACGAACGAGGAAAGAGGGGTCTCAAAAAACCTTGGTTAAAGAAAGAGAAGTGGAATAAAAAGGCGATAAATTGTAAAAAGAAAGTCCTGACTATACCCCGTAAACCTAATATCCTCATTGTTAGAAGAAAACAGAAGTCTAGGAGGCCAATGTGTGTCTAAGAACAGCTATCGGAATTCATCTCCAAATGTTGTATGTTGTTCTTCTCATTTGTCACAGGTCCGGGTACCAAACAGGTTAGCTCAGAGCGTTGCAGTAAGATCAGGTATTACGGTTGCTAGCTCTGTACTCAGGAGGCAGGTGGGTACGAATCCCCCGTCGGTCTACCTATAAATGGTTTTCCGTGTTGTCCCATTTCAACTTCTCTCTGATCAGGGTTATATAGCAGGTGGTTGTCCAGTTGGACTTCCTCTTAAAACAATAATCACCACGAGCACTACCTTCCTCACCGTCACTAGAAAGAATTGCCATACAAGGTATAAGTCATGGCAGCTGTTGACCCAACAACAAGGCCGCCAAGGCCGCTTCCTTCCTCTTCCTAGACTGTACAATTACACCTACACCCACAGACCCCCATGGGGTGAACCGGGAGAAAAGTTACAGATCTGGTGAGCCGAACATGCCATCGAACTCTCACGGCACTAGAATAGTATACTCCCATATCCTAGTTTCGGATCTCCTGAAATTGAGGATGGTGATGACTTTTTTTTTTTGCTAATGGCGATATGTCGCACCCACACTGATAGGTCTTATGGCGACGATGGGATAGGAAGGAAGCGGCCGTGGCCTTAATTAATGTACAGTCCCAGCATTTGCGTGGTGTGAAAATGGGAAACCACGGAAAACATTCTTCAGGGCTGCCGACAGTAGGATTCGAACCCACTATCTCCCGGATGCAAGCTCACAGCCACGCGCCTCTAACCGCATGGCCAACTCGCCCGGTGATGATTGTTTTAAGAGGAAGTACAACTAGACAACCATCCTTTGTATAACACTAATCAGAGAGAAAATATGTAAGGGACCCGACACTTCGAAAAAATGAAGATAGCGGCCAAAGAAAGATAGGGCCACGAAGGGCGTGAAAATGAGACTTCCTAGCCCTCGAATGCTCTAATGGAGCCGGGGTCGGAAAATGATAAGAGTTCGCCAAGAGAGGTTGGACAGGATAGATGAAAGTGAGGAGCGTGGCGCAAGTAAGCGGAAGCAATGCCAGGACCCAGCTCAGGACCCCGTGTTCGCCAACCGATGGTCCCAAGTTGAGAGCCTCTGAGGCCCCTATTAGTCGCCTCTTACGGCACAGGCAGGGGATACCGTGGGTGTTATTTTACCGACCCCAACCACAGGGGGACTGAGGAGAGAGTATTAATTTATTGTACTCCATTCGAATTTTTCTTTTTAGAACTAGTTTGTTTATTGCTGCATTGTTTGACCAACCCTTGTCTCATTTCTCTACAAGGTCGGGTATGAAGTGAGATGAACCTTCGTACCGAGTTTTAAAGACCAGATGCCCTTTCTGACGTCAACCTCATCAGAGGAGTTAATGAGGTTGTGGTTATTATTTTAAAAGGAAGACAACAAGGCAACCATCCTCTATATAACACTAATCAGAGGAGGAGAAAAAACACTTCAAAAAATGAAGGTATCCGCTAAAGAAAGATAAGGCACACAGGGCGTGAAAATGAAAGACTCCCTAGGCCTTATATGCTCTAATACCGCCGGGGTCGGAAAAGAACAAGAGTTGACCAAGGGAGGGCGGATAGTATAAATGAAAGTTAGGAGCGTAGCATAAGTAAACGGAAACAATGCCAGGACTCAGCTAAGGGTCGGAGGTAGCCAACCCACGCTCCCAAGTAGTTAAGAGCCCTTAGGCCCCCTTTTAATCGTCTCTTACAACAAGCAGCGGATACCGTGGGTGTTATTCTACCGCCCCCCCATCCACAGGGGGATATGTTCTTAAGAATGCATATAATTCAGCCTCCTACCATGGAGCAGTGAAGTGGGTGGCGGGTTTGGACATTCACATTTAGTGATATGTACATCACTTGCACTAAATGTGTATATACGAACTGTCAGACTTGATAGGTGGATTGTGATGTAAATATATTGTGTTTTCTTCTTGTTCTTTCAAATTTTGTAAATTTCTTTCTTTGACTGTATAGATATGATAATTTGTATTTACTTTATACTCATCTTTCACTGGTTGTGTAAATAGTTTATAGGTTGTCATTATCCATCATACGCCAAATAAATAAATAAATAAATAAATAAATAAATAAATAAATAAATAAATAAATAAATTAAATAAATAAATAAATAAATAAATAAATTTAGCCTCCTCAGTTGTGCAACAATTTACAGTGCTAAAATATTGCTGTTTCTTTATTCTTCAATTTACACTGCTGCAAACTAATTTTAGATGTCTGTGGACACAGTTGCTAAGGATAATACTCATTTTATCGTGTATGATCGTGTAAGTATCATTTTAATAAAGAAGAATATACTCCTGCTTAGGGATTTTATGAGAATGTCGTTCATCAAACCGAAATGTCTATCTCACTTGTTTTCTAGTTCATGCTGCCTGAGTGAAACGAACACTTACCTGACATGTCCCGGTCGTACTGATCTTCGGACGGTTGTAGGGTGACGAACTGTCTCGCATTTTATGGTACCTTGTAAATGTCCCGCAATTGTTTCGTTTTCTATCTAAACGAATTTTCGTGTAATTGTCATCGTTACGAATTTTCACAGTACACAACTGTCTTGCCATCTAGCTTCAACTAAACATAGCGTAACCGTTACCAACAGTTTGATCTTTGAAAGTGCAAGAAAAGCATGTTATAGGCCTACTATCTTTGGAGAAGCATTCCGGACGTACCTTCCGAATTTCGAGTTACCTTTAGTCCGTGGATTGGCGTGTGCGGTCATTCTTTAGCACGAAGCGTATCAACATAGACGTGTTGTACTAACTGGACTTCTTTAAACTTTTGTGATATTTGGAATGGATTTTTTATTTTTTTTGCTAGGGCCTATACGTCGCACCGACACAGATAGGTCTTATGGCGACGATGGGATAGGAAAGGCCTAGGAGTTGGAAGGAATCGGCCGAGGCCTTAATTAAGGTACAGCCCTAGCATTTGCCTGGTGTGAAAATGGGAAACCACGGAAAACCATCTTCAGGGCTGCCGATAGTGGGATTCGAACCTACTATCTCCCGGATGCAAGCTCACAGCCGCACGCCTCTACACGCACGGCCAATTCGCCCGGTTTGGAATGGATTCGGCGTCGGATAGTGATAACTGTACTTCTACTTCGTCACGAAAAATAAAGCCATCATTTAAACCCGATAAGCTAAAATGGAAAAATAAACTCGTACAATAATGCAAAGTGGGAAACTAACACGCCATACTTATCTCTTGATCGAAGTAACGTCCACAAGGCGTTTTGTAAACCTGGCAAGGAGATGTTCATTGTTTCTCATGGATGAAGGGTCTTCAACTCTCAGAACAGGAAAATAAATTGTACAATAAAGATGAGTGAAAAGCATTTTACTATGTTATTACTTCAGTAAGAGTGATCTTGGTCTCTCTCTCTCTCTCTCTCTCTCTCTCACACACACACACACACACACACACACAATGCTTTCGAAAATGTGTTACCATTTTTGTCTTTTTAAAATTACAGCTAAAAATGCAGCTCTCCGCTTAAAATTGCGGAATGTTCCCCTTTTGAGACGGTCTTGTCCCTTATTTCTTCCTTCAACAGTTGATCACCCTAGGCGGGTCACTCACTCAAGACCAACATTCGGGAGTGCGACTCCCGCCCGTTGCTAATATTTATCTGCATACAGGCTAGCGAATCAGCTGTTTTTGGCATTCTCTGATGCTTAAATACCTGCCTCATAATATCAGGAGTAACATAAGCGGTCGATAAAAATGTAATCATGCACATACTGAGTGATAGTACCATCAACGACGGACACAATGGCTAGTTATTACCTAAAATATGAACAGGGTGCTGTCAATTGCCTCCAAGCGGGCTGTTTAGCTTTTTGTATGTAAAATGCCTCCTGCTTACTAGAGATGTTGTACAGTCATTAAAAACAGAATGAGCGCAAGTTATTGTATTTTACTCATATTATTTAACATTTTATAAGACTTAATTTTCATTAATATTAACATATAATTCACTTCCCATGTAGGTACAAAACCATGTGGATACCCACGACAAACATTATATCTAAGTTATAGAATTAAATTTTTTGAGAAAGCTGTACCTGCGATGAACTTAACAATCCATGTACTCATACTTGTTATTTTGAGCGACTGTACGTAAATTGCCTCCCAATTGTTTTATACATCGAATCTTAAATTCCGCCTATGAGTGCCTCACACACGGTGCAACTTGTTCATTCGCAGAAATTACGTCACCGTGTATATATTCTGGACATCTACGTATCAGAAGTCACAGTGTGACGTGGGCATAACAATCGTCGCCATCATCATCGTAAACAACCGGACGCACCACCAACAACTGCGAATCATTACATAGAAAATGTAAACATTATTTTCAACGCCAGCCTTCCAAATAGTTTTCTCTTTATTGAAGTTCATAAGCAAATACAGAGCGACACCTATGTGCCATCTATGTGTTATTTAGAACCCTGGGTATCATTTTTCTTTTGTACAAAATAGGATACACTTCGGCTAGACCAGATTACGTAACTTGAGTTTGTAAGAACTGTTTGTTTCGAATTCCTGCCTAGTCAAAAGAAGTCAGTATGTAATGTTTTAGGCACATCTTTTCATGACGAATTTGTTTGAAACCTTATATCACTGTCAGTTCTGTCTGCAAATGGAAAGTAAAATGAAGTTACAACTGTGAATTTATAAACGGGAAGCACGTTCTCTCTCTCAGGTAAAGAGGAGGCAATTATCGTACGGAGGATTATATAAAAAAGGAGACAATTTACGTACCGTAGTTCATATTAGCAGGAGGTCTTTCTGACATGGGAAGGCAATAGGGAACATGCATGATCCGGGGTTTTAATTAAAAATAT
The DNA here is from genome assembly GCF_040414725.1 of Anabrus simplex. NCBI lineage: Eukaryota > Metazoa > Arthropoda > Insecta > Orthoptera > Tettigoniidae > Anabrus > Anabrus simplex. The sequence continues at coordinate 1,063,990,929 of NC_090265.1, forward strand.
GCTAACCTGATTCAAACTTTCATGCAGAATTAAAAAATGTGATCATAATGTACAAATAATAACTCCAAACATGATAAAAATCTAAATTAAAGTACGAAAATGTCACGTCACGCAAGTACGCGATCTCATTGGTCTGACGTCATCGTACAGGTTGACTGAATTAGCAGACGAAATAACACATAGTGTGCTGTGAAAAGCAGGATACACTTTGCGTATTTCTACTTCATGTTAGTGTCTGGTATAGTTAAATTCGAAGTATATACATTGGATAATAATCTGAGTGGTATATTTTAGACTTAAAATGAATCATGCGCAGACAATGAGGCAGAAAACTTATAAATGGTGTATAGTTCCGATGTGCAATAGCACATCGCATACCATCCCAAACAAATTGTTTATAAATGTTCCAAAGACGCTAAAACTAGGGAGAAATGGATTTTGGCGAGCCGCAGAAATGCTGATGATATATCGGAAAAGTCTACAGTTTATTTTTTTAAAGATCATTTTAACGTAAGTTGAATTCGTTTGAATTTTAATCACTTTTCCATGTCAGCTGTTCTAGTGGTAACACTTTGAATTTTAATGTATGATGCTTTAATTAAATGCTTCAATTACATCTTGGAATATGAAAGTAATAAACAGTGCATTAATTAATGCTGATTATTAAAGTATTCTCCAAACCTAACCTATGTTTTGGGTGATCCATGTCAAGGTAATAAATCAATGGGATTATGAACCATATTGACAGCTCTAATTATACTAATTTATCTTGGCATGCGACAGTTATTTATGTATTTATTGAAGAGCTTACATTTGTAAAGAAATGTAGGCTATAGCTAAATACTCTGTAATATAACAAAAAAATAGGCGTGTACGTCATGAAAGAAAACAACGTGAATTTAACAAATGCATATCTCTGTACAAAACCAATGCTTGTCTGATAGGGTCTCATAACTTAACAATGCTCAATTATAATAATTATCATAATATTAGTGAAATAAATAACATAATTGCACACAGGTGAAAATAGTGATGTTGGTGTTTAAAATATTATCCAACTTAGCCTAAGTTTTAGGTTATACAAGCCAAGTCAATAAACCGAAGGGTAAAAATACCTGGTGAGTTGGTCGTGCGGTTAGGAGCACGCTGCTGTGAGCTTGCATCCGGGAGATAGTGGGTTCGAACCCCACTGTCGGCAGCCCTGAAGATGGTTTTCCGTGGTTTCCCATTTTCACACCAGGCAAATGCTGGGGCTGTACCTTAATTAAGACCACGGCCGCTTCCTTCCCGTTCCCAGGACTTGCCTGTCCCATCGTCGCCATAAGACCTATCTGTGACGGTGCGATGTAAAGCAAAAAAAAAAAAAAAGTAAAAGTCACAGTACCCAAAGACATTCCTGTATTGAACGACTAAAATGTCACCAAGACACTTTTCTTGCGTGATATGCTCAGCTTGTTAAAAGCCTAATGTAATTAATGTTATTGGCTTTTCCCCGCTAATTACTTCTACGGATTTCGGAGACGCCGATGTGCAGGAATTTAGTCCTGTAGTTCTTTTACGTGCCAGTAAATCTACCGACACGAGGCTGACGTATTTGAGCACCTTCAACTACCACCGGACTGAACCAGGATCGAACCTGCCAAGTTGGGGTCAGAAGGCCAGCACCTCGACGTCTGAACCACTCAGCCCGACTTGTGAAAACTAGATTAAGTCATATTTATATTTATCTTTATCATGTTTAACTTTTCCTTCCACCAAGATATTTGATGTTTCTCTTTCCTGGGCCCCGGAAGCGCGTAGGCCAGTTGCCCCAACCATAAATACATATTTTTTCGGGAATGATAGATTATAGACCTATAGTCCTATGATCTTTCTGTCTTTCTTTTTTTCTTTCTTAATCCGTTTATCCTTCAGGTTTGGTTTTTCCCTCGCACTCAGCGAGGGATTTCATATCTATAGCTTCAAGGGCAGTGTCCTGGAGCGTGAGACTTTGGGGGAATGATGATACTACTCGTGAGGAGGGCCATTACCTCGCCCAGGCGGCCTCACCTGCTATGCTCAACAGGGGCCTTGCTGGAGGATGGGAAGATCGGAAGGGATAGACAAGTAAGAGGGAAGGAAACGGCCGTGGCCTCAGGTGCCTGGAGGAGAAGTGGGAAAATACGAGAAACCACTTCGAGGATGGCTGAGATGGGATTCGAAACCCCTCTACTCAGTTGACCTCCCGAGGCTAAGTAGACTCCGTTCCAGCTCTCGTACTATTTGTTTTCAACTTTAATGGCAGAGCCGGAAATCGAAACCGGGCCTCCGGGGGTGGCAGATAATCACATTAACCACTACACCACAGAGGCGGACTAGTACTATAATACTACCTATATGTTTATGTTAGTGCAGACATCCGATTTCTTACTTTACTAATGCTGAAAGCCGGAAAATGTAATGTTATTCTTTGATATGGGAGTCAGTCTAGAAGGAAATGTTGAAAATGATGTGATTTCTATCCAGGTTCGTTGCTATCCTAATACTATGAGTTACAGTACATTGCACGTATATAAAAGATGCCACTTACAAACTTGTTTTTTATCCGCGAATTTCTGCGGCCACAAAAGTCACTATTTTTCAAGAATGATGACATCTACACATGGTAGATTGTTTGAATGTGCTGTTTTGAACCTTTCTTCTGTCATTTTGAAGTTATTCGCGATCACGAATAAAACAATCGGCTTTTAGAAACAGCTGATGCACAGTGGCTCGTAGAGCTGCATGCGGTACTGGATCGTGACGTCACAGCGCGCCGCTTACGTCAGAGGCCGTTTCACTCGCCTTGTGGAAAGGCACTTTTGAACATTTTTTTAATGGTGGAAAACAAGGCAGCTTACCACATTGTAATACGTTTACGTACTATTTCATTGGCGTACTTTTCAAAAAAATTATTTTTGAAAATTATGCATGTTCCCTATTTACCATCTCCGTTAGAACAGGAAGTGGGTCTTAATAGTGTACCAGCGCTGACGCAAGGAGCAACAATCTGACATCTACGTGGATTCGACGTATATAATATGAGACTAAATCTTCAGAGATGTTTATAAATAAAGTGACAGAACTTGACGGGTGGTGGTGGTGGTGGCGGTGGTGATTATTGTTTTAAGAGGAAGTACAACTATACAACCATCCTCTTTATAACACTAATCAGAGAAAGAGAAAAGAAGAAGGTATCTGACAAATTAAGATATAGGCCAAAGAAAGACAAGGGCCACGAAGGGCGTGAAAATGAAAGACTCCCTCGCCCTCGGAATATAGGCGAATAACGTCGGTGTCGGAAAATAACAAGAGTTGACCAAGGAAGGTTGGGTAGGATAGATGAAAGTGAGGAACCTGGTAAAAGTAAGTGAAAGCTGAAGGGCCCTGTTGCCGCCAACTCATTCTCTCAAGTTGAGAGCCCCTGTAGCCCCTTTTAGTCGCCTCTTACGACAGGCAGGGGATACCGCGGGTGTTATTGTAATGCCCTCTTACAAGGGGATAGATATTGACAGATAGACTGATTAATATACTGAGCGTTTCAGTAAAAGTATGCAAACATCACACAGAACGCAGGAGCTGCTCCACTGAACATTTCGAAAGAGGGAACCCAGGGTCTGAGAAGTCTAAGGAGATATGGAGCTAGCACATCTATCACTACTATTTTCCGGATTATTTGCCCCAGCGGGAAGGCACAATGAATTATATGCTTGGATTATAGCCACCTGTGGTGTGATTCGAAACACGCCAGGGATATTTGACAGGGCGCGACAGAATCTCCTACGCTAATGTCATGTTTGCATTGAGGTCGGTGGCCGTCAGTTTGAACAGCAGTTGTGAGGTACAAAGTGATTGGTTAATTCACGCTTGTCAATGGCATGGTACTTTGCACTATTAACTGTAAAAATGTAAAAAAAAAATAAAAATAATAATGACGGAAATACATATAAAATTAGTTGCAACGATGCGTATCACGTTAATTTTAAGCCTACAGAGTAGACAAGAATGTTTGTTTCAAATTGACTTACTTGGTGCTTATTACATGCCATATAAGAGACAGGTAGTCGTTTTCTCGCAGTCCATGTAAATACAGGGTGTTCAAAAACTAGTACAACTTTACAAGTCCACAGAAATGCACTCACATGCCTTACAGAGATGGCCAAGGTGTCATTTTAAAGCAAAACACGTCACGTTTCTACCAAGCAGTTAATTTACGTTAATTTGACTTCCGTTTGTGATCTGGCACATATCAAACCTAAAAGTTATCTCTTCCCACACACGAATCAGTACCTCAGCAGTCACTTCTGCAACTGTGTCAGTAATTGGAGTTCACACCTCGGCGAACCTGGTAGGAAGAGACACGATCTTTGGCGAACTCTCACAGAAAAATATCGAGGTGGTCAGATCTAGTGAACGAGGTACCGGGCGAGTTGGCCGTGCGGTTAGGGGCGCGCAGCTGTGAGCTCACATCCGGGAGATAGTGGGTTCGAACCCCACTGTAGGCAGCCCTGAAGATGGTTTTCCGTGGTTTCCCATTTTCACACAAGTCAAATGCTGGGGCTGTACCTTAATTAAGGCCACGGCCGTTTCCTACCTATTCCTAGACCTTTCCTGTTCCATCGTCGCAATAAGACTTATCTGTGTCGGTGCGACGTAAACCACATAGAAAAAAAACAAGTGAACCATGGGTGAGCATGCATTTGGTCCTTCACGTCCGATCCAATTGCTGATCGAGTAGGGTCCATCTTGGCAATCTTCGTCAATTTGCGGAATTAGGAAATGTTCGAGCATATCTTGATACAGGTTACCGTTTTTGGGTTTGTCAATGAAATATAACCCGGAAATATTCTTTAAATTTGCTGAGAGCACAGAAAACGTTTGAGCTGTCACGAAAAATGTTCTAAAGTTGCATGTGCATTTGAGCTACCCCAGATTCGACAGTGTTGGGAGCGTTAAGTTTTCCACCCGCATAAAATGTTGATTTGTTACTGAAGATGACATTTTCGAAAAATGTCTCATTGTTTTTAGTTCGATCTAACATTTACGCGTAGAACTGTTTACAAATGACGTTAACTCCAGCTGTAAGGTGCCGTACCATGGTCTGCTTGTACGGTTTCAAGCCTAACCTTTTTCGTAATACGCGCCAAATCGTCAAATGTGTGGTATACTAAGCTCACCATAGACTCGTCTCGTTGATTTTGACTTTCATGGGCTACGGACAAAGCTCTGCCTGATTTGTTCAATAACAGCATCACAAGTTCGCGGGTGATATGGAGATGAGAACTTTCCGCGCCAGTGAAAGCCATTTTTACCTCCAACTGTTTTAGCGCTCTTCGTGTCTGAATATAATGCTACGGCGTTATGAGAATTAAAACTCGGTGTGTTTAGCTTTAACGTGAGAGATTAACAATCTCTGCAAAATAAGGGCTTGTAAAGTTGTACACTTCTTTTTGAAACACTCTGTATAGTATTTTCAGGTCAATGAATGTACATACGAGGGCTTTAAATAAAGTACTGGCAACGTAGTCCAGACACTCCAGCGATCAAGTGGCGCTGTTGTCGATGTGTAGTGTGCATTTGACGGGCATCCAGTTGGGAGTGTTGTTGCTGTGTGGCGCTGAAGTGAAGAGTGTCGATTTCGCCGCTCTAAAGCATATTTTCAAAAGGTGATCAGCGTTCGTGGATTAAAATCGGGGTTCTCCGTGGCAAAAATGCATCAGCATGTTATTGAGGATTACATGAAGCCTGTGGTGAGAATGCAATACCGTGAAGAATGGTTGCACGATGGGTCAAGGCGTTTCGTGCGGGTCGGAATGAGACTGCAGATTGCTCCACACCGATCAACCGTCCATTCCTGAAGATCAGATTGATATCGTGAGTGGTCTCGCTTCTTTAGACTTCGATGGACTGTCCCGGAATTATCCACGGAGGCATTTGTACTCCGCGCAGTAGGTCACTGTCATCAACAGAGGTCGTCTTGTCAACGGTCCCCAATGGCTTCCAACATTTGGAAAATAGACTTCGCGGTTGACTATGTTGAAGGAATATAAATCAAATGCACTTTTTAGTTTCTTTAAATACTGCGTTCTAGCAATACTGTCACTACTTTATACTCATACGTACACACTGAACCCAGTTGGAGCTGATTATAATGAAGATCGTTAATTCTGGCGCCACGTGCCATTGACACCTTTTTCAAAATATACAGACAGCTATAAACCCGTTCTTTTTGTCGAAGTGCATCTACTATCACTCCGCTGCATTGCGAGAGGGTACTATTCATCAATCTCATTGTAATGACTCCGTGTGCATTGTAAATTGTAAATATCAATGCGCGTATGTGACGCGTACATGAGTGTAGTAATTCAAACAGCTCTTTTTATCCCATCGTGGGTCATAAGACCTGTGCCAGTGTGACGTAAAACAAATTGCATTAAAAATATTACAGTAAAGGATTTCAAAGGACTTGGAAATTATCGAACATTTCCCTTGATAAGTTATTCTACTCTCCGATTCCCCATCCTAGTAATTAACATTTTCTTAAAACGGCCAAATGCAAACCGGAGGAATTTTTAGGTAGATCTATTTAAAATAACAGGAAAGAACATTTTCACAAATTTGCTGATAAAAGTGTGTCGTAGGCTCATGCAAATGCGAAGTACACTACAGTTATTGTTTGAAACACAGCTTTACTATTGACATGAATGAAATGGCTTTCCTTGGGATAATATTTCACCAAACTGGGGGTCGAAATGAGTATACCCTATCTTCAAAATTGATTGCAAATGTCCACCTGTTAATGCTGTCATGTGTTGCGATTTAGATATTTCATACTGGAAAATTTCATTTCACCCAGGTAGGTACTACCATATACAGAGATAAACTTCAAAAAGTGAAGATGTCGGCCAAAGAAAGACAAGGGCCACTAAGGGAGTGAAAATGGAAGACTCCCTAGGCCTCGAAAACCGAATGCCGTCACGGTCGGAAAATAACAAGAGATGGCCAAGAGAGGTCGGATAGGATAGATGAAACTGAGGAGCCTGGCACAAGTAAGTGGAAGCAATGCCAGGAGTCAGGTATGGGCCCCGTGATCGCCAACCCACGCTCCTAAGTTAAGAGACCAAGGGACCCCGTTTAGTCGCCTGTTACGACAGGCGGAGGATACCGTGGGTGTTATTCTACCACCACCCCCCCCCCACAGGGAAAATTATATAAATTATTTTTTTCACTATATTTATAACTTTTGCTTGGCAGGCTAAGGCCTTTCAGGGCTGTAGTGCCATGGGGATAGTTATATTTATAACTTGGAAGACGCGTATATAATTTTGTTATATTGTTTTACTGGAATTTGCCTTTTAGCATCTTTTCACACCACAAATTAATCGCTTCCAATTGAAGACTAGATGGAAGTTCCTCATTTGTACAGTCAAAATGTCCTCTGCACTTGCATCAAGATCCAAGAAACCGTTGCTGGAAGTGTTGTTTGAACTCAGAAAATATATCGCCTGTAAATTTGTGTGGGAATGGAGATTTCACTTCTTTTAATTTTTGACAGCATGGGAAATAAACGGAACAGCTTGACACGATTTTTGACTCAATTGAAGTCAGTTATCGTCGAAATAACTTCACTGGAGTATAAGTGTCGCATATTAGCACTGATTTGCCTTGTAGTTTCAAACTGATTCCCTGACGAAATCCTATAATAACAACAGCAAAATCTAACTTCCAAAGCCATATCGTTATTATTTCCAGTCAATCAGAAGGTTCTGTTTGAATTACTACACCCATGTACGTATCACAGAGGTGTAGCCAGATACTCGCGGGCATGTGCAAATAGGATATGGGAGTTGTTTTTCTGGTTGAGAAAAACTTCAATCTCTTCTCTGAGTTATAAAGTATCTTAACAAAACTTTACCACTGCAGAGCCATCAAACTGTTGTATGGTAGAGCAAGTCAGGGTATTAGCTTCCACCTCCGGCAAACAACGGTGGGTCAGTCCACAAGAACGAATGAAGTTGACAATGACACAACTAGTTCAAAAACACACTAGGGGTTCAGATGTTTCGCAAAAAGTACCTGCTGGTGAATAGTACAAGGAATGACCATAGAATTTGAACACAAGCTCTGGAAATGTTTCCAATTCCCTATTCCACGCATATTTTTATCACCATCAGTTGTGACACATTTCATCTGATTCCAATTCAGATTTTACTTCAATAACGTTTTCTCGATTTCCTTGGAAATGTTTTCGCCTGTACTTGTTCCACGCTGAGTATTCATGGAAGCTAACTGTTCAGTGACTTCGAAGTCACCATTGACTCCTGGAATAAACAGCAGCGTAAATATTTCCATTTATTAAGGAACAACATCCCGTACTTACAGGCTGCCATTAAAACAAGCAATACATATAAAATTGGATCTATAAAGTTCTATTAATTAACGAAACTTTTAAAATATAACGAAGGTATGGTATAATTAGTGCGGCATTTCCATGCTGTAGAGGTGGTGAACGGTATCTGTAATGCCTAGTGCCTATCGACTCATCAAGAGCCAAGGAATAACAGCCGAAATCATTTGCCTTCTAAAGTATTTGGTTACTGATGTTGCCTACAATGTCCGCATCTCTTCGAGTAACAATTCTTGCGGAAAGGCTGATAGTATTCAGTTTCTCTGGACACATTTCTTCAGCTGCTAAAATCAAACCTGATTTAATTACCTCACCATCAGCAAACGGTTTTCCTTCCTTGGCCAACAAATGAGCTACTCGTAAACTTACTTTAGTTGCAGCCTCATTTTAATTTTTCATTAATATGAAGAAACTGCGCTGTAACGAAAATACTCCGTTTTAATGTTTCTGTTTTTTCTGAGCGTCCCTTCTCCGTGAGCTGGGAATAAATTTTCTCACGAATTCTTAGTCTCGTAATCCCGACGTACATTGTACTCTTTTAGTGCAAATACAGTGTCACTACACAATAAACACAATGTTTTTCCATTTAATTCCGTAAAAAGATATTCTCCCCACTATGCCTCAAAAGCACAACGCATGACGTCGACATTTCTTTTGTGGTCTCGACAGTGACATGATGGATATGCACTGGTAATGAAACAAGAACAAACTGCAGAACAGTGATACACGTTGCACTGTTAACGCTGCCCAGTAATAACTGCGTATCATTACAGCAGAGGCCACGAAGCAACATGCGAATGCGAAGATATAGGAGCGTCACATACGACGTTTCTTGGAACTCTTCAATTAGAAGCCGGCCGTTAGAGTGCGGAACCAGCTATGGACAATACATATCGAAAAACGTAGGAATGTTCCAATACAGCTTCATACACATTAAAATGGTAATGCCGTACAATTTTCGCGCTTCCTGAAATATTGTCCCACTTCCAAATTTTTAAGTAGTTGGAAAATTAAAATCCTTTCTTAGCTCGCGCGCCATTGAAAAAGAAGCGGAGGGCCAGATCTGGCCCGCGGGCTTTAGTTTGCCGACCAACAATCTACCCTATCAAAATCCTTGGATAGGTAAATAGCGATACAGTCCATTTGACGTCCCTAATCTTAATCTAAACTTGCTAAAATCCAGCAAGTTTAGCCTCACTAAAATAACCTTTCCGAAACCTGAAGTGCCTTCTATCAAATCAGATTGTAATTTCGCAAACGTGTCTACTATAAACAGAAAGAATGCTTTTCCAGAGCTTACATGCAAGACACGACAAGCTGACTGGCCTGTAATTATCCGCATTACGTTTATCAGCCTCCTTGTAAACTGGGGCTACAATACACACTCTCCACTCGTTTGGTATAGCTCCTTCATGCAAACAATGATCATATGTTTCAGATATGACACTATATCCCAACCTTGCGTTTTGGTACATTCCCAGAAATCTTATCAATTCCAACCGCTTTTCTAGCTGTCAACTGTTATAGTTTTTTTGTATCATAGGTAAATTTCAGTACTTCGCCTGTATTTGTAACCTCCTCTATCTGGTTATTTTCCTTATATACAACTATCTTTGCACACTTCTGACTGATTACCACCGCCTTCTGTAATTCATCCCCTACCTTTGATCATTAATGATTCATGGAATGTCCTTCCTAGGACCAGTTTCCCCCTTAAAGCACCTATAACTAGTACCCTTTCATTTCCTCCTAAAATTCATATGACTGCCAATTATGTTTGCCATCATGTTATTCCTAGCTGAATTTTTTGATAAATTCAATTTCCTAGAAAGTTCCTTCAATCTCTCCTTACTTCCACAACATTTGCTAACTTTATTTCTTTCTAACCTCCTCCTTATCTCTTTAATTCCCTGTTATAATGCAGTGGGTTTTTACTATAAGTTACCACTCTTATATATTGCCAACGGCTGTAGCCATTTTGAAATGTCGGATCCCGTGAGATCTCCGAAGTTAAGCAACAGTGGGCGTGGTCAAGATTTGGGTGGGTTGCCACGCGCTGTTGGTGGGGGTAAGGGAATGGAGGCCACCCTACCGTACGTAAACTCCGGCTCAGGCAAACCTCTGTGGAGGCTCGTACCTGCCTTCGGGCAGAATAACCCTTACCTTACCTTACCTTACCTTACCTTACCTTACCACCCTTATAGGTATAAACTTATTTTCCCACTCCTCAACAATTGTTTTAAATCCATCCCATAGGTTGTTTACTTTTTATTTAAAATTTTCCATTTATCATAATTACAGCACTTTTCAAAAACTCTCCCATGCCTCCCGAATCAACTATATGGTATCGTCTAATAGTCCTACTGTTAAAACCTTCCTTTCTATAGTGTTTAGAGTATTTTAAACTACGACATTAACAGCTTCGTGATGAACTGTGCCGCGTATCACTTCAGTTTCTCTGCAGTGCTCATCTGGTTTTATCATTGTAACAGAAGAAAGCGAAGGACCTCGTCGGGATATCAGTAGGAAATATACTGGAACATTTCGACTCGGTGAATGTTTTAACTTCAAGAACGTCATGAGTGGCTGAGCATATCCACATAGCCTGGAAAAACTGAATGCTGTCTTCATCCAACGTGAATCATGAGCTGAGAGGAGAAACTGCAATACATTATTACACTATGTCCATCCCTTGTTCCGTTTCACTACGGGTTCGGGTATGAAGTGAGATGTATCTCCGTAGCAATTGTTATGATAAAATGCCCTTCCTTGCCTCATCGCCTTTTAATATATCCCCAGAAATCTCATCGGAGGAGTTAATGAAATTAATGACGTGATATCTGACAGTAGGAAGCGAGACGGTTAAACTCTGCGTCGGCACATAGCCTACTCCCGTCGAATAGCACCAAAGGGTCCGTTGAAGGCTTAATTGCCATCTGACGGACGAATCATCATCGACAGCATCATATGGCCTCACTCCATATGAACACTCCGGAGAAGTTTGGAATAGAATCTCAGGCTTTTGGCACACGATCTAGCGATTAGGAATTGTATATCCCCACCTCTGCTACCCTGCCGGTGAGGTTGGAATAGAACAAAAGTAATCAAGGGAGGTCGGATACGAAAGGTGGGAGTAGGCAGCCTGACAAAAGTAGGTGGAAGCAATACCCGATTCAGCTAGGGGACCCGTGTTTTCCAATAAACACTCAAGTTGTGAGCCCTGGATGTTAATGGCCTTTTACGACAGGCAGGGGATACCATGGACGCATTTCTTATCTAATCAGAATTAAGTGGGATGATTGGCTACTCGTACTTCCCTTTAAACAGTAATTTTCGTAGGCTTCCTCCCACTCGAAATTACTTAAATATTAAAATGATTGTGTCATATTATATTAAGGTCCATTTCAAGTTTCAAGATTACGCTGCAAGTTTCAAAACGCATTCTCTCCTTAATATCATGTCTTCGACATGATCCAAAACTGCTTACTACCGCTTGATCTTACCTAATCCCAATTTGTAATTTAATATTCCCCCCCCCCCAAAAAAAGTGTTAAAGGATATTGACAGTAAGGAGGTACATTACATATTTTCATAACTCTTATCTCATAACGTTTACGAACTACGAAATCATTCCACCACCAATACTCACCGAAGCCTAATTGCCAACATTTAATTATATTAACTTCTGAACCCATAATACCTGAGCATGGAATAATCTCCTCCTTGATATTTTTCGGATGCCTTCTCCAAATCCGCAAATACAAGCACAGTACATTGCACATATTTTATTCTCTTCCTAGAAAATCGTAGACCTAAAACTAATCCCGAAGACAAATTATATGACCATGTGGAAGAAATGAAATACTGTTTCATATTGCAAAAAAATCCTCGTAATCTATAGCGATGGAAGGAGGACAACTGGGATTAGCAACCACATTTGGTACTGAAAATTATATTTTCCATAGTCAATAATGTTCATTAAATATTATATTACTCACCTGTTTAAACGTCTCATAACACAGTTCAGACAACAGAGTATCCTCCTAGGAAATCAAAACATTTTATCCCTCTTTGGAGAGCTCATAGATGTGAAACTATAACACATCTTTGATGATCTTTTATTAACATTATTGAAATACATTTTCATTACTAAGCAAATCCAGAGGAGACTTAATTCTCCCTTCTTGAATCTGATAACATCTCCAGCACGTTCTATCAATCCCAAGTGAAACTGAAACAGGTACCCTACTCTTTATTTGCGAGATGGTAATGTTTTGTGAAACATACTCAATAGAGGTTTACTTTCCCCTATCAGTTTCGGAGATTGAATGTCCTTCCTCCTTCCTTGTCTGGCTCTCTGCTCCTCGATGTCCTGAAGTGCTTTCTCCCTCTGTTGTCTGAGTCGCCATTCTCTCTCCCACATCTGAGTTTGAATGGTATTTCTCTGTCTTTCCCGTTCTGCCATCTTCCTCCGTTTCTGATCTCGATACTTTTCAAGTTTCTTCAAAAATTCAGGATCGTTTATCATATTTCTGTTTACATTAAGTTTCTTATACAGTGGATTACGGTAAGGATCTACACGAGGTTGCTCAAACCAGTAGTTAGAAGGAACGGTTCCCTGGTTTCTGAGATCTAATGTGTACTTACGAAATTGGTTATTGCTCAAAGCAGTGCCTTCTTCTGCATCGTTCCCTGCAAATTGAATTCCTACACTGTAGGGATGATCTAGGTATTCCTTCCCAGATGGCAGCTCCGGTCCTTGCTCTGAATACTGTGGCAACATACGGTATTCACCTCCAAGAGGTTTATATTCTAAAGGATAATAATTCTGATCTAGACTTTCTGGAAACTCAACCATTCTGTTCACTGGATAGAAAGATTCTTCATTGCCTTGATGTTCCTTTAATTTATTTCGAATAGCGTCGGTAAAGTACTGTGTAAACAAATTATTTTCGTCAGTAAGATTCGATTTGAGATTCTGATTATTCTGCTCCATTTGAAGTTTGTTCCCTTCTGGTTCCAGATTAAAGTCTTGAACGAGACGTGGATCATGGGCCTTTTGATGTTCCAAACTATCATTACGATGGTTCTTGTACTTGCGAACTAACTCCTTATAATAGTTGGAGAACATATGCACTCCATCACTGTCTTCACTCACATTTTCCGAACGTGAACTGCCCCAGTCCAAAGCGTCTTCTGGTGGTCCAGAAAACTTTCCCAACCTATCGTCGTTAATCCAGCGGAGAACGACACTATTCTGCAAATCTCTCTTTACAAGATAAGGATTTATTGCAACATCTGCATGTTCTTTACTATCTTCCTCAATAGTGTCTCCAGCAACCACAGGGATCGGATCATGGAAAGTCATAAGCAAATCACTCACCTCTTGTCTCGTATCTAAAGCTGCATTTACTTTCTCTTTAGATGAACTATCTTCAGGATCCAGACGTTTACCTGTTAGAGAAAGTTCTGAGTTTAAGTCCAAGGTAGGATCATCACACACAGAACTACTACTATCACTAAATTTAGCTAGCTGAATGGTTGATAGTGACGCATTTCTAGAAGACACGCGTCGAGAATTTGGTAAATGAACTTCATCATCAGAAAATTGTTTTCCTTCAAGTAACTGTGAGCTCGCAGGGTCCTGTCGTACTACAACGGACCGGTGTGATGCTCCAGATTCAGTGATATTTTTAGAAAATATAGTGGTCGGTATCACCAAGTAACTTAATTCGTTAGTTTTACTTTCTTCAGTTCTTCGCTGATTTCGGCCAGTTTTGATTGCATTTTCCTTTGTTTCTAACACCGGTTGCTGTCCAACCCCATTAAAATAATGTTCTTTTTCGTATGGGTCGTATAATTGATTGATTGTTTCCCTAACTTGTTGCTTTTGGGGTGAATTTGGCTCAGTGTCACTCGTTGTATCTTCGTCATTCATTCCACTTGCATGGAAGTTCCATTCCAATCCCAGCCTGCAAGGTACAATAACTAATGTAAAAACAAAGGGAAAAAAGTTGCTGAATGGTTAACATGTGAATAATCTCTTCTTTCTGATTATTTAAGTCGAATTTTGTGAACAACATATTCAGTAAATGCTCCACATTTGAAAAAGCCTTAGATATAGCACATCCTAAAACAATTTGAACCGTGGCGATCGGTGTAACAAATATTTTCAAAAAGTTCTTCCATTTTTATATTGGAAAGTTGTTACTATAAAGGATTCACTTTACTTTTACGCCACTCAACAGATATTTTGAATTCAACTTTTGTTGGTATCATTGTAAACATTACGCATGTCACAAAAGTGAAATACCAATCTAGACCGCCTTTTTTTTTTCTTCATACAGGTACTGTGAGTAAAAGCTACACCATTTAGAGTTACCGTATTTAAGTGCAGTTGTTCCAAATTATAAATATAAGAAGTGGAGTGAACCAACTATAAAAGCTCAAAATAAACTAGTCATAGGGAGGATTGCTGCAGGAATCCTCAAATCACTGACATCTATATCAAATATGATATAGTTGTTATTTCGATTGGACACACATATCCCATAAAACAATGTGATGACATACCTAAAAGGAACATAGTGGAGTTTGTAGATTATGGGGAAAACAAATTGATTATAATTCTATACTATAAAATATATGCGTTAAATACGAACTAAAGTCCAAACTGCAAATGGCCAAACATGAAAAAGAAAAATGTTTTATTTACCAAATTAAAATATGTCCATTCCAGATGCTAACATAAAAAAAAGCTCCTGTCATTCATATGACTGGTTGATTACTAGGTTTAGGTGGTGTTAACATCGGACACATCAATCCTGAGAAAAGTAGAAGAAGAGTCCACCGAAGCTATACAAATCATAGTCCAAAGCCATAGCAGCGTTGCGATATCATCAAGAATGGGAGGGAATAACAAAAGAAGGTAAGAGACTCGAAAGGAGGAAATAGAATACCTCAAAATTCAACATCGCTCAAGTCAGTAAAGAAGGAGATGGCCAAAGGAAGTTGTAAATTTGGTCCCAGATCACTGTATTTTCTCCACACGTGGACTTTATATCTCAGAGTTTACTTGTCAAAATAAAATGTTGGTGCATACGACACAAAACTACGCCGTATTAGGCGATGATTCTCCTGCAGCTATATTGAATTCTCAAAGAATAATGGTGTAACTGAGAGAACAGGAGGCCTGGTAAATGTGAGAAAGTAGACTACCCAGTGCCTGAGTACTCGAAGAATGTTGCTATACAAATAAAATCAGACATGGCAGGAAGATTCGGACGGGAATCAAGACTTCTTGAGAGGCATAATGTGAGACGTAGATCAAGATCTCTAATTTTGCACCTGAAAACTCCACTTATTCGAGCTATATCAGGCACAGGAATAAAGCGTGAACATCATTTTACAGAAAGTTGGGAAGTCGTTATCAATTTATTTATACAGTACGGCTTTTTCTGTTGGAGTAATTTGAAAGAAATAAAAATTTAATGGATTCACTAAAATATCACACGATTTAATGGGTTTACCCCTGCGCAGTACAAGACAATCGCAGGTATAGGTATATCGATTGTGCAGAGTGTAAATCTTGTATGTCAATTTTTGACATTTGTGGATTAACACATGTGCATACTTAAAAATGTTCACGGAAGCTACTGCACGGACATCTTTTGTCATCTTCTCTCGCAATATTTCATACAAGATTTCCAACCTATGTAAAATTTAAAATTGGCTTCTCCTGCCTCCCGTGAGTTTGACGATTGTGACATAGAAGGTTTGCATACTCCAACATTGACGTGTGTATTATGTAACGTTGTGTAGGTAATGCTCTACAAGTCCGATTCAATATATAAGTTCATACACTACATGTAGATTGTACAATTGTGTAAACTACTGTGGAAACAAACGGCATAAGGGGTTTGCAAAAAAATTCAGGGAGGATGAACCACATATTCCTAAGGTGAAACTTAGTAAGTCGAAGCATATTCGTGATATTGAGAGTGGAGGAGATTTTAGTTATTCTGAGTCACATACGACACCTTACCAGAATCATTTACGTTGTTTTGTCCCTTAAAACAATAATCATCATGTAGAAACAATCAACTGTTGATCGTTATATGGACGCCAGCATGATAAATCAGAACTAACATCGGACAATATCCTAAAAGTGTGGAAGAAATTTCAAACTTGTACGTTTTGAATATGTGTTCGTGCAAATTCAATTTTCTCACTTGTGCCTACGACCTCTGAATCTCTCATTGCTTCCACTTATTTGTACCAAATTCGTATCTTAACTCACCGAGGTTAATATTCAGATTGAATTGACTTCATCTGAACTCAATGGTATTAAATTCGGGAGGCTGAATGACCTACCGTTTTTGTTCCATTCATGGCCTTACCTTTACCCTATTAATGTGATACTCTCATTAATTGAGGAGCCGGGAAGTTTCTTCCTCCTCCGTTTACGTTTACCATCTAGCAAGCCAAGACCGATAATGAACTATTACGTAGAGATTCGATTATGTGCCAAATTACACTGTTGAGGAATAGTACAATACACTATTGCAAGGATTTTTATCAAATATATACCGTATATGTCAGAAGAAATGTATTAGGCACAGTTTCGAGAATATATTCTACCATTATAGAACAGAATGAAACTATGGAGACTGTACATGAGCGAGAGTGCTAGCGTTTAGAAGACAATATGAATAACGGAGCGGATTATGAACGGTAACCATTTATTACCGTACCCTTTAGTTGTCTCTGTAACTGCGTGTTTGAATATGTGACAATTCATCTTTGTCAATTTTGACCGAGGCTAAAACTTTTCCGGTTTTTGAAAAGAGTAGCAAAGCCACGGCCGCTTCCTTCCTAGCCATTTCCTATCCCATTTTCGCCATAATACCTATCTGTGTCGGTGCGACGTAAAGCAGATTGTAAAATACATAGCAAAAAGAAAGGCTAATGACTTGGAATGTCTCACTTATCCTTAAGTCTGAGATTGACGAAGAGCAATGTTTACGCTTGCTTTGCTTGGTATGAGGAATAAAGCAGAAAATATCTGAAGTTTTCAGGTAGGGGAAAATAATTTTAGGTAGTAATGCTTGCAGTTTCAAAGTTATCTTTCAGTGAATGACAATACCTAACTTCTTTATTGAGATAATTGCATTGTGAATTTAGAATATGATAGCCATTTTTGTTTCATGCCTTGGATGACTTCAGACACATTAAAAAAATTGCATCCCAGGAAGAATTTGAAAAGAAAGGTATAGCCATTACTATTTGTTTAATTTAAAAAATGCATTAATTTCGTGATATTTGATATTATGATTAAAAATTATATATACATAAATACTCCGAAAACATTGATATGCATATGGTGGAAAAAATTTTAGAGCGATTTTCAGAAGATTTCTAGAGAAAAGAAAACAATTTGTACACTCCGTTTCGTACACATCCGATATGTTTGAGAATTGAGCATAAATGATGATTCAATGACCATTTTAGAATTCTATTATACAACTGGATGCCATTTCAATTTGAACTAGTCCGAAAAATCGTCGCTTCTGTTTCTTCGTGTTAGCAGTTAAGAACCTAGCTAGGATAACATTTCCATTCGTTAGCTCCTTTATACTGAGACCTACAGTATATATGAAGTGAAGAATTGTAAAAACGCGAGTTATAAACTATCACTGATAAATATTGACAATTATCTTTAGTTCACTTCATAGCTGCTCATTTCAGTATAGTTCCAATTATTGTTTCTCAGTATTTAAAAAAAAACTGTTTGTAAAAGCGGTATGAAATCCAAGAATTTTGCCATACAAAAACTCATAAAAGTACTCTAAGGTAAAATACTTTTCTGGGAAGAAGATGTTTAGTTGTTGGGTGCTATCAACGGAGATCAATAGACAACATGTTCATATTTAACAGGTTGCGGCGACATGAGTGCTGATATCATCTAACGTTTGCAACAAACAATTTTTCGTAGCTATCAAATTCTTCAGTTAGAATACAAATATCTCCGTAAAGAAGTTATGGCCATTTACTGAAAAACAACACCGAAATAGCGAGTATTGCTACATAATATAATTTCCCCTATAAAAGAAATACAGCTTCATGTATGTGGTCATATTTATCAAGAATAAAATCCACAATAAGGAAGATATGCTGTTCTCTCTGAATTACTCTGTGATACGGTGCCGATGAAAAATCTTAAACAAACAAATTACTCAATTAAAAGGCGACATCAGTTTTAATATTACTTTTAATGCCTACTCTTTCTTTTACAGTATTAAAATGGCTCTTCCGCTATGTTCTTATCTGATTGTCAAATATATTATAATTCCTTGAATAAATTCACAACAATTGCTTGATGAGAGCTTGATGATCTGGGACCCCACAGCATAGAATAGGCTAGTAGTAGTATTATCTCAGCAAGAGGATGGAGATTCTTGATCTAAACAGTGAGATGGCTTATTAAGTGATTCTAAATGCTATTAGTCGATTTCTTCCAATATTTTCTGTTTATGTCCAAGGTAGTTTTTCACTACTTTCTGGATACGGGTCACTTTCTGTGTTATCTGATCCGTGCATTCGGTGCATATTCCTCAGCATTCTCGCTGCGTTTGCCGTAGCTACTGCTAGAGCTGATATATCACTAGGCTCAGCTAACCCCAGAGTATCACTATTTAAATCACTTTCAATGGTCTTCTGCTTTTTCCTTTCTCTTAATTTAAGCGTTTCCACAAATTTTTCTCTCTCTCTTTCTCGGTCTCTGTTTGCCTTCAGCCTTTGACGTTCTCTTAGTCGTTCGAAATGTTCGCGTTCCCTTAGTCTTGCAGCTTTCCATCTCCTTCTTTGTTCCTTTAACCTTTCAACTCTTTCTAACGCTCTTTCTTCCTTCAGTCTTTCTCTCAGTTCTTGCTCTCTTTTCTCTTGCTCAATTCTTAATCTAGTGTCTTCAACTAGTTTGTGGTTCTCTTCTGCGGGACTGTAGAATCTCGGTTCGTCAATTGGAATTAATTTTGGTATATGAGAACGACGTTCCTGATATTTTGGGAAGAGACTCTCACTCTGATCACCTTCAGGCAGCGGTTCACTGTTGCTTTGATCTTCAAGAGTATCTTCTTCTATATCTTTAGCGATGATATCCTCAAACTCATCGGAATATCCCGGAACACGTTTAGGCACACTGAATTCAGCGTTTCGTCGCCCATTATGCACTTCCATAAAATCTAAACCATCTTCGTCCATTTCATTCACTTCTTTAACTCTTCGGCGTCCTTGTGTGTTTCTCATCGGCTCAAAAGGATGATCATCGAAATCTATGTCCATACTTTCGTATAGATCCATATTTTCTGGTGTGTAAAGAGTTTCATAACCATTTCTCCTGTTACGTTTTGTGATAGCTGGAACAGGATGATTTCCAAGCAAATATCCTGACTCATGTACATCGTTAATGCCTTTGTCTACTTCTCTACGGCGATTAGGAACGTTGTCTCCAATATTTGATGTATTTCCAACCAGAAGACGAAGATCATTCAAGAAGTTCTCTGCAACGTTATCGAGTCCATCATTCTCATTAATACCTGCCTGTAAACCAGTGTATCCTGTTCTGCTCAACGTATCATCACTAAATCTATCCATATTTTCATTCCATGCGTGAAATTGTGGAACTGTATTTTTATCTCTTCTAAAATTAGAATTGTAAATCTCTTGCGGGCTTAATTGGTTAACTGCAAGCTGATGCACTGCTTCTGGAATTTCTACTGTTGGTTGAAGAATATCGTTGTTGACACTTCTCCGTTTGGGACCTAAGCGTTCTTTAGAGGAAATATCTGTCATGCTATGAGGAAGTTCTCCAGAATCTACAGAATATCCATCAACTCCTGATACATCATCATTAAGTGCAGAATCGTGGACGTCGCGGAGAGAGAGCCATGAGTCCTCAGGGTTGCTTTTGTAGGCAGCCTGATGACTTTGTGGATACATATGCTGTTGGGATTTATCACCTTTCGTTTCAGCGGTATCCAGAATGTCTGTTTCGGCATCAATTTTGTACGAATTTGCTGCCACTTTTGGTACATGTAATAACCTGGCCGGCTCAAAACTGAATTGATTTTGAAAAGCTGCAACCTCCCTTTCATTTGCAGGGTTGAATCTGCCATCTTCTCTATTTAATCGACCTAAATTTACAAAATTCTTTCTATGGCCTACAAACGCCTCGTCATCAACATGTTTGCTCTTTATATCTTCTGGTGTTTCAACCACTTGAGCATCTTCTAAATCCAACCTGGAAGTTACAAAATAACCGTAAAATACTTCTGAACATGAATGTTTATAAATAAAGTAATATCTGAGAGTATTATGAATTTTTGATAAAATATATTCTAATTTCTGAGCGATGGTAGTACAGATAGTGATAATATGTTCGTTAATAATCACACTGTGGCGAACGGTGTGTTAGATTACTAGTAAGTATGTACTTACCGCAACATGTTTACCAATAGTTGCTCTTTACGATAAAGCTCTGTATTTGCTTTTCCGCAATGAAAAGTAAATGGTTTTGACAATATTTATATGAAGCAAACCTTATGATATTGGTATATGAAATTTCCGTCAATAGTGTAAAATATACCCTTGACTAATTGTAAAAATCAACTCACCTACATCATACGCACGAACGTACAAACAGACGTTATGTAAATACATATTTTCATACATCTTCATTATAGACTGTTATTCCTATCAAATCTCAGTCTGCAAGACTCAGTGAATTAACTAAGTACCTCCACAACCTTTTATTTGCAACTGGTTCTGTGGTGTCGTTTAGTATCACACCTCGTATCATTAAATCATTAAAAATTGACTACAGCCATCGTCACCTTGTTGTCCATCTACTTTTTTTAACATGCATGACTCAGCCCATTATTCTCCTAGGCAACCAATCCTACTCCATCAGCTTTACTTGACCCCGCCACCAAAGATGATTTATGCACACAGATTCATTAATCGAGTTTAGTCCTTCCTTTGTCCTTCTTTATCTTTTCGTTTCGAGTACCCTCCTGCCATTCTTCCAACTTGTTTATACAGTAATCATTACTGAGCGAGTTGGGCGTGTGATTAGGGGTGCACATCTGTGAGCTGGCATTCGGGAGATAGTGGGTTTGAACCCCACTGTCGGCAGCCCTGAAAATGGCTTACCGTGATTTCCCATTTTCACACCAGTTCTGTGTATATAAATTAATACTTGAAATAGTCTCAATGATGAGCATACTCAAGATGTTAGAACCTAGTTTATTTCAAATTTAATCATAATTTCATCCCAGTTTTTAATGTCAATTTGTATATATTTGTTTTTTATGTCAATTGTGTGCATGCACATTAGTTATTAGATGTTTTACATTAAGGCTGAAGATGGCCAGCCCCGGCCGAAACTAGTCCCTAATTAATGTAATTTAGAATATTACATGTTATAGTATTGAAATGTGGACCATTACTGCATTAGTTTAATAATTATATTGTACTTCTTTTTGCTCACTAGCATTTTCTGCCCTCATCTATTCTCACAACATTCAATAATTGCGGTGGTAATGGGCCGGCGGTCTATGGTATCTGAGTATAGCTGGTGTCCTGGTTCGAATCCTACTACAGGTCATGACCCATAGTAAAGAGGACAGGTCATCTGTTATGCGAATATTGCATAACAATACATTTCACCAGTACCATCTGAAGTTACACCAGCAGTTCCACGGACGTGATTTCGATGCTCGAGTAACATTTTGTCCATGGGCATTACGTAGCGTAACCAATGATGCAGCCTTTTTATCAACAGTCCTATTTTCAGATGAACCAGGAATTCGCAACAACGTAACTGTGAATAGGCACAATATGCACTATTTGAGCGCGGAGAATCGCCACTGGGTAAGACAGGATGCACTTCAAGTGCAGTGGGGAGTAAATAGCTGGTGTGGGATCTTGGGCGATTAACAAATCGGACCATATTTCTTCGACGATCTTCTGAGGGAGAACGCTACCTTCATTTTCTTCAGCTGCTGGGGAACGTGCCTCTGCTCGACCGATTACTAATGGGGTTCCAACGGGACGGACGCCCGCATCGTGGATCAATAGTCGTCCGGAACCATCTTCATGGTTCATATTATAATACATGGATAATAAGGTGAGGGCCCGTTCTATAGCCCACCAGATCACCCGATCTTACACCACTTGAGTTCGTCCTGTGGGGTCACTTAGAGCAGGTAGTATATGAACAGGAGTCTGAAAATCATGGTCACCGTTGGCAACTGATCACCGAGACATGCCAAGCTGTTACATCTAACTTACTGGTATTACAATGGGTAAGAATGTCTTTACAACATCGTTATGAAATCTGTATAAACCAAGGTAGTAAACATTTCGAGCACTTGCGCTGGATAAGCAGGGTATCCTGCTTCCTACCTACAGACCATCATGTTGCAGCCCAACCCAGCTACGTAACATCCGAAAGAAAATTTCAGGGCTAAATAAAATTTCACTCCTTGGAACAAATAGGCATATAGCCATATCATATTCACTGTAAACAGGCTCCGCAATAACAGAGATCCGTGATTTAGCCACCTTAGCTATGGAGAGCCGTGGCATATGACTGGCACGTATGGAATCGGTTCATAGTCCTAGGCACTTCCTATCCAAACGTAAGGTAAACATTCGTTATAGTATAAGTCGTTGAAATAACATTGGCGCTTATGATTTCAACTATACTCGAGCTTCAAATCAACGGTACAGTTGTACCAGAACGAAATGCAGTGTGTGACGACTTCTGCTAGTTGATATGTTCCTACACTACGCGGCGCTGGTGTAAAGGTGATCAGCGGTCTCCGAACATGTGATTCTAAATGAGATCTGATATGACTTAATTCGGCATGTATCGTTTACATAAATGATTTAAAACCGTGTGTTAATTATTGTGATGTTTGAGAACTGTGTGTTCTGTTTACTGACCGAAGACTGTGTTTATGTGCGATCTGTGTTTCGTTCAAATTAAGATATAGTGTTCCTTGTTTCGAAAATAATAAATGAAAAATACGTAGGAAATGTTTTGCATTTAGTAATGATTTAATGGCATTACTTCTGAAATTGGTTCGTCAGTATCTTAACGAATATCTCAAACATGTATGTGTCTATAGAGCTAAGTGATCTTTCATTAATTGACCCCGAAATCAAACTCAGTTGCAATTATCAATTATAACGTTAAAAGCCCTTGTTCAACTGTTATTGTACATGCTACGTAATATAAACATTTTATAACTCTGCAGGCACCCACATGATTGTTACGTACCGGTATAGCATACACATTTAATTCCTATATAACTACTTAGAAATGTATATTGACATGCTTAGTTTAATGAATCTTGCCAGCACTTCACCCCATCAGTCAGTTAACTTTGACATTTTCCGGGTATGTTTTGCGGTCGTACGAGCTTGCATTTCTTTTCTTACTTATTTTATTCAGAAATAAAATCGGCATCGTATTGTAATGGAAAATTAATTTTGGCATTCTTGAAATATTTTTCTTCATAATGCTTCTTATACCGGTACACTAAAATTTCTCGCAACTTCCTCTACATGAGAAAACATAAATAATTAATTTGATGGGTAAATGGAATAGTTGGGTGAGTTACTATATTTTGGTAGACTTGGTTAGGACTGAAAACGGATTGCCTTTTGCCTCCTCTGTATTAAATAAAATGGCGTATGGCTTTTAGTGCCGGGAGTGTCTGAGGACAAGTTAGCTTGCCAGATGCAGGTAATTTGATTTTACTCCCATAGGTGACCTACGCGTTGTGATGAGGATAAAAAGACGACACACACACCCAGCGCCCGTGCCAGCGAAATTAACCAATTCTGGTTAATTCCCTGCCGGGAATCGAACCCGGGACCCCTGTGACCAAAAGCCAGCACGCTAACCATTTAGCCATCCTCTGGGTATTGTTTTGCAGAGAACCAATACATGGTGTAAAATCTGTCACTTTGCTTGCATGTTTAATAATAACCCCAAAGAAGTGATGTACGGTATAACATTCATTTTTGATCTGGTGAAAGGAAATATTTGTTCACCTTCCCAACTTGATAAAAGTGGCTGATCAAAGGTAAGTTTGCTGTAATTTCTTCCTGAGCTGTACTTATAATTTTGGCATTCTCTTTGACAACAGCTTTTGCCATGGCTCTAATCTGACTGAAAAATTATGTTAAGGGTAATATCACTTAAAGGCAGATCTTGACGTGGGATAGGCTTCGACCACTTTGAGAATAGAGTGGAATCTTTTGGATGTGAAAAAAACTGCCGTTTTTCATTCGAATGTTTATCGTAACCCGACTTGCAACCCGGCACATAGCAAGTTGTTGGCAAATTCACATGCGTTAGTAAATTGATGCAAAGGGCCAAAGTATACGTCCTACTTCTCAAATACTTAATCTTTTTCACTTTTCAGTTCACGAAAATATATTTTGTACGTATAAAACTGAAGAACGTATAAAACTACAGTAAAAAAATGGACCACAAACTGTTTACGCACTTCCACATTAAGCCGACAAAAAGCGCGGGTACTTGGACTTTTATCGACAGCAGCGCTCCAGGTGGTGGAGAACATGTACACCATGTCCGTTAACATGTGATTCAGAGGGAGTCGTCACACTATTCATTTCTATTCGCCCTGGTTGTACTAAAGCAATATAGGATCAAGTACCAACGTTTTTAGGTTGGCTATGATATGAGTTCGTTGGGTTGTGTATCTCCAAAACAATAAAACATTTAAAAATATAAATAAGGACTGTGAGTCTGTTTATATGTAATGGGTAATCTCAAAAACTAATGAACCGAATTTGAAGTGTATTTCACGACTTGAAAGATAATACCATTCCGGGTATTATTCCGACTATGAATCATCCAGGAATATCAAAGGGTTCCCGTGAAAACCGTGAATTAAGAAAAAAGATGGCAGCAATAATAAATCTCAAAGTTTGAACGTTTGGAAGTCTGTGTTTTTCACGGAAAATCTGCTTGACTGAAGGAGCTCGAATTTGGCAATCTTATATCTCATGCATTTGGGTAACACACATACTGCTTACTATTATGCTATCCTTTAAGTGGTCTATGTAGCGAAACAATGACGCAAGTTAGAAGAAAATGTACCCTTGAGACTGTTAAAGCTGAATTAGCAGCCTAAACGGTTCGTCTTACGTGAACAATTCAGCGCATTTTAAATTAGATTCGCCACATTTATTTTTATATTAATTTTATTCGTATCTCTAATAGTTTTCGAGCAAAATATTTTGCTATATTTTGGCACATGCTTTATGCTTGGCCTCTTTGTCTTGATTTTTTCACGTAAAAACTACTTGATGGTCCGTGGTCAGATATGGCAAGGATGAAACTTGAATATTTAGTTAACATATAGGCTAATTACTATTACAGTACATCTTAAGGAGGCCCTGCAGGGAAATAGAATGTGAAGCGATTATAGGAAAATGTACACCTGGGTACCTTAAGAGTAATTACTCTGCCTAAACGGTTAATCCTATTAAATAACAGAGTCAGCGAGTGAACATAAAATTCTATTTCCCAGAAAAAATGTTTGTAAGGATTTCCTTCGTCATTCTAACAGTATTCCAGAAAAACATGCTTTCTCTGTGTTATCACACTCTCTTTAGCGGGCCATGTAGCGAAAGAAAACGTGAAACAAGTAGAGGAAAACATACGCCTGGGACCCTTGAAAGCGATTAAGGTGGTTCTGGAAGGGTAGTCCTATTAAAAACTGAAGGAAATCAGATGTAGTTAGATTTACCAGAAAAAGGTTCATATGAATTTTCTTCGTAACTCTAATAATCTATACGGTATCTATGTATACGTCTACAGAGTGCGCACGAAGTCCGTATACCCCTGCTCATTATTTATTTACTTCTATTGTCAGATACCCGTTGTTATCGACTTCGATTGTTGACAGCAGTTAGCGACAAGATATTGAATAGCTTAAGATGAAATGTCAGGCTGATATTATAATACAGATGAAAAACGAATGGTGGCAGCAGAAAGCCAAGTAACTCCAGAATTTGTCCGATACCAGAGACCTTCAGAATTTCTACGACAAATTTAAAGGAACGTTTTGGTCCCTCTCGCTCTTTATCATGTGCACTGAAAGCTGTTGATAATAGCACCATCCTTACAGACAGTCAAGACGTATTAAGACGCTGGAATGAATACTTCAGCCTACTTAAGTCGAAGCTAAACTGCTGCTGCCGAAGACTTCCTCCAACTTGTGGCACAACATCCTCTGCAACTGTGGATTGCGGTCCAACCAACCTTCCACGAATTCGCCAAAGACCTCAAAAGTTAGAAGCAAAGAACAAATCCCGGACCAGATAACATCTCTCTGGAACTTATTCAAAGTGGAGGACTATCTCTGAAGATCAGGATTTTTCTCCCTAATTCTTGTAATTTGGGAAACACAGAAGGTGCCTGCCGACATAAAAAAATATAATAATTTATAATATTCGTGTGGTTATTTCTAGCCGAGTGCAGCCCTTGCAAGGCAGACCCTCCGATAAGGGTGGGCGGCATCTGCCATGTGTAGGTAACTGCGTGTTATTGTGGTGGAGAATAGTGTTATGTGTGAGTTGCAGGGATGTTGGGGACAGCACAAACACCCAGCCCCTGGGCCATTGGAATCAACCAATGAAGGTTAAAATCCCCAACCCGGCCGGGAATCGAACCCGGGACCCTCTGAACCGAAGGCCAGTACGCTGACCATTCAGCTAACGAGTCGGACGACATAAAAAATGCCAACATAGTAACCATTTTCAAGAAAGGTGATCGAGGTATCTGTGGCAATTAACGTGGCACTTCCCTACTATCCATAGCAGGAAAGTTTATGGCAAGGATTTTGTTGAACCAACTTCAGACTGTCTCTGAAATGGTACTGCCTGAGTCTCAATGTGGGTTTCGTGCCTCAAGAGGTACCATTGACAAGATCTTTCGTGCTAGACAAATCCAAGAGAAATGCAGAGAACAACAAATCATGCATCTTTTAGCATTTTACGATCTAGAAAAGACCTTTTATTCTATTCCCAGAGAAGCTACGTGGATGGTATTATGGCGCATTGGCTGTCCTGACCGTTTTGTAGGCTTAATCCAGGCTCTTCATGATGGAATGGTTGGACGAGTCTTTAACCTGAATGAGCTATCGGAAGAATTCCCTATCACAAACGGGCTTACGCAAGGCTGCGTGCTTGCTCCCCATACTTTTCGCCCTGTACTTGGCAGCCATGCTTCACGAGACTTCTACCTTTGACCATGCAGGCGTGGAAATTAAGTTTCAGTATGATGGCGGACTGTTTAATCAAACCGGGCTTCGTACTCAGAGATTGACTCATAATACTCGCATAATGGAGCTTCAAAATGCTGACGACAATGCAACACCTGCCCATACACCTGAGGAGCTTCAAACATCCATCGACTGTTTTAATCAAGCTTACGAGCGAATTGCTCTGACCATCAACACCCATAAGACTAAAGTACTGTACTTGCACATCCGGCACCAGGCGGTACAGTCCCTGAACTAAATATCACCACAGCAGGAACAGCTCTTGAACAGGTAGACCAATTCACCTACCTTGGTAGTAAAAAGAAATAAAATGGAGTGTGGCTTTTAGTGCCGGGAGTGTCCGAGGACAAGTTCGGCTCGCCAAATGCAGGTCTTTTAATTTGACTCCCTAGGCGACCTGCGCGTCGTGATGAGGATGAAATTATGATGAAGACTCTGCCCAGAATCGAACCCGGGACCCCTGTGAGCAAAGGCCAGCACGCTAACCATTTAGCCATGGAGCCGAACGACCTTGGTAGTATTCTAACTATACGCTGCAACTCAGAAAAGGATGTGGAAAATAGAATACGCTCTGCTCATGCAGCCTACGGCCGCCTCTCCCACAGAGTTTCCTTGAATAAATATCTCAAAATATATAACAAACTAATAGTATACCAAGCTGTAGTCATAACAACATTGCTGTATGGACGTGAAACCTGAACACTTTATCGTTGTGACCTAAAGAAACTGAAACGCTTCCATCAGCAGAAACTTACATAACTTACATCCATCATGAACATCAAATGGGATGACTACGTAAGCAGTGTGGCAGTTCTTGATAAGGCGCATATGAACAATATAGAAGCCTTCATTATCACTCATCGGCTTAGATGGGTCGGTCACATCCAGCCTATGAATGATAACAGACTGCCTAAACAACTTTCTCTATGGTAAGATTGGTCATGGCAAAAGGCCTCAAGGTGCTCCTTTTAAAATGATATAAATACCATAAATTAAAAATGTGACGGACGGTTTCGTTGTGCGGTTTGTGAAAGCACTGCCGACAAAGAAGGCGTTGTTAGCGTGGGAAAAGAAAGCCTTTTTAATGGGCAGTGTTCGCGACGCACTGAGAAGTGGAAGACCATCCACCAGATTTGAACTTCATGCCGACGTGGAAAAATCTATCGAACAATTTCCGGTCAAATCCATACGGAAACGTGCGTGAGTTGGGGATACCGGAATCAACCATGAGGAAACACATCAAAGCGGATCTGAAACTGAGGTGTTGGTGTCCATTGAGTGTCAATGAATTATCAGATGATGATTTGGAGAGACGTAACGCATAGCATATGTTTGGCCCATATTTTTTTATCGTTCTATTAATCAGAACAATTACCTCTAGATAAGTAATGACTGGTTCATCCCTCAGCTGCAAAATGCGGGAATCTTAGACGTTGTTTGGTTTTCAAAACGATGGGGCACTGGCTCACTTCGCAGTGACTGTTCGACAACGCCTGAACGTAGTCTTTCTAAATCGCTGGATCGGGCGAGGATCGGACAATGATCCAGCTCCACTTCCATGGCCACCAAGGAGCCCAGATCTAACAACACCCAACAACGCACTCTGAGGTTACATCATGGAACAGGTGAGGAAGCAGCGGTATGTTGGAATTAATGACCTGAAAATGAGGTGCGCGAAGCTTTCCAGACATTGACCCCAAGGATGTTGCTTAATACGAGCGTCAGAATATGGCGGCGTATTCGGCTGTGCAGAAACCATGGAGGGACACATACGGATGTTTTAGATTCCTAAAATGCAAGATGTAAGTAGAAATAAATACAACCTGTGACAATAAATTTCGATGAATGAAGTCGGAACGGTCGATACGGCAACACGGGCGACACACAACGCTGCACCTGCGTAGCAGCAGGTTTTGACCACCCCACGTTGTTCAGTTGAGCATCGTGTGTGTACCGTGTACGACCTGGTTGACACAGTGCGTGTTTAGTGCGTTGGTTCTGAACTGCGAACAGGAACATGAACGACCAATAGATCAATGTACAGTTCTGTTTTAAGCTTGGCAAGACACCGAAAGAAATACTTGAGATGCTGGTACGTATTTATGAAG
This sequence comes from Anabrus simplex, assembly GCF_040414725.1. Taxonomy (NCBI): domain Eukaryota; kingdom Metazoa; phylum Arthropoda; class Insecta; order Orthoptera; family Tettigoniidae; genus Anabrus; species Anabrus simplex. The sequence continues at coordinate 1,064,020,847 of NC_090265.1, forward strand.
ATCAAGCACTGTCCTTGAAGTGTGTGTACGAGTGGTTCACCCGTTTTCGAGGAGGCCGGGAAAGTGTTTCTGATAACCCCTGTAGCGGAAGGCCGGTGTCCGCCGTCAGTGACGAAAACACGGAGAAGGTGAGGACATTAATCACGAACGATCGGCGATTAACTGTGCGCATGATAGCGGATGAACTGCAGATTAACCGTGAATCCGTGCGACAAATCGTTACCCAGGGATTAGGGAAGAGGAAAACGTGTTCTTGGCTTGTGCCACATCACTTGAATGACGATCAGAAGCAGGCATGTTTAGAGGCTTCACAGGATTTTGTCAAAACGGCGGATGCGAAACCAAATTTCTTGAACTGTATTGTCACTGAGGATAAAATCTGGTGTCTCATGTACGGCCCTGAAACGAAATGGCAAAGCATGGAATGGCGTTCTCCGGGATCCCCTCGTCGGAAAAAGGTCAGAGCCGAAAAGTCACGCATCAAACTCGCTTTGAAAGGAAAGAGATTTGACGATATTCCTGACATCCAACGAAACGTGATGAGGCTTTTGAACACCATCCCAAAGGAAGCCTTCTTGCAAAGTTTTCAGGACATGTATCACCGATCTCAGCAGTGCATAGTTATGGGAGGGAACTATTTAGAAGGACAGTAAGGTCACTATCGTGCATTGTTCATCTACGTTGATAGTACAGGGCTACTCACCGAACTTTATTGTCACAGGTTGTAAATCATGAGTATATGCACTTTTATATCATGTCAATTTGAGTTTTTTTTTTTTTTTTTTTTTTTTTTGCTAGTTGCTTTACGTCGCACCGACACAGATAGGTCTTATGGCGACGATGGGACAGGGAAGGGCTAGGAGTGGGAAGGAAGCGGCCGTGGCCTTAATTAAGGTACAGCCCCAGCATTTGCCTGGTGTGAAAATGGGAAACCACGGAAAACCATCTTCAGGGCTGCCGACAGTGGGGTTCGAACCTACTATCTCCCGAATACTGGATACTGGCCGCACTTAAGCGACTGCAGCTATCGAGCTCGGTCAATTTGAGTTTAATATAATATAGGGGTATACGAACTTTTTTGCATCCTGTATATCTATCCTAATACATAAAGGTATATTGTGAGTATGGTTTATATAACGGGTAATCACAGAACCTGCCAGACCTATGTTGAAATTTCTTTCACCATTTGAAAACCGGTATAATTCCGGGTAACACAGGCTATGTATCATCCCGGAATATGAGGTTGTAACAAAGAGCCATGCACTATGTGTAAATCTTACAACTTGTAGACTACATCATATACAATACTGTATACAATGTAGAATTACGAAGCGAAGCATTGGCACGTCAGCTAATATATATAAAGCACATAGTTTCGTAGCCAAATGTAACTGTATATGACTAATTATAAATCAGGTATTTATCAAAACCAAAAATGTAAGATATACGAATACATACAGACAAATCTAGATAAACGTTTAAATAGCCATATTTAGTTGACTAATTCTTTGACTAATCCAAGTAATTTATCTTCGATGATATCTCGTTCCTTTTTTTCATTCTACACGTACCATCCGTATTTTCGACTTCCATGAATTTCCCCTCCACAACCTATAACGATATTTCATACTTTGGTGGTCTATAGTTCTACTAAATATATATAGTAATGTAGTCATATTATTATAAGTTCTGTCGATATCTTCTGCATACATATTCCTTTCTTCAAATTTGACTTTTTGGGATGCAGCTTCCATCTAATAAGAATGTATTGTTCCAATGTTTCTTTCCTTTATAATAGACTGGAGTAAAATATTTTGATTTTACCAACCTCAAAGACTCTTCCAAAACAGATGTCAGGTGTAAACAAAATGATACAAAAAAGTTCAGTTAGATTATATTGTTTTATTTTCAAGTACACACGCAGAGGAATAACGATATCTGAAGGAAATGGAAACCTTCAACAGAGTATCACATGTATTTGAAAAAGAGGAGAAGCAGTATGATTTGGTATGATTTGTTTGCAAACTAATCCAAACAAATGTTTAATGGTTTCATCTCCACGAATAGAAAAAATAATTGTAGAAACATGAAACAACAAATATGAAGGTTGAGAGGTAAATTTGATGTTCCAGAAAAAAGGCCAGAATAAATTTTGGTACGTCAAAATAGTTTAAATAATCTCTGGATCAACAGAACGCATGTGCAAACATTTTCACGGGGAATAAAACATTTGCCGTTACTTTTTATCCAGCGAATGATGTTTGTCATCATCACTACCATCATCTTTCTTCGTACGATGTTAGGTCGTAAAATTAAAACACTTGTTTATCTAATAGCCTATAAGGAAAGACGCTGTCAAAACCTTAAAATACTTATACAGAAAACATTAATTCAATAACTGGATTGAAATACTATGTGGGAGTACGAGTACTGGTTAAGGATAGATTCAAAATAAGGTCGTGTAAGGAGGACGTGATAAGGATAACAATGATAGAAGACAAAAAATTCGCACTAGAGGTTGAAATCTGGTGAAAATAATAATAAGAAGAAGAATACAAAATTCTCTCCAAGGCATTACTTAACAGACTAGAACAACATATTGATACTACGATAGGTGAATGTCAAGCAGGATGCAGAAAAGGAAGATCATGTATTGAACAAATCTGGAACCTGCGAACAATCTTGAAGATCAGACAGACGAACAACACTGCAGTCACATTCGTGAACTTTCAGGCTCCCTTTGACATTCTGGAAGAATATGGAGTAGTCAGAAAAACTACGGCACTCATACAAGAAGCACCGACACCAGATCCGAAATAAAATTTATGGGTGATTTCTCAGAATCATTCGAGGAACGTACAGGGGTCAGACAAGGAGATGGGCTCTCACAGCTTTTATTCAACTTGATCTTGGACGAAATTATCAAACTATGGGAAGGAAAAATAAAATAAATTCAATTGGGAAGAACAGAACAATTATAAAATGCTTGGCATTTGCAAATGACCTGCTAATACTTAGTAACAATAGACTAGAAGCACAAGAAGCACTGGAATACTTACAAGAAATGTCTATCAGAACAGGTCTACAGATATCCTATGAGAAAACACTGTACATGGAAAGAAACAAGGTGGAAAGATCACAAGAGCAGAAAAATTCAAGTATCCAGAGGTATTTATAGAAATAGGAGGATCAAATAAGGTATTCAACACAGACAGAACAGACAAACTTCAGAAAGCGTACAAACTCACATGGACACACTACAATAAAAGAAACATATACGAGGGCAGATCAGAAAATATGTTGCACTTCCCAGTTATGGCCATTTATTACACCACCCAGTTATGGCCATTTATTACACCACCTATACAACAGCAACACGACTATAACGACTTACACGGTAACGTCACTTTTCTACATAGTTTCCAAGAGACTCCAAACATTTCTGCGAACGCACAACCAACTTGTCGATACCGGATGCATAGAAATTTCCTCCAGCGTTTTGCAACCACTCGGGCACAGCGACCTTCACCTCCTCATCAGTCTGGAAACGTCGACCACCGAGCTCCGTTTTGAGCTTACCGAACAGATGAAAGTCACATGGCGCTAGGTCGGGACTTTAGGGTGGATGTTGCCAGACCTCCCACTTGAAACGCTGCAGCAGTTCTCTCGTTTGGCGGGTCTTGTGAAGTGTTGTGTTATCGTGCAACAAAATCACACCGGCGCTCGATTTCCCCCAGCGCTTCTCTTTAATCGCTTTACGCAACCGGTGCAACGTTTGACAATACGACGCCGCGTTGATCGTCGTTCCTTTCGGCATGAATTCCACGTGCAGACAACCCTCCATGTCAGAGAACACTATCGCTATAACCTTACCGGCTGAAGGTTGAACCTTGTTCTTCTTTCGTTGTGGTGATGAGGGGTAAACCCATTCCACTGATGTTCCCTTCGTTTTGGGGGTGAAGTGGTGGACCCACGTTTCGTCGCCTGTGACGATTCACCACAGAAACCTGTTGCCGTCTGCGGCATAACGTTGCAAAAATACCAGGGAGGATTGGAAACGTTGTCGCTTGTGCTCATCGGTGAGAAGACGTGGGACCCATCTTTGACACAGCTTACGATATCCAAGTTCCTCGTGAACAATGGCGAACACACTGCCATACGACATGTTCAGGTGCGTCGTGATTTCTCTCAGTTTAATGCGCCGGTTCTGTCTAATGATCGTATTCACACTGTTGACCTTTGCACGGGCCCTGGACGTTGCGGGCCTGCCTTTGCGATAGTGTCCGTGATATCCGTGCGTCCGGCTTCGAATTGCTGACACCACTTTACGATACCTTGCCGGAAAATGGCTCACTCCCCATACACAGCACTAATTTCACGATGAATGTCCGTGCTATTCTTCCTTTTGGCCCATAGGAATCGGATTGTGGCACGCACCTTACATTTGGAGTGAACGTCCAGTTGAAGCGCCATTGCATTTGGACGCTATTCCCACAATACTAGACGAGACACCACAGCGACATGCCTAACAGACGTGTGGACAGTGTCTGTCCCTTTCTCCGCTGTGCCCACGTTTGAGACACACAGCGCGCTGCTGCGGCGCGTTAGTGCAACCAACCTTTTGATCCATCTACGTATCAAAACAGGCCAAACTCAAGCACTACAATACAGTTGGTTTACCAGAAGTCCTTTATGCTTCAGAAGCAACCGCAATTGGAAAACCAGGTATCACACAGACAGACAAAATAGAACGTTAAAACCCTCAGAAAGAATTCTGGAGCAATACACAGGGATGGTATATGGATGAAGGGGCCATCTTAAGAACTATAAGAATGCACAGACAGACTCACAAACATGATCAGAAAACGCCGACTAATGTTTAATGGGCACCTACATAGAATGGACAGCAGCAGACTCACAAAGAGGACTTTTGATGTAGCTAATAGCTCCATAAAGAAAAACAATTGGCTGAAAGAAATAGAAGATCTACAACAAGCAGGTATCGACAACGCAATGATAAATGAAAGAAACATATTCCAAAATAAAATTATGAATGCATATTTTGAAGTAAAAGAGAGTAAGAAAACAGGGAAAGTATGGACTTAACGAAGGATACAAGAACACAGTCAAAGAATGAAGAGATTTTGGGAAGAGTAAAGGAAAAAAAAAAAAAAGACGAAATTGAATAATCATGTAACATTCAAGTTTAGCCACTATCTTAATGGCAATGACGCAATAACTAACCCTATGGCACTACAGCCCTGAAGGGCCTTGGCCTACCAAGCGACCGCTGTTCAGCTCGAAGGCCTGCATATTACGAGGGGTTGTGTGGTCAGCACGACGAATAATAATAATAATAATAATAATAATAATAATAATAATAATAATAATAATAATTCATGTGCTATTGCTAGACTGGTGCAGCCCTTTTACGGTGGACCCTCCGACGAGGGTGGGTGGCACTTGCCGTGTACGTTATTGTGGCGGAGGATAATGTTGTACTTGGTGTATGAATTGGAGGGTGTTGAGGATAGCACAAACAACCGAGCCGAGGGATATAACTATTTAGTATTAAAATCCCACACCCGGCCGCGAATAGAACCCAAGATTCTCTGAAACGAAGCCTACTACGTTGACCACTCACCCTAGGAGACACACAAAAGAGTAACTGATAAATTAAGAGAACCATGTCCATCGGGATATCATCAGTCTGACGAACGTTTAGTTTTGTACGTAACTTGTGTCTAAATAACTGGGGATGTTCGGCAGACAAGAAGTAGCTGGATACATTGATACAACGGTTCAGTATAACGATGTACTTAGACCTAACCGTTTCTGTTCACATGAGAAAGAAATGGAAATACTGGTATAATATTAAATTACTGATAATTCAATTTCTATTTACATTCAAATATTCGAAATGGTGAAAAGTTAAAAAACTTTTCATCAAACAGGTTAAAAAAAGAAAATTGTACTGTTACTCAATGCCACATCTTTTGGATAAAATTTCGCAATGGCAATTATATGAAGTCTTTCCTTAATAAAATGTTTGGAAAGACTACATCTTACCTTCAGTTTTAACTCCATCACACCAATCGCCACAGTGGATAAGCTTAGGATTTACTATTTCTGGTGATAAAATACAAAGAAGAAAATACTTATGTTCAAATACTTCCTTAACTATCTTAAATACATTAGTTACTGTTATGCTGAATATCCTAAAATAGAAAACAACTACATATTCCATGTGTCTTTTGGGCTGGAAGAAGAAAAGGCAGGAATCAATAAAGAGTAACACATTTTAAATCTCAGTCATACAGAAGAACACATTTCTAGGAGAGTTCTAAGTAACTTACTTTGGAACGCATTCTGTGTTCATAATTGAAACCAATACTTCTTAAAAGTAACCAATCGAAATTTATGGAAGTGTTTCAGATTATCTAAAAATTATGATCAAACCTTTGCATACATAAAATGTCATCTCTGGAATAATAATAACTTTTACTTCAAAATTTAAGTCATAGATCACCCAACACAGATACGTTTCTCTGCCATCTGCTAGAGTAAAATGGACCGTCTAAACGGACATGCAGGCAGTCTAAATAGCGGCAAATGAAAATATACCTGCACGCAGTAACTGCGATCAAATTATTATTATTATTATTATTATTATTATTATTATTATTATTATTATTATTATTATTATTATTATTATTATTATTATTATTATTATTATTATTATTATTCAACTATATCAAACCATTATGAACATTTTGTAAATATAACAGCTATTTTACAGAAAAACTCGAAGAAAATGAGGTGAAAATTACAATGATGTAAGTAAACGTTATAGGTGATATTTATTACTAGCTTCTGGATTGTATCAACTGTACAAATTGTATGCAATGTGCTGTACAAAAAAGAAAACTGTACACAAATACAGATTTTAACATTTTATATTTAAAAAAATTCTTTCTAGAAACTTACGGAGCAAACCTCTTAAAATTCTTCCCGTCCTACAATATACTCGATAATATTTCACAACAACTGAGCTGTGTAGTAAAGTCTTAAGTATTGAGTATTATATGATTTACTTGGTCACGTAGTTCCACAGCCTCTCTATTTACCTAGCCGTGAAATAACTACTGTACATTTGGCAATGAAGTAGTGATCCTACCACGTAGGCGCGAACCGTTTGTGTATCGTATAGGCCCAATACATAGGCTAGCTAACTGAATGATGGTATTTGACTTTTGTGCTTAATTATTCCTACAAGAAAAACTGCATTATGACAAGGTAAAATGTATTTTGTGTTTATTAAATGATAAATTTGTATTTCTTTTACAGCATACATCATCATCATCATCATCTGTTTACCCTCCAGGTTTTGTCTTTCCCTCGGACTCAGCGAGGGATCCCACCTCTACCGCCTCAAGGGCAGTGTCCAAGAGCTTCAGACTCTTGGTCGTGGGATTAAACTGGGGAGAATGACCAGTACCTCGCCCAAGCGGCCTCACCTGCTATGCCGAACAGAGGCAAGGAAGAGGGAAGGAAGCGGCCGTGGCCTTAAGTTAGGTACCATCCCGGCATTCGCCTGGAGGAGAAGTGGGAAACCACGGAAAACCACTTCCAGGATGGCTGAGGTGGGAATCGAACCCACCTCTACTCAGTTGACCTCCCGAGGCTGAGTGGACCCCGTTCCAGCCCTCGTACCACTTTTCAAATTTCGTGGCAGAGCCGGGAATCGAACCCGGACCTCCGGGGGTGGCAGCTAATCACGCTAACCACTACACCACAGAGGCGGACTTTACAGCATACACAGATTTTAATTCCCTCATTCTTGTCGTTTTGTTTTCAGACCAGGCGTGAAACTGTGTAAAGGGATTTATTTAAAGATTCTTTAGCAGTTATATACTGTCCCCGATATAATAGGTTATTGTTAACGAATTCTTAACAAGTATTGCATGAACCATATTATTGCTTTATATAAGAATACATCAAATACATAACCATAATCTTGAAATAGGCCTACATTTAGGCTATTGTTGGTGTAACCCCCTGTGAGTGGGGGACGCCGGTGAAGAACACACCCACGGTATCCCCTGCCTGTCGTAAGAGGCGACTTAAAGGGGCCTAAGGGGTTCTCAACTTGGGAGAGTGGGTTGGAGACCAAGGGGCCGTTAGCTGAGTCCTGGCATTGCTTCCACTTACTTGTGCCAGGATCCTCACTTTCGTCTATCCTGTCCGACCTCCCTTGGTCAACTCTTGTTCTTTTCCGACCCCGAAGGTATTAGAGTATTCGAGGCCTAGGGAGTCTTTCATTTTCACGCCCTTCGTGGCCCTTGCCTTTCTTCGTCTGTTACTTCATTTTTAGAAGTGACAGACCCCTTCCATTTTCTTTTTTCTCTCTGTCTACCCCCTGTGGGTGGGGATGCAAACGAAAAATACACCCACGGTATCCCCTGCCTGTCGTGAGAGGCGACTGAAAGGGGCGACCAAGGGATGATTGCATTAGAACCACGAAACTACTTTTGATTAGTACCATCTCGCGGGAACACCATAGGTCGCCTTTACTTGCGAGTAGTACCACTATATTAGGTACACCAGATGTTTGTGATGAGTAGCAACAGAGAGGGGTTCACTGTGGGTTTCCAGTACCTGTGATTAGTACCACTGTGAGAAACACCACGGGTCTGGGCGTTGCCTGTGATTAGTACCACTATATGAGGGCACCGTAGGTCTGCGTTGCCTGTGATTAGCACCCACCATATGAGGAACACCACGGGAAAACCGGCGTCCGTGAATAGTACACGTATGTGAGGAACACCATTGGTTTGCGTTGCCAATGAGTGGCGCCATTATGTGAGAAACACCGTAGGTCGGCGTTACCTGTGCGACGTACAATACTTGTGAGTAGTACCATAATGTGTGGAGCACCGTGAGTCTACGCTACTTTTGATTAGTACAGCAACATGAGAAATACCACGGTTCTACTTTACTAGCGATAAGTAGCATTATGAGGGGCCGTTGACCTGCATTTTGGACTCCTTTGGACAACAAGCATCCTCGATTCAGGATTGTGCTTTAGAAGTGGTTCCTTGGTCAGTAATACTATTTTATGGTAGTTTTTTGGTCGGACCAATGATTGTTTTAAATTCATATCCATCCATTCATTCTTCATGATATTTTTAAATTTGGTCAGTGGATGATTTTTAATTTTTAATTTGTCATTACACTGGGTACCATTAGGGGCTGATGACCTAGATGTTAGGTCCCTTTAAACAACAAGCAACATTATCATCATCATCATCATCATCATCATCACTGTTGGTGTTGGCAATTGGATGATCAAGATCATTGTACGCCCTTCTGTCATTATTTGGCTATTTGTTGTTTGAGTCATCAGTGCATAGACTGGTTTGATGCAGCTCTCCATGCCACCCTATCCTGTGCTAACCTTTTCATTTCTACGTAACTATTGCATCCTACATCTGCTCTAATCTGCTTGTCATATTCATACCTTGGTCTACCCCTACCGTTCTTACCACCTACACTTCCTTCGAAAACCAACTGAACAAGTCCTGGGTGTCTTAAGATGTGTCCTATCATTCTATCTCTTCTTCTCGTCAAATTTAGCCAAATCGATCTCCTCTCACCAATTCGATTCAGTATCTCTTCATTCGTGATTCGATCTATCCATCTCACCTTCAGCATTCTTCTGTAACACCACATTTCAAAAGCTTCTATTCTCTTTCTTTCTGAGCTAGTTATCGTCCATGTTTCACTTCCATGCAATACCACGCTCCACACGAAAGTCTTCAAAAGCATCTTTCTAATTCCGATATCAATGTTTGAAATGAGCAAATTTCTTTTCTTAAGAAAGCTCTTCCTTGCTTGTGCTAGTCTGCATTTTATGTCCTCCTTACTTCTGCCATCGTTAGTTATTTTACTAACCAAGTAACAACATTCATCTACTTCCTTTAAGTTTGCATTTCCTAATCTTATATTTCCTGCATCACCTGCCTTCGTTCGACTGCACTCCATTACTTTTGTTTTGGACTTATTTATGTTCATCTTGTACTCCTTACCCAAGACTTCATCCATACCATTCAGCAACTTCTCGAGATATTCTGCAGTCTCAGATAAAATAACAATATCATCGGCAAATCTCAAGATTTTGATTTCCTCTCCTTGGACTGTGATTCCATCTCCAAATTTCTCTTTCATTTCCTTTACTGCCTGTTCTATGTAAACATTGAAAAGGAGAGGGGACAAACTGCAGCCTTGCCTCACTCCTTTCTGGATTGCTGCTTCTTTTTCAAAGCCCTCGATTCTTATCACTGCAGACTGATTTTTATACAGATTGTAGATAATTCTTCGTTCTCGGTATCAGATCCCTATCATCTTCAGAATCATAAATAGCTTGGTCCAATCAACATTATCGAATGCCTTTTCTAGATCTACGAATGCCATGTACGTGGGCTTGTCCTTCTTGATTCGAACCTCTAAGATCAGACGTAAAGTCAGGATTGCTTCGCGTGTTCCTACATTTGTTCTGAAGCCAAATTGATCTTCTCCCAACTCAGCTTCAACTTGTTTTTCCATTCTTCTGTAAATAATACGAGTTAAAATTTTGCAGGCATGAGATACTAAACTAATGGTGGGGTAGTTTTCACACCTGTCAGGACCGGCTTTCTTGGGAATAGGTATAACAACATTTACTACAAAAGAAAACAATTGAGACACTTAGATAATGAATAAATACATGGATATTTCCATTTTAGATGCCAAGACGTTGTTTTATACCTGGTTGTAAAACCAACGATGATAACAATTTGAGAACTGAGTGACTAAGGAGTAAATTTCTATTCCCGAAGGATAAATGCCTTCATACTGCATGGCTGCGAGCTATCCACAGTTAAGTGTGGTCTCCTAGTCCGTTCTCATGTGTCTGTTCTAAACATTTTGATCCTTCAAAAATAATGAAATGAAAATACACAGCCTGTTTCCAGTCATTCGACCGGGTCAGGAATGGAATGAATGAAGCCCCTACCTAGCGGCGAGGATAGGAATTGTGCCGGTTGCCGAAGCCTGTCGCACTCCTCTGGGGTAATGATTGATAAATGACAGATGGAATGAAATGATATTGAAGAGTGTTGCTGAAATGAAATATGACAGGTAAAACCGGAGTGCCCGGAGAAAAACCTGTCCCACCTCCGCTTTGTACAGCACAAATCTCACATGGAGTGACCGGGGATTTGAACCACGGAACCCAGCGGTGAGAGGCCGGCGCACTGCCGCCTGAGCCACGGAGGCTCTGCTAAAAAATAATACGTTCTAAATATTATGTAGATTCATCAGGCAATATACGTTCTAAGCAGTTGTGTTTTCCATAACTGATCGAATTTGCAGTTTAACCTTCCGAATTTATCTTCTTAAGTAAGCAGCAGTCGGGTTGATTCTGACACTCTGCTATTTGCTTTACGTCGCACCGACACAGATATCTCTTATGGCAACGATGGAATAGGAAAGGCCTAGGAAGTGGAAGGAAGCGGTCGTGGCCTTAATTAAGGTACAGCTCCGGCATTTGCCTGGTGTGAAAATGGGAAACCACGGAAAACCATCTTCAGGGCTGCCGACAGTGGGGCTCGAACCCACTATCTCCCGATTACTGGATACTGGCCGCACTTAAGCGACTGCAGCTATCGAGCTCGGTAGTGACACTCTGAGAAGACTATGTAAAGACATGAAGACGATGTTAACAACATTTTGTTTTCCAATATTATCAATTTTGATAATTTTGTTACTTGTTTATCCAGTAAGTTACCCGCAGAAAAATGGAAGGTATATGTGGTAAATTACTTAGTTTTTCTTCATCCTTGAAATCGACGGTGATACCGGTACTTAGTATTGTTGCGAACGAAAACATAGTAGTTTGTGTGAATATGTTTAATTATCAACCTATGAATAAACTGACTGAGCTCGATAGCTGCAGTCGCTTAAGTGCGGCCAGTATCCAGTATTCGGGAGATAGTAGGTTCGAACCCCACTGTCGGCAGCCCTGAAGATGGTTTTCCGTGGCTTCCCATTTTCACACCAAGAAAATGCTGGGGCTGATTAGGCCACGGCCGGTTCCTTCCCAGTCCTAGCCCTTTCCTGTCCCATCGTCGCCATAAGACCTATCTGTGTCGGTGCGACATAAAGCAATTAGCAAAAAAAATGAACGTATTTTACCAGTGGATCTAAAACTGAGTCTGTAGTCTCAGATAGAAAACTTATTCAGGTGGTGGTGGTGGTGGTGGTGATTGTAATTTTGAGAGTATGCACGACTTGACAACCATTCTCTCTTACCAAACTAAATGGAAATACGTTTAAAAGTAAACTGAAATAATTTATTCTACGAATTACTTTTGAAAAGAATAAAATATTACATCATATACATCTTCATTATAGACTGATATTACTTTAAGCGGTCAGTCTGCAAACCCCTGTGAGTTTACTAAACACCTTCACAATCCTCTACTTCTAACTAACTTTCTGGTCTCGTTTACAGTAGTTTCACACCCCTTATATATAAATAATCGGAAACTGAATCCAACCGTCGTCGTCTAGGTCTTCCTGTGCTCCTCTTGCCCTCCATGATCGAGACCATTATTCTTCTTACTAACCCATCCATTTCCATTCACCTCAAATGACGCCACCACGGGAGTAGATTTGTGGGTGCCACTTCATCCATCGAGTTCGCTCCTAACTTGGCCATTATATCTTTATTCCGATTACCATCCTGCCATTGTTCTACCTGGATTTACAAGCGCTCATTCTCGCTACTTTCATGCCTGTTACTTTTGAACCAAAACCAAACCCCATGGTTCAAAATCCCCGAAGGGCCACGGCCTACCAATCGACCGCTGCTCAGTCCGAAGGTCTGCTGATTACGAGGTGTCGTGTGGTCGGCACGATGAAACTCTCGACCGTATTTCTTGGTTTTCTAGACCGTGGCCGTTACCTCACCTGCAGATAGCCCTTCAACTCGAATCACATAGGTTGAGTGGACCTAGAACCAGCCCTCAGATCCAGGTGAAAGTCCCTGATCTGGCCGAGAATCGAACAGGGGTCTTCCGGGTAAGAGGCAGGCACGCTACCCTTACACCGCGGGGCCGGGTTCTGTTACGTCTAACTTATGAATAAGTTATCCTGCACATATACAATTCTTTCTCGCATGATTTCTGAAGGATCCAAAACACTCTGGAAACGCAATTTGGAGAATACCAAGGAGGATTTCGCCCATACAGAAGCTACCCAGACCAAATTATCAGCCTGAAACTAATAATGGAATATTACAAGTGCAGAAATAAATAGCTCTTTATCTCAGTAATAGATTTCAAAAAAGCTTATGATAGTATCCATAGATCCACACTTTTAAATATCCTCAGATCATTCGGTCTTAAATATCATCAAACTCTCTTTATCCAACACGAATTCCAGAGCAAAGTTCATGGGAGAAGGTTGAGCAGCGGTGTTGGTGCACGCGGACAGCACAGTTCACATAAGCAAAAGCAAAACATTAGGTTGCGTTACTGGGACTACAAGTATAATCATGGGTTATGCCTATTTTCAGTTTATTTTTATTTGTTTTGTCATTTTTGCTTACATTTCTTCTTCTTAATCTGCTTACCCTCCAGGGTTGGCTTTTCCCTCGGACTCAGCGAGGGATCCCACCTCTACCGCCTCAAGGGCAGTGTCCTGGAGTTTCAGACTCTGGGTCGGGGGATAGAACTGGGGAGGATGACCAGTACCTCGCCCAGGCGTCCTCATCTGCTATGCTGAACAGGGGCCTTGGTGGTGGATGGGAAGATTGGAAGGGATAGACAAGGAAGAGTGAAGGAAGCGTTCGTGGCCGTAAGTTAGGTACCATCCCGGCATTTGCTTGGAGGAAAAGTGGGAAACCACGGAAAACCACTTCCGGGATGACTGAGGTGGGAATCGAACCCGCCTCTTCTCAGTTGACCTCCCGAGGCTGAGTGGACCCCGTTCCAGCCCTCGTACCACTTTTCGAATTTCGTGGCAGAGCCGGGAATCGCACCCGGGCCTCCGGGGGTGGCAGCTAATCACACTAACCACTACACCACAGAGGCGTACTTTGCATGCATTTGAATACAGCAATTCGTTTACTTTTGTTCAAAGCCTACTTTCCTATGAGTATGAAGGCGAAGAATTCATTGTATTTTGTATAATTTCAGGTGGCAGTAGAGGTGGGATCCCTTGCTGGGTCCGAGGGAGAAACGAACCCTGGACGGTAAACGGACTAAGAAAGAAAGAAAATTTCAGGTACAAAATATATCATTAAAATTTAATTTATTACACTTGTATTAAATGCAAGTATAATAAGAACCAAACATACCTTTGGGCTTGAACTTTTTGAATATAATGCCAAAAAATCATCAGTGCCTTACATTTCCTTCCTCCTGTGGGTGGGTGCAGCAGAACAGCACCCACGGTATCCCCTGCCTATCGCAAGAGGTGACTATAAGCGATGCCGGGATGGTACCTAACTTAAGGCCACGGTCGATTCCTTCGCTCTTCCTTGTCTATCCCTTCCAATCTTTCCATCCCCCACCAAGGCCCCTGTTCAGCATAGCAGATGAGGCCGCCTGGGCGAGGTACTGGTCATCCTCCCCAGCGTGGGTTGGCGACCCGGGGCTGTTAGCTGAGTCCTGGCATTCCTTCCAGTTCCTTGTGCCAGGCTACTCACAATCATCTATCCTATCCGACCTTTCTTGGTCAATTCTTAGGTTTCTGGGGCTAGAGATCTTTTACTTTCACGACCGTCGTGGCCCTTGCCTTTTTGGCAGATACCTTCATTTTTCGAAGTGTCGGATACCTTCAATTTTTTATCTCAGATTAGTGTTATATAGAGGATGGTTGCCTAGTTGTACTTCCTCTTAAAACAGTAATCACCACCACCACCATCACCTCTTACATTTCCTGATGCAAATTAGTCAGTGTGACGTGATGTACTGACGCGTGGCCTCTGAAAAGGCATGATCTTTGTAGCTGATGGCCATGGGTGACCTGCGAGTCTGGATATTTTTGTGATGATGAGGAGGAGGGAGAGGTGTCGGTGCACAGTCTACTCCCTACAAATAGCACAAAGGGATCTCATTGAGGCTCGTCCGATGGACGCGTCACCAACAGAATCATATATCCTCACTCCATACGAACATTGTAGAGAGGTTTGGAATTAAACCCAGCTTTAAGCATGCAGTTTAGTGGTTATAAATAGTATACCACCACCGCTCCTACCCTGCCGGCCAAAATGCTGATGGTTAATTTTTCTCCACCAACGAAACTCGAACAAACTAAACGCGATGTCAGATCACAAAGACATGATGATTTAACGGTCATGGCCACCAGGTGGGTCAATTAGTCGACAAGGCACTTCTAATAGTAGCAATTTATAAAATAAAGAAATTTTAACCGTAGTAATTTATCAAAATATGTTGAGATATTGGAAACGGCGAAGCTAAATTCATGTTAATAATTTAATGTTTTATAATACAGAGGAAGAAACGGTAAAAATATAGAAATATGCGAGACAGGTGGAATGCGTCAGCCTGAACTGAACTGAACTGAGTGATATAAATGTCACTTTACTTTCAGGTCTTTCCCCAACGTTTTCGTAAAAGTTCAGAGATCCATGTTCCTGGATTTCAAAGCATCGTATAAGCTCGAGAATGTTAAAGGTGGTGATGAATATACTGCATAACACATTACTGGTGAGCCCAGCTAAATGTAGAAATTTATTGAGGTGTTTCACAATACAGAATACATTTTTGGCTGTAGGAACAGGAACTAGCACGTAAAGGGACAAGTTAGGAATACAACAGCAATAATAATAATAAAATCTAAGATTCAGTGCGTACTTAAGGGAAGAAATGTATCCGTATGGTAATTCCCGACCCTGAGGAAAGAAGGAGGGAACTTTCCTGAACCATGTAGTCGCAGCAGTCAGCTTGATGATGCAGCAGTCAGAAATGAAAATTAGTACATGTGCAGACATATTCCATAACTACAATGAAGTTTTATTTCATTGCCCGACTACTTCGCTGAATAGTCAGCACACTGCCCTTCGGTTAAGAGGGCACTGAGCTCGACTTCCAGCCGGGCCAACGATTTTAACTGTGTATTTTTAATTCCTTTGGCTGGGGGACGGGGTATTTCTGTTCGCCTTAATACACTTCTCCTCATCTACATATAACATAGCGTACTACAATACCAACAACCATAAAGGGACTAAATAGTAAATGCATCTCTCAACATAGGGTTTGCGTCACGAAGGGCGTCTGGCTGTAAAAAAGGGTCAAATCTACGTGATGTGTCGATCCCGATAAATTCGGAAAAAGGCCAGACACAAACAAAATAAGAATAAGTTCTTTAGACTTTAGATTAATTAAGGTATTCGGGAGATAGTAGGTTCGAACCCCACTGTCGGCAGCCCTGAAAATGGTTTTCCGTGGTTTCCCATTTTCACACCAGGCAAATGCTGGGGCTGTACCTTAATTAAGGCCACGGCCGCTTCCTTCCCACTCCTAGCCCTTTCCTGTCCCATCGTCGCCGTAAGACCTATCTATGTCGGTGCGACGTAAAACAACTAGCCAAAAAAAAAAAGATTAATTAAGTGATGTATTCAGCTTCCGTGCACAGCCATTTTGATTTGAATCTATTGATTTTTACATGATAAAGAATGAAAAACACAATTTTTTAAAGATTATATACCAAGCGGATTAGCCGCGCGTGTTTTCTCGCAACGGCTTTGGAGCGAAGCTCTGCATTCGGGAGACGAGTGCGTTCGAAACCCACCGTCGGCAGTCTTCTGTAGTTTCCCACACTCAAGTACAGGCAAAGGCCGGGACAGCTCCTGTTCATAGACCACAGCCGATTTCTTCCATCTCCTTACCGAATTTCATTCGGTATCATTCGTTTCATCTTAAATAGCTCTTAAACTGCGGTTGGCGTCAGGAAAGGCATGCGGCCGTCAAAACATTACATATCATTTCATCTCACCTCATCCCCGACCACGGGACTACAACATACAATGATTAAGATTGTACACTTTGTGTATACTTTCTGTATGTCACAGTACACTGTCTGAGACAAGCAGTTTTTAATCAAATAAAGTTTATTCACTGCCTGCAAAGTTGTATTTATGTGTTCACGTTCATTTTTATAGGAAGGGAGACCATAATTTTCACCCGACTTTCAAAGGAACCCGTAATACAAGAATGGTTTCTATAAAATCCTACTCTAGGTGGTAGTAGTGATTGTTATTTTAAGGGGAGAATAACGTGATTATCATTCCCTAAATGTCTGGATACCGTACTGTATAGGAATATTTAGATTATATTACCGGTTTCTCTTTACCTTAAAAGTACTTGGTTGTGAACATGTAAAAAACACACAAGTTCAAGAACCTTTTGAAGCTTTTGAAGATTAAACTAGGGAATCGTCTACAAATTTATCGTTTGGAAGCATTTTCTTATAAAATCTATCGTTCAATGACGCAGAAGTAAAATCAATTTCTTAGAAACATCAAATCAGTCATCACTGATCCGCATTTCGTGCTGTCGCCCAGGAGACAGATTTCCTATCAGTTGTTTTCCTTGCCTTTCCTTAAATAATTTCAAAGAAATAGAAATTAATCAAACATCTTCCCTGGTAAATTATTCCAATTCCTCATTCCACTTCCTATAAATGAATATTTGCCCCAATTTGTCCTCTTGAATTCTAACTTCATATGATGATCATGTCTACCTTTAGAAACTCCAAACATACTCGTCTACTAAAGTCATCCCACGCCATCTGTTCACTTACAGCTCAGAACACGCTAAGTCGAGCAGCTTGTCTCCTTACTCCCAACTCTTCCCAGCCCAAAGTTTGCAACATTTTCTTAACACTACTCTATTGTCGATAATCACCAGGAACAAATCGCACTGTCTTTTTTTAAAATCTTTGCTACATGCTCTAATTGGGGTCTTAGCAGTGACTTATTCTCCTTAACATCATCTTTACCTAAATACTTTCATAACAATATGAAGAGATCTATAACCTCTGTTTACAATCGCGTTTATATGATTACCCAAATGAAGACTCTTCCTTACATTAACACATAGGTACTTACAGTGATCCCCACGAGGTTCCTTCATCCTGCCAACGTAGTAATTCAAACTGAGAGGACATTTCCTCTTAACGAACTTACAACCTGATTTTTCTTCCCGTTTACCGGCTTGCCATAGTCTGCTATCCATTTCACAGTATTGCCGCGGTCTTTTGCGGTAGCTCACAATCCTGTAACTTTACCTCGAAATAAGCAAAAAGCCTTATCTGTGATTCCAGTTCTTTCCTCACATATTCGTGTATAATAGGAAAACATATTCCAATAATAAAGCTTTGCGAACACGTCACTTTATCATTATATGATCAGATAATGCTTCCCCTATTCTGTATTATATTTTCTGAAAATTTAGCCACCTGTTCAATCATTCTTTTGCCTAGTTCAATTTCCCTCGTTTTCGTCGTAGTATCTACCCTTCGATAGGCCATAGCAATACAGTTTATTTGACTCAATGCGTCTAAAACATTTGCTATATCTTGCTGGAATCCTACAAGTTGAGCCTCACCACAATAACCTTTCCTAAATGCCTTCTATCAAATCAGTTAGTACTTTCGCAAACATGTCTAATGTAATCATTTAGAATAATTTCCAGAGCTTACAAGTAACACATGTCAAACTGACTGGACCTTAATCATCCGCTTTACGTTTATCACCATTTCCTTTGTATACTAGGGCTGCGGTAGTAATTCCCCATTCATTTGGTATAGCTCTGTGTTTTTTATATCGAATATCTCCTGATCTTGAGTTCTTATTGGGTTCAGTACAATATAAATTTACGACAAAGATTTTAAATACATATAAATTTAAACATCTTAAATTATAAAGTACAGTACATAGCTGGGTAAAATTTAAACAAAAGATGAATAGTCTTAAATATTACAGCTTCCATTATTTACAGAACCTATAATCAACTTTTAACTAAAACTACAGATATGATTATGTATAAATTTGTCCCAAAGATCCTTTTTGAAACTTCTTGAAAGTGGCATAATTTTGTCAAGTTTGAACTAATGATTTGAGTTACATGCTTGTATTTGCTCGATGTAATACACTATGAATTCCGTATTTTACAACGCTCATTCTTCGTTGTCGCGTGGTGTGACCATGAATCGTTATGTTACTAGTACATTTGCTTTTAATACTTAGTCGAATACAGTTAAATTTAATTTCGTGAATAAAGTATACCAAAGAATACCTAATGCCTAACATTATGCATGGAATCCTGTTGAAGTGTGCATCATTTGCCTAAACAATGAGTGAAATCCGAATTCGGATGGATTTATTCTTTAGCAGTCAGAGCTCATCTATCTGGCTGTGTACAACTACTACACACACGCGCGCTCACTATTAATGTACTACCGACGCCTGTGTATTGATGCAAAGTAAACATTCTTTAGGGTATATCCTGGTAAGTGTCCCTATGAGGGGGCTATTTTGCTTTTAATAAATTGTATGTGGTGGTCTTACTTTGAAGCTCAGTCTGTGTACTGTACAGACCTAAATATTTCGTGTAATCAGCTATTCTTATAACTGCAATATTGAAAATGACAACATTACTTAGTATTACTTGGTATCACCACCTTTTTGCAACAACAGGAAGACTATTTCCGTTGATAATGAGATAATAAGCCAATCGATCAATTGTGGAGAGATCCTTCTTCATATAAATTAAAATAGAATCATGATTCTCTCCCGAATAAAATACGCCACTGTAACCTGGAAATAATGGAAGATTGCCCTCAAGATAAAGATCAAACCCGTCGCTCATAAAAATAATAAACAGAATTGGACCTAGATCACAACCCAGGGGAACTCCATATAATATCATTGATGCTGACAGTCTGTTTCCTGTTTACAACTAGCCTTCAAATCACGTCACAACGGTATTCCTCTCACACCAGCCATCTCTACTTTTATCAGTAATAAATCGTGACTAATTGTATCGAATGCTTTACATAAATCAATGAACAGTTCTTTCGCCGGGCTGAGTGGTTTAGACGGTTGAGACGCTGGCCTTCTGAACCCAACTTGGCACAGGTTCGATCCTGGCTCAGTCCGGTGGTATTTGAAGGTGCTCAAACGTGTCAGCCTCGTGTCGGTAGATTTAATGGCACGTAAAAGATCTCCTTCGGAGCTAAATTCCTGCAACTCGGCGTCTCCGGAAACCGTAAAAGTAGTTAGTGGGACAAGAAAGAAAATAACATCATCATTATCTATGAAGAGTCTAAACTTTCCTGAAAGAATTGTATTACATCAACCATGATTGAAGTCGTGCAATACTTCTCAAGAAATCCGTACTGATTAATAGAAAAATAATTTACTGAATTTTAAAAAGTGGGTATGTCTGTTTTAACTGCTATTTGCATGTGTTTTGAAGCCCACCTGAGATGGATATTGGTCTGTAGTTGCTGGGATCCTCTACATTAACTCCTTTGTGAATAGGCACAACCTAGCTATTTTAGGTTTTCTAGCATACAACCTTTAACTAAGGAGAGATTGATCAACTCAGTCATAAGAGATACTAGAACGTATTCCCATTTTTAAAGTAGAACACTTCTTAATGGATAGCAAATGGTTTCATTCATCTATGTAATTTAATATTTATTTCGCATCGACTGGTCTAAAAGAATGTTTTAAAACTTTTTATCAGTAGCTGCTGCCTTATTAGAATGAAGGATTTTCTGTTTAATTCTTCTGCTACGAAATAAAATCAAACTATTGTAGCATCCAGCTACATCTTCATTTGCTTTATACTTAATACAATTTTGGTGTAGTGCTGTGATATTTTTACTTCTTATATTATAATTTTGCTCCCTCTCAGTACCTCGTTTATAACACCCCAGATGTGTTTCGGTTTATTTAAACTGTGTTCAATTTTAGAGTTATAACAATATTTCGTAAGTTTTCCTTTTAATTTTGTATATCATTATAATATAATATTAATATTAAAATCTTTAATGGTTTCCTTTGAAGACTTGAGTTTTAGATTTCTCTTGTAAAGTACATGTTCTCTAACCATTTCTTCACTAGCCCATGGTTGCAAAGAAATGCATTTCCTACCAGACCCTTTACAAGTACAATTTATTATTCCTTCTGCAACAGTGTCCATGAAATGTCTTTCATGCAAATTGTGTTCAGTTAAGTTCATCAAGTATAGTAACTATATCCCATTCTATTCCCTTTAATCTTAGAACCACCCACTAATTTAGGAAACTATTTAAACGGATATATGTTTAATTTTGACGTTATTTCTCTTTTGATTGACGCCTAGCAAGCCATTTAAATACATCATCATCATCATCATCATCTGTTTACCCTCCAGGTTCGGTTTTTCCCTCGGACTTAGCGAGGGATCCCACCTCTACCGCCTCAAGGGCAGTGTCCTGGAGCTTCAGACTCTTGGTCGGGGGATACAACTGGGGAGGATGACCAGTACCTCGCCCAGGCGGCCTCACCTGCTATGCTGAACAGGGGCCTGGTGGAGGGATGGGAAGATTGGAAGGGATAGGCAAGGAAGAGGGAAGGAAGCGGCCGTGGCCTTAAGCTAGGTACCATCCCGGCATTCGCCTGGAGGAGAAGTGGGAAACCACGGAAAACCACTTCCAGGATGGCTGAGGTGGGAATCGAACCCACCTCTACTCAGTTGACCTCCCGAGGCTGAGTGGACCCCGTTCCAGCCCTCGTACCACTTTTCAAATTTCGTGGCAGAGCCGGGAATCGAACCCGGGCCTCCGGGGGTGGCAGCTAATCACGCTAACCACTACACCACAGAGGCGGACCATTTAAATACATATTCCTGTTAAATAAGAGGTCGTAAAGTAATGTTTAGTAATTAAATTAGTAGTAAAATGGGTTACATAACTATCATATTACAGATTATAACTGTTTGGTGAATAAATGATTTCTTAATTACTTTTTATTTAAATGTGAATATTACCACAGAATGGTACACTGTTGTTTATTCTAGTCCTTCTATGTAGGCCTTCATCTTTGCACTTAGCTGCAAATTTCATGAAACGAACTGAAATGAAAAGTCATGTCTCTGTGGTTCGAATTCGACGTAAAACTGTAGAGCCCGTTGCTGTGATCAGAATATCAACATTCATGTGAAACTACAGGCCTGCTTGCTTGTTTGTTCCTCAGAATCACTCAGCTCACTGCACACTGTGTTCTCAGATCCTTCATTATTCCTTACTTTGAAAAAGTTATCTGGTGAGAGATCACTCATTTCTACAGTTCAGTACCTCAAATTTCGTTCAAGAAATATATATTCCTACTTTCGACAGTCAACAAAACAGTGTTACCAAAACCGCACTGAGGGGCCGTATGTGACCCAAACGCAGAAGTAATTCACAATAAATGAAGAAAGCGTTCGACTATTATTTGAACTTCAATTATCTCCCGAACAGCAAGTTATTGCCGTTTGGCGCTTATCTTATGACGGCAGGGTCGTGGATAACCCCACAATGCGGCTGTAGTGTTAATATAATCTCAGAAATCTCATAATTTCAAGCTGCTCCTCTAGCGTTCAACTATTGTATCTTTTTGTAAATATCTGTATTATCATGGGTTAAGTTTCAGTACTTCGCTAGTGGTAGTCAGTTCCTGTACCTGATCATTGACTTAATATGTCCAACTATCTTAACATACTGCTGAATAAATACTTCTGCATTCTGTAAATCCCTACGTATGTACTTTCCTTGTTCATTTATGATTCCTAGAATATCCTTCCAAGAACATGTTTCTGTTTTAAATTACCTCTGAACAACCTTCCATTTTTCACTAAAATCACATGACTCCCAATCATGCCTGCCATCATGCTGGTATTTTCATTAAATCCAATTTCATTTTCTTTAATATCTCCTTCCACAACCATTCCTATTTCTTTCTAACCTGCACCTCCTTCTTGAACGGTTTATCTCTGTTATAATATAGTGGTTATTTACCTTCCATTGCCACCTTTAAAAATACAGATTTGTTTTCACACCCCTCAACATTTGCCTTAGGCTTTTTATCTTTTTATTTGCCATTTTTCATCGATAAAAATTGTATTAAACTTGCTCATGCAGCTGATCGACAATGTGGGCTTGTTCAATAGTCCTAATTCTATCATTATTATTTTCAAATACGACTGAATCGGCTTCGTCATAGTGGTGGTGATTATTGTTTTAAGAGGAAGTATAACTAATCAACCATCCTCTATATAAGTTAACACTAATCAGAGAGAAAAGATGGCAGGGATCCGAGACTTTGAAAACAGAAAGTATCAGTCAAGGAAATCGCAAGGGCCGCGAAGGCATGAAAATGAAAGACTCCCTAGGCCTCGCAACCTAATACCGCCAGGGTCGGAAAAGAAAAGAGTTGACAAAGGGAGAATTCTCTGGGGAATGAGTATGTGCGGGTGGAAGCAGTAGAATACATCCACGGTATCCCCTGCCTGCCGTATAATTCGACTAAAAGAGGTCCCAGGGGCTTTCATTTTGAGTCGCTTGTGTCAGGCTCCTTACTTTTATCTTTCCTATCCGGCCACCCCTGGTCGACTATTGTCCTTTTCCGACGCCGACGGTGTTAAGTTTGCGAGGCCTGGGGAGTATTTAATTTTTCTCGCAATTCGTGGCCCTTCATTTTCTTTTGCCGATTCCTTCAACTTTACAAATGTCGGACCTCTTTTTTCTTTCTTATTAATGTTAATACATGATGAATGCCCAGTTGTACTTCCTCTTAAAACAATAATCACCACCACCTGAGTATCTGTGACGTCTTCAACATCAGAATTCATTACACATCCCGTTCGTCATAGATGTGCAGGTCGCCTACGGAAGATCTGCACTAGGCCTCTACCCATTAAAATACTATTATACTAATATCAGTAATGAAGAGGAATGCTATATAACATGGGTCATATTCCTGAGAAGTAGTCCTACTCGGTAGTAGTGATCAAGCCAAAACTTAAAGTATTAATTGTGATTTTCCATTCATACTGAATGGTGCTGTTCTACGACCTATTCATTTATAACGGATCGACGTTCTGGACTCACCAATAAAATTAGACTTACCTCATATTTTGAAGATTTATTTCTCTGCAAACTTACCCGTCATCCTGTAGAAGTGGTGCTGAGAGAACATTGGTGGCCACAAGAAGCAAGTTTAATATAGCCACATGTCTAGGCATCTTCGGATTCCGCCCGTTAGAGTGTCACTATAATAAGACCATGAGGTAATTTGGGACCGAGAATATCCATATGTATTGAGTACCTAATGCTTACGAACTAATTTGCTATTTAGATAAGTTTATAAGTTTACTCCACGTCGTTACTGGAACAATACCTGCTACTGATTGAACAACAGAATAAGTTACTGGCTTGCTGTTGGAAGAAATAATAGTAGACCTTTCCAAGTAGATAGATCTATTAAGTATTCCAACTCAGGAAATTATAAACTGGGAATCTGATAGTCATATTCCATGTATCTTATTCTACAGTGATTACGTCCATTACAAATTTATCATTGAATACCACTGTGAATCTACAAAATTGTTAGTCTTATTAAAAAAGCCAGGAAGTAGGATGATGTCGGAGAAGTATAATAACTGAACATGGCCTAGTAATAGTTGAATTAATCAAAAATCAGTTCAGGCTTGTTGTTTACTATCCGCCTTTCTTCTCGGAAGTAGTGATCAAGCCATATTGCATGGAGCATTTCTCGAAGTGATCATATTAATTTGATTAAAGGGAAAGTAATAATCAGTGGCTGCCTTTGCTGGCGAGATGTAGTGTTTATATTGCACTATATCTTCTGGTATGGGCTGCAATAAATTTGTTACTTTCATTGACCTGTCTCAGTCTTATCCTTGGCTTTGACAATATGACCGTGACCGAGGTATGAGCGATTCTAGTAATACCGTTCCTTATGCAGCCAGTCCCTGTTATGAATAGTGTGAAAATATCGTTCGTAGGGTCGGTCGTTGCTTGCATTTCAGTGGGCTTGCTAGGCTAACATGTAATAGCAACTTCTGGCTCAGTGAGGAAAGCAATGGGAAACTATCTCACTCTTCATTTCCCTAGTATGCCACTTCAGTGACACCTAGGTTACCTATGACAGCTGTTGGTGGAGCTGTAGAGGATCAAACCATCCTTCGGGCTGAATACCTAACATACACAGTAATCAGTTGAACCTAGCTTCTGAAGGTAATAAAACTTGGTTTTCTAGCAGAAACTTCGTAAACTTTTCTAAACCGCATGTATCGAAACATAACATTACAATAAACAACACCCTCTCCCGGATCTATGGTTTCCGAGACGGGTATTATCTTATCTTCAAACTTTGAGTGAACTGTAAACTAATTGCGCGGGTCAATTAAAAGAAACTCCATTGGAGGATCCCGTTCGGTTGACAGTAGGTGAGAGGGCCTGCTGTCAGTACGGTATATTGTAAATCTGGATTAATTGAGGGGCGTTGCTCTCCCAACCAATAAAAATCAGTATTAATCAAAATAATCTAGATACACAGTGTAGGTGCTTTGAAGCCACGTGCTTAGAAACTAAACGCATGTATTGACACTTAAAGAATACACATGTTAAATAAATTCATAGGAAATAATGTACATGAATTATTATTGAATTAATGTTGACCATTTAATTTGAAAAACGCTGTGGACCTGGTCCACCTTTATGAACATCATCATGTAATAAGGTCCATTCCATTGGTAGAAGCAACCTATCGTTGAATATTTCCTTAAAATTCATTGTAATTTACACGTACAGCGAATGCATAGGTACCAGTAATACTTCATATTAGTGGCTTACTGAATAAGTAATTTATCAGCGATTTTCGCTCAACTATCCATCACGAACCTACAAAAATTATCACGTTGTTGACAGCACCCGTTAACTCTAAAACAGTGTTTAACTAATGAACATTTCACGTCACGTCAAAATATAGCGTCTGTGGCTAAAAATTAAGGTAGGGAAACTTATTTTGATCCCCTAATCCCTATTTATTTCCTTAATTAACTTCTAATCACACCACTGAAGTAGTCACTAACATATTTTAACCAGTACATGATAATACATGCACCTACCTGTGGGTTTACATTCGAATTTACGCAACACGGTGATCAAGGAGACAAAAGTAAACTCGTTGACCATGGTGTTACTGCAAAATGCATACAGTATAAAAATCTTGTTACAAAACTGGTAAAAAGTGTCTACATCTCGTGAGCAGACACACAGAAATCAACTGTTTTAGGATTTCTGCTCTTCTATTGTTGTCAAATGTAGATCAAAACACCGCATCTGACGTTTGTCTCTTCAGTCGCGCTGTAAGAGTTTCACCGGAGAGCGTGTGACGGTTATGTTTTGAATGGGATAAACAACAAGATATTCAGCGTCTTGTACCATCAGTGGATTTAGGAATAAGTCTGATTCAAAGGCATTTAAAATGTCTTTGATCCGGCTTGTCTAAGAAGAAGGATATCGGTTATAAAATAGGAAGGGGCTTTTGGTTCTAGACTAAACTGTCCGGATTGGAAAAGAGAAGAGTCGATCAAGGTGGGATCCTAACCACCAAAGATATAAAATAAGATAGACTCACACGCGATGTACTGACCTCAAACTGAAGTGGAATTCAGTCGCCATTTTACTGTTGTTCTTTGGAGTCTGGATTGCGACTGCATGTCGTTTCTATCTAGAAATGATAAAATCGTCGCATTAAATCGACGAAAATATATAACTTTTGGTCAGTCGAGATAGTATTTAGTCATAACAGTTGAGTCTACCAACTTGGCATGTGATGCATAATTTTCAAAGTGTGAACACTACACCCCGAGCACCAAATATGTCTTCACTGACCATCCAGAAGTAAGGAGAAGCATTTAGCTTATAAAGATAATAGCGGAAACTCGGTCGCATTTCGATGCGTTTACCGGGAGACAGTGCTTACAGTGCCATCTTTTGATATGAAATGGATACAACACTTGCCTTCCCGTGTGCAGTTCCGTAGTTTACTTGCCAAAATTACTTTGCAATATTTACTTTGATTATCATCATCATCATCATCATCATCTGTTTACCCTCCAGGTTCGGTTGTTCCCTCGGACTTAGCGAGGGATTCCACCTCTACCACCTCAAGGGCAGTGTCCTGGAACTTCAGACTCTTGGTCGGGGGATACAACTGGGGAGTATGACCAG
This sequence comes from Anabrus simplex, assembly GCF_040414725.1. Classification (NCBI taxonomy): domain Eukaryota; kingdom Metazoa; phylum Arthropoda; class Insecta; order Orthoptera; family Tettigoniidae; genus Anabrus; species Anabrus simplex. Next base: position 1,064,048,207 of record NC_090265.1, read on the forward strand.
TACCTCGCCCAGGCGGCCTCACCTGCTATGCTGAACAGGGGCCTTGTGGAGGGATGGGAAGATTGGAAGGGATAGGCAAGGAAGAGGGAAGGAAGCGGCCGTGGCCTTAAGTTAGGTACCATCCCGGCATTCGCCTGGAGGAGAAGTGGGAAACCACGGAAAACCACTTCCAGGATGGCTGAGGTGGGAATCGAACCCACCTCTACTCAGTTGACCTCCCGAGGCTGAGTGGACCCCGTTCCAGCCCTCGTACCACATTTCAAATTTCGTGGCAGAGCCGGGAATCGAACCCGGGCCTCCGGGGGTGGCAGCTAATCACGCTAACCACTACACCACAGATACATTGATTATGACATTTAAAATGTTATGTTACATAACAAATAATTTAAAGTGGAGGGTTAAAGAAAAGCACTCGGTTTTGTACAGTTTATTTGGCTATAATACGAACTGGAAGTAACGCAACCATACATGACATACTTTTGCTTTGATGTTGCAGGATAGGTACTGGGATTAGAAATAGGCCTATGCATTTAAAACGCTTTTCATGAGCATATGGGCCTATTGTGTGTTACTTTCTGTAGCTTAACGCTACTGTTTTTCATTTCTGATACAAAGAAAACATTATTTATATTTACAAATGCTCTGACCAGGGCTGCAAGATATTTGTTTCCCAACAACAAATAACAACTACACACTAATCCTAATTTGGAACATTCATTCATGAGTAACCTAAACATCTTGCTTCTCACTCCCCTGATTTATTTCTGTAACACATTTTTTCAAAATTACATCTACATATTTCTGACATTCATATGATAATCTCTGAGCACATACCTTGTGAAAAAGCATTTTGTTTGAGTCTTATATTTTCATGTATATTTATGAAACTTGATAACATCATGCTCATTATCATTAAATGATGCCAAAGTCATTTTATACATTCTTCGTGTTCCAGTCCACCGCATACCCAGCCCATAACATAATTCTTGGCATTCGTCACAGTAAGTCTATCTACGTCCGCTTCTGTGGTGTAGTGGTTAGTGTGATTAGTTGCCACCCCCGGAGGCCCGGGTTCGATTCCCGGCTCTGCCATGAAATTTGAAGAGTGGTATGAGAGCTGGAACGGTGTCCACTCAGCCACGGGAGGCCAACTGAGTAGAGGTGGGTTCGATTCCCATCTCAGCCATCCTGGAAGTGGTTTTCCGCGGTTTTCCACTTTTCCTCCAGGCAAATGCCGGGATGGTACCTAACTTAAGGCCACGGCCGCTTCCTTCCCTCTTCCTTGTCTATCCCTTCCAATCTTCCCATCCCCCACCAAGGCCCCTGTTCACATTAGCAGGTGAGGCCGCCTGGGCTAGTTACCGGTCATTCTCCCCAGTCGTATCCCCCGACCCAGAGTCTGAAGCTCCAGGACACTGCCCTTGAGGCGGTAGAGGTGGGATCCCTCGCTGAGTCCGAGGGAAAAACCGACCCTGGAGAGTGAACAGATTAAGAAGAAGAAGAAGTCTATCTACATCGGTACTGATATCAACATATGAGAGACAAATACACATTGACCTCAGCAGACATTTCTTTTACAGGTAAAATGAACTTTTTTTTTTCAGTTCTTTTAACTTTACAGGCAATGCTGCTACATAAAGTAAACTCATGTCCTCATCTTGAGGTGGTGCAGCTCTTTTCGGGCACACTCCCATTGGAGGTGAGCTGCATGTACCATTTCAACCACGTACCAGCCCTCCTGCCAGTTATAAATTTCTGGCAGTACCGGGAGTCGAACCCGGGCCTCCGAGGAGGCAGCTAATAACACTAACCGTTACGCTACGGAGGCGGACCAATGCCGCTACATCAACTTCACCCTCACTGTGGGGAGAAAGTGAACTACTGATCATAACAGTCATTATGACACTGAAAAACTTATAAGCACCGGGTGTTACATTGTTATAAGCTATTTGGCAGAAGCAATGCCGGATCAGCTGAGCACGTGAGCTCTGTGGGAACGTAATCGACTCGGGAATCATATTCAAATGGAGTACTTTCTTTCTTTCTTTCTTTGCTACTTGTTTAACGTCTCACTAACACATGGAAGGTTTTCGGCGACAGAAGAGTGGGAAATAGCTATGATTGGGAATGTAGCAGCCATGGCCTTAATTAAGGCACAGCCCTAGCAAAGGGACATAGCGGAAAACCCTCTTTAGGGAACCGAGCTCGATAGCTGTAGTCGCTTAAGTGCGGCCAGTATCCAGTAATCGGGAGATAGTGGGTTCGAGTCCTGAAGATGGTTTTCACACCAGGCAAATGCCGGGGATGTACCTTAATTAAGGCCACGGCTGCTTCCTTCCAATTCCTAGGCCTTTCCTATCCCATCGTCGCCATAAGACATATCTGTGTCGGTGCGACGTAAAGCAAAAAAAAAATCTCTTTAGGGCTGCTGACGATGGGGTTCGAATCCACCCGAATTCAAGCTCATAGCTGCGCAACCATAACCGCACGGCCAACTCGCTTGGTAAACGGTGGGCCTATACCATACTGAGAGCCTACTGTTCTAATGAACCAAGGAATTTTGTTTTAGTTCTTTAACTTGGTATACATGTGCATATCTAGCAGTTACTGAAAAGCATTGATATGTACTGTATGATTATGTAGTATTATTTACCACGACAATGAGTAAAATGCTATTACCTGCGCAAAGAATAAAAGGCTTTATCTCAACGCTATGGCGTGAAAAGCAACCAAAACTTACAGAAACAAATTACTGCTCTTCTAGCTGTAGCCAATGACAAATCTTAAGTAATGAAAAATGAAAATCCACAGCCTATTTCCAGCCATTCGACCGAGTTAGGAAAGGAAAGAACGAAGACTCCATCCAGCGGCGAGGATAGGAATTGTGCCGGCTGCCGAAGCCTGTCGCACTACTCTGGGGCAATGATTTAACGACTGGCAGATGAAATGAAATGGTATTGAAGAGAGCTGCTGGAATGAAAGATGATGGGGAAAACGGTGTACCCGGAGAAAAACCTGTCCCGACTGCGCTTTGTCCAGTACAAGTCTTATACGGAATCGCCGGAATTTGAACCACGGAACCCAGCGGTCAGAGGCCGCCTGAGCCAAAATTTGATATACCTGTATTTAAATGCATAGCAAATATTTAAACTATTGTGTGTTACATCGAGGTAAATTATATTACTAAAGTGAGCACTACAGTCTCCATCAAATGGAGAGCCTTTTGGTCTTGAAAGACTAGACTGAAAACTGTCCAACAAAGGAGATACTACTCTATAGCGTTCACTGTGTTATGTACCACTTACACCAGACCAGAATATTGGTACTTCATGAAAATGACCGCAGCTGAAATAGTTTCCCATTTGAGACGAACTGTGAGTGTAACCACCACAACAGAAACTGAGACGTGTGTCAGCTGTGGTATATGAGTCATGAGTGTTCTTGATATTCGTCTACGGAGAAAGATCAATGGACTTACTATCTATGTATTCAGATTCATAGTAATAAACTGTAGGCCTATGTAGTAGAAGATAATTCCTATTCGTCCTGGCAGATGCGCGCTTTGACTACATCAATACAATTTTTATAACAACGTGTAATTCATCAATTCAAATTATACAACTGTTAATATTTATTTTAATACACTGTTAACTCTCCTAAGACTAGCTTCCATAGCTATTGAGAAGTCTTCGTTTCATGTGGTAATTTTTGATGTTCCCCAAACAACAACAAACATGTGGGGGTTCAAAGTAAGTCATTCACAATACTAAGTTTCTTGGAACACGTCCAACAAGATGGTGGATAGGAAGAGTAAATGACTCACTTTGTTAACACTCAGAGATCAGGCCAGTTGTACTCTGGCTAGTAATGAATAAACATTTGCAGAACAATAGAATGTGGCAATAATATTAATAATAATAATAATAATAATAATAATAATAATAATAATAATAATCGTATGACCTCAGATACCGCACGCAGACATTTAATCATTTGACGTCATCTGGCTGCTTGCTAGTCAATTTCGACGTTCTGTTTTACTCCAGGCCTGCTAGACGGCACAGTAAACATAAACAGAATTTTTCTCGGGAGTCTATGGCTGAATTTTAATTAATGTTGTCGGGTAAACACCAACAGTCTTACTAATAAAAAGTCGTTATACAGTTGTTTAACACTTGTATAGCTATACACTGAATAAATCCTGTACAAGCGATGCAGATTTTTCTTACTAATAAACGTTGTATAAACATTGTATTACTATACCACACGTATACACTCATTGCAAGCCGTAGGAATCTCTTCCTGTAGTTCACTGACGTATTTCGTCACGTACACTGCCGCTCCAACGACATTAAAAATATAGACTGCTAATCTGATGGCCATCTTTGAATCTACTTGAACCATTGGCAGCCATAACACTTGCAGACAAAACATATGCTTATTTCCTCTGAATCTGCCATAGAAAGGATCTGCAGCAGTTGTTGTGTGATGAAGTACGGTCTTTGAGAAGGTGTGCAAGGTTAAACTAAATAAATAAATAAATAAATAAATAAATAAATGTAGGCTATGAATTCAGTAGAATGAAGTCAGGCGAGGTTTGACCAAGAGAAATATTACAGTGATAAAGCTGGTAGGATACCGTATGTGGAAGGAATGCTACACTCAACCAGGTGGATAAAACAAGAATTATGTATGTAGAAGAATGGATAATTCGGCGTCATGCACTAACAATAAAGTCATTCACTACAGAAAGACATGTTATAAGTACAGCAGTTCATTGAGGAATTCATACCACTGCCTTTTCATGACATACCTTCAGGTGTTCTCAACTTTAGAATCTGGGGTTACCCCATTTAGTGGCCCCTTACGACAGACAGAGGATGCCGTAGAGATATTCTACACAGCAACCAGCGGACGTATGTGCTGCATGTCACACAGCAGTTCTTAGAAAGTAGCCATAAGTAGCAAAAAGCATAAAACATAATAAACCAAACATAATCATACCAGAATGACACTGAAGGTATGTCATGAAAAGGCAGTGGTATGAATTCCTCAATGAACTGCTGTACTTATAACATGTCTTTCTGTAGTGAATGACTTTATTGTTAGTGCATGACGCCGAATTATCCATTCTTCTACATACATAATTCTTGTTTTATCCAAGCAAATGCTCACCATATTCACTGCGCTTATTTCATTATAACATCAATGCAACATCAAGCATGTTTGAAAATATCGAGTTTATTTTAAAATAAATCTTTAATTTGCAATAACATATAATCTCATCAATTCATTGAACTGATAAGGGCTAACTGTCAAGGCAAAGAAGTGGCAGCCGCCATGACAGTTGCAGGCAAAAGTTAGTTCGCTGTGCTTCAACCAGGGGCGCTGTAACGAGTATGTTTAGCAGTCTATATCTTTCATGTCGTTGTGCCGCTCTGTCTACTTATCTGAGAATAAAACCTTTCGAAAAGCCGTGTCGTGGGACGGAAATCGAAAAGGCTGTGGCAACACGAGGTGAGAAACAGCTGGCAATCGACAAATATTCGTGACGTCGGACAGATCGTACTACCAATTGCAACCTCTTATTCCCCTACAACCGTGGTTCATAACAGGCCAATGTCCTTTATATCGTTCAGCTCGCCGACGTTTTTTTACACCACCTTATCCAGCACAAATTTTTATTACCTACCAGTATTTCTTGTTTACTCTATAATCTGACACCCACTGCAATTTCAATAAATACTACTTTTCTTGATGACTCCAACCTCACTTTATAACTTAATATCATAATACTCTTTCATTTCTTTTTGTCGGTATGCTCCTGGCTTCCTTTGCGTATATAACCTGATCTTTTTTTTTTTTGTGACTCTTTCTTCATTCTGAGGTTTTCTTCTATTTTGTTACTGGAGCTGATTACTACCTTCTCTATGAAGCTTATCCCTTGCATACTATACCGTTACCGCTCTATGAGTTAATCAAGTCTATCATGCGCACCTCTTTTTCCAAACCCCCTGTGTTTTCTGTCGTGTGTATAATACAGTGCTCCTATTTGTTTATTTATTTATATTTGTACATATATCTACATGGTGTTTTATAAATCCCATAAGAATACTGACTGGGCGAAAATCACAAGGAGCCCAACACAACATTTCATGAAGAAGAAGAACCAACGTGATGCGTAATGTTAATAGCAAATTTCCGCGGGATTATTGAGAGAACTGCTAATAATGGAGACAGGTACAAAAAGGACAAGGGCCCCTAACTTGGAAATTGAAATTAAAAAAGACTTCCTTCTCAGAAAGCAGTGAAGCATGTGATTCCTTATTCATTATTATTTTATTAATACATTATTAGTTGTATTGTAACTGTCTTACTAATAAATATAAATTAAGATGAATTTGTAAAGAACATTGTCTGTAGTCACATAATATCTGCTCTTCATTTTTCGTCACCTCAAAAGTAATTATTGATGAAAGCAGTTCTGGCAGCTTGACCATGAAAATTAGGAGGTTGGACTACAATTACGATTTCTTCTTCTTCTTCTTCTTCTTCTTCTTCGGGAGGCAAAGATTGATACGCTATATTCTCTTCACCCATATCGACGGCTACGTTATGTAAGGCGGCTAGGGTAACAATGCATTAAAATTCAGGTATAGACACCCAAGAGAGATTCACAGTGACTCTATTCTGCATAACCTAAACAGGTGATATTTAAAATATCGTGCGCTAAATCGTCACAATTGTTCATTATTTCAATCCATTTCAGTCACTGAACTCGTAATTAATACAATTCGTCGAATTACACCAACAGTGGTATTCATATGAATGCACGGAAATACTGTTAATGCAATGGATTGTCTTGTACACTTCTTAGGTACTAGGTCCTGCGACTGTATAACCGGTGTATAATAATAATTGCCATGCATTAACATTATTGCGTATAACAATCTTATACACGATAGAGCTTATATGCAGTTTATTAGTAACGTTTTGTGCTGAAGAGGTGTATAAGCTTGGTATACACAGTTTATTAGTAGGACTGTTTATAGTTATAATGTGCGTATACACAGGAAGCTTTTTATTAGTAAAAAATTGTACATAAACGGCGTATAACTTTTATACAAGGTTTATACACCGTTTATTAGTAAGACTGTAAATGTATTGCCAGAGATCTTTTACAGGCCAACATCTTACGACAGGGAATGTCGAGGACTTCTTCCGCCCTTCAAAAATCCCGACTACCTTCGCCGGGTGGTACGTAGTCGTGGAATGGGGTAGAAAAAACAGATTATGCTGTTTATAGCAGATCACAAATTGTTATTATATTATCAGACTGAAAATGAAATCATAAAGGAAGCAGGTAAAACCTGTTACAGGGCTTCAATTATGTACTCATGGCTGCGTTCACAAAATACGACTCCGAGTAGAGTAGAGTATCGCGGAGCAACTAGTAAGGTTAACGATATTTTGTGAACGCTTGGAATGAATACAGGGTAACAGAACATGACTAAGAAAAGATTTGTTTTACCATAACCTCATTTGCGAGGAATTTAATATCTAATTTCCAGGTGAGTTTCTTCACCGAGTTGTGCCTTAAAACAGTACCCTTTATTCTTTATCTCGTAGTAACAATCTGATAATAATAATAATAATCGTATGGCCTCAGCTACCGTGTGCAGACATTTCAATTTGACGCCATCTGGCTGTCTGCTCGTCAATTTCGACGTTCCGTTTTACTCTAGGCCCCCACTAGATGGCAGACCGAGTAAACCGAAACTCTCTTGGGCGTCTATGGCTGAGATTTAATGAATTTTGTCGGGTAAACACCAAATGTGTCACCAGAGATCTTTTACATGCCGACATCGTACGACATGGAGTGTCGAATGGACTTTTTTCCGCCCTTCAAAAATCCGACTACCTCTGCCGGGTTTGAACCCGCTATCTTGGGATCCGGAGGCCGACACTCTACCGCTGATCCACAGAGGCAGCTAACAATCTAATGACGATGATGATCAACACCAATATATCGGCTCTGCAGTAGTGCACGATAAGCCATTAAGGATAACTGCATATGTAGATTATGCTGTTAGCAACTACGATGGAATTGCCGGGATCAGCATTCGAACATCGGCTGAGAGTCATTGGCCCTAAACTTTCTAAATCCAAAATCGGGGAACGAGGATGACCATTGCAAGACCAGACCCACGAAAGCAACTTCCGGCTGAAATTTGGCTCTTAGCAACGCCTGATTCATACAGATCTGTTTCGTCAGAGTTATAAATGCACTGAGTGGTATTTCTGATAACATAATTAAATGGTCCCATTTAGAAGGTCGTCGAAAATTTTTAAAAAATGTTACATATTGCACATTTACCAAGTAAATCTAGGAAATCTGAGGTTAATAAATCAACTGATCATTCATAACATGGGTATTCTTATAAAAATTAAATCATGTTATTTCCGCCGATTATCAACTTGGTACCTACTTTTCCTGTTTTGAATGCAAATATCTCTTTCATCATTCAATACATAACGTCCTTCTTTTTCGACAACCAGAAAATAGTTTGAATTCATTGCCTTGTCATGTCGCATTTTAATATTGTTCACCGCATCCAGTGAATGCATTTCTGCGCATGTCGAGTTAAATCTACCCACTTATTTATGCGGAGTAAAAGGAGTATACTCTGAGTTAACTCGAATGCATTTTCTAAACATCTTGTAGAGTTAACTCTTTGCTTTTGTGAACTGATAGAGTGAACTCTGAGTTTACTCGGAGTTGGAGAAAAGTATTTTGTGAACGCAGCCCATGAAACGTGTTTCAGGTGGTGGTGATTATTGTTTTAAGAGGAAGTATAACTATGCAACCATCCTCTATATAATACTAATCAGAGAAGAAAATGGAAGGGGTCCGACACTTCGAAAAATGAATGTATCGGCCAAAGGAAGACAAGGGCCACGAAGGGCATGAGAATGAAAGACACCCTAGGCCTCCATACGTAATACCGTCGTGGTCGTAAAAGATCAAGAGTTGACCAAGAGAGGTTGAATAGGATAGATGAAAGTGAGGAGCCTGGTACGAGTAAGTGAAAGCAATGCCAGGACTCAGCTAAGAGCCCCGTGGTCGTCAACCCACGCTACAAAGTTCTGAGCCCCCTTGGGTCCCTTTTAGTCGCCTCTTACGACAGGCAGGGGATACCGTGGGTGTTATTCTACCGCTGCAGTACATGAGGAGCAATGTGTTTTCTAGATATTCTTCTACAGGGAAAGATCTATGCATTTACTATTGAAGATTGGAAATCTGTGGAGCGCGTCACCGTTTTAGGCGATTAAGGAATTTACAGCATTTCTACAAGAACAGATTAAGCCTTACCAGGGAAAGACAAATGTGATGTAAATGGGCGTGTATGTATGTAAGTCCAACCCCTCTACGGGGTCAGATATGAAGTGAGATGAATTTTCGTAGCGACTTTTTCTGACGTTAACCTCATCAGAGCAGTTCATGAGAAGAAATGGCGTGATAGATGATGGTAGGAAGGGAGAGGATGAAACCCGGTGCCGGCCCATGGCCTAGTCCTAACGAATAGCACCAAGTGATCTGATCAAGGCTTAACGTCTCCATCCTACGAACGAATCACCATTAACAGTGTCATATGCCCTCACTCCATATGAACATTTACCACGTTTTCATGGGCATTGAAATCAATTTGAATACGCTTTCCGTACTCAATACGTTACTTGTTTCCATGTAAGATTCAATTCGTATTCAGATCGATATACGACACTCGTAGTTTACGAGATCGCGCGAGGCCGTACGAGAATAATCCGACATGTAGCGCTTGACAGGAACGACCAATCCTGACCAAAGTAGAGTAAAGAAAGAAGTCCTCGTGCATTATTACCAAAGGAATTTAAAGTCCGTGATACAAACTTGTTTTTTGTACAGCCTATAGCCCGTACAAAAGAAAGGAGTAAGGACTAGTTGGGGCGTATAGTACAACGTTATTCCACAGAAGATGATTAGTTAGACAGCTGCAGGATGAGTTCAACATTTATGTTCATATGTCTGCGTATTGAACCACACCTCAAATCAAATAAGTTTTTCGTGAGCAAACCAATGTCTGTTGAGGAAAAATTGCGATGGCTTTGCACAAACTAGTTTCATGTGCTCAATATAAAATTGTTGCAAATCAATTTCCGTCGAAGAGCTTGTATATTTCCTTTTCTCGTATTATTTCCAATAACGTTATGGTCTCCGGCGTCCACAGATTTCTGCTAATACTACACATGGTAAAATATATAAGGCTCAGTAAGCTGAAATCAGCTGAACAGGAACGAAATAACAGGAAGCACATGATAAACTACAATGGAGCATCCGTAGCATTTTCAAATCCATTTCAGTACGTGCCGCATTTCCATGATACTATATCCGCATTGAGTACGATTCGATCCCACTTTCTAGTAGGATCGACTTTGAGACTCAATACGAACTGTGTCCCCGTTTCCACGAGGTTTTCGATACGGAAAGCGTATTCAAATCGATTTGAATTCCCCATGGAAACGTGGTAATTGTAGAGAGGTTTGGAATTGATCTCAGGCTTTTGGCACGCAATCTAGTGATTAGAAATTGCATACCACAACCTCTTCTACCCTACCCGCCAACAATATGATGGTGTCAGACTACCACCAGGCGGGCTATGTAAATGGGCGTATATAAGTAAATACTATAAGTACTTTTTGATAAATAGTGGTTAGCTAAACTGCCAATAAAACGAACACATTAGCAGCACCATAGATAACACATCGTAGAGGTGACACAACGAAATTTTCACTTACCAAAGAGGAAAAGAAAACATCATAGATGTAGTAACATAAGATGCCAAGCGCTCACTTACAAGGAGTTTACATATCACAGATTTGCATTCAGACACGTTTTATGTAAACTACAGCCATCATGCTAAAACTTAAGCATCAATTTATATGATACTAATAAAGCTTTTTATGTGCACGTCGCACGAAATGATTGCAAGTAAAGCTAGTAATGATAATATGGCCTGTACGGCACAAAATAAAGGCTAGTACACACCTAGCGACAAAGTCGCGGGACATTGCATGGGGGCAATTGCGAGACACTGTCTCTACACTGTTGCGATACAATGTCCCGTGTCCACATCTATAGAGCCAGTTGCACCACAGGAATCGGCGCAAAATGGCGCAAGAAATTGCTTTATGTCCTTTTAATGTTGTGAATCTTTTTCTCCATCTCGTGAATGGACATAGTGAACTTTTTAGCCAGAGACTCTATTGGTTCCCTCCTTTTGTCTCTATTTTTATACTCGCTAGATATAACATCCCAAAGACAAGGGAAGGTGTGTAAATCCTCAATGATTTTTAGAGTAGTTTCCATCACAAAACAACAGAACACGAAACACAACACCAACACGTGGTGCATATCTGCACACTGGCATCGGCGTGTCCCGGGACTTTGTCTCGCGACACGTCCAGACTACATCATGTTGCGCAACACTTGTATCATGTATCCCATTTCGAATGGGAGACCTGCGACATGTAACTTTTGTATCGCGACAGTCCCAAACACGGCAAAAATGTCTCAGAACATCCCTGGTACTTGTCGCGATACACGTGTTCCGCAACTTTGTCGCTTGGTGTGTACTAGCCTTTAGAAACACCTGATGATATTTCTGCGCAGTTACCTGGTGTTAATGGATGTATTCGAAGTCATTCAACACATGTACCTTGTATGTGACCATAGCTATCTCCCATAGTATAGAAACTTCGCAACAGTTGAGAAAAGGAAACGGGTATGCAAGGTACTTTTACCAAAAACTTTAGTTTATTGACACGAGGGAAGATTATTATGTTGCTGAACATTCAGCTTCCCTTCTAAAACTTGTCGCGCCTCGGTATCTCCAAGATTCCAAAGATGCTGTTCTCAGCAGCAAATACTAGAGTTGTTGAAGTGAAATACTCGTAGAATGAAGCTGAAGCATGGAAATCGAGACGTATTTTGAAGAAAAGGAGAACTGTTTCCGATATCAAAAATATCGCTTTAAGAGAGATTTCAGACAAAGGAAAGTCTTGAAAAGAAACAAACTCTCTTATCAATGCTGCCTCTGTTGGATGAGAAACATCGAGCATTTTATGAATATAATACGTCAGTAAAATGATCGTAATGGTTTTCATATGAAGTCAGACATAGCTTTGTTTATTTATTTCCCCTTTACGAGGCATTATTCCCTGTATTGTGCTTTCTAGAACTGTGCTTTCACCTGTGCTCAGCGCACAACATGTCGCCATGTGTATCAAACATACATTAATTAAAATAAATGCATTTGTTCTGCAGTAATTATGTTTTTTGATCATAACTTCTGAACACGATTTTAGCACTTAGCCAGATTCTGGGTTCCACTCTACAATTGTCAGTCGCGTAACACAGTGATTTTAGTATCTCAAGATGGCGGAGCTACTACATCACACCGAAGTCAGACTCCTGTTGCTTCTCCTGTGGCTTGGGGCGATAGAGTAACACCCACGGTATCGTCTGCCTGCCGTAAGAGGAGACTAAAATGGGCGACCGGGTTCTCAATTTGGGAGCGTGGGTTGGCGACCACGGTTCCCCTAGCTGGGTCTCGCCTTGCTTCCACTTGTGCTAGGCTCCTCGCTTTCATCTTTCCTATCCGACCTCCCCTGATCAACTCTTGTTCTTTTCCGACCCTGACGGTGTTAGGTTTTTGAGGCCTAGGGAGTCTTTCATTTTAAGATTTCTTCCCTTTCTTTTGCCGAAACCTTCATTTTTCGAAGGGTCGGACCTCTTCAGTTTTTCCTTCTGGTTAGCGTTAATACAGGATGTTTGACCAGTTGTACTTCATCTTAAAATAACAACCACCACCACTTGATACACTGATCTTTCCTCTTCACAGTGAGATATTGAACGCTGTCGTCACACATGTTGCCTGGGAATAATTTTTTTGTAGCGCTCACCGACCTAAGTACGCTTCCTAAACTGCAGACGTACAGTTATAATAATAATAATAATAATAATGATAATAATAATAATAATAATAATAATAATAAATTCAGTCTTCTATTACTTACATCCATCACTTACAATGCAATAAATATCCTTTTCCCCTGTAATTGTGCAATATCATAGCGCAACTGCATTAATTTATGTTGTATGAATGCAGTTAATTACCAAAACTGGTCTGAATGCAGCTATAAATACGAAGCAGGATACTGAATATCCTCATTCAGCATTCATGAATTTGTTAAAATACAACAATGAAACATTATCAGTAGTAATCTCTTCTTTGTGACGTAGATGGCGGACGGTTCGCGTCAAGGCTAAACGTTCTGCGGTTGGGAACTATTCACAAGTCCCATAAATTTGAAATTCAATTGATATTGGACGTGTGGTTACAGTATTTTAATAACATAGCGGCGTGAACGAATGTCAGCGCTACAATGGGAATATTATATTTGCAATTCATATGTTCCCGGAATTCTAAACAATACACGGTCCAGCTATAGCAACCTTCTATTGTTGTATTAAATACCGATAATGCATAATGCAAGGAAAACAACGAACTGTCAGGTTCGTTTATGGATCAGCTGCTAGCCATTTTGTAATTACGCTGCACCACATCACATAGGAAAATATATCTCAGAAGCGGCTCTAACTACAATCATAAACTGTGATTATTGTTTATAAGGGGAAGTACGATTGGACTTCAGGGTTGCTAATTCTTATAATAAAAATTACCGGTAGTCGTCTCACAAATTTCCTTTGATGCAAGCGTCATCAGTGATGTCTATGAACAGCTGGTTAAAAAAATGTCTGAAATTCACGAAAAATGCGTTTTGTAAATTGTAAGTTGCCAAAAGTGGTCTGGTGCAGCTGTAAATACGAATGAGGGTACCGTTACTGAATATCCTCATCTAACATTCATGAGTGTGTTAAAATCCAACAGTGAAATATCATCCGGTAGGAGTACATTGTGAAAGAAATAAGAAATAATGTACTAAAATGTCATTACGAGAACTACTGTACTGCCGTTACCTAACAGTTACTTCATCTTCATACTTCACAAAACTTCTAAAAACAACTGAAGAATAACAATGTAGTAATTTAATCCTTAAAATATCGTAAAATGTGCCAATCAGATTTCAGAAATTAAAAAGGTACTATTTTGTTATCCACTGCCCTACCTTAATGGCATTATGGGGAAGTTTGCCTGAAATTGCTTTTAGAGGAGAGATGTGTTCATTACGATAGCCAGGGACCTACCAGGAGTACTTTTACTTTTATACCTAGTGAAATGTAGCACGCGCGCTTGTACATTGGATGAGCAGCTTCTAGCACTGCCATTGGGCGACACATAATGGGAAATGGCGTTATTCCCAGCAATCAACACACGTAGATTCCGTTACCAACTCGCTCAGAACAAAAGTACAAGTAAATAAAAGCTCTAAAGGACACAATGTGGAATACAGAAAAAAAATCCTGACCTTAATGCTGTTAGGGTATAGCAGCTCGCTAGCAGCCTTGAAGGTGGATTATTTTTTTTGCTTTGCGTCGCACCGACATGTATAGGTCTTATGGCGACGATGGGACAGGGAAGGGCTAGGAGTGGGGAAGGTAGCGGCCGTAGCCTTAATTAAGGTACAGCCCCAGCATTTGCCTGGTGTGAATATGGGAAACCACGGAAAACCATCTTCAGCGCTGCCGACAGTGGGGTTCGAACCTACTATCTCCCGAATACTGGATACTGGCCGTACTTAAGCGACTGCAGCTATCGAGCTCGGTCCTTGAAGAAGTAGTGCACTCTCGTGTGTAACGGGAATTTCGTGAGGCAGCCAGACCAACGGCTTTAAGACTATCCCGGCATTCATTAATTCACCTTTCCGACACTATCGAACGTAGAATGCGCTGCGCTGCTGTCCCGTAGAGAATGTCAGAGGCCTGCTGGCCGCTTTGCTTGCCCTAAGCACAATGCTGTTGTCACTAGCCGGACTTAAAAATGTTGACCAAAGGTGCTGTCCGTAATTCCTATGCTGGTCATTCATTCGAGAGAAACAAACATAAGACAGCCATACGCCTAGGTGACTGCGCTACAAGTGATGGCAATGTTGAACAGCTCGCAGGAAAACTTTGCCATTAGTGTTTGGCCTATTTTATGAACCTATACTTCGAACTAGGGGAAATCGTTTTAAGGCCTTTTCATTCTCAACAAACAAAGGTATAAAATAAACGGAAATTATCAATTGTTCACAATTCGGCTTTGACTGAAGACACTCAAACGATTTTGTTCATTGGTCCATAAATTGTTTATGACATTGAAAACACGCTCAACTAAGACATTGCTAACTGGGATAGCAAAATGTCAGCACTTGTAAGTGTATTGTCTTGAACAAGAGAAGATCCTGCTTCATGTACAAGAAAAATAAATAGAGCGCCAATTTGAAGTCCAATATTACTTGCTATTTGACTTTGTAAATAACTTTCCGTTATACATTAAGCGACATTGGCTGTCTTCTTCTTCTTCGCTTGCTACCGCTTTTCCCACACCTATGGGGCCGCGGGTGCTAACTGCGTCGCACATGTGGATTTGGCCCTGTTTTACGGCCTGATGCTCTTCCTGACGCCAATCCTATATGAAGGGATGTAATCACTATGTGTTTCTGTGGTGATTGGTAGTGTGGTATGTTGTTTATGATGAGGAGAGTGTTTGGACAGATACATTCACCCAGTTCCAGAGCCAGAAGAATTAATCAGAAGCGATTAAAATCCACGACCCGGCCGAGAATCGAACCCGGGACCCTCTGACTGAAGGCCAGTAAGCTGACCATTCAATTGGCTGTCTTATTATCGGTCATATAGAAGTCTGGATTGAACACCCACGGCCGACATCATAAGTCATAAGTCACTCCATTTAGGTCCTTTACCGGCCTTGACCATGACTTGTGAAGCCTAGCATGAAGCTGTACCGGGCGAGTTGGCTGTGCGGTTATGGTCGCGCAGCTGTGAGCTTGCATCCGGGGGTTAGTGAGTTCAAACCCCACTGTCGGCAGCCCTGAAGATGGTTTGCCGTGGTTTCACATTTTCACACCAGGCAAAGGCTGTACCTCAATTAAGGCCACGGTCGCTTCCTTCCCACTCCTAGGCCTTTCCTGTCCCATCGTCGCCATAAGACCTGTCTGTGTCGGTGCAACGTAATGCAAATAGCAAAAAGCTGTAATTGGAAAGTTTCCTCATAATGCTGCTGGGATACTCAAAAGGACATGTTTTTGATAAACAGGCGAACATTAAATTTGCCTAGTTCCTTCATATAAATTAACATATATTAAATATCTTACACTTTTATGTACTAATGTTATCATTATTATAATTCTATATTATATGATACCGACAGAAAGCTCTGTACCGTAATTATCGTATTTCCACGCTCAGGTTCATTGTTTTGTTATTGTTTTAGGTTTCGGTGTCGCTGAGGTGAATAGTGACACTCCAGATATCGTTTAAGTTCAACTTCAGCTCCCATCGTCAGGGGGTTGAGAGGAGGTGAAAAAAGTCCAAAATGGTCGAGATTAGGGATATATGTGTGTGTGTGTGCAGCCCTCTGGGCGGGGTGGAAAGGGGTTGAATTATAAAAATAATAGAAAATCAACCAATTTTAAAGTAGAATTCATAGTACCAGTTCAGCTGCATATGTATGGTAAAATGAAATGGCGTATGGCTTTTAGTGCCGGGAGTGTCCGAGGACAAGTTCGGTTCGCCAGGTACAGGTCTTTTGATTTGACCCCCGTAGGCGACCTGCGCGTCAGGATGAGGATGAAATGACGATGAAGACGACACATACACCCAGCCCCTGTGCCAGCGAAATTAATCAATGATGGTTAAAATTCCCGACCTTGCCGGGAATCGAACCTGGGAGTCCTGTGACCAATGGCCAGCACGCTAACCATTTAGCCATGGAGTTGAACATAGGTATGGTGAGAAGTGGTGACGAAGAAAATGTCCAAACTGACCAAGATTAATTTATTTAACGAGAGACAAAATAATTTATAACTAAAACTTGAAATTAAACACAACAATAACTCTTAAACTACAAAATAGGTCTTAAAATAGCAGTCAACTTCACAATAAAGAAATCCAAAAAAACAATCGTTTCACACATAATTAACAGGTACCTAATAAAATACCTAAAAGTAAATACTCAATAAAGTTCCCGGGCAGCGCCAAGTAATATAGCTAGTTTTAGGAATTCAAAGTAATTAAAACACGCACACGATTTCGAGTCAATATGAGTAACTACTATTTCAGATAACTTATGTGTCGTTTGAGTTTCTTTTGTAATATGAGCTTAAGGTGTTACACATTTGGTTTATAAGAAAAAAACATTTGATTTTAATTATCTGCAACCAAAGAATTATTGAACAACCATTTTCACAATCAACAATCAAGAAATGCCCATAACGTGCACATTATGTCAAAAAAGTCCACTTCCATTGATAAAAAAGTTTGAGACATGGCAGTCAAGATTCATTACAAACTACGTTGACCACTTAGTTCATATTTGGCCTATGGTATGGGTAGGCCTATGTGAATTTTATTTTCAATATTCTATCATGCACGCATTGCCGACAGTTGACGACTACGTCTTTGGATTACAACACCATGGTTTATTTTTTTCTCAAAATGTCACAAACTATAGAGTCAGTTAATAATAATGAAGACTTACTTGTTGTAGAGTACGATGTCAGGTAGCCAGATGTGTTCGGACGGGACGTACAACTCAGTGACCCCACCGTACTCATCTGGTTCCCAACGGAACTTGTGATCCGTCCACTCCTGAAACATACAAGACATAGAAATAATTTCAGGACCTACAAAAAGCGTTATTTATATAGTGTACTGTCAACTAAATAGCCTGAATGGTCATAAGTAAGGCTTTTCTGAGTCTGCTTTATTGAGAGTGAAAATATGAGGGAGAAAAGGGAGAAGACATTTCTCAGTAGAGACCTACAATTCAAACTTGCCTTTAGGCTATACCAGTACTTTGTAAACTTTTATCCTGATTTTTTTTTCTTTTTTTTTTTTTGTATCGGACGGTGCAACTAATGATGTAAATTGAATTCAGTTTAATTTTTGTCTGCCTGTTATAGCATCATGGCAAAACAGCTGGGTGGAATTTTATGTAATAACATGATACTTATCTTAAGGGTAGGGCCACTTCAAAACAAAATACATTTGTGATCGTGTTAAAGAGATGCAAAGTTGAGAGAAAGGCCTGAATACAAAGAATAGAATAGAATAAAAATACTAATATTTCTACTTTTAATAGTGTAATAAAAGTGATACTATTCCTACGGCTGTAGTAAAGGATATTTCCATCATCTATGAAGAGATGAAGATTACCTTTCCTGAGGCATATTACACCACTTTTTGTAAACGTTTCACTTAATCTTTTGCATTAATCCAGACCTGATAGATGGCATTGTTACGAAGTGGAGATGCAGAGAGTTCCATGAACAAGTGCAAGTCACTTAAAAAGTTATCATCTGAAATGAGGTATTAGAATAGAGCTAAAATGGCTGTTTGCATAACGACGGACTCTGGGTCTCAATTGGTTTATAAAAATGTATGACATTTCACATCAAATTCTGGATGGACTAGTTGGAGAGAGAATGTACACAAAAATGAAATCTTCGCGCTTTGCAGTAATATTAGATGTTATGTTCAAATATGTACTGCAAAGAGACATTTTAAGCGGCAAGAGAAGTAATTCTGAACATCGTTTTAACATAAAACACTAGTCGAAGCTTCCATTATTTCTTTGACTCTCATCTTACTGTAGCTCAGAAATGAATCCACTCTGGTTTAATACGACGTAGGTAAATTCGTAAGTTGGTTGGACTGATCGGTATTTTAACTGCTATGATTATTTTGTTATCCCACGTAGATTTCATCAGACTTTCTATAACATCCGTACTCAGGACAGAAATATTTCTGATGGTCACCAATCAAGTGAAATAAATGTAGCAAATATTTTTAGTTCCATCGTTTGAATCACTAAAGCGTACATCTAGGGTTGCCAACCGTCCGGACTTTTTCACAGATCGTTCGGAATATACATGTGTCTATCGGAAGGAATCTAAACTTCCTTCCGGGCCCTATATTGCACGGAATTATCCATATTAAATGGAATAATTTTAAATTGAAATAATATCGAGTCTCTTATAAAAGTACACATTGTATTAAATTATGTTTCGATCAACAAAGCGTTAGCATTGTCAGCAACGAGTAACTACACACATTCAGTAAAATAAAAAACGTATGTTAAACTCGTTTCCTATTGTTGTGTCAAATGACAACTTCTGCTCCTTCCTCTTTAAATGAGTCGAGGTTTTGCAATAAGCATACGGTTAGCTGCATCGGAAGACAACAATGGATAGTAAGAACTGCACTGGTCAACAAAAGCCTGAATACGTGTGAAAAGTAATCGTGTTCGTTTTAAATTATGCGGGCAGATTTTAAGAACACATCAATCATCAAACAGTGATCTGCATTTAGGCTGTACCCCAGGTGACAGATTCCGTATCAGTTGCTCCGCTAGCTTATTGTTAAACATTTTCAAAGAAATTGGAAATTTATCGAACATTTCAATTGATAATTTATTCCAATTCCCTACTCCTCGTCTTATGAATGAGCATTTGCCTCAATTTGTCCTCTTGAATTCCAACTTTATCTTCTATATAGTGATCCTTCCTACTTTTAAAAGCTGCGCTCAAGCTTATTCGTCTACTTATGTCATTCCACGCCATCTCTCCACTGACAGCTCGAAACATACCACATAGTCGGGCATCTCGTCTCCTTTCTCCCAAGCCTTCCCAGCTCAAAGTTTGCAACATATTCGTAATACTACTCCTTTGTTGGAAATTACCCAGAACAAATTGTGCCGTTTTCCTTAGGATCTTTCCTAGTTCTCGCATGAAGTAGTCCTGGTGTGGGTCCCACACACTGGAACCATGTTCTAATTGGGGTCTTACCAGAGACTTATGTACCCTCACCTTTACATTTCTTTATTTGTTTGTCTATTTATTTATTTATTTTGCTATTTGCTTTACGTCGCACTTACACGGACAGGTCTTATGGCGATGATAGGATAGGAAAAGTCTAGGAATGGGAAGGAAGCGGCCGTGGCCTTAATTAAAGTACAGCCCCAACATTTGCCTGGTGTGAAAATGGGAAACAACGGAAAACCATCTTCAGGGCTGCCGACAGTGGGATTCGAACCCACTATCTCCCGGTTTTACATTCTTACTACAACCCTTAAATACTCTCAAAACCATGTGAAATGATCTTCTTAACAACCTCGCTAATGAAGATCATTCCTTATATTAACGCCTAGGTACTTACAGTGTTCCCCATGAGGTAATATCACCCCCATCAACACAGTAATTAAAACTGAGAGGATGTTTTCTCTTGGTCAAACTTTCATCCCGTTTACCGTCATACCTTTATTTACTACACTATGCAGTAACATATTTTTTGTGTATGCGCTTGATAATGATACATGGGAAATATTATTACTCTCTTTATTAGTTTGCCATTTGTTGTTGTTATTATTGTGCGTTTACATCACGTTTTATGAAGAAGTAATATATTCTCCCTCCCCTACTCACGACACTGGTAGTGTCCGTACTCTTTCTTCTATCTGGATTGGTACCTAACATAACTTAAACCTCACCTGATCTTAGTTTCTTCAATATTAGACAGTGTACAGTGAGATTATAGCCTCGATCAACTGCATACATGATTTGAAGTATTTCTTAATTTCATTCTGGTTACCAAGTGAACAGTAGGACACCATGTGTATACTCTAAGCATGAAGTTTTGATTGGAGTTGTCATTTATCATCAACGGAGTCAATACTTCTCCAATTACAGATGATATACCAAATAAAAATAATATCAGTAATAATATGATAAATCAATATACTGTAAAATACATATTTAGAAACACACATGAGGAAGAAGACATAATAAAAAGTGATCAATACACCATGAATAACTATTTGATAAAAGAGTCCAAGTGGCATTTTTCAAAACTCGCTTTTGTGTATGTATATACTAGCTGATGTACCCGTGCTTCGCTACGGGATTCTCAGAAAGACAGATTTTGTGGTTTTCCTAACGGAAGTCAACATAGGTCATTATAGAAACGTCAGTAGGAATGTAGCTATTAAAAGCAATGTTATCACATAAAACACTCGTTCAAATGAAAAACCGCTTATTCTCTCACTTATAACGAACAGTACTACGGTGCTGATCTAACAGTCCAAAGTTCCAGAGCTGGAAGAACCAGGCCGCAGACAGCCGTGAACAATCCTCTGCCCTTATTCCGTTATATGCACACTGCCTCAGAGTAGGGATTGAATAGCTCGAATGCTACTGTATGATGAGCCAGTGTGTTACGTACCAGTACCGGTAGTATCAGAAAATTTATCAGAGAAATGACAAGCTCACAGCTGCGCACTCCTAACCGCACGGTCAACTCGCCCAGTACTATTATGTATACAGAGGAGTATGAACATTTTCACAAAACAAAATTACATTTAAAGAACACAACGCTATCTTCTCGTGAATGCTGCACAATCATAACTGGATGGGAAAAGTTTCCTCATTAATGAAGAAAGAGCGAGGGTCTCCTACCCGGTATGTGCGCCTTTGAATGATGAGTGATGAGTGAAGAGCACTGCTATGAGCACTGAGTGAGGAGTAATCCACTCGGCATGTTCGTACCCTAAAGATGAAAGTCCCCAGCTCCTTCCCGCCAATATTCAAGGCTGTTACACTCTGTACGACCGGGAGAGTTGGCCGTGTGGTTAAGGGTGCGCAGCTGTGAGCTTGCATCCGGGAGATAGTGGATTCGAACCCCACTGTTGGCAGCCCTGAAGATGGTATTCCGTGTATTCCAATTTTCACACCAGGCAAATGCTGGGGCTGTAGCCTACCTTAGATAATGCCAAGGACGCTTTCTTCACACTCCTAGCCATTTCCTATCCCATCGTCGCCATTGTTCGGTGCAACGTAAAGGAAATTTAAAAAATAATTGGTACGCAGCAGTAATCCTACCTATCGGAGATGAGTGGTAACAGAAGACACACAACACACATAACAACAAACAATGGTCAATGTAATGTTATGGTTGATCAATTAAAGCTTTCTATATTGTAGCCCTTCACATTTAGTTTTCTTTCGACTCCGTGATATTAGGGCGTCTTATAAAATTATTTATAGCGTAGGTTGTAGTTCCTTATTCACCGACTTTACATACCGATTTTCGTTTAATTCTGTTTACCCATTTTCTCATGACTCGGGGCTGATATGAACTCAGAAACAAAATCCAAATTCATGAATATCTCTGTGATAATAGCGGGTACTCTAACAATATGTAAGACATAAATGATCAGAAATTTAATACTATATAACTTAAGTTATGTAGTATTTATCGATACGACCACTAATAACAAATATTTAAGAATAAAATTTTAAGCCTTCCCCTAAACTACCATTTTTCTCAGCGCGAATACAATTATTTATAGCTTAGATTATAGCGACTTATTTCCCGACTTTGCCTACGGATTTTCATTACGATAAGACAACTAATAACATAAATATTTAAGAATTAAAATTCAGGTCTGCCCCTAAACTACCATTTCAATCAGCGTGAATAAACGTATTTATGGCCTAGATTATAGCGACTTAATCCCCTACTTTGCATACCGATTTTTTATTAAGGTATGACCACTAATAACATAAAAAATAGAGAATTAAATTTTAGGCCTTCCCCTATACTACCATTTTATTCAGCGTGAATAAAATTATTTATATCCTAGATTGTAGCGACTTATTCTCCGACATTTCATACCGATTTTCATTAATATACGACCACTAATAACATACAGTTTTGAGAATTAAAATTTGGGCCTTCCCCTAAACTATCATTTCAATAAGTGTGAATACAATTATTTATGGCCTAGATTATAGCGACTTATTCCCCAACTTTGTATACCGATTTGTATTAGGATACGACCAGTAATAACATAACTATTTGAGAATTAAATTTTAAGCCTTCCCCTAAAGCACCATTTCACTCAGCGTGAATAAAATTATTTATATCCTAGATTGTAGCGACTTACTGCCCGCTTTTGCATACCATTTTTCATTAAATTATCTTCAGCCATTTTCTCGTGATGCGTGTACAGACAGACAGACAGACAGACAGACAGACAGACAGACAGACAGACAGACAGACAGACAGACAGACAGACAGACAGACAGACAGACAGACAGACAGACAGACAGACAGACAGACATTAAGGAAAAGTAAAAAGTGCATTTCCTTGTTACTGTGGACATGACCGATACAGAAATACCATTCTTTTCAAATTCTGAGCAATGTACAGACAAAACTCTTATTTTATATATATAGACTACTTCCCATCAATATTCAGACAGGCTGTTACACTCTGTACGACTGGGCGAGTTGACCGTGTGGTTAGCGGTGCACAGCTGTGAGCTTGCATCCGAGAGATAGTGGACTCGAACCCCATTGTCGGCAGCGCTGAAGATGGTATTCCGTAGTTTCCCACTTTCACACCAGTCAAATGCTGGGCCTGTACCTTAATTAAGGCCTAAGGCACTCCTAGTCCTTTCTTATCCCATCGTCGCCATAAAACCTATCTATGTCGGTGCAACGTAAATCAAATAAAAAATACTCTGTACGCAGCAGTAATCCTATCTACCAGAGATGAGGGGCAACAGAAGACACAAAGCACATCACAACAAACAATGGTCAATGTAATGTTATTGTTGATGAATGTTATGAGCTTTCTATATTGTAGGCCTTCACATTTAGTTTTCTTTCGACTCTGTGATTTGTAAAATATTTTATACCATAAACTGTAGTTTCTTATTCTCCGACTTTACATACCAATTTTCATTAAATACTGTTTACCCATTTTCTCGTTACTCGGCGCTGATATGGACTTAGTAACAAAAATCCGAATTCATGAATATCCTTGTGATCATAGCCAGTACGGTAACAATGTATAAGACATGAATAATAGGAAATTTAATACTATATAACCTTAGTTATGTAGCATTAATCTATTACACCTCTATTAAGAAATATTTGAGAATTACATTTTAGGCCTCCCCCTAAACTACCATTTCACTCAGCGTGAATAAAATAATTTACAGCCTAGACTATAACGACTTATTTCCTGACTTTGCATACCGATTTTCATCAAGATAGGACTACTAATAACAACAATATTTGAGAATTAAATTTTAGGCCTTCCCCTAAACTACCATTTTTCTCAGCGTGAATACAATTATTGATAGCCTAGATTGTAGCAACTTATTCCCCAACTTTGCATACCCATTTTCTTTAAAATACGACCACCAATAACATAAATAGTTGAGAATTCAATTTTAGACCTTCCCCTAAACTACCATTTCACTCAGCGTGAGTAAAATGATGTATAGCCTAGATTGTAGAGGCTCATCCCCCGACTTCACATACCGATTTTCATTAGACCACTAATAACATAAATAGTAAAGAATTCAATTTTAGGCCTTCCCCTAAACTACCATTTCACTCAGCGTGAGCAAAATGATTTATAGCCTAGATTGTAGAGGCTCATCCCCCGACTTCACATACCGATTTTCATTAAATTCTCTTCAACCGTTTTCTCGTGATGCGTGTACATACATACATACATACATACAGACAGACAGACAGACAGACAGAAATTACGGAAAAGTAAAAAGTGCATTTTCTTGTTACTATGGACATGACCGATACAAAAATACCATTATTTTCAAATTCTGAGCAATGTACAGACAAAACTCTTATTTTATATATATAGATATATAGATGTTCAGGGAAAAGTATCTAGTCACCAAAATGAGTTACAGTTTCTAATACTTTAAAGATTTCAACCTCAGGTTCGGTCAACCACAAGTAGATTGCTGCTGTGTGTGATGAGTTTAAGTTGCAACGCAGGTCCCTACATCTAAATGATGTTATCAAACGAACAACAACAGTAAAACTAGTTATTCATGTCAGAAGAAGCAAAAAATTCTATAATGTTCTGAAAACTGAGCAGTCTGATGCATAATCTGGGAGAAATAACAATATTATGTCTATTGCTTTTGACTACATGCAAAATATCTCGATGCCATTAGTCCCTGTACAGGAGATTTTTTTTTTTTTTTTTTACCTAAGGCAGCTAATGTAAACAAAGTTTTTATTCACAATATAAAGGCTAACAAAGCTGTGATTTATATTTACCACGAGGGTAAAGCAAGCAAAGGCCCTCATGAAGTATGTTCTTTTCTGCTACATTTTTTGCTGAATATCCCATGACAATACGATGAATTTCGCTAATTTTCCAATAAATTGTGCCAGACAGTATCACAATTCCTCTTGTGCCTAACAGGTTCAAAAATGTAGCATTTTTTCCCACGAGAAGTCACAGCTTTCTGCCCTGCGACAGAGTCCTAACACCAAATGAGCTCTTCTCAACAATGACAGAATTTATAGCATTCGGCAACTCACTGACATTATTGGAAGCAGTTCTCTCTAATTTACCGTTGTAGAGGTGAAACAAAAATGTGTGCTTACATTTTGTAAAAAAAGTAGAGCCTTGAAACTTTTGTATCGTTTTTCAACTATAGTGCATCTATCAGTATAACTAACGGATGCTGTTTTACATAAAAATGTCGTCTATGATCAAAATAAAAATAATTTTGTTACATGTAAATCAATTATTTGTTAAAAGGGTATATATATCCAGGACACTTAAGTGCCCTTGTTACAGGTTTGACTGACTGCATTTCATATTTAAAGCAACAAAAATGACATATATTCTATAGTGAGCACAAATCAGTTTGTTGCATCTCTTGTAAAATAATGTTGTTTGGACTTGGGCCCTTTTAACAAATGGATGTTCATATGTAAACTATTCTAAAAAAAAATACTGATGATAAATTATCTATACAAGTAGACTCATTCCTGTATCTTAGGAGTATTTTTGTTACTACAACTGGAGGAGCGGAAGAAGACATCTGAGGATAAGGCAGAGAAGCAAATAGTGCTATTGTTTAACTGTATCCTATATGGAGGAACAGCAACATTTCAACAGGGACTAAATTGCGAATTTGTAACACAAATGTTAAGTCCTTTCTACTTTCCGGGGGGAAGCCTGGGAAGTCACTCGGAAGACTACTAAACAACTACAAGACTTCATGAATCGCTGCGTAAGGCGTATCATCAGAAGAAGATGGCCGGATGCCGTATCAAATGAAGTTCTATGAGAAGAAACAAATCAAAAGCCAATCAAAATACAGATAAAGTATAGAAAGTGGCGTTGGATCGGCCACACTCTAAGGAAGTCCACTGCAACCATTGAAAGGACAGCACTCTACTGGAACCCCCAAGGAGCCTGAAAACGTGGTCGTCCAAAGAAGATTCAGTAGAAAACGATTGAGGAGGACTTCCTAGGAATGGGAAACTTTTGGAATGAACTAAGGAGGCTGGCCAACAAAGGACCAGGTGGAAGTGTTTCACAGAAACCCTATGTTCCCAGAGGAGCAACAGGAATTAATTCAAGTAAGTCAGTCCCAGAATCATCTTTTATTCTAGTGGTTAAATCATATTGAAGGGTTTCGCAGACGCAAGGATGGTAAAGAGCTAGGATTTGGAAGGAAGCGGCCGTAGCATTAAATAAGGTACAATCCCAGCACTTACCTGGTGTGAAAATGGGAAACCACAGAAAATCATCTTCAGGGCTGCCGACGCGACGGTGGGATTTATGCGACCCTAACTACATGGCCAACTCACTCGGTCATTCTCAGAAACAATTTAATCTATAGATACTTTTTTTTTTTTGCTAGGGGCTTTACGTCGCACCGACACAGATAGGTCTTATGGCGACGATGGGATAGGAAAGGCCTAGGAGTTGGAAGGAAGCGGCCGTGGCCTTAATTAAGGTACAGCCCCAGCATTTGCCTGGTGTGAAAATGGGAAACCACGGAAAACCATTTTCAGGGCTGCCGATAGTGGGATTCGAACCTACTATCTCCCGGATGCAAGCTCACAGCCGCGCGCCTCTACACGCACGGCCAACTCGCCCGGTAATCTATAGATACAATATTTGTTGTGGGTATCTTCTGGGTTCTTATCTATAAAGAAGGTGAATTATATTTTGAAAGTAATTAGCCTAAAATTAAGTCTAATAACATTTTCAATGCGAGGAACATGCAATATCATGCGCCCATTCCCTCTTTTAGAGTGACTACACATTTGAAATGGCGCATGGATACGAGGAGGAAATATAACTCTCAATCGCCAAATCTCAGACCAGAAGACCAGGAACACTTTGTCTATGGCGTGTCTATATGATGTCTGTACGAATTATACTAGCTGAAGAGTGAAATATAGCCACAGTCTCACTAATTTCACGCAGAGAATTTAGGACCTGCATAAACCAGAAGTTCCTGTGTGATTCAGTTCTGCACTTAGGCAAGCAAAGTTGACGGTCTGCCTGGTGTTATGGGCAACTGGATCGACTGGAATAAATTACGAAAACGTAGAAAATTACCGAAATATTTGTGTATGAAACGAGCATTCACATACCTGAGCATCTATGCCTCTTTGTACGAAACAGTCCGGCTCCATGGCTAAATGGTTAGCGTGCTGGCCTTTAATCACAAGGGTCCCGGGTTCGATTCCCGGCAAGATCGGGAATTTTAACCATCATTGGTTAATTTCTCTGACATGGGGGCTGGGTGTGTGTGTGTCGTCTCCATCATCATTTCATCCTCATCACGACGCGCAGGTCGCCTACGGGAGTCAAATCGAAAGACCTGCACGTGGTGAGCCGAACATGTCCTTGGACACTCCCGGCACTAAAAGCCATACGCCATTTCATTTTGTACGAAACAGGCCATAATCTACCGATGACAGCTTTGTACACAAACACTTCGCCATGATCTCTTATGAAGTTCGCTTTTCCTATTTATAGAAGGTACATGGCTTGTCCTACGATAGATACTTTCCTAAATTATGTCTGAGAATTTGGAGAATCCCGAATATTAAGTTCTACTATGAGAAAGAGTCATTCTATCATTGTAAATTACGTCATTAATATAGAAAATGTCGAGTATTCTGGTGAAAGGTGATAAATATTTATCTCATCTGACTCTAAGATTGTTTCAGCCGGATCATGTTTAGGGTTGCTTGAGCAGCGCTTATTCATTGTGAACAGCATAAATAGTGAAGATTCCTCGGAACATTTCTTACCACACTGACGCAAGAACAGTTGGTTTATCTTCAGTGCGATCGTACGATATCTTACCACCTTTAAAGGTACATAGGCCTACCTGTTTTCACATTCCTCAATAATTGCTATAAACCCATCCCGCAGTCTGTTTACATTTTTGGTGACCGTTTTCCACTGATCATAATTACTTTTTAAATGGTTGAATGGGTGACTATACTTTTAGAAAATAGAATTCAGAGAATTGGGAGAACTGGAGTAAGCGAAGCATTATCTGATTCTGTAATCATTAAGAGGGGAATTCCTCAAGGCAGTATTATTAGACCTTTAGGTTTTCCTATAGATATAAATAATATGAGTATAGAACTGGAATCAAAGGTAAGGCTTTTTGCTGATGATGTTATACTGTATAGAGTAATAAATTTAAAAATTGTGAGTAACTGAAAAACGACCTCGACAATGTTGTGAGATGGTATGATGGTAAACGAGGTTAAAAGTCAGATTGTGAGTTTCACTAATAGGAAAAGTTCTCTCAGTTTCAATTGCGGCAATATAATACATTAATATAAGGGAAGATCTCCTTTGGAGTAATTATACAAAACGGTATTGTAAATAAAGTGTGGCGGCCCCGAGTATTAATATATGTGTATAAACTCATACATGTTTATAAACTCCTTGAACTTTGTTTATGTTTCGAAGACTTCTATATATTGATGTTCTGTGCTTCTAATATTATCTATATTCTCTCTGATTATTATTCATGTTTTTACTATCGTCCCCACGATATGTAGAGTGTTAATTAAACACATAAATACACCATCCCTTTTCCATTATTCATTTAAGTACATAACCATCATCAATAACTACAAAAGGTTACTCATCTCTGCATATGGTTATGAGGGTATTTAGGGGTTGTAGTAGGGGTGTAAAGCAGAGGGCACATAAGTCTCATGTAAGACCCCAACTAGAGTATGCTTCCAGTCTATGGGACCCTCACCAGGATTACTTGATCAAAGAACTGGAAAAAGTCCAAAGAAAAGCAACTTGATTTGTGCTGGGTGCTTTCCGAAAAAATCGTATTGTTATAAATATGTTGCAAAGTTTGGGCTGGGAAGACTTGGGAGAAAGGAAGGGAGCTGCTCGACTAAGTGGCATGTTTCAAGCTGTTAGTGAGAGATGGAGTGGAATGGCATTAGTAGACGAATAAATTTGAGTGGTGATTTTAAAAATAGGAAAGATCGCAATATGAAGGTAAAGTTAGAATTCAAGAGGAACAATTGGGGTAAATATTCGTTTATAGGAAGGTGAGTTAGGGATTGGAAAAATTTACCAAGGGAGATGTTCAATAAATTTTCAAATCCTTTGCAATTATTTAAGAAAGGAGTCGATAAACAAGAGATAAGGAATCTGCCACCTGGGCGACTGCTTTAAACGCAGATAAGTGGTGATTGATTGATTGATTGATTGATTGATTGATTGATTGATTGATTGATTGATTGATTGATTGATTGATTGATTGATTGATTGATTGATTGATTGATTGATTGATTGAAGCAGAATCAGTGATGCCAACTTATAATCGGATTAAGTCGCTAACTTCATAAGAAGTCGCAGAATGTCACTACACGAAGCGATAAAAGTTGTTAGTAATACCACTAAATTTAAACATTATAGGCCTACATTGTTTTTCACATTACAATCATAATAAATTTCAAATTAAATTTACCTATTCTGCATCTGAAAATGCGTAGACATCCTCAAATTCTGCGCTGGTTGAAGGCCATGGTTGTGGTGTGACGACGTTGTGGTGTGAGGACTCTGCTGAATAAGTTGCAATTGTTCCAATCAACTGTATTTTACCTCTTCTGGGAGTTCATATAAATGTCAACATTTCCCAAACAATCTTAGAAAACTTCGAACTGTCAAAATTGCATTTAATATAGCTACATTGAGCCGAATGTGTAACTTTGTTTTAACAATGTTCATGTCACTAAAAATTCGCTCCACCTCAGCTCAGCATTGGAATGCGGTTGGCGTAGCACTGTGAACGCCAGATCACACAGATCGCCAGATTTATTTATATTCGCGGTATCGCGATACTGTCTGCCTTCACTCCAAGAGAGTACTCCATATTCCGAGTTCTTCAATTTTATTTGGTTTATGTTGCGCCATTGGTGAGCAATTGGAAGGATCTCTGTTTCTTCAAAGCCTAAATCCTCTGCTAGTTCTGTAATTACCGTGGGATTTACGTTTTTGAAGTGTTTCTTGTACACTCAGCATACACGTTTTTTCAAGTACCGGTACTTTAAGATTTGATGGAAATCTTTGTTGTAAAACCTCACAGAGCTTCACAGCGACCCTAATACATCTCTCCTCCAGGCATTGTTAGTCTTATATTGTAAGAGATTATTAATTTAATCTCTTTTAAAATGAGTATCCGAGGTATGGTGAAGGATCATAGTGTTTTTCTATGTCCTGAGACAAAACATCAATTCTTGCAGATGGGATCAATATTATTTTACTAAAAGTCTTCAGCAGATTTATGAAAGTTTTCGAAATATTGTTGAGGTCACTTCGTTCTCCTTCGAACACCCAAACAGCGTGCTGAACTTCATCCAACACAGATTTCAGGTACAGTATCTTTTTTATCCATCAAATCTTAAAGTACTTGAAAAAATCTGTTTGTTGAGTTTACAAGAAACACAGAAATTAAAGAACTAGTAGAGGTGTTAGGCTTTGAAGAAATACAGATCGTTCGAATTGTTCAGCAATGGTGCAATATAAACCGAATAAAATGGGAGAATACGAAAGATGGAGTGCTCTTTACGAGGGAAGTCAGCCTATTCTTTCATCATAGTAAATGGAATACAACATTTCAGCAGTGTAACAGTTACGTTTTAATCTAATAAGAGAGAAATGTGATTTTACCTCTTCCCATTGGTCTAAGATTCTTGCGAAAGCCTGTTCAGTGGAAAGCCACCTTGTCGCACTCATTTGTAGTATTTGCAGATGCTTTGCTCCACAATTAATTGTCTCATAAATTTTCTTGTTATGTTCTTGCCTATCTGGTGAAAGACTAAACAAATTATAGGTACCTCCAATCATAAATCCTATATTTCTCACTATATTACTTTCTGATGCGTGGGATACACTAAGCTGTTAAGAATGTCGAACACAATGTATTATAACTAAATTCTGAAGGCCGTATTCCTCTCTTGAAATTTTATGAACACCATCATTAACACAAGTCATTGCTTTAGCATTTCTGTGTCAACTCCTACCATTTCTTTCAGTTCAGTTCCACGCTTTTCTACTAACGAAAATAGCGCATTAACAATCCCCCTTCCATTCGGAAGTGGCTGCCTGGCCGAGGCGGTAAAGGCGTGCTCGGTTCGCCCGGAAGGGCGTGGGTTCGAATCCCCGTCAGGAAGCCGTAAAATTTAAGAAACGAGATTTCCACTTCCGAAGGTGCATATGGCCTTGAGGTTCACTCAGCCTACACCAAAAATGAGTACCAGGTTAATTCCTGGGGGCAAAGGCGGCCGGGCGTAGAGATAACCACTCTACCCCATCACGTGCCGAGGTTAACAATGGTGGAAGCCTTTACCTTCCACTCCTCCAAGGGCCTTCATGGCCTGTATGGAGGTGACTTTGCTTGCATTCGTACATTCTAAGGACCCTAGTTCTAGGAAGGATGACTAACGCACAGCGGCTCCCAAGTATTTTTTTACACTGATGTCAATGAATGAATGAATGAATGATTCAATCAATCAATCAATCAATCAGTTACTCCTGATCTGCATTTAGGGCAGTCGCCCAGGTGGCAGATTCACTATCTGTTGTTTTCCTAGCCTTAAATGTTTGCAAATAAATTGGAAATTTACTGAACATCTCCCTTGGTAAGATTTTCCAAACCCTAACTCCCCTTCCTATAAACCAAGATTTGCCCCAATTTGTCCTCTTGAATTCCAGCTTTGTCTTCATATTGTGATCTGGAGGACTCGTCTATAAGAAGACTGTAATTACCATTGTACCGGGAATACACCTTCTCCGTGTCCGGCTCCATGGCTAAATGGTAAGCGTGCTGGCCTTTGGTCACAGGGGTCCCGGGTTCGATTCCCGGCAGGGTCAGGAATTGTAACCATAATGGTTAATTTCGCTGGCACGGGGGCTGGGTGTATGTGTCATCTTCATCATTATTTCATCCCCATCACGACGCGCAGGTCGCCTACGGAGGTCAAATCAAAAGACCTGCATCTGGCGAGCCGAACTTGTCCTTGGACACTCCCGGCACTAAAAGCCATACGTCATTTCATTATTACCTTCTCCGTCCCGTTTAATTTTGGGGATATTTCTCTAGCCAATTAAAATTGGGGGTGTGTACAGGCAGTCTGCCGATCTCAAGGGAGTTATGGAATTTTCCCCTCTGAGATGTTATAAAAGCTCGGCGCTTTAGGGACGTATTGTCATCTTCATCGCTCCGGTCTAGTGTGTGTGTGTGTGTGTGTGTGTGTGTGTGTGTGCGGCGTAATAAGAAGGCAGGTGCTGCCTGCCATTATCGGAAGGCCCAACTACTCAAGGTAATGGCAGAAAGTTCTTAACATGTGATAGCTCCAGACAGATAACTTGAGGGGAAGGTTTCAAACTTCTTTTCTTAATGTAAAGTTCTAAGTCATTGTTTAAATGTAAATTTTCAGCAAGTCTGAGGACTCTGTTCTAATCTCTACTCGGAAATATGTAATTAAAGGGAATAAAGTGTATTCACCCTCTGTTAATTCCCATTCAACTTGGTATGGGGTGACTAAGATTTTCTAAACCTTTAAATTCTTCACTCTGCTTTGGTTCTTAATATTTCGCATCTAGTCACCCCCTCTGTAGTATAGGCTTAGCCACTGCAACTTCGGACCATAAAAGCCCATTTAGGATTTTAAGCGCTTTTCTGAAAGGAGTGCAAGTGTTTCGCCTGCTAGGTTTTTGTTCGTGGCCGATCGTCTTAAACCCTTTAATTTTACATCAACGCCATTTAGTATGGGCACTCATTGACCCTGGTGTAAAGTGTAACCATTGATAAACGAGTGTGTAACAGACTGTTGAGCAGAAGTGACTGCAAATACTGTTTTGAAAGTTACAATAAATAATTTTGTAAGAAGCTTGTGCCTCTTAGAGGCTGGACTACAGTGACCTTTTGGAGCTCTGTCTGCTAGTAGGCCTACGTAAGTGAGTGGAGCAAATATGCTGTTTAAAAATGGTGTACCTTCAGAGCTACAACGCTCTGTCTGTTAGGTCATCAGCCCAGAGGCTGGTTGGATCCTCAAATAGCACCACCAAAACTTATGCGGTTATAAGGAAACCGCAAAAACCAATGGCAGCACCAAAATGAGGCGTACTAGGCAAGAGGAGGTAGTTTGCCATTGCTTTCCTCACTGGGTCAGAAAGTGCTATTGCAGCACGACTGACCCTATGAGCAACACCTTTCATAACACTCAGATGCACTAGTCGTGCTCTGAATGTCTTTACTCAGCACCATCCATACCCCAGCAGCTTCCATATTGTCACAGCCATGGATGAGACGGGGACTTCGGTGGAAGCTACACTTTACTCTGGCCTGTGCCAAGAGATGGATGCAAAAGTACTGTGTCCATCAAGAAATGGCAGCAGGCAACTACAACGCTCAACCTACGTAAATTATTGTGTCGATTATTTTCTTTATTGTACTGATTTTTGGACTTATTGTCCACTGTTGTTACCTGAGCTGATGAGCTGATCATAATTATATTGTTGTTAATTTAGATTGTTTATCAAATTTTAAAATAAAAAAAAGAAGGAAAGAAATAAAATTTCAAAATTTAGTGCTTTAATTTATGCTCTGGTCATTTCCCTGCCCACCCATAGACCCTATCATCTTCTTACACCTCTGTGAACCACGGAAGCCCCGGAACAACTATTACCTAAACCTTCACGTACTACTTTCACAAGATAGGGTTGTAATACGTTCTTTATTATTTACGTACGCTTTGTACGTTTAGGTCTTTTAATGCACGGGAATCTAAAAAAAGGCAAGACATCACATTTCGCCCAACTGATCGCAAGTTAATCTTCAGCAGTGTTCAATAATGAAAAGGGAGAGCACACTTTCAGCCCTTTTTGTCTATGCTTTATTGTAATACTATGTTTTTTCACGTCACTTACATTACCAGAAAAGGAAGTGGCGGTAAACACAATGGTTGGATCATTGTTCTCTGGTCGCAATCAACTTTTCAATTCGGGAATTAATTCTCACTCAGATTTACAATGTTGAATGTTACTCTTCCTGAACGGCAAATTCATCTCACTTTACGTGTATAAAAGTCGCGTGTAAGTTACAAGTTCCGAAATTAGCCTAATCACTAATACAATTGACAGTTGACACTCGTCCCGCGATTAACGACAAAAAAAAAAAGTCTCACATATCCTTCACACATAAATACTTTACTATCACTAATCTAAAATCTAGGCGGTTAGGAGCGCGCAGCTGTGAGCTCGATTCCAGGAGATAGTGGGTTCGAACCCCACTGTCGGCAGCCCTGAAAATGGTTTTCCGTGGTTTCCCATTTTCTCACCAGGCAAATGCTGGGGCTGTACCCTAATTAAGGCCACGGCCGCTTCCTTCCCATTCCTAGGCCTTCCCTCTCCCATCGTCGCCATAAGACCTATCTGTGTCGGTGCGACGTAAAACAAATAGCAAAAAAAAAAAAAAAAAGAAAGAAAGAAAGTTGACAGTTACAGTTGGTTGGCTACAGCATCAGGGACACCCTTCATGAGAGAATCCTGATGACGTGATGACACGTAGGCGGAAGCACTGCATCGTTGCAGCAAGGTCTAAGAGGATGATAACAAAACAGGACTTCCCGATTTTATTGTGAAAATGATATTTTAAATTGTAATGTAATCAACTAATCAGTTTCTAAAAGTCGAAATGTTGAAGTGGCTAGTTTCGTCATCAAATGGACATTTATTTTAAAAGTCGCTAGGCGCCAAAGTATGTGTATTCTTTGTCGAGAGCCTCCGTGGCTCATGCGGCTGTGCGCCCGCCTCTCACCGCTGGGTTCCGTAGTTCATATCTTGGTCATTCCATGTAAGATTTGTGCTGGACAAAGCGGAGGCGGGACAAGTTTTTCTCCGGGTACTCCGGTTTTCCCTGTCATCTTTCATTGCAGCGACACTCTCCAATATCAATTCATTTCATTCCATCTGTCAGACATTAATCACACTGAGTTACAAAATGAATTTCTTTTCAAGGCTTTTAGTTTTGATGGGTGATTGTAATGTACTTTTGCCTCCTGTTTATGAATCTGAAATCAAATTTTATGAATCACGGAAGGATTTTACAGAATTTCAAATTATTTACTTAATCTATAATATCACTTACAGTTTTGGAATTAAACTCCAGTAAAGTAACTATAACTAACTTAAAATAAAAAGAATCCAGAAAACAATTTATTATTTACCTTGTTTGTGAACATATAAAATTAAATTCTACAAATGGCAAGCCCAGGATACAATTTTCATGACTTAAACTCTCTTCCTTTTGCTGCGGAAGTGTGATCTTCGTGATCGTCTGACGTGTTGCAACTCCGGATTGTCCCTCTTCACAGACCAGCAATAGTCAGCTAACATCACAGCATTCCACCAGCCCTGATAACGTGTTTCTATCTCTTTCATGTCCTGGTGGAACCGCTCCCCATGTTCTTCACTAAAATCTCCTACGTTTTCAGGGAAAAAGTCGAGGTGACTATGAAGGAAATGTAGTTTGATACTCATATTATAACCTAAATTTTTCGTAGCCATCAACATATCTTCTACGATTTTCTTGTAATCTGGGTGCTTCCCGTTCCACAAAAAACCGTTTATCACATTCTTGAAACCTATCCATGCCAATCTTTCCTCAAAGGTCATCAGCGCCTCAAATTGTTCATCTGTCGTAAGGCTCCGTATCTGTGGTCCAACAAAGATTCCTTCTTTTAGTTTCGCATCAGGCAGGAAGGAGAATTTCTGACAGATGTACTTAAAACAGTCACCATCCCTTTACGAACTGTTTCATGATCCCTTGTTTAATATGGAGAGGTGGCAGAATGATTTTTTCTCGTTTCATCAAACATGATCTTATTATATTCTTGTCCCCTGGATCCATGTTGTTCTAGATGGCCATTTCTTTCTAACCCAGTGTGCATCACGTCTACGGCTGTCCCACAGACAGAGGAAACATGGATACTTTGTGTAACCTGACTGTTGTCCAAGAAGCATTCCTATAACTTTTAGATCACCACATAAAATCCATTCGTGCTCTGAATACTTAATTGCCGTTAATAACATTGCAAGGGTTTCATAGTTGTCCTTCAAGACGTAAGAATACGCTACAGGTATCGAACCATACGTATTGGTGATGTATAAGAGTACAGCTTTGATATTGTTTACGGTTCCAATCTATAAATAACCTCCATTCATTCTTGTTGTATGTAATTCCGCATTTTGATACTACTCCCTCAATGTTCTTACAGTAAACAAGAGGACCCTCTTCAGTGAAGTATTCACGAAATTCTTCTTCTCGTGTTCGGTACCAGGAAAATGTTGTACCTGGAGCTAGCAGTCTTTTCTCCTTTAAACGAGAACCCAGCATTTGTGTCAACTCCTTTGAGAGATCCAGATCTCTTACCAAGTCGCTTAGTTCACATTGAGTAAACAACTCTGATTGTAGCTCTTCTGTCCTTATCAAGATTTTATCGCTGTCACTAGAACCAGACGATGATGATGATGACGATGATGATTGCAGGGTTGCTGGTGGGTTACGCACAGGAATGTCAGGTCCATGTGGTACAGGTCTGACTGCTGATTTCAGGTTTGGATATGCAATGCTTTTAATACTTTTCTTGTTATGGCCTTCAACTTTTACCATAAAAAAGTAACAATCATCGGTGTGATTTGTTTGATCTCTCCACACCATCGGAATTCCGAGAGGTAACGACTTCTACTTCCCCTGAGTCCATTTTCTTAATCGCGTAACACACGTATGACACACGCTGTGCGGCGCAAACCATTTGCCTTGGTCACCTAACTTGACACCGAAATATGCCAGGTAAGCTTTCTTTACGAATGAGGTTATGTTCTCTCTTCTCGATTTCAAAGTCAATGAGCCGAAAATGAAACAAAAGGAGTTGGGATTGTTTACACACTGTCGTCTTGAGGAACTCACCATTTGTAGACTGATTTGCACTTGTAATATGTATCAAATAGCTATTTAGAGCACGTTTCCAAACGAAACTAAACCAGTTGCAGTGTTCCTCTGTAAACATAAACATCAGACTATGGATTTTGCCGCAATTGATCGTTTTCGATTACTCTAACGTACATATTTTATCGATCAGTGCACATGGTTACGCGCGAATTAAAAAAAAGGAAAATTACGTAATTACATAAAAACTGTGGGTGTTACAGGAAATCTGATACCATATTTTCAAACAGCTCTAAAAAGTGATCTAAATACATCCATTTTCATGTAAAGCCCGAAAATAATGCCCGAGAGGAGTGCGACAGACTTCGGCAGCCGGCACAATTCCTATCCTCGCCTCTAAATGAGGGTTTAATTCATTCCATTCCCGACTTGGTTAAATGACTGGAAACAGGCTGAGGATTTTCATTTTGAAGTATCTGAAAGTCGCTAGATCTAGCGACGTCGCCCAATGGACAGAAAGAAGCCTTGATACTCAGGAAGAGGTGTGGGAGAATAAACTGAATTATGAAACAAGCATAGCTCCCTTAAAAGGATCTGGGTAAACTCCTGAAGCATTCGGTAGGATTTTACGGTTTAAGTGCGAGCAACCTGTCGGTGGATTTTCTGACACGCAAAGAATATTCTCTCAATTGAATTCAAACAGCCCACTAGATCGGAAACCAGCAACAAGGACATACGGCTATCATACCCAGAGTGACGTAAAAACAACGTCCATAATATCTAATATGAAGAAAAGGAAAAAGAAGGTACAGTGGTGTTGGGGATGTGTGAGAAATGAGATGCACAGGGTGGAGATAAATCTTCGCCACCGGAAGAGCAATATTTCGCAAGTGCCTGCGTCACCTTCCTCATTTCTTCCGCCACAGCACGCCTCATCGCTCTAGGCTCAGTCAAGTGCTCTGTTTCGAGTCAAGCGTCGCACTCCAGGTCTGGGGAATGTTGGCATTACAAAGGAATGTGCGGCCTGGGCTGTGTCGTGCTGAGCTACCGTAGATATTAATCAAGTACGACATGAGTGCGGGGAGGTCATAAACATTACACTGAAGGAACGCTCGTGCTATCGGTGGCTAATATCCTCTTAGGTAAAACCATAGCCTTCATCTACATTTTCTCATGTCGCAAAATCTGTCCCAGTCAGCCAATAAACCTACCAGTTCAATAATGAAGGCTAAGCTCTGATCTTAGTAAGAAAAGGACTAGTGCCAGATATTAGAGTATTTTTCCGTAAGGAATATTATTTCATGAAGTAGTGAGAGTCTATCTCATTACCATAAGTAACCGTAATAGTTATGAGGAGTCATAACCACTCAATCTAGTGAGGCCCGCGACTATACAGGGAGACGTGGTCCCCACAACTTTTTTTTTGCTATTGGCTTTACGTCGCACCGACACAGATATGTCTTACGGCGACGATGGGACAGGAAAGGGCTAGAAGTAGGAAGGATGCGGCCGTGGCCTTAATTAAGGTACAGCCCCAGCATTTACCTGGTGTGAAAATGGGAAACCACGGAAAACCATCTTCAGGGCTGTCGGCAGTGGGGTTCGAACCTACTATCTCCCGAATACTGGATACTGGCCACACTTAAGCGACTGCAGCTATCGAGCTCGGTCCCATAACTATTCATCGTCTGAACAGGTGGTAAACGCTGTTGTATCAGACGACTGTAGGCAGTCGAACCAAGAATTCAGTTTTTTAGTGCGGGCTCGAATCGTCAAAGACTCATCGCGAATAGTGTGCGCAATTGTAAGGTATCGAGACGCCTTCTCTTTTCCAGATGCTTTATCAACGCCAGTTGTATGAAATGATGACGGAAGGAAAGAGGCATGATATTATAATGATGTTTGTCGAAACTATGATGTCGAACTAAACACACATGAGCGCTGGCTAGGTGAGCCATGGCCAGAGGCATAATCCAGGTCTGTAAATATATATTTCTTTAATAATATGATTCTGGTGGGCTGGAGATGAAGCAAATGCGTGCATTGTTGCTGAGGAATAGTTCACTGAAGATTCAGTGACAATGACGGGCATACCCCGCGGGGTAGGGAGGCCCGTGGCTTGTGAGGGGCCCATGACTGTTTCTTCAGTAGCTGAAGAGTGATTTTACATATTGATAAAGCTACAGCACACAACACAGTATTATTTGTATTACAGAGGGTTATTCCAAACTTACGCCGTCGTAGTGCAGAGCTTCTTTCATCAATAGGAGTACGGTAGTTATTTCTGAAAGAATGTGGGTTTCCCAACCTGTTCCAATAACAACCATCCCTTGCTGCCACTCACAACAGTCAACAAGGCGTTTGAAGTAATTAGCCAGTTTTGAGAACGGTGTCGTCCCATTTGCGGTCAGTCTCATTTGCGGTCAGCCCCATTTGCGGTCACTCAGCTAGAATACAAAAATAAACTAGTTTTGACGGGTGAGACATTGTCCCATTTGCGATCACTCTTATCAGTGGGGATATGGAATTCCCTACTCAAGGACTGGTGCAGGCAGAAAATAACTGGCGACAGCTGCGTGCTAGGATTCGGATGCTGAAACATTAAATTAATTATGTTTACCGCTTGAGTACGAAGCGTTAATATCGGGACAAGGAGACTAAATAGGACTTATTTGTACCTTTTATTTAGGGTTAGCAGATGGTTATGGGTATAATCAAATGATTTTTGAAATGCAGGACAAAAGCAGGGCGTATTAAACCGTTAAACTTCTTCAAATTCAAAATAAATGTTTTGCTGTAACACTCTACTTCCTCGACATTGCGACCCTTTTTGGGCTGTGTCTTGATTGCGGACAAGGCAAAAACCGTCCAGATTCCGAACAACTAAATATACCCTGTCCAGATTGCGAACAAGAGATTAGTGTTGACGTGGGATACAAAAAAACAGATACAATTTTTAAAACAGTCTCATATGAAATTTTTGTTCTAGTAGTAGTAACATTAACTGGTACATTGGGATGTTTTAGATAACCCAACAATATTTATAAAAATATTTTTCTTATTGAAAATGTTTAATAATTTAGTTTGGGGTAATCTTATGATTTAGAATATCCTTTTTATTGTATAACTTAACTAGAGGGGCATTTGTTTATGGTGGATTAGTGAGAGTTGTATTATTATTATTATTATTATTATTATTATTATTATTATTATTATTATTATTATTATTATTATTATTATTATCATTTTTGCTACTAGGTCTTATGGTGACGATGGGATAGGAAAGGCCTAAGAGTGGGAAGGAAGCGGTCGTGGCCTTAATTAAGGTACAGCCCCAGCATTTGCCTCGTGTGAATATGGGAAACCACGGAAAATCATCTTCAGGGCTGCCGACAGCCGAACCCTTAAGCGGCCTGTTAATGGAATTCGGACGAAACGCTACTCGGGCGCTTCGACACCTCAACACGCGCACAGCTATGAAGATAGGTGTATTTGCTAAAATACGCTCCTTTTGTAGACCATTGGCAGCGTCTGTCTTCGGATCCCATGTAAAAATTATTTGGTGATACATTTAGGGTTACCGAGCGAGTTGGCCGTGCGGTTAGAGGCGCGCATGTGTGAGCTTACATCCGGGAGATAGTGGGTTCGAACCCCAGTGTCAGCAGCCCTGAAGATGGTTTACCGTGATTTCCCAATTTCATAAGAGGCAAATGCTGGGGCTGTACCTTAATTAAGGCCACGTCCGCTTCTTTCCCACTCCTAGCCCTTTCCTATCCCATCGTCGCCATAAGACCTATCGGTGTCGGTACGACGTAAAGCAGATCCTAAAAGTAAAAAAAGTCTTTCTTTCTTTCTTTCTTTCTTTCTTTCTTTCTTTCTTTCTTTCTTTCTTTCCTTCTCTGTTTCTTGATCCGTTTACAGTCCAGGATTGTTTTTTCCCTCGGACTCAGCGAGGGATCCCACCTCTACCGTCTAAAGGGCAGTGTCCTGGAGAGTGAGACTTTGGGTCGGGGGATACAACTGCGGGGGATGACCAGTACCTCGTGTAGGTGGCCTCACCTCCTATGCTGAACAGAGGCTTGTGGGGAGGATGGGAAGATTGCAAGGGATAGACAAGGAAGAGGGAAGGAGGCGGCCGTGGCCTTAAGTTAGGTACCATCGCGGCATTCGCCTGGAGGAGAAGTGGGAAACCACGGAAAACCACTTTGAGGGTGGTTGAGGAGGGAATCGAACCCCCCCTCTACTCAGCTGACCTCCGGAGGCTCTGTGGACCTCGTTCCAGCACTCGTACAATTTTCAAATTTCGTGGCAGACCGGGGATTCGAACTCGGGCCTCCAGGAGTGGCAACTTATCACACTAACCACTACACCACAGAGGCGGACCATGTAGTGTTTATCCGAAATAATTTAAAAAAATCAGCCATAGATCGCCCTTGAGAGGTTTTTTACCTTCTGGCAGAGTAATATGTAACGTCAGGATTACAC
This sequence comes from Anabrus simplex, assembly GCF_040414725.1. NCBI lineage: Eukaryota > Metazoa > Arthropoda > Insecta > Orthoptera > Tettigoniidae > Anabrus > Anabrus simplex. The sequence goes on from NC_090265.1 coordinate 1,064,090,273, forward strand.
TCAAGCAACCTAATTAGCATCAAATCAGAATGTCTGCGCATGATAGTTGAGACCGTACTACTACTGTTATTATTATTTATTTATTTATTTATTTATTTATTTATTTTCCTCAAATTGTAGGTACAATTGAGGGACGGTGAATGGCGAAAGGTCATAGCCCCACATACACGAATGTGCCTCCATCCCCACTTAAAATTACAATATTAAAATATGCAATTATATTCTACATAGTGTGCTTATATACAGTTACTGTATTTCCATAGACATATATTTACATAATATTCACAAGACCTGTTCAACAGTGTACTATTGTTCCAAAGCATACAGTTGTGAATATTTTGCATTAACAGGGGCTGCTTAACTGAGGCGGTAAAGGCGTGCTCCTTTCACGCAAAAGGACATGGTTCGATTCCCCGTCAGGAAGTCGAAAAATGTAGAGGCAAGATGTTCACTTATGGAGAGGCACACTTTGCTGGGATTTATTCAGCTTACACTAAAAGTGAGTACGAAGTAGGTTCTTGGGGGACAACGGCTGCCGGGTATAGAGTTAACAATTTACTCCCGACTTTACGAATAGTAGAAGCCTTTATTTTCCACTATTCCAAGTCCTTCTTGGTCTGAACGGTGATAGATTTGCTTTGCAATATTTTTTATGATGAATGACGCCCCCCCCCCCCCAATGCATTTGGCACTTTCCCATTATACATTAAATAACGCATGATAGATTGTACACGAAGGAGATGAATTAGTAATTTAGGACTGCGTATACTGACCCCAATTCTGTTCGCAATCATGACGACACCCCTATTTGAAGCAATTGTAGCTCATCTCCAACTTAGCAGTAAAATTACACTTCCTTCTCCCCATTCTACAATAAGGGACACTTTTCCTTTTTTTTTTTTTCAAGCTGCTTTACGTCGCACCGACACAGATAGGACTTAATGCTACGATGGGATAGGAAAGGCCTAGGAATGGGAAGGAAGCGGCCGTGGCCTTAATTAAGGTACAGCCTCAGCATTTGCCTGGTGTGAAAATGGGAAACCACGGAAAACCATCTTCAGCGCTGCCAACAGTGAGGTTCGAACCCTCTATCTCCCGGGTACAAGCTCACAGCTGCGTGCCCCTAACCGCACGGCGAACTTGCCAAGTGGAAGTGATTTTCAGATTTTTATTTTATTTTTATTTTGATAGAGCTATCCAAGACTCACGATTTGAAACCTTTTTGGGCCTTTTAGCTCTTTAACTTTCGGCACAATTGAGTAAATTGCTGCATTTTACGTTTTTCGTAGTACTTTGTACGCTAGGAAATGTTTTCAATATTAATTAGTTAGAAGACGTAAAATCAATCACATTATATTCGTGGGAATAGAACTACGGGGAGGGGTTGGGAGAATCCCTGAGTCTAGCCTAATTAGCAGTCTCCCTGCTGCATGGACGTTGGAAAACCCCAACAGGCTGCTGATAACTTTAAAGTGATCGCAAATGGGACACGAACGGGTCTTTCTTCGCATTCTGTTTTTCTTCCGAACTGGAAGTGACCGCAAATGGGACAAATTTTGCTGTGACCGCAAATGGGACTGACCGCAAATGGGACACAACCTTGAGAACCCAGTAGCCAGCGAAGATGCGATAACGAAAACATCTCCCTTATCTAAATTCTAAATACTGAAGTTTAGAGCCTGTTTATAATACTCGGCAGTCAGTGTAGCTAAGTAGGCTTACGGTGGACGGTTGAGTTGTAAATAATAGTAAATTATTTCGTCCTGGGAACGAGATCATTTCTGAATATTGTGATGGTCAGCGTGTTTTGGTTCCAATAATTGTAATATACGTTTGTGTCTGTATTATTGTAATTCCTTCGGATTTGAAAATTAAATTAGGGGTCTATATAATTATTATTAGGCCTATTATTATTATTATTATTGTTATTATTATCATCGTTGTTCATTGTAATAATATACAACCCTGTACTACGAAAAACACTAGCAAGCCGGGGGATGGCGGGGGGCGGGGGGCGGGGGGCGGGGGGCGAGCTTCTTAGCGCCGCTACAGTTCAGTGAAAATTGTAGACGCTAATGAAATTGTACTCTTTGAGACATTACAGAGCTGTGAAGAGCTGTCCGTTTACAGTGTTTGTGCGTGCAGATTTTAATGCGTTGGTTTCAGATCCGATCTCATTAAAACCTTGTAAAGCCCATTCTTGTCAGTTCCAGTGCAGAATCTTTGTCTTTTCCGATAATTAATGTGTATGTGTCATCGGCAAATCCGAGGACTGTGATATATTTCAGACCAGCTGTTATTGACTGACTGTTGTCGTGTGACCTCCGGAGACGCACATGGGTAATCTGCATGACTAGGATTTGTTAAGGTGATGATGAGTTGATGATGATGTAGGGAGAGGGTGGAACCCGGCGTCGCCACATAGCCTTTTCCAGCCGAGGAGTCTACTCAACGCTTAATTCCCCCATCCGACGGACGAATCACGATCAACAGCGTCATATGCCCTCACTCCATATGAATACTGCGGTGAACTTTTGGAACTGATTATAAATTGTATACAACCACACTCCTACACTGCCGGCTAACAATGTGATGGTGGAAAGTTCTACCACCAACGGGACTCGAACCGGATAACCATGATAAAGACTGGGTGCCTTAACGATCATGGCCACCAGGCAGGCTACCAGCTCTAAATAAAAACCCGTGTTTGATTTCTAGAGTTTCTTCAGAGAGCTCGTTGGGAATGTGGTTTGTAGCTAAGTCATATAGAATGGACGAAAGAGGTGAACAACGTCGTGGGTGAACTTTTCATTACGCCTCTTAATAATTCAATGCCGGTCCCGTGGTGTAGGTGTAGCGTGCCTGCCTCTTACCCGGAGGCCCCGGGTTCGATTCCCGGCCAGGTCAGCGATTTTTACCTGGATCTGAAGGCTGTTTCGAGGTCCACTCAGCCTACGTGATTATAATTTAGGAGCTATCTGACGGTGAGTTAGCGGCCCCGGTTTAAAAAGCCAAGAATAACGGCCGAGACGATTCGTCGTGCTGACCACACGATACCTCGTAATCTGCAGGCCTTCGGGCTGAACAGCGGTCACTCGGTAGGCCAAGGCCCTTCAGGGCTGTAGTGCCATGGGTTCTCAATTATTCAATGGGCTTTGTTGAATGATTAACTTCGATGTTTGTCTTATTTCGTCCTTGTAATGATATACTGTTCATTTGGAAGGAAGGGTGGAGTTTTCCAAAGTTTTCTTAAGATGTTCGTGGTCATTGTAGTCAAAGGCTTTACGAATATCAAGAATGACGACTGTTACATAGGATTTAGTATCTTTGGCATACTTTAAAATCGACTGCATCACTGCCGTATTTAGACGAGTGCTTGCTTAATATGCATGGGATGAGACGAATTCACGTAATTCTCGATCGAGGACTTGTTCGAAAAATCCTCCTAACGATCGAACAGATGGTGACTGACTGGCCGCAAGTTATGAGAAACCTTCTCATTTCCTGCTTTGTGAATGATGACATTCTTGTAGAAATGAAAACTATGGGCTGATTGCAGAAACGATGACTAGTTTTAAGTCTTAGACATCGTCTACCTAAACAACGTCTAAATCATTCACGATCTTCCATTGCATAAACAATGTTCAGTCGATGTTTAACTAGACATCCCTTAAAGTTTCAATTTTGGTTTGAAAATGGAGACAGAAGTATCTTTCACGCAACTCTTTGCTTGTCGCAACCAATGAAATTCGTCGGTGCGCGCGCCGAACGCCAGTCAGCTGTTTGTCTTCCTACACATTACTCAAAAATGGCTGAGCATGACCTGCCCGCAGATAAGAGTAAATTAAATCTCATAATATTATCGACACTAAAGCGACGCGCCATCGTACGGAGAAGTGTAGCTTTCATTATAGCGTTGTTACAGTGAGTGTAATTTACTCACAAATACAGTAGCTTCGACGAAGAGAAGATGAAGCAATAGTAATGTGTAACCGAGTGTGTTGTACGGGCCTTATAGATGTAGCTTGCATTCTGGAGATCGTAGTTTCGAAACGCATCATCGGCAGCCGTGAAGATTGTTTTCCGTAGTTCCCTATTTTTACACCAGGCAAATACTAGGGCTGTTATGGCCACGGCTCTTCTTCCCCAGTCCTCTTTAAACGATAATCACCACCACTTGCTTTTTCCTATCTGACAGTTGCCGAAAACCTATGCGATTATATATATAAAAATCCCATACAACCTACTTTTTAGTTTTCACTATTACCGGTATGTGTGTTTACTTGGCAGTAAATATAGTGAATCTCTCCCGGTTGATGTATATGACAGCCCTCAGACGATCGGGACACGTAATTCTGATATGTATGTAGTCGAAGTGACCTATAATTCCATGGAAATTACCCCATGTATATAATAAAATATATCAATTGCCAAGAATTGTATTCAAGTTGACAGTTACCGGACTGTCACTTTGTCAGTCTCAAGAAACAAGTCTCTCGTAAAGCAAAACCTTATTTTATGATTATTTCCCCGTGCATGTTAAACGAATTGCTGCGATTTAGCAGCGGGCGACCCACAGAGAGGCCGTCGGACTAACCTTTCTTCCCGAAATCGTCTCAACATGATAATACAAATTACATATTTCACGGTACATAACCTCTGACTGTAATTAACTCCTGTCATTTGAGGTTAAACAGTGCTCTCGGCAGTGTTTAAACATGACCGGTGGAACATCGGTTTTAGACAGTGTCTAAGTGATAAATAACGTCTCTGCAATGCGGCAGCCATACTTAAGCATTGTTTAACCGTAGACATCGTCTAAATGCCGTTTCTGCAATCGGCCCTATAAGTCTGGGAATGTGTCCCTTCTAATGACTCGCATTAAAACGTCGTCAGGACCAGGACATCAATTTCAATGTTTTTAATACCCGAACTAATAAATTGCTTGGGTAATGAAATGAAATGCTGTATGGCTTTTAGTGCCGGGAGTGTCTGAGGACATGTTTGGCTGGCCAGGTGCAGGTCTTTTGATTTGACACCCGTAGGCGACCACGCGCATCTTGGTGAGGACGAAATAATGAAGACGACACGTACACTCAGTCCTCCCCATGCCAGGAAAATTAACCAATGATGGTTAAAATTCCCGACCCTGCCGGGAATCGAATCCATGACCCCTGTGACGAAAGGCCAGCACGCTAACCATTTAGCCATGGAGCCGGACGCTTGGGTAATGATGAACGGACAAGTTTCATACAAGGCAATTCTTTACAGATCGGTAACTGGTCTAGGATGCCCTGGTAGCCATGATCATTAAGGCGTAGAAATCTGACACGGTGGTAGCCAGTTTGAGTCCCGTTGGTCGAAAAAAATCACAATCAGAATGTTGACCGGCAGGGAAGGAGAGGTGGTGGTATACAATTTCTAATCACTAGCTTGCGTCCCAAAAGCCTGAATTAAATTCCAAACCTCTCCACAGTGCGCATATGGAGTGAGGGTATATGACGCTGTTGATGGTGATTCGTCCATCGGATGGAGACGTTAAGCCCTTAGTGCTATTCGGCAGGAGTAGGCTATATGTCGGCACCGGGTTTCACCCTCTCCCTTCTATTTGGTTTCCGTTCGCGATTTGTGGACTAGAATAGAATAGAATGGAGTACGCCCATCCCCTAGTTCCGGATTCCGGAATTATGGGAGAGAGTACTCTTTTATTGCAATTTGTTCAATTTGATACATGCTTAACAATTAACATTTTCCTCTTACATTTGTTTACTGTACTGAATAAAATTTGTTTTGTCCTAAACGTTAGCATTGCTATCTTGTCTAGGACAACATGTATCTTACCTTAATTTATATATACACTTAAATTAACGAGAAAAAAACAAAAAACAAACGGATCATTATCAAACAATGTAACTGCTCACCTTGCGGCAAACTAACAAAGGCACACATTTGTGCTTTACAGCAAATAAGTGTGAATACCCACTTTCCAGCGGATACTACATATTATGTGAAACCTTTTCAGGCAAGTCACAAAGCACCTTCACAGGCATTTAAATAACCTTTACAGGTATATCAATCTGTTCCTCTACATGCTTAAATGCCACCATGTACCTTACTATTACTATATTTGACGCACGTGCTTGTTTAACAGTAACAATACTTGTGGTTATTGCTAGTGTCTTTTCGTTTCCTTATGCTATATACTTCTTAAAATCTTATTAACTCATACATTTCTGCTATTTCCGAGATCTCTTGTTGTACAATCATCATATTATCTCTCTGCTGCGCTTGTAACTTTCATTGTCATCACACTTTACTCTAATCTGCACATGCAGAAGTGCTGAGTCAGCACTGGGCTTGAGATAGGTAAGCCTATCTCTTCCTCTCCCTACTCTACTATACTACAGCAGCCAAAACAAACTAATTAACCATCCCGCAGCAAATAAAACAGGCTAACACACAGCAAACGACCTAATTGTAAGGAACTCATTACTGTTAGCATGTTGCTGAATTAAATCTGTTACTTAGCAATATACAATATCTAATATAAATGAACACTGAACAACTACAAGAGAAACATAGTCCTAAACTTATAACTATAGTATTTCCGAGATCTCTTGTTGTACAGTCATCATCGTGCTCATGTATATTACATTTACTATCATTTACCAGTGCTGTTATTACTTTCTGTTATTACTAATCTCATTTTAATTTCTTTCTTCCACATGTTTCTTAGAATACAGAAAAATTTAGCTAGTTTTCCTGGGGTGATCCATTCTCTATTTAACAGTTTGGTTATTGTATAAAATTCTTTCTCTCTTTCTACTTTTAATTTATATTCTTCTCCAAGGTATTTAGTTCTCAGTGCCTCCGTTCCCTTACATGTTCTCAGTAAATGAGCTTCTCCCATTATGTCGTCACAAAATAAACACTGATTTACGTTATGGTTCTCACTTATTCCCTTATTTTTGTATAAACCCAAAAGCCACCACAACACACCTCTTAGTTCCCTATTTGTGATTCTATTTTTTCTTATTGACATATATTGGATAATGCCACAGAATTCTACTAGTGTTCTTTTGGTTTCACATTCTGCTCTGATCGTCTGTTTCTCTATGTCCTTTACTCTAATCGTTAATATTTTAATGAAGCTGTTTTCTTTACCGTTCATCTCCTTATCCCAATATAGCCCCATTCCTATTTTGTCTAGCATACCTTTTACTTTCGATAACCAATAATTCTCATCCAAGTGTCTCATCTGGTGCTGGTAGGCTAGATTTAATATTTCCCTCCCCTCTCCTCTTTTTAATCTTAACCAATATTTTACTATTTTCTTACTTATGTCTGCTTGGATGCTGATATCTCCACATATAGTTCTCACTACACTATTTGCTGCACATTATGGTAGGCCCATTATTATTTTACAGAATTTGTTACTTATGATATCTAGTTCTTTTTTATCAACTTCTATACCCCATATTTCAACCCCATACAGTGCTTTTGATACCACGAGGGCATTAAAAACATTTTTATGTACTTTGTATTGCAAATTAGGCATCTTCTTTTCTAAGGCCTTTATACTTGATAGGGCGGCCACACCTTTTATTTTTGCATGGCGTATCTGTTCCGTCCACAACCCATTCTTTGTTAATATTATTCCTAAATATTCTAATTTATTTACAACTTCCAATTCAACACCATCTAACAGCCATCGCCTTTCATTTCTTTTTAATTTATTTCCTCTTTTGCAAACCATTACTTTTGTTTTTTTGGTATTTATTTTCAAATTCCATGTATTACAGTATTCCACCAATTTTTTGAGGTTACTTTGCATACCTGCTGTTGTTAGTGAGAGCAGCAGGATGTCGTCTGCGAAGACTAGACCGGGGATCTCTTTATTGTATAAGCAAGGGCTAGTATTATTCTCTTCCGCTAGGCATTCTATTACATCATTAATAAAAAGCAAAAACAGTATTGGTGATAGTTTACATCCCTGCTTAAGTCCAATGTTCGAGTGTATCTTTCCTATCATTACATCTTCTTTGACTTTAACTGAACATATTACTTCGGCATATAATTCTTCTATGGCTTTAATCATTTTCATTGACATTCCTATTCCGGCCAGCTTCACAACGACAGCCCGTCTGCTGACTGAATCAAAAGCTTTTTGTAGGTCTATAGCTGCGATGTATAGTCTACCACCTTTCTTTCTTATGTACTTATCCATTAACGTTTTGATTATAAATACATTGTCAGTAGTTCTCATTCTTTTCCTAAATCCTGATTGGTATACCGAGAGAATAGAGTAATCTTCTGCCCATTTCATAATTCTTTTCGCTAAAATCCCAGTGTAGATCTTACTTAGTGAGTCCAACAATGTAATCCCCCTGTAGTTGTTCGTATTCGTTCTTTCTCCCTTTCTTTTGTAGATCGGGCAAATTACTCCTTCCTGCCAAGATCTTGGAATTTTTCTTCCCTCAAATATTTTATTGAATATTTTAGTTATTATTTCAATCATCTGACCGTTGTTACCTATCTCTTTCCAGAATTCATGCGTAATTCCATTAGCAGCACCTGATTTTCCGCCCTTCCCTTTTTTCATTACATCTAGTACCTCGTCTGTGGTTATTATATCGTCTAGTATAGGCAGCGTACACTCCATTTGTCTCAGTATACCAATTTCGTTTCTGTTCTCTACCCATGTGTCCTTACCCCCTAATAACCCCTTAAAATACGTTAACCATTCCTCATTAGATATTTTTATTTGATCATAGCTTTTATAACCCTTACATATTGTGCTAATTTTGTTCCATACTTTCTTTGTTTCATTTTCCTTACAGTACTTTAGTAATATTTTTGATTCTTTGTCCTGCCATTTACTTTTCTTATCGCTTATTAAATCTTTGTATTCTTTCCTCTGGTTACAAAAATCTACTCGTAAGGCCTGAGATCCCTCATTTCTATACCTTTTTAAAGCCTTAATCACTTGATTTTTCTTCTCTTTACACTCCTCCGTATACCATACATTTCTTTTATATTGTCTACTCTTACTCACAACCATTTTTTTACCAGCTACTTCTATTGATCTTTCAAGCATTCTTATTGCCTCATCTAGGTTATTATCCTCTATCATATACTCCATGCCTATTCTCAGAATTTCAAAGGTTTTACCCCTATAGTAATCTCTAAATTGTTCTCTCTTTTCCTCATTCCACCTGTATCTTACTAATTTTCTCTGTTCATAGTTAAAGAATTGTTTGTCTTCTTTATTATCTTCCTCTCTCAGTAGCCGAATAACAACTGGGAAATGATGAGACGCTGTCCAATTTTTTACCTGGATTTCTTTAATAAGAGTTAAAGCCTCTCTAGATGCCAGTACTAGGTCTATAACACTCCCTCCTGGCTCAACTATATATGTTAGGTTGCCTGATTCATCTCCCGGCCATCCCCCATTTAAGATGTACAATTCCTCTATCGCGCATATTTCTAATAATTTCTCTCCATTTTTATTACACTCTTTGTCTTTGCTGCTCCTTTTTTCTATTAATATTTCCCCGATTTCTTTATCGTATAATGGATTATTTAGGCCAACCCTTGCGTTAAAATCCCCCATTGTAATTATTCCTGCTTCTTCATTTAGTAATTTTATCTGATTTACTGCGTCGACGAGTTCTTCAAAGAAATTTTCCTTCTCAAACGGGGACCCCGATGGATGGTTGTAGCCAAAGCCAATAAACATATCTCTCCCCTTTTGATTTCCTTTTTTTGTTTTGACCCAGATCATTTCCTCACATCCTGATTCCCATATCTCCACTTGTTTGCAAATTTCATCTCTTGCGATAACTGTTATCCCTCCTGGGTGACGCCCTTTCGTACTCCTTTTATATTTTGTTTTACTCCAGACCTTAAATCCCGGTATTGTCACATTTTTACTAGGCGGCAACCATGTCTCTACTATCCCAATAATCTCACTCTCTCATTAAATCTATAAATTCATCATTTCCCAGTTTACTTAGTATACTCTCTATGTTGATTAATCCCACTACCCAGTCTAGTTACTTGTTCATAGGTATATCTGCTGCTACCAGGGCCTTGCTTCTCGTTATTCGTGGTTTTTCTATTTGTATAATAGATCCACTTGGGGAACTAATTATTTTCTCCTCTGACCCTCTAGCTTCCTCTGACCTAGTCAATCCTTTCTTTGCCCATATGTCCTTTAAATTTAACGCTGGCTTACGTTTCTTTTCTTCTTTTCTCCCTGCGGTGTCTTGCTTTCTCTGGATCACATCTCCTTCTTGGGTAGATCTCCTGGGTTGGTGATGTCCGGTTTCTGTCGTCACAACATCCAGTTCATTGTCCCTGCTTGGTAGGATTGCACACGTACCTGTTGACTCAGGAGTGCTGGCGTCGCTCACTGTACTGCTGTACTTCCGCTTATCTGACGTATCAGGACAATGCCCTAGCTCACGTAGTTGACCAGCTGTCCATGCCCTGCTCCACGAATCGTCTGATATAATAAGTCTGTTACCACGTATAAAGGCTTTTAGTCCCGAATGCCTAGCTTTTCCTTGATGAAAACGTAGTGTTCGTACATTCTCCATTTTTTCCTTGTCGAGATCTTTCTTTATCCATATCTTCGTGCCTTTCAAGTTTCTGGTGTTTTCCAAAATTTTACGGGCCTTCAAACCAGATACCATGCAGACTTTTACTGGTCTTTTTCCCATATTTCTTCCTAATCTGAAGGCGTTATCAATATCACTATCATTGCACTCTATTTTCAAATTCTCTCTGATTAGAGAGAGTACTCTATCTATCAAGTCATTGGAGTTCTCTCTCCCTGGTTCTGCCAATCCGTAGATTATTATGTTTTTCTTCCTCTCTTCTTTCGACCGTGTTTTTTCTTTTTCCTCGAGTTTCCTTAATTTTTCTTCTACCTCCAGTGCTTTCTTCTTCAAACCATATATTTCATTTTTGTTTTGTAATACACTCTCTTTAATACCCTTCAGTTCTGTATGTATAAATGATTTCAAGTCCTTGAAATCATTTTTCTGTTCTAGTAGCATTTCTTTGGTCTTTTCTGTATGGCATTCTTGCATGACCTCTTTAATCTTCTCAATATCGTCCCATGTCAGTCCTGGGCCAGGGTTCATCTCCACTCCGCCAATCACTAATAGTACCATCACTACAACTAATGACACTACTGTATGAGTGATGTTGATATCGTTTTTCACCGTTTGTAACGACTTCTTCCTACATCGGGCCTGCCATCTGCCTATAGCACATCTGTATTGTTCAATTGACACTCCCATGCTCGCGCACTCCTGTACTTCCCGCACGTTCAGCACTACGGCCGTTCACCTCGCTAGCTGAATTGCAACTGTGATTTGTGGACTATGAGTACCATTGTGGATGTTATTATTATTATTATTATTATTATTATTATTATTATTATTATTATTATTATTATTATTATTATTATTGCGGATATACCGTAGAGCATAGAGGTGTAAGAAGGAGTGGGCATGAATGGGTGGACAGAGATAAGATCAAATCTGCATTTAAAACTCCAAAATTTAAAAATTACAAAGGGAGCTTGAAGCTCCAACGTTACAACTCTTCCAAAGAGCGCCTTCGCACCACACAATTGACTTTCTAGGAGATTATTCTCCAAAACATATTCCAATCTAGCCTCTCCAAGGCACAATCTAAATATTGCATTAGGTCAAATACAAACAGTGTTCACTGTCCTTCTCGCTCGACAGTCTAAGTTACATTTAAATATGAAGTTAAATAAGAATAGTTAACTCTGACGCAGGCAATAAGTGCCCATTCCACATGGCCTTAGAAAAAAGAAAAGGTTAAAGGTATTGGCTGTAAACCAAAATGTTAGGAAGCGAACCCTTACACTCCTTTGCAATTCACTTGAAAATTCTTAAAACCCTACGTGGACTTATGGCCCGAAGTTACAGAGGCTAAGCCTATACTACGGAGGTAACTAGATGGAGAGAAAAATTTTAAATTACAAAGGGAAGAGATAAATTTTAAAGTTTACGAAATCGTAGTCACCCCAATACCAAGTTCAATGGGAATTGAAAGAGGGTTCACACGCTTTATTCCCCAAGTTAGAATAAAACCTCAGACTTGTTCCAAAGTTTACATTGAATGATTGAGTTTTACATTAAACAAGTTTTTGGAAACCTTACCCTGAAATTAACTTTCTGAGACTATTACACGATTAAAAGATATCTCCCATTACCTTGAGCTAGTGGGCTTTCCCGGAGATGGGCAAGGCTTTCCCCCTGCCCGAAAGGTCCCAGCTTTTATAGCGGAGAGGAAGGTTCCAGAATTCTCTGAGTCGAAGCTCTGTACACACCCACAAATCATATTGGTTAATTAAATAAAGATCAAAAATTCTTGATTGGCTAAAATTTTAAGCATGCGGGAAGATATAGAAGTGTTAGTAACCTTAGAACACCAGAAACAATCTACAAACAATTCAGTTTAGAAAACTTACGAATACAAAAATTCTCTTGAAAATTAATTGTCCATCCTCCCACCAGAGTCGACAGTAGAGATATCTGACGATAAACATTCAAACTTCGTCCAATACACGGTTTAAACGCTCAGTTGAAATGCACGGAGAGGGCGTACCTCCGATATTATTATTATTATTATTATTATTATTATTATTATTATTATTATTATTATTATTATTATTAATATTGTTCCGAGGTATCTGTGGAACGGCAGAGGTGAAAGAAGGTGCGGGGGTGAACAGGTCCCAAAATACGAAATTAAAGTTAAGATAAAATTTAACAAGGTTATATTTTCTTTTAAAGATTAAGAAATAACAAATAGAACAGGTACTCAGTAGCCGAATCACAATTCGAAAATGTACAATTACAATAATTACAGGATTTGGGCTCCGAGAACCAGACACATAATTCTTGAGCTATAAGCCCAACTTTACAATATACACAATTCAACAAAGGGGCAGAAGACCCCAATCATGCCCAGGAGCACTTGCTCCCAATTACACCGTGAAGCCTCCTCGAGGCGCGCAGAAACAAAATTTAAGAAAGAGCTACCTGCTCTTAAGTTCGGGCCTATCAAAGGCCACACCAAACAACACTTTCAAGTTGTCCTCGAAGGACATGAAAACAGGGGTAAAAAAAATACCCAACCTACTGAGGCCTATTAAGTAAGGAAACAGGTCAATTATATGGCCTCTAAAATATCAACTTGAGAGGAGGCGTTCTTGCACTCCTAATACATTTTGTTTAAAACCTACTTGGCACTAGGCCGTTAATACAAGGGCTAATCCCATCCTAAAGAGGTGACTTATATGAGAAGACAATTTACATTACGCTAGACTGGAAGAAACAGTTGAGAAAATAAGTTCACCTCAAAGCAATATGAGTGGGAGCTCGAGAGGGTTAAGCACTCTCTATCCCAATTTATAGTTTAAACAGATAGAATTGATACCAAGTGTCTTTACATTTTAAGGGAAAGTTACATGGTAAAAGGCTTCGGACCTGCCCCGAGAGTTAAACTGCTGAGCTAGCAAGAAAAGAAGTTATTAAACGGCCATTACCTTGTGGATGAACTGCTGCCCGAAGAAAGAGGCGCTTCCCGCCCCCTGCTACATACTTTACACACTGAAAGATGTTACTGAAGTGGCGCGGGGACCCGAAAATCAGCAGTTTATATACTCTCGCGGAAAGTTCGAGGCGTTTCAGGAATGAGAACACCCTCCCACAAGAATTTTATTTTCTAGGGTTAAGCAACATATCCAAGTTGAAGAAGATACACCTGATTGGTCATAAATTAATTAAAGAAATTCGGGATTGGCTAAATTCAAACCGGGCGGAAGGAAGGGGTTAATATTGCCAACATACACAATAACTGAAAGAAATTTAACAAAGAACAAACTTATAAACACAAAATTTCTTCAAAAACATAGTTCTTTCACTTCGCACTAGGGTGCATAATTGTATTTCTTCAGAAGTGCCATCTGGAAGAGAATGTCCACACTTCTTACTACAGGCAAAACAAAAATACATCGAAAACGACCCAGTTCAGAAACTTCAAAATTTACAAGTAGTGACATCTTCTGAGAAACTAGAAAATTAACACAGTAGATAAAGTTCAGACTTCCTCCAGTAGAGGAGTTTCAACTGGCGCAAAGTTTGAATTAGCGGCATGGAGGTGTACCACCCGGTACAAATATTATTATTATTATTAGCAGCAGTAGCACCAGCAATATTATGTTATTTCTTAATTCGTAAATTATCCTGGCAGGATACCTAAGTCCATGAAAAGGAATCTATTGCGTTCCATTCTGTACTGTTGAGCTTGAACTCATCTAGATTTGTGTAACGATGTTGTGGGCTGTGTTCTGTTTTATCGAGGGTAGGGGCGGATGGAACTATGTCACATGGTTGCGTTGATTGCGATCTGTTTCTTACATTTTCAGCTTGTTTCTGTAGTGCTACGATAATTTATATATTAGCTTGGAGATGATATATAGTTTTCCGAATCTTTATTTCTCTCTGACGACATTAGTATTTGTCACAGTGCGTATGGGCTTACGTCGAGTCGGATCAAGATCTGGTGGAAGGCATTAAGGTTATAGGTCGTTGTGTTGTACTACGTCGGTAATTAGAACGTTTAGGTTCTTGGGTGATACTACAGTTATCTGACCAAATATTGGTTAAATATGGGTAAGCTTTAAAAAGACGAAGATAAACGGGTTATCAGTGAACTACTGTGAAATAGAATCGCTCATTTAAAAGGCAGAATCAAATGTTTAAAAGAAATTCGTCATAGCAACCAGGGTAAACAACAGGGTATCGCATATTCATTTCATTATCAAAAGAAACGATAAAATCGCACAAAGGCAAAGTACATATAAAATCAGTCACTCATTGAACTTAAATAGGCTAGAAAGTGGTACTAGGACTAGAAATATTTATATAAAAATGAAGCACTTCTGAATGACTGGTCAGCATCATTCACAGCCATACATACCGTATCTATCAAGAAATAGGGACAGGTCGTTTTAGTAGAAATAATAATAATAACAATAATGATAATAATAATAATAATAATAATAATAATAATAATAATAATAATAATAATAATAATAATAATGTATATGCTTGTTTGAAAAATAGTAGTCCCTTTATACGGAGCTATATGACCCGTTCCTCAAGGAATTCAAAGTTATGCATATCTACACCTTGGTTCCACTTCTTGATTCGGGGTCGAATATAAGGTGAGATGAATTTATGTGGCATGATTTTACTTCCGGATCCCCTTCCTGACCCCAAACTCAGTTAAAGAGCAAATGAAGATGACATGGATAATGGCAAATGAAACTGGGCAACGAGGTGGAAGCGATCGGCTGTGGCCTATGAACAAGCACTCTCCCGGTGTTTGTCTGGAAGTGAAAAGGGATAAAATAGATAAACCATTCTCAGGTCAGCAGAGCTTGGCTCCATAGTTTTAGCACGTTAACACGCGCAGCCATTCCACTCCGTGCAAAGAATTCAAAGGTAAAGGTTTAAATTTGTTCAGGTACAATTTGCGGTTGGTAAAACAGTTACAGAAACGTAAAGTTTATTTGGCATCGCCTTTCACATTATAAGGCATTCAAAGATGATCGCCAGATTCGATCACGAATTATTATTTGCGTTATACATCACCGACAGTTTGATAAATAAAACACCAGGTCCTACAGAAGAGCTGACCTCAGCGTCGCACATCGACCTTATATTCCCGAGGTAGCGGATTCGGTCCATGCTGAGGCCAGTGGGACATAAATGTGTTTCAGTGTGATAATACTCAGATACTGCCATTCTGGTGCGTCAAATAACTCCTGCGAGGCAAACTTCTGACAGCCTGGCTGTTACAACGGACAGTAAACAACTGGCATTAGTAATTAGCTGAACTAGAAGTTCTAAATTTTATTGCAGGGTGAGGGTGCAATTTCGTTCGGGTTCACTTTGTATTCGACAATATTACATCAGAGCAGACGTGGGTACAGAGGGACACTTTACGATATAACTGTGACTCGAATACTGAGGTGGTAGTTATTCGAAATGCCGAGTTCGTGCAAGTTCAATGTGTTCACTAGTGTAATTCAGTAATAGCTGATAGCGTGACGTGTTTTGTATATATGTAAAACCAAACAAAACCAAACCCCATGGAACAACAGGCCCAAAGGGCCATGGCCTACCAAGTGACCGCTGCTCAGTCCGAAGGCCTGGAGATTACGAGGTGTCGTGTGGTCAGCACGACGAATCCTCTCGGCCGTTATTCTTGGCTTTCTAGACCGGGGCCGCCATCTCACCGTCAGATGGTTCCTCAATTGTAATCACGTAGGCTGAGTGGACCTCGAACCAGCCCTCAGGACCAGGTAAAAATTCCTGACCTGGCCGGGAATCGAACCTGGGGCCTCCGGGTAAGAGGCAGGCACGCTATCCCTACACCGCGAGGCCGGCATATGTATGTACAGACGAATACAAATACTTGATCTTGATGTGGCTACGATCGCGGTCATTCGGTCACGGCTTCAATGAATTGCCACTGTTAATCATTTCACGCAAAGCAATGGTAGCTTCAGGTTGTGTGGTGGTGACTTACGTTTTAAGAGGAAGTATAAACGGAGCAACCATCCTGTCAACGATAATCAGAAGGAAAATTATGAGTTAATAATAATAATAATAATAATAATAATAATAATAATAATAATAATAATAATAATAATAATACTATTGGTTTTTACGTCATACTAACTTTTACAGTTTTCGGAGATATCGAGTTGCCGGAATTTTGTCCCATAGGACTTCTTTTGCGTGCCAGAAAATCTACCGACACGAGGCTGACGTATGTGAGCACATTCAAATACCACCGGACTAGAGTTCCAGGTCTCCCGTATTTTATGGGCTCGGCCGCATTTTACCCACATTTTCGCCTGTTCCCCGTATTTTCGCCAGGTCTCCCGTACTTTACGGGTTTTCCCGTATTTTACCCATCTCACGTTTTGGGCGTATTTGATAATGTTTCACCCGTGTTTCATATTGTTTTATTTATTTATTTTTTTATGCTAACATTTCCGTATCTCTCAAAGATTATCGTTCCCAAATCAACAATCGATATTTCCAGTTTATCATATTTGAATTCTCTCTTTTTCATGTTGGCAAGCTTGAAGCTTCCGTGATGAAACTTTCGTCTTGGGCTTCGGTAGCGTGTAGACTAGACGAGCAACTCGATCTCAGTTCAGTGTGCAGTTTGTATTGTATTTAGTACATCTCAAGGCCGTAACGAGAACTTGTTTAGGAGGGGGTTAGGATTTCCGGGGGGGAGGGGGGCCTTCAGAAAAACTGTAAGTCCAGTAACAAATTTGTTACTTCCAAATAAATTTTGCAGAAAGAAAAGTTTGAAATAGTTTTCGAACAGTACCTTTTACAGCTCAACGGGTCAAGTAGAAAGGTAAATTCATAGCGGTCTGGTAGGTAGAACAAGATTTAACACGTGCGTTCAGTGCGACACAAAAAATTCTGTCATTTGTAAAAAAAAATGGAGGTAACAATACGTTTCACTGCAAGTATTAAAAATATTTTGGCGACTCGATAACATGAAAATATTTCTATATGTTTATTGATATTGACTTTCATGGTGCAAAATGTATTAAAAACAATCCGTATATCTCACCAAAATCATTATGTTTTCAGTAAATTTGTTAACTATATTCACAGAGGAACATTTAAAGATGGCACAGATTTTACTGGTTAAATGCAATTGTTTATTTTGCACATTGTTTTTTTATAATATTTCTAATTTTTGCTAGCTATTTCAAACCCCGTATATGCTGTTTAAATTTGTCAAGCTGACTTTTATTTCGGAGGAGGTTTTTACCCTCCTAATCTCGCCCCTGGGTACGGCCTTGGTACATCTATTTAACTATCTGTAGGGAATGTGACGACGAGGATCACCCGATGACACTACCAAGGAGGAAGGCTCACTAAATGTGCGTGTATCTGCCCTATTGGGAATTTTTTTGGGTGGGATAAGAAAAAAAACATAAAGCTATTTGTTCTTTATGTAGAAGGAGTAAGAGATTGTTTGCAACATGTATCAACTACAGATAAAGTAATAATTTATTGTATTGCTAGATTGGGAGAGTGCAACTATTATATTAATTTTTTTGTAGTTAAATCGTACGCTTAGGCCTGTATTAACGAAGTAAAAGAATTTATTAAAGCCTGTAAGTTAAAACAAAGTAGTAATATTAAGTCCTTAACTTTTATAGGTCACAGGAACAAAGAGCGAGATGCAACGAGAAGCAGTAATATCTCCAGGTTTTTAAATATCGGCAGCACATCACCTTTAAGTGAGAAAATCATGGCTGCCGAAGTAACTACAATTTACCACACTGTGAGCATAATTTAAGCTATAACAGAATGGACTGCGAAAATAAACTATTTGAAGAAATATTCAGCGATTCTGATGTAGCTTCTAAAGTGGCATGTGGTCGTACAAAAGCGAAACTGATAGTAAAGAAAGTGTTAGCCCCAAAGAGTGTAAAGGATTTTGTGAACATTCTTAGCGATCCATTTAAATTAGAAACATTCTTTTCAATAGTAACAGATGCTTCAAATTGGAAAAACCGCAAAATGTAATATTAAGTCCTTAACTTTTATAGGTAATAAGATATTTTTAACCCTTGGAAGGCGTCCAAAATAAACTTTTAAATTTCATTGAACAAGAAGACGAGACTTCAAATAGTAAATATAATCTACTTAGGTGTTCAATTCAAGTCCATGGTTTTAGTCTTGATAAAGTATCTTCATTTTGTGCAGATATTGTGGTAAACAAAATTCTGAAATGAAAGTATTAACTAATGACGATGCTTGCCTATTAAAAGCAAACTGCTCTAATGACGTTTTACGTAATGGATGTAAACGTGCATGTAAGTCATTGGACATGGATACTGAATTAATAATAATAAAACTGTATGGTCACTTCGCATGTTCAACCAAAAGACGAGATATATTACAGTCGTTATTTACATTTGTTGATTTAGAATGGTCTCAAATATTGAGACATGTACCCACAAGGTGGCTCTCATTCACGTCTGCAATAGACAGAGTGTTATCAAATTGAGAAGCCATTAAATATGAGAAGTGTTCAAGATTGTCCTAAGGTTCTACAAAAATATTTCAATGATGATGAGCCTGAAAAAGATTTCATTCTTGAGGTTTATTTCACAATTTTTTTCTCATATTGGTAACATTCTCTTCCAGACTTCTAAGTTAATAGAAAATCCTAATTTAAGTATCATGGGAACTTTCAGTGCAGTAAGGGCTCTCCTTGATATAATATGCCAAGGAATCAATGATAAATATTTTGGAAGTGCAACACACAAGGTTTTGAATACACTGATCAACCAGAACATTATGACCACCTACCTAATAGCCGGTATGTCCACCCTTGGCACGGATAACAGCGGCGACGCGTCTTAGTATGGAAGCAATGAGGCCTTGGTAGGTCGCTGGAGGGAGATGCCACCACATCTGCACACACAAATCACCTGATTCCCGTATGAGCTCTGACGCCATGTTCAATCACATCCCTGATGTGTTCGATTGGTTTAAGATCTGGCGAGTTGGGGGTCCAGCACATCAATTTCAATTCGCCACTGAGTTCCTGGAACCACTTCATCACACTCCTGGCCTTGTGACATGGCGCATTATCTTGTTGAAAACTGCCACTGCCCTTGGGAAGCATTATCGTCATGAAGAGGTGTACGTGGTCTCCAACCAGTGTACGATACTTCTCGGCGGTCATGGTGCCTTGCACGAGCTCCACTGGATCCAGGGATGCCCACGTGAATGTTCCCCAGAGCATAATTATTGAGTCGCCGCCAGCTTGCCTCCGTCCCGCAGTACAAGTGTCAAGGAGCTGTTCACCTGTAAGACGACGGATTCGCACCCTCCCATCAGCATGATGAAGAATGTATCGGGATGCATCAGGCCTTGCAACGCTCTTCCACTACGCCAACGTCCAGTGACGATGGCAAAGTGCCCATTTTAGTCGTAGTTGCCGATGTCGTGGTGTTAAGATTGCCACATGCTTGGGTCGTCGGCTGCGGAGGTTCATCCATAGGAGTGTTCGGTGCACTGTGTGTTCAGACACACTTGTACTCTGTCCAGCATTGAAGTCTGATGCTAGTTCCGCCAGAGTTCTTTTTTTTTTCTATTTGCTTTACGTCACACCGACACAGATAGGTCTTATGGCGACGATGGGATAGGAAAGGTTTGGAATGGAATGGAAGCGGCCGTGGCCTTAATTAAGCTACAGCCCCAGCATTTGCATGGTGTGAAAATGGGAAACCACGGAAAACCATCTTCAGGGCTGCCGACAGTGGGGTTCGAACCCATTATCTCCCGGATGCAAGCTCACAGCTGCGCGTTCCTAATCGCATGGCCAACTCGCCCGGTCCGCCAGAGTTCGCCGCCTGTCCTGTTTTACTAGTTTGCCCAGCATACGACGTCCGACATCTCTAATGAGGGGTAGCCGCCCAAACCCTCGACGTTTGGACGTGGTTTCTCATTGGTTTTGCTGCTTGTTGAAGACACTCACCACAACACTCTTCGAACACCCGAGAGTCGTGCAGTTTCCGAAATGTTCGTGCCGAGCCTGCAGGCGATTACAAGCTGCCCTCGGTCGAACTCAAGATAGATTGCGCGTCTTCTCACACTACACACGGACAGCACGCTCACTGATACTACATGCACCGTGCGTGTCTTACTAGCAGTCATTCCTTGTCCGGTTACGCTGCTATAGCCTGGACGGTTTTATATCAGTAGTAGGTAGGTGGTCATAATGTTCTGGCTGATTAGTGTATGTTAGGTAGTAACATTAAGAAAGTGACAGAAAATCATTTTCATTGAATTCTGTAACACTTTGCACTCTTACGCACTTCAATATTGCACAAAATATGCCTATTAATATTTTAATATTTTTCAGTGAATTACAGGGTATTTTGAACATGTTTAAATTTGAGCTGAATGAAGATGAAATGTATGATAAATACTGTAATGTCAGATACATTTTTAAGTGTAACGTTAATCTTGTTCGTATTTTTTGCCAGAAATGGGTAGCTGTTTTTTAATGTAAAAACAAAGGAATTAATTTGCCAAATTTGAAAAAAAGTGTTGCGTTGTAATGAGCATTCCAGTATCCAATGCTCATACTGAAAGGGTGTTTTCATTGATGACTAACAAATGGACTGATGTAAGAAACAGATTTTCTGTTGAATTTATTAAGGCTGAATTACAAATCCTTACAAATTTCAACTTTTCTTGTAGAGAGTTTTTCAAATATGTAATAGATGATGTCAAATTTTTGAATGAGTGCAAACCAAATGGTAAATAGGAATAGAGCTATGGTCCGATGAAAGTTGTTGTAATTAAATGTTTGATAAATATAAATAGTGCTATAATGCTAATGTTGTTTTACTTAAATATTTTTAATTACCATGCACAATGACGAATTTTCTCTAATTTTCAGCCTATTTTGTAAAAAGAGTTTCAATGTGTAAACGTTTCCGTAAACATTCATCATTGGCTGCTTCTAAATTTTACAAGGTGTCGAATGCGGTAAGGTCTGGTATGCAGTGGAGAGTCGGGATAAGGTGCTGTAAAGAAACTGGTAGCTAGAGCAGATACCGAGTTTTAGTCAGTGTTTCTGGAGGACTACAAAGCAAGTGGTAAGTATTAATAGACCTAGTGCTATGATATTGAATTTTTATAACTTTCGTGTACAGTTGTACAAATAACGTCCTCCTAAAGGTAAATAAAACATGTCGATAATGTCACGATGGGACTATTTTGGCCATCATTTCCAAAATCCCACGTATTTTTTAGCTTGAAAACGTAGCAACCCGACACCGGACTGAGCCAGGGTCGAACCAGTCAAGTAGGGCTTCGAAGGCCAGCGCTCTACCGTCTGAGCCACTCAGCCCGGCATATGAAAGAGCTCTCATCACACAAAAAACGTACGTATCGAAGAAAGGTACAGAAGGGCCACGAAGGGCGTGAAAATGAAAGATTCTCTTGGCCTAGTAATTCTAATACCATCGGTTTCGGAAGAGACTGTTTACCGAAAGAGGTCATATGGATAAATGAAAGTGAGGAGCCTAGCGCAAGTAAACGGAAACATTGACATACTCCGTGGATGCCTACTTAAGTTAAACTACCGAGCGAGTTGGCTGTGCGGTTAGGGGCACGCAGCTGTGAGCTTGCATTAGGGAGATAGTTGGTTAAACCCCACTGCCGCCAGCCCTGAAGAACGTTTTCCGTCGTTTTGCATTTTTACACCAGGCAAATGCTGGGGCTGTACCTTACTTAAGGCTACGATCGCTTCCTTCCCAACCCTACCCCTTTCCTGTCCCATCGTCGCTATAAGATCTATCTCTGTCAGAGCGACGTAAACTCAAACGTTAAACTTGAGAGACACTGTTGGTTAGCCGTTTTAGCATCGTCTCACAATAAAAGGAAATAATACCACTCCCAACAACTAACTACTTCTCAGCTTGTAGCGCTTGTGAATAACTTCAGCAACTTCAATAAATTGCTCTGCCACACACGCTCATTCCTGATAGATGCGTTCCTACCGGAAGGATATACAAGCATTACTTGTCTTCGTGATTTCAATGAGCTCACTGCTGTTCCAACTTCCTCGTCTTACCAACTTCTAACTAAAGCCTTGGTGTAGAAAAAAAGTATCGGAGATTTTAGAGAAACTTGTGCAAGAAATATAGCGGAAGAAAATCGCTGACGGGATGTATCTTTGGGATATTTACTCCAAATCCCGATGCAAGGAATATGTAATAGCTTAATGTTAAAGAAGTCTTTCATGTACAGTTTGGCGAGGAATTTCTTTCTCATAAGCCTATGTTATAAAACATTAGTACGGGTGGCAGGCAGATCCGATATTTGATTTATAGCTTCAGAAAAAAGGTGTTTGTAATAACAAACGTACAAGGTTATTCGGCTAAGATGTCTACTTCAAATAACACGATATTGATGTTATATTTTCACTTTCAGTAATTTTACCAAGGGGCTCATAGTTAACCATTCTTTTTACAAGTTGTCTCACCAACACAGATACTATATATCTTCCCCCTCGTGTGTGCTTCTACAATTGTAGGGGGCTAACCCTGGTTACCCTCTTCAATTGAAGATCCTCTTCGCGGTGAGGGGGACTAGTAGCTCCTTTCTTGCGATGCCGAATGGAGCCCTATTGGGTAACCATTCGGCATACAAGGAGGAGGAAGCTAAAGCACCGCCCAACCCTAAGGTGTAACGCGACCCGTGCCGATGGGGTGCATGGCACATGGGAGATGTGCCTTGAACGGAGCCTTTGAGATACTTGGCGACCTCTCGAAGTAAGTAGCCTTACCCAGGTATGCGGGGCTCTGCCTGGGCGGACATATATTTCCCTAGCTACTCGTGGGACCTACATGAGTTCCGTAGCCACCCATAAACCGGAGAGCTCTTCTGGGGCCTCCGAGAGAAATACCAGCACAACAACAACCGAAGGGGACTCTTCGGAGATACCCTCGGACAGTTCGACTTCAACAATTAGAGGGCTCACTCAAGAGGTGGGCAATCTGCAGGTGAAGAAGAAGAAGAAACAGCGCTCTGGTGCTGAAAAGAGGAGATACAAGAAGGCCTTAAAGGCCCGGGAGCAGGCCAAAGAAGGCCTAACTCCTGGGGCTGAGGGGACTTCTACTACCACAACAGCGACAACAGTAGAGGGATCCAATGGGCACAAGAGGCGGGACCCTGAAAAGGGCTCTGCTTCTAGGGCACAGAGGACCCCACCCACTAAGATGCCAGCGGGGAAACGACTTCTGTCGGGGGCAACCCCAGAAGAAGATCGGCAGACCCGCAAGAGACCCAAAGTGGAGTACGCCAGGATAGCTAAAGCTGGGATCAGGATGGCCATAGTACCTGTGGGATATCCTGACCAGCAGCTATCCGAGAAACAGGTGGAAGCTGTGGAAGAGGCTATCACCAATCTGATAGACGAGCTTCCGGAGCAGGGGCCCATGAAGCCTCAGTTCCTGGACTGCTATCTGTCAAGGGGTGCGGCCGTCATCATAGCGGAGAACAATGAAACTGTAGCATGGCTTTCTAGCCTCGTTACAGGTATACAACCGTGGGAAGGAGCCAGGCTCACAATTGTGGGCATGGACAAACTCCTTTCCTACAAGAGAGTCATGGTCTGGATACCAGGACAACCAAAGGACAATAACGTCCTTTTGGGAAGAATGGCACGCCAGAACCATGGCTTAAATCCCGCCAGCTGGAGGGTCTACGACCGCAAGGAGGAGAAGAGAGGCGTCCGCCTTGTGGTCAGCATGGACTCCAGGGATGTGGAGAAAGTGGTGGGGAAGAAGATCTTCTGCGGGGTGCATGTGGCTACCTTCACATTAGTGGAGGGCAAGCGTGACAAGCAGAGGACCAACCCCACCACAGATAAAACCGAGACCAGCAGGGGCGAAGAGCTGGAGCCCGGACAGGAACTGGGGCCAGCCAAACCCCAGGATCCATCGCGGGAGACGGAGCTGCAAGTTCCGGAGACCGCATAAGGTAAAGTATTCTATGAAAGTAAAGAATGATTACTTTCATACAAGCAAATATACAACATTGTATAGCGGCCTCTAGGGTACTTAATAGAAGTATCCAGAAAGGCGGGTTTTCGGTCGCCCTGATACAAGAACCCTGGCTTAGACAGGGACATATCATGGGACTAAATTGTGCAGGTTTCACTCTATTCAGTGGAATAGCAGAGGAGAAGCCTAGAGCATGTATACTAGTTAAGGATCATAACGCTTGGGCTATACCGGGTTTCATTACTAGAGACCTAGTAGCAGTCCTAATGAGATATGAAGAGGGCGGACAGCCAAGAGACTTGGTTGTCTGTTCTGCTTATTTCCCAGGAGACTCTGAATCTCCACCCCCGCCGGAGGAGTTCAAGAGACTGGTGATATACTGTAGGAAACAAGGATTAAACCTCGTAGTAGGATGTGATGCCAATGCTCATCATAGCATTTGGGGAAGTAAAAATACAAACCGAAGGGGAGAGCACCTCATAGAATTTCTATGTACAACTGATCTTGAGATCATGAATATTGGTGATACCCCTACCTTCATTAATAATAGGAGCGAAGGGATCATAGATCTTACCCTGGGTTCCATGGGAATCATGCAGGAATTTAAAGACTGGAAGGTCTCTCTGGAGCCTTCCTTGTCAGATCATAGACACATTGTGTTTTATATGGAGGGCTCCATCGAGATCCCGTCTTACAGAAACCCTAGACGAACCGATTGGATATCTTTTAGGGAGGACGTGAGGAGGGGACTGGAGGGAGGACCCTCAAATATAATTAAAAACAAAGAGGAGCTGGAGCTCAGTGTGAGTTTTCTCACACGGACACTGGTTACCTCTTATGAATTAAACTGCCCTATTGTTAAGGCAAAAAGAGTAACAGGAAGCTTCAAGTGGAATAGTTATCTTGAACACCTGAGGAGAAATACACGAAGGCTCTGGAATAAATACAGGGAACTTCAGGATCAAGAAAGCCTAGATTCTTACAAAGAATCACAAAGAAGGTATAAGTCAGAAGTCAAGAAGGCTTCTAGGAAATCTTGGAGACAATTTTGTGACTCCATTGAAAGCCAACATGAAGCGGCAAGGCTTCATAAAATTTTAACCTTGGATAGAAGGGCAAGGCTGGGCTCATTGGAGACTCCTTCTGGTGGATACACATCCACAGAGGGGGAGACCCTGAGCTTACTGCTTGATGCCCACTTTCCAGGTTCGGTAATCACGAATAGTGAGGTAGAATCGAGCGGATCCTTCAGACCGATAAAAGTGGCTGGAGGGAAGCCGCAGAGATTGTTACCCCAAGAAGGGTTAAGTGGGCATTAGAATCCTTTGCCCCTTACAAAAGCCCAGGTGTGGATGGGATCTTCCCGGCGCTTCTTCAGGAGGCGGGGGGGGGGGTCCTTATACCATACCTGGTCAGAATCTTTAGAGCCTGTCTCACTATGGGGTACGTGTACTCCTTGTGGCGTCAGGCGAAGGTGGTATTTATACCTAAACCCGGAAGGTCTTCATATACTAGACCTAAGGATTATAGACCCATTAGTCTAACGTCTTTTCTACTTAAGACCTTGGAAAGACTGGTGGATAGACATATCAGGGAGAAAGTATTAAGAGACTTTCCCCTGCATTCTCATCAACATGCATATCAACCAGGGAAGTCGGTTGAGACGGCACTACACCAGCTGGTTTCTAGGCTGGAGAGTGCCTTGGATCAGCAACAACTTGCTATGGTTGTATTCCTAGATATAGAAGGGGCCTTTAATTATACATCTTTGGGCTCCATAGAACGTAGTCTAGAGAGAAGAGGAGTGAGAAGTATGCTCATAAAATGGATTATGGCCTCACTGCAGGGCCGTCAAGTTCTGTTTACTCTCAACGCTGTAATGTTGAGAGCTAATATAGACAGGGGGTGTCCACAGGGAGGAGTATTATCACCAACATTATGGTGTCTGGTAGTGGACGAACTACTTACCAGGTTAAATGTTGGAGGAATATACGCCCAAGGCTATGCAGACGACATAAGCCTGATGGCGGTAGGAAATTTCCCCAGTACGGTTTCCGAACTCGTACAGAACTCTCTACGTAGGGTGGAAAGATGGTGTCACGAGACAGACTTGTCGGTTAATCCCGATAAGACGGAGCTCGTGGTATTTACCAGGAGGAGGAGGCTAGACGGACTGTCAGAGCCTTTCCTATTCGGAAAAAAATTAGTTAAGACAACCTCGGTTAAGTACCTAGGGGTAATCCTTGAGGCAAGACTGAGTTGGAAGAAACATATAGATCATAAGGTGGATAAGGCTCGCAAGATTATGTGGGCCTGTCGCAGGGCCGTCGGGAAGACTTGGGGCCTAAGACCTAGGGTGGTCCAGTGGCTCTATATCTCCATTGTACGGCCCACGATCACCTATGCATCTATAGTCTGGTGGCCAGGCTCAGAGAGTAAAACTGTGAGCACCAAGTTAAACAGTGTCCAAAGACTTGCGTGTCTAGGAATAACAGGGGCACTGGATACTACACCATTATGTGCAATGGAGGCCATCCTAGCTTTTCCCCCCTTACATTTATATGTTAAGGTAATAGCGGGAATGAGTGCCTATCGCCTTTGGTCACTCGGAGGATGGTCCTTCAAAAACCCGAATAGAGGTCATGCCTCTATTCTTACAAGGCTTCACCAGACTTGCCCTGTGACAATGATGATCGGGGATCTGATGAAGCCTAGCTTTAATTTGAATTATAAATTCACAGTGGTGATACCCACAAGGGAGGAGTGGGCTGCGGACGCTGGGGCCCGTCTTAAGTCTGGGGGCTGTACATGGTACACAGATGGCTCGCGGACGGAGGCGGGCACAGGCGCCGGGGTCTGGGGGCCTAAGACAAGGCTCTCCCTTCCTATGGGTAAATATGCTACTGTTTTCCAGGCTGAAGTATACGCAATACTAGCCTGTGCTTTAAATATATGGAAAATGCCTGGACACAGAAGACACATCACTATATGTAGTGATAGCCAGGCAGCGTTAAAAGCACTATGTGCAGTTAAAACAACATCAAAACTGGTATGGGAATGCCAAAGGATGTTAGATCAGCTGTGTGAGTTTAGCTCAGTTACCTTATTATGGGTTCCTGGGCACACAGGAATCAGTGGAAATGAAGAAGCTGACAAACTAGCGAAACAGGGCTCAATGGGTTCCTTCACAGGACCAGAGCCCTTCCTGGGAGTGTCACTCCGAAGTGTGAGACTGGCAATATCCCAATGGATAAACCAGTCTCACCTAGATATTTGGAAGAGGTTAACCATAGCAAGACAGGCACGTGAACTTATCAAAGGGCCTAGTCAAAGCTATAAAAAGGTCCTAATGAATTTGAATAGGACCAGAATGAGAATGGTAGTTGGACTGTTAACAGGCCACAATACCTTACAGAGACACCTACACATCATGAAAATCACCCAGGATCCGATGTGTAGAAGATGCGGCAAGGAGGAGGAGACCTCCGCGCATGTGTTATGTCAGTGCGAGGCTTTTGCAAGCACTAGACATCGATACCTGGGCTCACATTTTGTGAGCCTGGAGGACATCAGGAACGCCAAAATCCGGACACTAGTATCCTTTATAGGAGCACTAGGTCTGGACTAGGCAAACCCGTTCAAGGGGCACAAAGGGTCTTCATAGACCTACGTGTGGAGCTCTGCAAAAACAGGGCTCACCCATTTCTTATCTATCTATCTACTATATATCTTAAGGCGACAATGGGACAGGAAAGGGTCTGGAGTGTGAAGCGGCCGTCGCCTTAATTAAGGTACAGCCCCAGCATTTGCCTGGTGTGAAAAATGGGAACCACGGAAAAACATATTCAGTGCTGTCGACAGAGGGGTTCGAACCTACTATCTCCCGAATACTGGATACTGGCTGCACTTAAGCGTCTGCAGCTATCGAGCTCCGCAGTACTTATCCAAGGTATCAATATCTCCTGAGATAACTACTAACTACGCTGTTGTATACACCTACCTTTAAACTTACGGATATTACAAATCCAGTGATTTGATTACTTTGTAACTCGGACAAGTACTTCTCGAAAAAATGGAATGTATTCAAACGAACTTCATTTTCCGGCCGTCGGCGTCCTGTTCGATTGAATCACAAACCAGGCGGCTAAAAGATGCTCTATATATGAAACATGAGCTCAGTGGTGGCCCGTGAAGCTTCGTTTGGCGGAGGACCGGGCGGGGGGGGGCGAAGGGTCATTTTATGGTTTAAATTCAGACACGGATAATGCAAACCTCAGATAGAAAGGAAACCCCATAGCTTAACAGTCCTGAAGGGCCATGGCCTACCAGGCGACCGCTGTTCCACCCGAAGGTCTGCAGATTACGGGGTGTCGTGTGGTTAGCACGACGAATCTTCTGGGCCGTTATACTTGGCATTGCCGGGACGAACGGCTCGGACGGTTGAGGCGCTGGCCTTCTGACCCCAACGTGGCAGGTTCGATCCTGGCTCAGTCCGGTGGTATTTGAAGGTGCTCAAATACGTCGGCCTCGTATCGGTAGATTTACTGGCACGTAAAAGAACTCCTGCGGGACTCCTCGGCGTATCCGAAAACCGTAAAAGAGTAGTTAGTGGGACGTAAAGCAAATAGCATTATTATTATACTTGGCATTCGAGACCGGGACCGCCATCTCACCGTCAGATAGCTTCTCAGCTTCTCAATTCTAATCACGTAGACTGAGTGGACCTCGAACCAGCCCTCAGGTACGGGTAAAAATCCCTCACTTGGCCGGGAATCGAACTCGGGGCCTCCAGGTAAGAGGCAGGCACGCTACCCCTACACCGCAGGGCCGGCATAAGCTTAACATACACATAATTACACATGCAGTATAAACAATAAAATACAATGTGCCAAAGTTTACCTTATTAATTCTTATGTCGTCCGCCTTTGTGGTGTAGTTGTTAGTGTGATTAGCTGCCACCCCCGGAGGCCCGGGTTCGATTCCCGGTTCTGCCACGAAATTCGAAATGTGGCATGAGGGCTGGAACGGGTTCCACTCAGCCTCGAGAGGTCAACTGAGTAGAGGTGGGTTCGATTCCCATCTCAGCCATCCAGGAAGTGGTTTTCCGTGGTTTCCCACTTCTCCTCCAGGCAAATGCCGGGATGGTACCTAACTTACGGCCACGGACGCTTCCTTCCCTATTCCTTGTCTGTCCCTTCCAATCTTCCCATCCCCCACCAAGGCACCTGTTCAGCATAGCAGGTGAGGCCGCCTGGGCGAGATTCTGGTCATTCTTCCCAGTTGTATCCCCCGACCCAATGTATCACGCTCCAAGAAACTGGCCTTGAGGCGGCAGAGGTGGGATCCGTCGCTGAGTCCAAGGAAGAAACCAACCCTGGAGGGTAGGCAGATTAAGAAGAAGAAGAATTCTTATGCCAGATCCACCCTTCTTTCTTTGGCTGTGGCAAATCTCTCGACCACAGCCAGCGCATTTTTACCTCTCTGCACTTCTCAGGAATATAATATATAGAAACATCTTTCTCTTACCACAGTAGTCATTGATGTGGTTGTAGTATTATTTTCAACAATAGCACATTCGGAAATACAAGTCAGTGAACTGTGCAGTTTTATTTCTTTTTCTCCGTTCTTTTCAGAGAACAACCTGCTACCCTTCACGCTCACTGTGACCGAGACTCTCTCATTACAGCAGTCCTCTTCCCCAAGAAACATAGCCAGCGGCAACGTTTGCAGAGCATGTACTTTAAACGTCTGTTCTACGGTCACATGGGGATTGTGATTTTACGCTCTACCCTGAAGCCAGATTTCTCATTTTAGAAGTAATAGTCATTTACTTACGAATTTCAATCCTGTGTGCTGTATATAATGTATCACTAAGTAAAAATTAAAATATGAATGTTTATTGGGAGAACTTTTGACCCTACGACCTTATGCACCAGCCCAGACTGCATGAGCTGCTGACGAATAGAGTTCTTTCACATTGTTCTTCATCCAAAGACTCCGAAACTGGTAGTAAACCTCGGCGTTGAGAGTCCCGGAATTCTCAACAACATCCCCGCACCGGATGAGGTAAACCAACCCCAGCAATGAACGTAACGTGTTTAGCATCATATCTGGAACAATCAACGCATACCACTCTATCCCATCACTTGCCGAGGTTAACAATGGTGGAAGCCTTTACCTTGCACTCCTCCAAGGGCCTTCATGGTCTGTACGGAGGTGACTTTGCTTTGCTATTTTAATATTATCACATCGTTTGCTCTTTATTTTGTGTCATCATTTTAATACTGTCACCTCGCTTCGTCGTTTTAGCGTAAATTAGCATGACTGAGAGATGAATTGGGTTATAAATCCTCACAAAGCCATCTAAGAAATGGTTTACTGTTCTTGTAACACACACCACTCACAACACTGCACTCCACCACACCAACACACAATTTAATATTTTTACGAAGAATCACTGTCTGTTTTATCGACCTAATTTAATTCTAGGATGGCCAAATTGGTACACACACACACACACACACACACACACACACACACACACACACACACACACACACACACACACACACACACACAATTATATTCAACGATGAATTACTTCACACTCAACTAATTGCTAGTTATTAACGAAGTCCCTGTCTTTCCTCATAGTAGGTAGTCCAGCTCGTTGGCGTTACCTTGTTCACTTTCGCTCGCAAGTCCAGTCACTCCGCACAGCTGTAGGCGGACATATACGAACACAGGGCAGCCCTGAAGATGGTTTTCTGTGGTTTCCCATTTTCACACCAGGAAAATGCAGCGGCTGTACCTTAATTAAGGCCACGGCCGCTTCCTTCCAACTCCTAGGCCTTTCTAATCCTATCGTCGTCATAAGACCTATCTGTGTTGGTGCGACGTAAAGCCACTAGCAACAACAACAACGAACACAGGGCTACAGTGTTAGTTCGATTCCAGAAGAAAGTCACGAAGACAGTGAACTACTTAACACGGACAACTAAACAGCGGCCACTCAACAGGAACATCTCAACAGTGCTAGGCAGCACTACAATATTCCTCACAACAACAGTTAACACTGCTCCAATTCTGCTCACGCCAGCTGTTCAACACACTAACACCATGATGGTCTTCAGTCCTCTGTAGTGCACACACAGTACCGTACTCAGTACTCACAGTACTCACGTACTCAGACACTGACTGTGGTGGGGACACTGACGACACCACTGCCGTCCCAGTTCAACTACTCACTGATTGTTCGCTAGCCTCCATTGTATATCGTGATGGTGAAGCACTAGAGTCTTCGGGGCTCGGCTAGAGACGGAACATTATCGTGTACCTTCAAGAAGGGCGGGGAAAACCAGACAAAGAGAACAATCGCGGCATGCCTTTGGACCGAATGGGAGGTCCACGGTCAAGTACAGTCATCCTTTCAGGAAGTACCGAAGGGGGCTATGGCATGGCTGGTACGCAACAATATACACTGCAGATGTCGCCCACCTTCGTTGGGGGGTCTGCCGCAGAAGTGCATCACGAAATTATTATTATTATTATTATTATTATTACACACCCATTAGAATTAATTAATGTTGAATGCGAAGTTCTCCCTTATTCTTTACTACACAGCTACTTCTCTTTCACATCCATCGATTCTTATCATAGTGATTCGATTCTTTTAAAGATTGTGGATAACTGATATGCCTTTGTGCTTGATTCCCATAGCCTTCAGGACCAAAAGAGCTATGATCAAGCAGCACTATAATGGTCTTATATAAAATGCCATTGCTTAAAGATCCATGTTTTAGTTAGTACCTGGACAAATATTGCTGAAATTAACTCACCGTGTATTCCAGTTTTCTTCCGTGACATGTTCTCGCATAAGAGGGAACACGGAAAATGCTTGCAGAGAACTAAATAATGCACAGTACTGCTTTAGCAATATTTGCATGAGTGCTCTAACTTGCCAGCCACACACCAGACAAAGAGAACAATCGCGGCATGCCCTCGGACCGAATGGGAGGTCCCCGGTCAGGCATAGTCATCCTTTCAGGACTTGGGCAAACGCACGAATGTATCAGAGAGCGGTTTTGGGATTTATGAAATGTTATCATGTACTCTGTTTGCAATTGGTGGAGAGTTTTTGTTCTAAATAATTCGTGTTCCAAACTTTGTTTTTCTAACCATTTCATATATTATGCATCCGTTCATCCTTCCTCACTGATTGACTTTTGAGCTCCAGTAATGCTTAGTTTGGCTTTAATAGCACATTAGTGTCAGCTTTTCAAATAACAGTAAACCCGTCTCATTACAATACATTTTATATACCAAAATTACAAAGCAACCTTCCTGAATACTTTTAGATTTCTATTTAGTCCTTTGATACTTTTGTTAGCTCAATGAACACAAGATCTAAGATTTTACTAATGTTAAATTATGTTGTTAATTTATAAAAATTGCATTCTCTATTACAGTTGTTCCCAATTAGCGAAATCTTGACCCCTTCTTATTTCCGAAGGTCCGCTACGATCTTCATATATTTTAATAGTCAAATAGAGCAAATTTACAGGAAAATTTATTTATAGCGAACTACTATAGATAAAAAGTACAGTTTCGTAATTTCTTCGTTTACACTGGGGGAGAAATCATGCTTATTTTTGTATGGAACAATTCTTTCAAGATCTGGTTCTATACCTACTTTTAGCTTTACAGCAGTATCAAAATGGAGGCGATTTCTGCGTTTGTCCTTCAGGTAACCCAAAATGGAACTCGACATTTCAAATCTTTTCATCTACATCCTTGTCATGAGAAAATACCTTTACGGTACCGATCAAGTGTACATTGTCTGGAAAATGTCTTCAATAATACATGAGAAATCACTTCAACAAGTTCATATTCCTCCTCAGGATTATTACCACTTACCCTGTTCAAAAGGATTTATTATTCATGAATTTACGGGATCTGATGCAGGGAAATAATCACTAAAGCTAGACGCTAAATCACGCAGATGCCCAGTGATGATGCGTTTAATTCTTGTTGGTAATCCTTCGTCAGTGGACTCTAGAAATTACTCTTATGTTTGAATGTAACTGAAACTACTAGCTTTAGATCGGCTAGCCACAGCCTAAATTTTATAAATTATTGCTGCGATCTTATGTTCAAGCAAGAAATATTCACGCCACTGCCAAAGTAGGTTGTCATACACATCCAAGGAAAGTTGCCCAACTGATCACATGGGAATTTGAAATCATTCAGAAATAGTTATACTTAATAGCGTAACGCAAAGAATACCTGCAATACTTTTACCCTTGAGAACCAACGCACTTCTGTGTGCAGAAATATCTGCTTATGTTGTCTTCATATTTCTGCACATTATTTTGAGAAGAGTCTGGTATTTAACGGCCGAGATTCTATAAAATTTGTAATCTTAACTATTGCATGAAGTACTTTTTTTAATAGGTCTGACATTTTCTTCTTACATTCTGAACAATGCTGTTTCACACGTTGTTAATAATATCTGGTCCGACTTCGTTCAGATTTACACCGACGGCCAAAAAATCGCTGAAGGAAAAAGGTGTGAACTTTACTGCTCACTCACAGAAGAATATGGTCAGCTATTTTTAGTCAATGTTGGTTTTAACAGGTAGTTATTTGTTAGTTAAAACGGGCCCTATCAGCTGAACACCATTAGCTCTAAATGTGATACACTCAAAGTTTGAGATTTCTGCTGTATTTTGATAACGGGCCACATTAATCACCTAGAGGTTTCAAATTTAGGTCCAGGCTAATAAAGCAAAAGTTTCCATTCTATCCTATAATATTCGGAGGTAGAATCAGACGCTTCTATTATCATTAGAGGATATGAAGAAATGAGTACATAATTTTATATCAAAATACCTGTCAAAAATGTATCTTACGTCCTAATTTACCTTTTCCCTATTATTTAAGTTTAATTTAACAAGAGTCCAGCTCCATGGGGAAATGGTTAGCGTGCTGGCCTTTGGTCACAGGGGTCCCGCGTTCGATTCCCGGCAAGGTCGGGAATTTTAACCTTAATTGGTTAATTTCGCTGGCACGGGGGCTGGGTGTATGTGCCGTCTTCATCATCATTTCATCCTCATCACGACGCGCAGGTCACCCACGGGAGTCAAATCAAAGGGCATGCATCTGGCGAGCCGAACTTGTCCTCGAACACTCCCGGCACTAAAAGCCATATGCCATTTCATTTCAATTTAACAATATACAGAATTAAGAACTTGAAGACGCTGTAGCTTGTAAAATGTCCAGGGCGACTGTCTCCTCTACGGCAAAATGTAAAGGGATGATTCGGAAGCTGATAAGGAAGATAACAAAGCCAAGATGTATAGTCCAATTCACCATCAATTTTGTATTACAACTATATGCTGCTAAGACAACAATATTGCGCATCCTGGCCTGCATCTGATGACTATAGAGCAACTGTCAGTCCTCAGTAACATACGTAAATTAAACGTAAATGTGGATAAAGGAAGTATACGAGACCTTTTCGTTCTGCAATATCCGCGCAGGCTGTTGATGAGAGCTCCTCGTGTAACCGGGTCTGCGCAACGCCAGGCGAGAAACAACAGTTCCCCCATAGTGGCTTCCGTTGGCCCGCTAGAGGCAATGAAACACGACGCGTGTTCTCCTCCAAATTTGGTAAACTGCAATTGACAAACAGTCCTAGTGTTTATGAACGTACTTCTTGGCTTGCTATCCTCATTATCATTGCACCAGGCATTTCTCTGCGTTTTACCATGGAGGAGAGACTCCTTCTAAGATAGTTTAGCATAACAGCAGGATTTATATTCTGAGTCACCCTACACAAAATGAGTCCATAAAATAAATAAATAAATAAATAAATAAATAAATAAATAAATAAATAAATAAATAAATAAATAAATAAATAAATAAATAAATAAATAAATAAATATTTATTATCACAATGATTTAATTAAATAATTAAATAGATAAGAACAAACTCCTATGCATGGTACAACTGCAGAATTTTCCAGTTCTCGTATCAAGTAATCCTGGTTTGTGTCCAATACATTGCAACCTTACTCTAATTGGGGTCTTGCCAGAGTCTTATACGCCCTCTGCTTTACATTCTTACTGCAGCACCTAAGTATTATAATAGACCATGTGTAGATATCTGTAACCGTTATAATCTTCCTTTCTTCTTTCTTTCTTAATCTTTTTACCCTCCAGGGTTGTTTCTTCCGTTGGACTCAGCGAGGGATCCCACTCTACCGCTTCAAGAGCAGTGTCCTGGAGCGTGAGGCTTTGAGTCGGGGGCGGGGGGGTGGGGTGTACTGGGAAGAAGGTCCAGTACCTCACCCAGGCGGCCTCACCTGCTATGCTGAACAGGGGCCTGGTAGGATGTGAGGATTGGAAGAGATAGCTAAGGAAGAGGGAAGGAAGTGGCCGTGGCCTTAAGTTAGATATCATCCCGCCATTTGCCTGAAGGAGAAGTGGGAAACCACGGGAAACTACTTCGAGGATGGTTGAGGAGGGAATCGAAATCCTTTCTACTCAGTTGACATCCCGAGGTGGAGTGGACCCCGTTCTAGCCCTCGTACCACTTTTCAAATTTCCTGGCAGAAGCGGAAATCGAACCCGGACCTCAGGGGGTGGCATATATAATGCAATGTTCCAATTGCAGTATTATCCAGAGCAGTGGAAAAAGGCGAGAATCCTTGTGTTTGGGAAACCAAGCAAGGACAAGTCTGTCCCAAATAACTACAGACCCATCAGCCTCCTGGACGCCCTCAGCAAAGTATTCGAGAAAATACTGCTGAAAAGGCTAGTAACACATATCAACGAAAAAGGAATCATTCGAAACGAACAATTCGGTTTTAGAAACGGCCACTCCGCCCCGCAACTGCTTACCCGGGTCATCGAACAAGCGACCAACGGACTAAACAAGCGGAGGGACACAGGCACGGTATTTCTTGATATCCAGAAGGCATAAAGTGTGGCACGAAGGCCAATTAGCGAAATTAATAGACCACGAATTCCATCCAGGGTACATAAGATTAATTAAATCATACCTGGAAGGCCGAGAGTTCGAAGTAGATGTTCACAACACACTGTCAAGCACGCGAACGATTAAGGCGGGCGTAGCCCAAGGGCCACTAATAGGCCTAATGTTTCGTCTCTAGTCACATAGCGAATATTCTGGTACACGTCACTCGAGCTAAGAGCATAAATAGGGAGGCTAGCTGTCGTTGCATCTCAGATAAACTCACAGATAAATCAGCTGGCGTGAACAACACACATAAAGGCCGGCCAGCTGGGAAATCCCCGGTCGTCTGACTCACTACTCACTAACTCCCTGAATGTACCGAATGGGGCTACCCCGGGGCTGAAACGTAACAATACTAGTTAGCCTCTTGACGCAAGCAGCTGATTTAATTAGCAAGATTAAATATCATTAGCGGATTTCGTCTCTAGAGCGATTTATTTTATTCTTGCGGGATAGACAACTGCTCAGATTGCATTGTTATAGTCAGATCTACCAAGGTCCAAGGAGCGATCTATCTACACCGAAATATCTCTATGGAGGAGCTCGAGGCAAATAAGAATGATACAAAAGAGCTTTTTGTGAGCACGAAATTTTTGAGAGATGTAGGTGGCGCTTCTGATCGCAGCTATATGAACTGCTTCTTTGTCCTCTTGATGTACTGTTTTCTTATACCATCGCAACGAAGCATTTCGAGCTCCAGTTTCCTCGAGTATTTGATTTGCTCCAACACATTTGTCTTTGTTTGTCTTTGAATCAGCGTTATAATAGGGATATGCTTCCTTATGGGTGCTTCTGAGGACGTCCACAGTCCTTACTGCTTCATTAATTGTAGACTGTTCCCGAGGTCGATTGTACTAATTCCATTTGGGGCTATGAATGTAGGTACATGTTTGTTGTTTGCCATTTTAAAACCTTGCTCTTCTAAAGCTTCCATACGCAAGTCTGTCTTAGTGCAGGCTTTGTCAGTTCTGCAGTTTTTTTTATTTTTTAAATTTACACATTTTGGCATTTAGTCCGTAAGACCATGCTGATAGCTCTGTAGTTCTGCAGTTTAAATCCCCAGCGATAATACACTTTCCTCGTTTTGTGTTTGTTCTGTTACCTTGGATACCGTTTCTATGAAGTTTTACGTTGGTTCGCCCCTTGGGATGTATATTTCTATGAGAGTGACCATTGTAGTCCTAATTATTACCAAGTGCCCTCGAGGTTTCCCAAATTGCTTTTATAGTAGCATATGACTCCCCTGCTGGCTTCCCAGGTGTCAGTGTTGCCAATGCATGCACTGCGTAGAATGACTACAGATTCAGTGGTTCTGTAAGAAATGTCTCGGCAAATATCGCTCCGTCAATGTCCTTTCCTGTATATATGGCAATGCATTCCTTAATTCTTCGATGTTCCATAGAAGTATTTTTATGGGCTTATTCAAGTTATCCTCCCTCTTCCTCATCTCTTCGTGAGTGTCCCCTCCGAAACCGAAATCTCCTCACAAAGGCTCCCTTCGGCCAGAAATCCGGATTCTCCACGTCAGAATGATTCTTGAATGTCATTCCTACCTAAAACGCTTTGTAGTTCCCCTTGGAATTGACATCCTCACACGATACACCCTCTGTAATTGCACTTTTATTAAGGAAGCGCGTTAGAGATTCGCTGGTGGTGCTCTCCTTCAGTCGTCCCACATATAGCCAAGCAGTCTTTTCTCCTGCCTGTAAGTCTTCGTCCTCCTTCGTCCCTACTATTATTGGTGGTCGCGGCGAGATCTGTTCTTTTCCCTTCCTTTTCACCACTGGAGTCAATTGGCTGATATTTCCTTCTCTCTCTATGCATCTGTAACGGTTCAAATCCCGTTACAAGATGATATCTGTATTTTTATTATTTTATCTGTATTATTATTATTATTATTATTATTATTATTATTATTATTATTATTATTATTATTATTATGTCCGTATTATTATTATGTTATCTGTGATATTGTTACTATTATTGTAATTATCAGTTTTATTCAATTCGATTTTGCAATGCCTGTTGCTTGCAAGATTGTACTTAGGTGGGTGCATATTGTAGCGTCAGTCATTAGTTATACGGATGCAGTACAGTGAAGAAGTCTACTAGATCAAGAGGCCTTAGTTGGTCAGTCAACGAGTGTGAACGAGAGATGGTGAAGACTCAGTGAGCCATTAATTATTGGTCATTGAAAGAGTGAGACCAAAAGGTTGGTCGCTCACTCAGTTGAAGACACGGACGCAAGGGCTTACCATGAAGTCAGAGAGGGCAACCCTGGACCTGCCAAGAGGTAATACCATATTGACTTACAAAGAAGTCAGATGATATGGAGAAGAAGCAGTCACAAGGATGTATCACCAAGTTAGGCGTGACACATCTACAGTAAACACCAGATCAAAGGAATACGTCGTAATTACACTCAAAGTGTTGAAGGTACAGTCAAGTGAATCAGTGAGGGAAATATTTCGTATAAATTGTTAAATGTCCGGTCAAGAAGAATCCAAATTCATGCCTAGTTTCTTTCAGTTGCAATGTCATAATTTCATATTCTCATCTGTTTTATCGCAACAAGACTCACTATTTTTATATATTATTTAAAGAATATATTTTGTTCTATCAAACGAATTCATAGTTTTATTTCAATGAAAGTAAAATATCTTAACCTCAAAATTAATGGGGAAACCGAACGCCAATCTCCTTTTTCCAGAACTTATATGGTATGTTGTCAAAAGTAAGCTTATTACCCCACACCCTAGAGATAGTCAAGAGTCTCATTCTATTATTGCTGCACTGAGTGGCAGCTGGCGCCCTTCAAATAACGTATGTGTAAGTAAGCAGGTAACAAGTAAGTGTGAGTACAAGGTCCGACGAGTGTGTATTTTATTTAATGAATATTAATTTTCAGATTTTCCATTTTAAATGCAGATATTCAGATTTTTCAAGTTAAAATGCAGATTTATATGTTTGTAAAATTAGTCAGACAGATAGGAAACTTACAAAGATAAAAAAGGTATTTAATGATAATCTACATATACGTATATATGCATACATCTAAGTACAATCTTGCAAGCAACAGGCATTGCAAAATCGAATTGAATAAAACTGATAATTACAATAATAGTAACAATATCACAGATAACATAATAATAATACGGACATAATAATAATAATAATAATAATAATAATAATAATAATAATAATAATAATAATAATAATAATAATAATAATAATAATAATAATAATAATAATAATACAGATAAAATAATAAAAATACAGATATCATCTTGTAACGGGATTTGAACCGTTACACATCTTCTGTCTGCATCCGTTTGTCAGCTTCTCGTTCTTCTGTGCTGTTCTCGTATGCATTTGGTTTGGTCATGCTGTTATCTTCTGTTCCTCCTCCGTTGTTATCCTTTGTTTCTACTGGTTTAGCATTTGGTTTTGGGATACCTTGCGTCACTTGCGGTCCCTCCTTTTTCAGCAATTTTTCTACTTCTTCTGTCGATGTTCCTAGCTGGTTTTGCAGGAAATCAATAATTGCGTCCACTTTCTGAGACAGCTATCCATCTCCTTGTTTTCTTTGTCCCTTTTCTTGATTATCTGGTGCTTTCATGACTCGCATATCCACAACAGTTTGCTGCTTTTCGGTCTTAATATGTCGAACTCTCCTGTCGTCATGCCTGTGCACTCCATGTGGTGCCATTTCTCACATATACCGTCACATTGTAGCGATATATCGTCATCTCTGACCTTCTTATCGCATGCTCCACATATAGCCTGGTTTTGTCTTCCACCTGTCATTTCAAAATCCTGAAGAATAGTACGGGGGAAATAGAGAAGGCAAGGGACCTTATCGAAAAGGGAAAATTAGATGAGGATTTAGAAATATCCACGAAAGCAGTGCAAGCAGCCACCATGGAAAAGAGGACAAGGCGAGCACAAAGATGGTTCGACCGCGAATGCTACAGAAAGAGAAAGGAAACACTAAGAGCACTATTCAGAGCCAAAACATCTAAACAGCAAGCAAACCTAACACTCCACGCTGAGAGAAGAAGAGAATACATACGTCTACTAAAACAGAAAAGAGCTGACCATATATAGAGAGAAGCAAGGAAACAGACAGAAGACAGCTCTAAGGAAGAAGAACCCACCCGCTACAGGAGAAGTACCAACAGAGGCATGGGAAAACCACTTAAGAAAAATTCTAAACCAGCAACAGAAAGGTCAGGCATATGATCCAATAACACAACAGGTTCACACGTATGATCCAGTAACGAAGGAGGAAGTAAGGCGGGCGATAAAGGAGGGAAAAATAAAAAGGCAGCGGGACCAGACAATATCTACATCGAGTACCTGAAGCAATCTGTGGATATTATGCAAGATCTCTAGGTAGATCTAATGAACAAATGCATTGAATTAGCACAGATACCCGAAAGCTGGAGAACAGCAACAATGAAGATTCTCTATAAAGGGAAAGGAAGTACTACAAGCCTAAACTCGTACTAGGGAGTGGTATTGGAAAGTGCACGTTCAAGATGTTCACGAAAGTACTAAATGAAAGACTACTGGAAATTATCAACAGTCAAATACCGAAATATCAGTTTGGATTCAGGAACGGCAGGAGTACATTACAAGCAATTTCCTACCTATTAGAGCAAATAGAGGACTCTCTTAGACACCCCGGGGGGAAGTATTATGTGATATTTGTAGACTACAGGAAAGCGTTCGACTTCGTAAACAGGAGGAAGCTTATCGAGGAACTTAAAGGAATGACTGGAAAGGACCACCCAATTGCAAGGATAAAGGAAGATTTCTTGAAGTATAACTACATATGTATAAATAACAACGTGGAAACATAGAATCGGATTATTCAAACGAATGGCGTATTGCAGGGGGACCGTATCAGTCCTACACTATTTAACATCTATACAGCAGACATCATGAAAATCATTAAGGAGGACTCGAATACAATTATAATCCTGTATGCAGATGACATGGTGGTCGGGTCTCCTATAACGACTGAAGTACAAGAAGCAATTAACAAGCTGGAGAAGTGGGACAGGAAAACGATGTCACTATAAACCAAGAGAAAACTGTAGAGATGACTTTTAGGAAGGGTGGAAAAGCAGCAGCAACCGACAACATTGTATTTTCAGGCACACATTCAAATACCCAGGCGTTACACTGCAAACAGCATCATCATACAGACTTCACATAGAAGAAAGGACAGCGGCAGCAATCAGGGCAATATACTACATAAATATTAGGAATCTGTCTATCAGCACGACGATGGCACTATTTAGAAGTGTGATACCCCGGTCATCACCTACGGCATACAAATCATCTGGGAAAAGTTCAAAATAGGTGAATTATCCAAAATTGAAAAGGTGAGGGCGATGTGCATGAAAAGAGCAACGGGAGTAGGGAAGACAGCCCCTTCACGACTTCTATACGAGATGATAGGAGAAACCTACTTCATAGAGGACATCAGGACCCAGCATCACCTAGCATCAACACGACCATATCAAGAGCTACCAAGGAACCGAAATAAGAAGAGAGAGGAAATGCAGCTGGAATTTTACAGCTCGCCTGCTATGGTGGAGAAGTCCTGGACCAGAAAGAACCAGAAGCAAAGACATGTAATAGCCAGACTTTCAGTACACGACTTTCACAACAAGCTGTGTATTAACAAGCGATTTCACAAACCAGACGTAGATTGCGTGTGTGTGCTGTACGGCAAAAATTGTGACACATATCACATACCAACGTGCACGAAAGGAACGAAGTCGATCACAGACTACAGTGAAGACTAAGATTCTCTACTATGCTCAACTGAGCGCTCCTTCTTTTTATTATTATTGCAACCAAGCACTGAGGTCAACATACTGTAGCTTATTGTTTACGATGTCCGCCTCTGTGGTGTAGTGGTTAGCGTGATTAGCTTCCACCCCCGGAGGCCCGGGTTCGATTCCCGGCTCTGCCACGAAATTTGAAAAGTGGTACGAGGGCTGGAACGGGGTCCACTCAGCCTCGGGAGGTCAACTGAGTAGTGGGTTCGATTCCCACCTCAGCCATCCTGGAAGTGGTTTTCCGTGGTTTCCCACTTCTCCTCCAGGCGAATGCCGGGATGGTACCTAACTTAAGGCCACGGCCGCTTCCTTCCCTCTTCCTTGCCTATCCCTTCCAATCTTCCCATCCCTCCACAAGGCCCCTGTTCAGCATAGCAGGTGAGGCCGCCTGGGCGAGGTACTAGTCATTCTCCCCAGTTGTATCCCCCGACGAAGAGTCTGAAGCTCCAGGACACTGCCCTCGAGGCGTAGAGGTGGGATCCCTCGCTGAGTCCGAGGGTAAACAGATGATGATGATGATGATTGTTTACGATGGCTGCAGTGGGTGCACTGAAAGAGCTCCAATAATGGACTACATTTTATCTCGGTGTATTGTTCAGATATGAACGAAGCGTAATAGTCACTCGCTTCTGATTAACATGTTCAACAAATATCTCCCTTAGCTGTCGATCAGTTTTTTGAATGGTTCAGTGGGGAAAGGCAATTAATAAACATAATTCTAAGGATAGCTAGAATAGATTTCTTCGTGTCTAGTACGTATTTCAAAACTCCTACCCTAAGGTTTTTAGTTCCTTGCTACTGACTGTGTGAATGATTATCCGCCGATTAAAAGGCATATTATTCCATAGTATTCATCGTAAAATAGACACCCACATTAAAACAGTACCGTTTAACAAAGATTAATTATCAAATATTTTCCCGTTAGTTTAGTAAAACGTGATAAGTAACATTGTTTTACTCTAGGTTTAGGGGATGGATAAATCTTTAAACGCGATGCTCTCGCTTACATTTAACTGAAGCTTTTGTCTGCGAGCTCGCGAGAGATGTTGATAATACAAATCGCCTGCTGATACTTGTAACAAAATAATTCCAGGAAATAAACTGCACCATATCAGCATCATACTCTCAAATGATGAAATTATACTCTTCAATAAGTAGACAGAAGCGCTGTTCAGACATGAAAAATATTTGTGAAGTAAACGAAAAGATATTTTGTGAGATTCAATGCCGGAGATTTTAATATACCGCACTAGGAAGCGAGAGTCGCTAAAATTAATATTCACATACATTCACTGAAGCTTTGGTACACTTCCCTTCTTGTTGAGATATTTAACCTCACATGACCTACCTATCAGACAAAACTGCCTGCATAGGCATTCAACCTGTGATACACATCTAAACACAACGGAAACTACTACAAACCTGTTTAAGAATTGGATAATTGCATAAATGTCGTAGTGCCTTTTATCTAACATGGAAAGTGTTTGAAGAAAATCGCACAAATAACTTTTATTGCAATGTAAATATTAAAATAGTTCCATGTTATTGTATTACTTAAGACTGTAGTCTATGTCAAAGCTGTACACATATGAGGCAGGGAAAAGTGGTTATTATTTAATATTGCTTTGCATCATAATCGAATTTATTTCTGATGCTTTTCTCTGGTTATTTTAGTAGTATTCTTACCCTAAGGTGAATATTTTAAGTTATTATTTCGTGTTAGTTTTTGATCAACGTTAAAAACTGCCACCTGTTATATTATAGACATATACCGTAGTTTAATGGTTGTAGCAGAGATGTTGTGGTGTTTACTCATTATGATAAGTTTAGATGTAGCTTTTTTCACAAATTTCAGGGATTTTAT
The DNA here is from genome assembly GCF_040414725.1 of Anabrus simplex. Lineage (NCBI taxonomy): Eukaryota > Metazoa > Arthropoda > Insecta > Orthoptera > Tettigoniidae > Anabrus > Anabrus simplex. The sequence goes on from NC_090265.1 coordinate 1,064,134,723, forward strand.
TTAAAGTCATATTCAGTCTACAAATACAGCAGAAAAACACGATAAGATTTTTTTAACGTAAGTACAGACTTCACATATTTAGTCTTACAAACTACGGTATAGAGACATCTTACTTTACCCCGAAATCAGTCAGATTTCGATAAAGAACTTGAGATTATTAAATAAATTGCAGTGGACAACGGCAACGGGACGAAACTCTTTCACAAATAAGTGACTCAAAACAGAAGAAATTAAATATTATTTCATTGTACTCACACTCCATCGTGAGAAGGAAAGGTGGACAGTGAAAAACTAGGGACTCTCCTTCATAGGTAGGGTTATTCTTATTTCTTAAAATTGTCAAAAACAAAGGATATCATTAGTAATTAAAATAAATTATATGTAAATGCCAATGCGGTGACTGCAACGCCATTTACGTCGGTCAGGAAGGAGGAAATTAAAAACAAACAGTAAGAAAGAACGTATTAGATCATGGAAATTACATAAAACCACGAAGTCGCATTTCACCAAACACTTCATAACAAACAATCATTTCTTTAATCCTGATCAGCATCTCAAAATTCTTCATATTGAAACCTTGGGTTCCATATTATATTCTTTAGTAATACTAAAGTGTCAAAAACAACAATGAAAGGTGTATAAATGAACAAACTTACTTTCCTGACCAATCTATGATTTAATAACTGATACTGTTCGACCCTATTTCCTTAGTCAGTACCTTGTTTTGATATTAACCTTCACTCTGCAGAAGGTATTAAGTTAAATAATGTCGAAACTTAAGTCCCTGAATTGGATACATTTGTGGTAAAAATACATCTAAGACTTATCATAACTTGGAATACACCGGTACAGTACTGTAACATCGTAAGCAAGCATTGCAAACGGGATATCCTCCAAATTTAATGCGTTTGCATAATAATAATAATAATAATAATAATAATAATAATAATAATAATAATAATAATAATAATAATAATAATAATAATAATAATAATAATAATAATAATAATAATAATAACTTAATATGAAGAAGAGTACCCCCCAGGTGTTAGGAAACTCGTTGTCTTAGTATAATCTAGTACTGAAACGTGTAATTCCGTCAAGATATCACTGCTGCTGATTCAGTTGCAAAAGCCTACCCATAGGCTTCGCTTTCTCGATTGATGTTGCCACCTAGGAGCTTGTGCTAGAACATTTTATTGAGAACTTTGAATTTAGGAATTAACACACCTTCCTTTTATTAATATGAAGTTTCCACTACCTGTGCCCTATCAGTCTGCAGTAGAGGCGGCAAACTATCGATAGTAATCGCCAACGATATTTTCCGATATTATGAGCTCTGCTATCGATAGTAATCGATAGTTTACAAAAAGTGGAACTAATCATTATCATTATGCCCGAAAATAGAACATTTATTGAACACAATCCACACATACACAAAAATCAGTAGAAAACACAACTATTTCATGTTATGTAATTTCTGAAATTCAAATCGGAATCACTCATAAATCTCTTCGGTGGCACGTCTGAGACATTCTCGGGCTGCACGCGCTTGCCCATAACGTGACCGCCCGAGAAATTCTCGTTCAGCTGCAGTGTTCATTTCTCGATCGCCCGACATTTTCTCGGGTATTGTAATATCTTTGGAAAAATGTTTAACAGCATTCTCAACAGATGGCAGGAGAGTTTTCAGTTGCTTTCATAAGTTTTTGACTTAAAATGTGCTTTATTTTCTCTCGCCTACATACAGTCTCTGACAACATATAATTTTTTTGTTAGGTTGAATTGAGAATCCCACCTTCAAAAATGCTAAATAGTCTTTCTGCCGGCACTGAAGTCGCAGGTACGGAGAGATAGTTAAACGGCAAATAGCCGTACAATTTCTGCTAGCGCGAAAAGTAAGCCAATGGAAAAAAAAAAAAAAAAAAAAAAAAAAAATGAAAAAAAATCGTTGACTATCGATAATAGGCAACTAACTATCGATGTATGACGATAGTGGTCGCTATCGATAACTATCGATACCGTAGTGCTATCGATAGTTTTCCGCCTATAGTCTGCAATAAATATAAGGACGCGGCCATTTCCTCCTAATAACTCATCCATCGTCGTCGACTAGAGCGAGGACCTGTTGGTCCAGGTAGCTGGCGGCTTGGGGGCAATGGCATGGTGGAGTGACATGCTTTGAATACTACTTGAATAACCGCTGGCAGACGGACACCTTTATTAACGAACTATTATGTAAAGTCTAGGTTAGGAACCTGGCAAATCAATTTGTTTCAAAAATCATGTAGGGGTATCTTAACTTCTTTTTCTTCTACTAAAATTTTAGGTGCCAATCAATGGTTATTATCTTTTTAAAGGAAGCACGAGTGTGACCCCTTGTTTCCCTTTAGATTTTATTTTCTTTTCTATGGCTAGGAATTTTAAAAATGTAATGTGGTATTTCCTAGTCACAGCGCAGCATGGGCTTAACCTCTGTGTCCTCAGGGTTTCGTGCGCCATTAGATATTGCTATTATGCAATTTCTTGGGGATCGTGAATTACGTTTATGATTTCCCTATTTCTTTTGTTGCTGGTCTTTTTGTAAATTTAATGTCATTTTAATAGTGGATGAAATATTTTTCGGCCCTTCGTACTGAGAGCCTTGCTCCTGATTATTTCGGTGTTCTCCTAGCTCTTAGAATTTATGCGATTGTTACCTTCCTTAGATTGTTAAGAAGGTAACGAAATTTTATACAGTTCTCAACCTATATCTGGGGGCATTAAGGCCTTGTATTCTTTTTAAAAAGCGGGAGCTATTGCTGTTCCATTGTATCTTCTTGTGCTCTGAGAACACAAGCCTGTTATTTGTTATAGATATGTATGATTTTTATTATTATCAATTCATTAATTAAGTGTTATACAGTTTTTAAAAAGAGAAAGGAAACGATTAGATGCTCTTTTCTTTATTTCCTTCGTCCAACCCTCTGACCAATGCCGTTTATTATACCCACTCCCTGTGGTCCATATAACAATTCTTATAATTATAATGTTAGAACTGACTCCAAGATGGAGAGGCTCTCTGACTGCGCCAGGAAAAGGAGGGTAGATGTCTGGGGTCATGTGGCAATACTGACTTCCAACAGACTGACCAATAACCTGTTCACCTTGTCCGTACCACATGGCTGATGGAGAGTGAGGACATGAAAGAAATGGGGCTAACAGACTTGCAAAATAGACAGCCTGTGAGACAGATCCTGAAGAATGCCCGTGGTTTTCATCAAAAACCACTGAAGAAGAAAGGTACTAGCTGGACGAAGGAAAGAGAGGAACTACTCCAGTAGGAGATGCGACCATAGCAAGTAAGTTAATCATCAAAACCCCACAGTTGAACGAACGTGATCCAAATTAGGCCTGTTCGAAAGGAGGAGAAGAATAGAACTGGTTTTGAGCAAATGTTAAAGTAATATATATATTGCTATTTGCTTTACGTCGCACCGACACAGATAGGTCTTATGGTGACGATGGGATAGGAAAGGCCTAGGAATGGGAAGGGAGTGGCCGTGACCTTAATTAAGGTACAGCCCCAGCATTTGCCTGGTGTGAAAATATAAAGTGAAGTTGTTTGCTGTTTGCTGAGCCACGGCAACTTATGACAAAGTTATATATTCGTTCTGTCCGATATGATATTATTTCCGTAGCATGTTTACTATGAGCTGTTTCCATGCAAACGGATGCGCGCATTTCTGATATGCACTACAGCCGGTTAGAGAAATAACACCTTTCTTCTGCACAATAGCAGCAATTAATAGACTATACGAAATACATATATTCTAATTCCAGAAGCAATATTACAGCATCTAAAGATAAAAATATACCGTACTCACATGTTCCAGCCAGACATTCGTCGTTAGAATCTGATCCTTCAGATTCTGAAACAAAAGAAAGATGTATTTAAGTACGTAACTACAAATTAATGGCAATTTTCATGCATTGCGTAACATAATAAATGATTTATATCACAATTGCACAAATGTAATTCTGATTCACTTGTCACTCTTTCGCAGGAGCTTGGAGGAGAATGCTGTTTCCAAAATGCTTTAGTATCGAAATCTGTTATTTCTGATAACAGTATTTTCAGAATTCCGAAACCAGTTACTGAACTTGCATACTACTACTACTACTACTACTACTACTACTACTACTACTACTACTACTACTACTACTACTACTACTACTACAAAAAATAATAATAATAATAATAATAATAATAATAATAATAAATAATAATAATAATAATAATAATAATAATAATAATAATAATAATAATAATAATAATAATAATAATAATAATAATAATAATAATAATAATAATAATTGTTCCGGACCTAAACACGCTCCGTCAATTTAAAGTGAGCGACTTTTAGAAGTCCACCTGTAAAGTGTACTTCAAACCGTGTAGTGGAAGAAGTTCGAACGTTTGTTTTCAGATGTCTCTACTGACGACTTATGTGCCCCCCTCTGGTGGGAATATGAACAATTAATTTTCAAAGAAATTTGTAATTTCGAGGTTTTCAGAACTGACATGTTGTAAATTCATTTTTGTGTTCTTAGGTTACTAACACTGCTATCCCTTCCTTCTTCTTCTTCTTCTTCTTCTTCGAAATTTTCGACCAATAAGGAATTTTGTAAATTTATTAAATCAACCAATATAATTTGTTGGTGTGTACAGGGCTTCGGCCCAGATAATTCTGGAACCTTCCTCTCCGCTATAAAAGCTGGGACCTTTTGGGCCATGTTGTCTTTTCGATCGCTCCAGTCAAGGAGTTTCGAGTGTGTTCGTAGAGGTGACAGGGGGCTAGCCTTGCCCATCTCCGGAAGGCACACCAGCTCAAGGTAATGGCAGACACCTTTTAATCATGTAATAGTCTCAGCAACCTGACGTGAGGGGAAAGTTTCAAAATGTTTTCTTAATGTAAAATTAAATCTTTTAATGTCAATTTTCAACCAAGTCTAAAGACTTTAGTATAACTTAGGGAATAAAGAGAGTGAACCCCCTTTTATTACCCTTCAACTTGGTACTGAGGTGACTATGATTTCGTAAACTTTAAAATTGATCTCTTTCTTTCGTAATTTAAAATTTTCTCTCCATCTAGTCACCTCCGTAGTATAGGCTTAGCTTCTGTAACTTCGGTCCACAAGCCTACATAGGGTTTTAAGAATTTTCAAGTGAATTTCAAAGGAATGCAAGTGTTCGCCTCTTAACATTTTGATATTGGCCATAAATCAAAATGTTTAACCCTTTTTTCCTGAGGCCATGCAGAATGAGCACTTATTGCCTCCGTTAAAGTTAACTATTCTTATTTAACTTCATATTTAAATGAAAGACTGCCGAGCGAATTAGACAGTGGAAATTGTTTTCAGTTGACCTGATGTAAAAGTTAGATTGTGACTTGGAGAGGCTTGAATCTTATACATTTTGGAGAGTAGTCTCCTAATTAATTGTGTGGAGCAAATACGCTCTTTTGAAGCTTTGCAAATTTTGTAGCCCTGTCTCCTAACTTGTAATTGATTGGAGCAGTAGTGCTCTTGGTAATAGTTTCAAATAACTTTGTTATAAGAGCTGTAGAGCTCCCTTCTGTCTAACCAACTGTTATTTTATTATTGTTTAACAAAGTTTAAAATGTGAAAGAAAAAAGAAAAGAAAGATAATTTCAGATTTTAGAGTTTTAAATTAAGATTTGAGCTTTTCTCTGTCCACCCATTCATGCCCGCGCCTTCTTACACCTCTATGGTCCATGGTGTTTCAGTAACAATAATAATAATAATAATAATAATAATAATAATAATAATAATAATAATAATAATAATAATAACATTAGTTTTACGTCCTACTGACTAGTTTTACACTTTTAGAGATGCCAAGGTGCCGAAATTTTGTCCAGCAGGAGTTTTTAACTTGCCGGTAGATCTACTGACACGGGGCTGAAGTATTTGAGTACCTTTATCACCAGACTGAGCTAGGATCGAACCTTAACCGTCTGAGCCACTCAGCTTGGCTAAAATTGCGTCAAATTACGACTGATACAGTATAACTGTCTTATAAACGAAAGGGTATTATAACCTGCTTTTCTTTATATTATAAGGTGCTGAAGCTGCATTGATCGGAGATTCGAGGCTGATGTGAAAATGAGAAAGTACAGAGTTTTTATTATAGGTACGAAATAAGCAAACCCCACGGTACAAGAGCCCCGAATGGCCTTGGCCTACCAAGCGACTGCTGCTCAGCCCTAAAGCCTGCAGATTACGAGGTGTAACAATGTTCAAGGCTGCTAACGGTGAGAAGCGAACCCACCATCTCCCGAATGCTAACGTACAGTTATGTGACCCGAACCGCGAAGACAACTCACTCGGTATGTGTTTATCACCGAATCCATAAAAATATATTCTGGATTGGTACTTCATCTCAACGCATTCCAACACTCGATCGAAATAATTACATTCCTTGTAAAACTCAAGCTCCACAACGCCACTAGTTAAAAATAATGAGAAAATTGGTATGAAGACAATTATGCTTCAAACCTGTACTATGAAATAGCGACAGCCCCAGCAATACAACAAGTGAATCATATTTTCCTAAATACTGTTTTAATTAGCTCTTGAAAAAAGGAAATTAGTGATACTTTGAGCTTACGAATTAAGGTGGATCATATAGGAATTTCACTTCTTGGTAGGCACGTGGTTCACTCAGCCAGTAACTACTAGATTACTAGATTACTTTTGAAAGAAAAAAGCGCTCGGGTATGCTTCGTACAGGGGTTAAAGATAATGGAAACCTTTACTTAACACTCCTCCACCGTCCTTCATAGCGTGCACTGAATTGGTGCAATTTAAATCTATATTTTTACTTTGTAAATTTTTAGATGATAATTATTATACATATTTTTTTAATGGTATTTGTTCGACGTTTAGAGATCTTGCACAATCTGCGTGTAATTGGAATTGCGGAAGTGTAGAGTGTTGAATGTGAGGAAAGGAACGTTAAGGACGACACAAACACCCAGTCCCCAGGACTGGGATGTTAATCATTTACAATTAAAAACCCTGACCCGGCCGGGAATCGAACCGGGGGCCACCGGGTGACAGGTGGACGCGTTTCCCTCTACACCGTGGGGCCGGACTTTATACACACTTTCTGTATAGACAGTTTTGGGCTTATTAGAAAGTAATGAGGAAAAGGACAGCAAAATCTTGAGGAAAATACTAGAGCCTAGGAAAGTGGGACAATAATTTTGACTGCGACCAAATACGGAATTATACAAAAAGAGAGAGTAAGCCGCAAGCTCCTCTAAAAAGACTATGTTTCTACGGACAAATCAAAAGAGTGCCACCAGAAAGAAGAGCTAAGAGAATTCTGGGATACTTGGATAGCAGTATATAATAGACATTATTATAGGACGGCCATAACAAAATTACGGTATTCTGAGATTAAACAATCAACAAAGAACACACGAACAGGAAACGGATCGGTAACAGCTGGTCACAAGAATGTAAATTAGCCCATTCCAAAAGGATGGAGAAAGGCGGATCAGAAATGAATGATGCTTAACATAGTCCATAGCAGACCCTAACGGAAACAACAACAAACAAAAAAGTGCTATTCCCATATACAATACACTACAATACTACGGTACACATCGTCACTTTCGATTTCAAAGTTCCCACATGCATTCCTGGCAAAGTATTGTCAGTAACTTGTTAAAAACCAGTCTCTGCTTTGACAAACCTGAAAGAAAATAAATTCAATTACAGTATATTGCACTGAAAGTATGGAATGTTTACGCAACTCTACAAAATAATATGACGTAATGCAATTAGAGTGAATCAAATATGGATTTGTAATTACTGAATTCTTATCCAGTGATGTTTCGTGATGCGAATGAATAAGGGCAAAAGATTCGGGCTGAGTGGCTCATGCGGTTGAGTCACTGTCGTTCTAACCTCAACTTGGCAGGTTCGATCCTAGCTCAGTCCGGTGGTATTGGAAGGTGCGCAAATACGTCAGCTTCGTGTCGGTAGATTTACTGGCACGTTAAATAACTCATGCGGGACAAAATTCCGGCACTTCGGCGTTTCCGAGAGCAGTGAAAATAGTTGGTGGGACGTAAAACCAATAACATTATTATTATTATTATTATTATTATTATTATTATTATTATTATTATTATTATTATTATTATTAAGAGCAAAAGATGTAATAATTTGAAGCAGAAGTACATGATTTGTAGTAATATAGCGATAGGAATGGGTGGAAAGTAGAACATATTGATAAATATGCAGTTGTTTGCATCTCCTGAAAATTATTTCCAATTTTTGGAAATATCGTCTTGATCTTAAAAAGTTGTGTAGTTAAAAGTAGACCTGTAAGTTGTCGCAAGTGCTACAAAAAGTTTGCCTAGTAGATTGTCGAGTCAGTTACAGTGCAGTGTGTTTCCCTCCGTGGTGACCCTAAACCGTCACATGCTAGCTTGCTGAATTAGCTACCCTGTTGACTATCATGTACTGTAGGTCAGCTAATAATCTGCTCTTGTTGACTTGTCTAACAATATCCGTACTATGTTCATTTATCAACACACAGTGATCCTCAGGGACGTTGAGGTCCGGTCCCACAAGTAGGTTACTGCTGCTGAGGGCTGTATTCGAAGGGTGGCACAGTCTACTCATTATAACCCTACCTCATAGGAACACTGTAGTGGTTTGTGGTTGAACACTGTTCCAGAGTTAGATTGAGCTGGTGACCAAATATGGCATAAATGGCATAAGCCCCTTATATGAATTACAGCACTAAATCTAATCTCTATAGTATAATTCATTTTCATCATCACCTAACATCTTTTCTTTTCTTCTAATGTTATCTTTTATACATTTTTTCCTACGAGTACTAGTTTGATAGTGGTAGCACAGTTTCTTTAAATGATAACAAGAGTGTATCTTAAACCCTTCACAGCCTTTGTATCATATGAGATACATAGGGCATTCCATTCGTTCCACGAGGTATCAGACATCGAGCATTTTGGGCATGTAGTATCATATACTATACAAGTGCAACACCTTTACCATAATTTTATGTATTGATTCAGTCCTGTGGTATCATATTAATCGTAAGTATTGGAATTTTATATTTTAATTCTAGACCTTGGGAAGGTATAGTTGGAATATCACTAAGATATCGTAAAATAATTCGTGGTGAAATTGATCAAGAAACCGAAATACCGAAAATCAGAGTAGAAAGGAGGACATACCTATACATAAGGTACGAACCCATTAGCTTTTCACATATCTTTTTTTTTTTTACATTTTGCTTTACGTCGTACCGACGATAAGATAGCAGTAGGAAGGAAACTGCCGTCGTCTTAATTAAGGTACAGCCCCAGCATTTTCCTGGGGTGAAAATGGGAAACCACGGAAAGCCATCTTCAGGGAAGCCGACATTGGAGTTCGAACCCACTGTCTCCCGAATGCAAAATTAACTTTCAAATGACAATTAATATTATATCTGCTACAGGTTTCCTGTCAGGATTGAATAGAATATTGGCTATAGTTCATATAGCATGTGTAATAAATAATAATCACATAGCCTGTCTAAGGCTTTTATCACTCGTCTGGAGCTCTTACTGAGGCTGCGCAGTCCAGCCATTCGTGTGAGAGTGCAGTTGCTGAAAGGTGCTGCTTCTTGAAATACAATTATTTCTCCATTACACGGAATGTAGCAAGCAAGTGAATTACAACTGCCTCGCTTCCCAAATGAAATTGCGAGTGCTTGCTTGCAGGAAGGCGATTTGGAGCGCCGACAGTGACACGCTCCGGGTGGCTTGAATATCATAATCAAGACACGTCACCACGCCGCCCCGTCAGCTGGACTGGTTTGTGGATTTACTCAGCTCGTTTTTCGAACCAGAAATGCTTCTTGGCTACTTGTTTAACGTCGCACTAACATCCGCCTTTGCTGGCGGAACCTAGTGTTTACAGTGCACTATGTCTTCTGGTATAGGCTAGAGCAATTTTGTTACTTTCATAGACCTATCTCAGTCTTATCCTTAGCTTTGACAATATGAAAGTGACTGAGGTATGAGTGATGCTAGTAATGCCATTCCTTATGCAGCCAGTCCCTGCTATGAATGGTGTGAAAATGTTGCTCACAGGGTCGGTTGATGTATGCATTTCAGTGGGCTTGGCAGACGGATATGCAACTTAATAACAACTTCTGCCTCGATGAGGAAAGCAGCGGGAAACTGCCTCACTCCTCATTTCCCTAGTACGCCTCTTCAGTGATGTCTAGGCCATCTATGACAGCTGATGGCAGAGCTGTTAAGGATCCAACCAGCCTTCGGGCTGAGGACTGAACATACATACAACATCCCAGTTTGGATGAGCACCACGGGATATCGCTACAAGATTACCGTGCACTCTTCATTTTCTTATGTTTTAGAAGGAACTGAGTCCCAAAACACTTAACGTCATTATTGAAAGGTCTTTATAACAGTCATAATACAACCGTAAGGGTGTGTGGTGAATGCTCAGAATTTTTCAATGTGACAAATGGAGTCAGGCAAAGTTGCATATTGTCACCCCAACTCCACAACTACGCAGAGTATGTAATGAGAAGCGCACTGGATGGCTGGAATAGTGAAATTTCAATCGGTGGTAGGAAAATCAACAATTTACGCTTCGCTGATGATACTACACTCATTGCAGGAGGTGGACAAGAACTTGGTGAATTGCTCTCTAGAGAGACAATCATTAGTTCCAATTTTGGTTTAGATATTAACATGAAAAAGAGCAAACTAATGGTTATCAACCGACAAAGTCAAATCCCAGTCCAAATAACAGGATGCCTGAAAGATCTGGAGTTGGTGAATGATTGTGTATATCTGGGTTCCACAATCAGTAACACGGGAAATTGTGATGAAGAAATAAAACGATGGATTGTCCTAGGTCGTGCCGCAATGGTTAAACTTACAAAAATCTGGCAGAACCGGGCATTATCGAAAACAGTGAAAATACAATTGGTGGAATCACTGGTGTTTTCTGTACGGTTGTGAGACCTGGACTGTGAAGGCTAATGACAAGAACCGAATAGATGTCTTTGAGATGTGGTGTTGGCGGAGAATGCTCCGTTTTCCATGGACAGAAAGAAGAACAAATGCCTCCATTATAGAAGAACTGAGCATCACAAAACGTTTATCCTCCCGCGTTAGTGAAAGTTACCTCCAGTTCCTGGGACACATTTTGAGGAGAGAAGGAGACAATTTAGAAAAGACCATTCTGCAAAGCAAAATTGAAGGCACCAGATCAAGAGGAAGAATAACAAGTAGATGGTTAGACCAAGCAAAGAAGATCACCGGTCTACGCCTTCACAATATCTTAAAAAGAGCTGAAGACCGCTCAGGATGGAACAATCTCGTTAAGGATTCGGTTACTAATGAAGTGAAGAAATGAGGTCACGACGCTCAGCAATGAGTAAACCGACTGATGATGATGAGAGTTTCCTTAAGTGGAAATGAGTTTTATTGCATGCGAGGCAAATTCGTCTCTTAATTCTAAGTATCCACTATTTTATAAAATGACGTACGTCCATTTTCTCGACCGAGCTCGAAAGCTGCAGCCGTAGTTTCCCATTTTCACACCAGGCTAATGCTGGGACTGTACCATCATCAAGGCCACGGTCGCTTCCTTTCTACTCCTATCCCATCGTCGCCATAAGACCTATCTCTATCGGTGCGAAGTAAAAAAAAAGTGAAGAGCTAGAGGGTTCGTACCTTGTGTATATATATGTCCTCCTTTCTACTATGATTTTCGGTACTTTAGCATCTTCAGCAATTTCACCACGAATCCCCCAAAACTCTTTTATTTACGCGTGCCTCAAGATTATCGTTTAAGAATACTTGTTAAAAATGAAAATCCACAGCCTGTTTCCAGTCATTCGACCAGGTCAGGGATGAAATGAATGAAGCCCGCATCTAGCGGCGAGGATACGAATTGTGCCAACTGCCGAAGCCTGTCGCACTCTTCTGGGGTAATGATTAATGACTGATAGGTGAAATGATACTGTAGAGTGTTTTTAGAATTAAACATAACAAAAATATGTCCTGCCTCCACTTTGTCCAGGACAAATATCACATGGAGTGATCGGGATTTGTACTACGGAACCCAGCGGTGAGAGGTCGGCTGTGAGCCACGGAGACTCTCCTAAGATTGCCTCTAGTGTGTTGAAATAAGAAAATAGTTGGACTATAAGGGACGTCGTTTGTAATACATCATCATCTCCTTTTCGTTGCTTTAGACAACAAGCATCATCACCTTATCGTTGCCCCGCAGGTGCAGGAATCTTCTTCGATTGCCACTTCACTCCGTTCTGTGCGTCTTCTGTGTGTATGCCGCAGATTTGTATGTATTGATGCTTCATATAGGTCTGCCACGTGGTCCCCGGCCTTCATTCTTATAGCGATACGATAGGTTGGGAATCTTTCCAGGTGCTGCTCTCAAGACGTGTCCAAATCATCGGAACCGTCCTTTTCGCACTTTTTTCATGGGTAGGGGCGATCCCAACAGTCTTCTGAGAGTGTCCTAGCGAATATGTTCTAAAAGGGCGACTCGCAGTGTGCAACGGACCACTCACAAGTCCATGACATGAAGACGGTGTTTGGTAGTTTTGGTTGTAGGCCAACACTCTGCTCCATAGAACGCCACAGGATGGCTGAAATTTCTGTGGATCAGTTTCAGACGAGCAGGCATCTTTCGGTCACATGAATGCAATGGCGTATGGCTTTTAGTGTCCGAGGACATGTTCGGCTCACCAGGTGTAGGCCTTTCGATTTGACTCTCGTACGTGACCTGCGCATCGTGATGAGAATGAAATGATGATGAAGACAACAACACATACATCTAGCCCCCGTGGCAGCGAAATTAACCAATGATGGTTAAAATTCACGACCTTGCCGGGAATCGAACCCAGGACCCCTGTGACCAAAGGCCAGCACGCTAACAATTTAGCCATGGAGCCGGACTCCACATAGTGTTCCTGAGGCATCCCTCTACGTCTTCCACGTCGCACATTCACTCACATGCCAGCCCCCCGCCTCACCCGGCAATGTCACTGTTGCTCTACAGAAAGGAACCCAAGTACCTGAAGAGACTGGTCTTTATCAAGTCCGAGTTGTTGACTTGGATGGTACCAGTGGCTGTGTTGAGGCGGATTCCGAACTGCGAGAGCCGATTGGTCCAGGCCTTCTCCTATCACTCCAGTTCTTCCCTGATTGTTTCCGCAAGCTTTTATAAATACAGGGTATAATTTTACACCGAACTCTCATGTGTGAACACGTTGCAAATTACGGCTTCAGTTTATACTTTTCATTTAATTGAAAACTTACTGCACACTATATTATGTATTTTCAGGCCGGTTGGATCCTCAACATATCCACCCTCCACTCTCATAGAAGCCTAGGCGGCACTGAAGGGGCGTACAGGGTAAATGAAGAGTGAGGTAGTTTCCCCTTACCTACCTCACCGAGCCAGAGGGTGCTGTTACAAATTCATTCTGCCAAGCCCACTGAAATACACGCCAAACTCCCCCATGAGCAATACGTTCACATCATTCACCACAGTGACTGGCTGCATACAGAATGTCGTTAATAGCAACACACATTCCTCAGTCACATTCATATTGTCAACGCCCAAGATGAGACAGAAAAATTAAAGTAACAAATTTGTTCTTGCCCATACCAGGAGACACAGTCCACTCTGAACACTGCATTTCACCAGAGATGCATCTGGATAGAAATCTGGTTAATACTTTTACCATATGGTCAGCGTAGTGGCTTTCAGTTCACAGGACTCTGGAGTCGATTCCCAACCTGGTCAGGATTTTAACTGCGTATGGCTTGGGGGCTGATTGTTTGTGTTCGTCTTAATTCACATGTCTTCAACCACACACAACACACCATACTATCAACCACCATTAAAACCCGCAATAATAAATGAATCCCTCTACACAGGGTCGTCATCAGGAAGGTAATCCCATCGTAAAATTAGGCCAAATCAACTAGTAGTACGACCCCAAGAAAGTGGGGAGAAAATCAGGAATTAAAAATCATATATCCGAGAAAGTTAGCAGACCAATTCAATCATCTGAAAATCCCAACTCTATATAACGAGCTCCCTAAAGTGAAACATCAATAAATTAGCAGCGTCGAGTTGCCAAGCAGCAATTTCTAAGTTACTCACTGAGAAAAGAATACTATGATCACAGTACTTACCTCTATCAGGTACCGTTTATAGCATTACGCTATGCCAGCTGCACTAATGGGAGGCACTACTGCTAATGACCGATCAATTACCCAGGAGCACGGCCTGATTCACCATTATTGACCACTTTAATTACCAACTCCCTCAATGTTTAACTGATCCCTGTGTGAGTTGCAAGTTTCATTGCAAGTCGAAACTCAGAACATGGATACCATAATTAAACGTTGCATACTTGAACATTTTCCGCAGAAAGAACCACTTGGTATATATTGTGGACAAATGCTTACCGGGCCCCCAATGAGAAATTGTGTTCTCATATACCGCTAGTAATGGCAGAGTTCCTGAAATTTCTGTGTGAGTTATTGTAAAGAGGCGTCCAAAACCTTATCTAACATACAGTATTTTCGGTTGGAATTCTCCTATGAACAGTGTATAATTTCCTGCACAAATTGACTTCCAAATAATTACTTCCACGTTATTGGTAAAAGGAAACACTATCATCTCTTACATATACAGTCAAAACAGTCGATAGTCAAGCATAAGATTCAGTATACTGAGCATGGGGAACTGAAGTTTACGATATATTCGTTGGGCACCCAGCGAAAGAAAGCAGTAATGTTTGCTGAACAAAATACTGAAAATGTACTGCATTAAAACAAGTGTTCTATATACACACATACATATATACATATTATACATGCATTTATACATTACACACGGGAATTTAATACTCAGTGATATTGTCACTAGTTTCTCAACAAAGAAACAGGTTCAATTTCAGGTCATTTTGAAGAGTGAAGTCATGCCTTTGTGATCCGAGTTACAAGTAAAGCGTACAGTAAGAGTCTCGTGGTTTCCTCGCCACGTTCAATTGCTTTCTTATTTTTCAAGATAGCATATGTTTTCATTATATTTTGCTTCGTTACTCAATGATTGGTCTTTCCGGCTGCCGAATACGGGTTTGCCCAACGTTTAACGTCCCCATTCTCAATAATAAATGCAAAAATAAAGCTTTTACCGCCTCGGCTAGGCTGCCTCCTACTTTTTCTATAGCAAAAATTCTATATTAGTTAAAAATTCCAGTCAGGGATTTTTGTTTTTCCAAACCCTACGACTGACTTCTAGCCCCTATCCTGTAATTGAATCATTGGAATAAGAATAACGACTGGAAATTGACAAACATCATTCAAATTCTTTAAAAAAGTCACAATTTCATTGGAAATGTAAGAGGTGAACGATGAAACAAACAATACATCAATACATACAATGAAGTAATTTGTGGGAAAAATTGATAAAATGTTTGTTTAACAATGATTTGTTTCAATACATTCTCTGCATGGATCGACAATATTTTTTTCAGTGATATGTACTCCAATGCTATGTACACACATAATACCGATTTTCTTTCTTCTCATATTATGTTGGGGAGAGAGGACGGTAATTAGTTGTAATTGAATCTCCTTTTGCAATAATTGGATTTGTTGGAAACAGAACTGGTGGAATGTACAGTATAATATTCAGTGAATTTAGCTTACACAAGCCAATTGTTAAGATGTTTGTTATAAATCACATCGTTCTGTCATACCTATTGTTTCCTGTTGAAGAAGGAAATCAATGTACAGTATTTTATTACAGTACCTGTGTACTTGTGTATACGCATGTGGGTAGATGTTACTAATAAATGTCTCCAGAGATTTGTGCGGTTTTCTCACGCGTTTCTCAACACTGCAATATTTGTTTGCAGATTGTATTTCAAAGTAAACAATAGGATAAACCAGATCTTACATACCCCAACCTCCACCCCAGCAAGGAAAGTATAATCTAATATGGCCTCTACAACTTACGTTAGGAGACGAGTATGGGCAATCAGTTAACATTAACTCGGGATTCCTATGAATACTGTAAATTGTATCCATATTAGTGTATCGTGTAAACATGTTAGTATGTTTAAGTAATTGTAGTCCTAAGTTCACATGATGAGGAAACTATTCAGTTTATGAAAAAAGGACTTTATATTAGTTATGTGCTTCGTTAAAAGCGTTACTGGATCTCGCCAGCGGTTCTTCAGCTGCTTCGAGTTACATTTTCCATTTCTCAAGAGAATAAAAATCCACTTAATGGAGCGAGTTGGCTACGCGGTTCGCGTCGCGTAGCTATGAACTTGCATGCGAGAGATGGTAGGTTCGAATCCCACTGTCAGCAGCGCTGAAGAAGAGTTTCTGTTTTCTTTTTTTAATTTTCGAGCCAAGTAAATGTTAGAGCTGAATCTTTAAAACGGGCATGGCCGCTGCTTTCCCATCATTGTATCTCTCAAATCCCTCCATGAGTCATTGCGACGTTGAACTACTAGCAGAAAACAAAACCTATGACGTCACTGAATTATTATTAATTATTAGTAAGTATTAACAATAATAAAAATCATAATTAAAAACAACAAATCCCATGGCGTACTAAGCACCTGCTGCTCAGCCTGAAGGCCTGCAGATTACGAAGTCACGCCTGGTCCACCGACGAGTCTTCCGGGCTGTTATTCATAGCTTCCAAGACCGGGGCCGCTATCTCATCGTCAGACAGCTCCTCAATTATAATCACGTAGGCTGAATGAACCACGCACCAGCCCTCAGATCCAGGTAAAATTACTCACCTGGCAGAAAATCGAACCAGGGGCCTCCGGTGAGAGGTTAATAATAATAATAATAATAATAATAATAATAATAATAATAATAATAATAATCTGTACTAGTGTGGAATTGGTGTTCAAAGAAGCTAGGGTGTCGAAATTTGACTCTAAAATATGCTGTGTACCATGATCACAGCCGGTTGTGACTTCTCAAGATATACATCATAAGTATCAACTGCCAAACTAATAACTGTTAATTTCATAGAAAGCTAAGAAATATGGTACTTATATAGAATAATAATGTTATTGTTATTGGATGTACGTTTCATTAACTGCTTTAATTGTTTTTGGAGAAGCCGAAGTGCTGTAGTTCTCGCAGGAGTTCTTTTACGTGCCAGTAAATCTATCGACATGATGCTGACGTACCTTCAAATATTATCGGACTGAGCTAGAATCGAACCTGACAAGTTGTTATATGTTTATTGCACTTATGAACATCCAACGTTTTCCTTTTACACATAAAACAGATACACGGACACTCCGGTGTGAATAATATATTAGCCGGTTCTCCAAATTATCATATCTCGACTAAAACAATAGAATCATTGGCTAAGTTGTTTACTAAACCAGTATTATAGAATACAGATGTAAAGACTTCGGACAGTTATGCATTTTAAAATGACAAAATATGCATGCACGTATTCACTAAAAAGTGTCAGAAAATGCACTATAAATGTTGAAAATTGCATTGGAAAAGCTTAAATCTGATATCAGTTAGCAAAATATTACACTTTAAACATCCCTAAAATAAATAAATAAAACATTTTATACAGTACCACAATAAAATGCTGCACTCTCTCAATGAAATTCACAAGTTTTGATTACACTTAATCACAGCATGATGCAACAGTTGCTCAAACACAAACTTGCAACTATTTTCACTTAAAATGGTTTTGTACTCAAAAACATTCTGTATATATCACATGCAACAACTGGAACATACTCCAAATTAACGATTCCATTTTCGATGAACTCTCAATTCATTCCTTGTCCTGGAGAAAACCAGAAGTTGTGGTTGAGAGAAGGGGTGGGTAATATAGAAGTATTTCCAGAAGGGTATACAGTCTATCGTAGAAGGAAACTTATTGTTCTCATGAATGGTTTACCGATGAAAGGGATGAAATATTAGGGATAAAATTAGTTTGTGATAATATGAAGGAGGTGGGAATTATAGGAACATGTAGGCCTCGAAGAGAAGAAAGAGACATGGAAATATTTGAGAAAATAATAGATTATACTCATAAAAACAATAATAATGATATGGTAATAATTTGGGGAGATCTAAGTTTGCCTGAAGTTGAATGGAATGGAGCTGCAAGTGAAGCCCGTGAACAGAAACTGGCAAATAAGTTAATTTGGGAGGGAGGATTTACACAAGTACTACAAGAACCGACTCGTCTCAATAACTTGCTAGATGTATTCTTGGTTAAACCATGGAAAATTGTTGATAAAACTGATGTAATTGAAGGAATAGGTGACCATAAGGCTGTAATAATGGATGTAGGACTCGTACAAAAATACTTAATAAGAGGGTCACACAAGACAAGAAATTGTACAGAAAAACCAAAGTTGATGAATTTAGGACTTACCTCAAATCACAATTCAGTTTTTTTTTTTTTTTTTTGCTATTTGCTTTACGTCGCACCGACACAGATATGTCTTATGGCGACGATGGGATGGGAAAGGCCTAGGAAGTGGAAGGAAGCGGCCGTGGCCTTAATTAAGGTACAGCCCCGGCATTTGCCTGGTGTGAAAATGGGAAACCACGGAAAACCATCTTCAGGGCTGCCGACAGTGGGGCTCGAACCCACGATCTCCCGATTACTGGATACTGGCCGCACTTAAGCGACTGCAGCTATCGAGCTCGGTCACAATTCAGTTGTTGGATAAGTGAAGGGAGTAATGTGGATACACTTTGGGCTAAATTTAATGGAAACATTTGGGAACAAGAGAAGAGATTTGTACTTGTTTGAAGGGTAAAATGACCTCAGACCCTGTTTATTATACAAGGGAAGTCAGGCTCCATGGATAAATGGTTAGCGTGCTGGCCTTTGGTCGCAGGGGTCCCGGGTTCGATTCCCGGCAGGGTCGGAAATTTTAACCTTGATTGGTTAATTTCGCTGGCACTCGGGCTGGGTGTATGTGTCGTCTTCATCATCATTTCATCCTCATCACGACGCGCAGGTCACCTACGGATGTCAAATCTAAAAGACCTGCACCTGGCGAGCCGAACTTGTCCTCGGACACTCCCGGCACTAAAAGCCATGCGCCTTTTCATGTTTTTTCATACAAGGGAAATAAGAACATTAAAAAGAAAATGTAGAATAGTAAACAGGAAAATCAAAGAGGGTAGGGAGAATAGAAAAACTAGAAAACGATAATAAGGGAACTGAATAGAGTTGAAAAGGAAGCAAAAGAGAATTACATGAATGGCATACTTCAAAAGGATAATGACCACAAAGGGGAATGGAAAAAGTTGTATTTATATATTAGAAATCAAAAAGGAAAAGGAATCCAAATTAATACAATGGTGGGAGTGAACATTATTTAACAGATACTGAGAAAGCAAATCTATATAGTAGGGAATTCAGAGATTTAGTAGAAGATTGTCAGGAGTTGGAAACCGTAACAGAAGATAGAGAGGGAGAGACACATAGGAAAACAAGTAGCTTCTCATTCACAAATGAAGATATTTTCAGAGAAATCCAACTGCTTCAGCAAGGAAAAGCAGCAGGAAGTGATCAAATTACTGAGGAGGTATTTAGGACAATGGGGTGGTACATAGTGCCTTATTTAAAATTTCACTTTGACTATGTCATAAATAATAGTGTAATACCAAAGGAATGGAAGGAATCTATAATAATACCAATTTGTAAAGGCAAGGGTGATAAATGGAAACCAGAGAACTACAGACCAATCAGCCTGACCAGTATAGTTTGTAAAATACTGGAGAGTTTAATAGCGAGGTACATCAGAGGGATATGTGATGATAAAAATTGGTTCATGAGGAGCCAGTATGGATTTAGAAATAAATGTTCATATGAGGCACAACTGGTGGGATTACTGCAGGACATATCAGATTAGTTGGATTCAGGAGGCCAGTTTGACTGCATAGCCATAGATCTTTCCAAAGCCTTTGATAGAGTGGAACATGGAATATTATTAAAGGAATTGGAGGTAATAGGATTTGACGTAAGGGTTATACGTTGGATAAGAACATTTCTAAATTCAAGGGTTCAGAAAGTCAAAGTAGGAAATAATGTATCACAGGAAGAGAAAGTTTGGAAGGGAATTGCACAGGGTAGTATAATCGATCCGTTACTTTTCTTAATATACGCAAATGATTTAGGGAACAATATAACATCAAATATAAGATTGTATGCAGATGACATAATTGTTTATAGGGAAATAAATAACATTGAGGATTGTTCTGAATTACAAAGGGACCTCCAGGGTATCGAACAATGGGTTGAAGAAAATACTATGAAGGTTAATGGAGGCAAATCAACTGTTACAACATTTACAAACAGGAGCTTTAAAACTGAATTTGAATATACTTTGGATGAGGTAGTTATTCCAAAAGATGGAAAGTGCAAATACTTAGGTGTGAGACTTGAAAATAATTTGCACTGGGAAGGTCATGTTGATGACATTGTTGGGAAAGCATATAGATCGTTACATGTCATATGAGGCTACTTAAAGGATGCAATAAAGAATTAAAAGAAAAAAATTACTTAAGTATGGCTCGTCCATTATTGGAATATACAGTGTTTGGGATCCTCACCAAGAATACCTCATAAAAGAAATAGATAGTGTGCAGAGGAAAGCAGCAAGTTTTGTAACAGGGGATTTCAGGAGAAAAAGTAGTGTATCAGAAATGTTAGAGGAACTTGGGTGGGAAACTTTAAGTAAGAGAAGGGAGAAAACTAGACTTATAGGATTATATAGAGCCTATACAGGAGAAGAAGCATGGGGAGAAATCCGCGAGAGACTTCAGTTGGAAAATAATTATATCGGCAGAACTGACCACAAGTATAAAATTAGAAGGAATTTTAGCAGAAGCGATTGGGGTAAATTTTCATTCATTGAGAAGGGCGTGATGAAGTTGAACAGTTTACCAGGGGTAGTGTTTGATCCTTTTCCAAAATCTGTACAGATATTCAAGAAGAGAATAAACAGCAACAGAGAAAATAAATGAAATGTAAGAGGGCATTCGACCAGTGCAAGTTATTGTAAAAAAAAATGTGTGTGAATAAATTAATTCCATCCCCTGGTCTATGGAGTTTGGACAGCCGAAGTAGGGGACTGCCTGTAGGGGTGAAGTACAGTGGGGACTTCGAGGGGCCTGGAACCACTACGGTAGCTGTGAAGGCCCTTCAGGAACTCTGAAAAGTGGTGGCAAAACGGGCTCTGGTTAAGACGCAGCAGGTCGTTATGCTACTTAGGTTCCGAAATGGGTAAAAAATAAATAAATGCAATGTAAATTTTAATCTTATACCAGTTGTATAGTATTATTTGAAGTAATTTCACATACTGTATATGAGTTGACTATGTTTGTAAGTACAGGAGATATTATAACGGAAGTGGAATTTTGTAAACAATATAAATTTATTAAGGATGAGCTGTGTGTTTAATAGAAAAAAATGTTAGCGTAAATTGTATAACATTGTATTCTAGGAAAATTTTCTTCTTCTCTTCTTAATTTGAAATTTAGTGCTTGACAATAATGTATTTCAGTGTACCATTTGCCACCGAGGTAGACACCACATTTGCAAATAAAGAGATTCTGATTTTGATTTTGAAGTTTGCGAAGACCCGGTTTAACACTACACTCTGCATTTTTTCAAGAAAACTTGATTGATAAGGTTCATTAGGGATCGTTCAACTTCTTTAGCAATTCCAGTACTAATATGAAGGATAGTCCTTCTTCTTGCAGTTTCTTGACGGCTAGAGGTAAGCATATTACATTGTAACAAATGAATACGGTATAAGTTGCTCATGACACTATCTTTGATGAAGACTTCTTCTACTTCCTTAATAGAAACAGCTTCTTCAGAATCGAGGCCTTCAACTACCTCTTTTACTACCTCACTACTACCAAGTAGGAGCTTCGAGCCACGTTCCCCATTTTGTATGAACTAGTGAAGGCGGGAGCCGCATTACCAATTGTATCCAAAACCATAGACTTGCGACGTGGAGCGTTCAGAAATACTCTTTTCAATGTAGAGATCAAAACGTTTACTTCAAGAAAGGAAGCCCTGAAAGGATCGTTGATTGCACTTAATGACAGCATGATGCAACCGTTTCTCAAACCCAAACTCGTATCTATTTTCACTTAAAATGGTTTTGTACTCAGAAAATACTCTGTCTACATCACATGCAACAACAGGGACATACTCCAACTTTCCAACATGAACTTCAGCGACTCGATGAAGTCCATGTGCTACACACGACGTGAATCATCTTGGGATGTAACCTCCCATGGCTTTGCACATGTCAGGTGCAGCATCAGTGCAGGCCATAATCGTAAAGAATGCGTGATGGCCAAACTAACATTGTAAAATGCATCAACAGCTGTGTGATTTAGTTTATTCTTACGTAGCTCATCCGTAATTAGTAAATATAATTCTTCTCTCTCTTCTTCCTCTCCTAAAATTCCAAACACAAAGTTAATTATAGATCGTTGATCAACGTCCGTCATTTCGTATAGCAAGACACAAATATATCTTCCATCAACCTTTTTTTTTAGTTTATAAAGCTTAGGAACGTAATTCTTCCCAATTGTTAATGTGTCTGGGACTGGTTGTTTCGTATACTCCTTCAGAAACTAAACCATTTCCTTATTGTTTAGATTAGCCAATGGTATATTTGCCGAGTCAAACGATTTACACAAGTCTTCATTGAATTAATTAATTAATTAATTAATTTGTTATTGAATTTATTCGTCTTCTTTCAAATGGCGAAGTTAGGGCATCCGGCCTTCTCTTACACTTAACCACATTTGCAATACGTTTCTGCAGATTTATTACATGAAAATATAGCAGAGCTAGATTATACTGACGCACACGCTCTCACTCTCACTGACATGAATAAAGGAATCAAAATAGTATACTGTACGACGTTAACTAATATGAACAATATTGCCAAACACACACACAAAATAAATGCACATATTACACAACTATCAAATACGTCTCCATATACAAGAGAAACAGCCTCTCGTCATTCGCTCACTCAGCTGTACAGAGTACACGTCAGTCGGTTGCTTTCATCAGGTAATCTAGGCAAGATCACTTAAATTTAGTTACTGATCACTGTCCCTGACATTGTCTGGTAAATAATTCTAAAGTCTGGAACCGGTCACAGTAAAATAATTGTTATATGTGGATGAATGGTGTAGAGGAATTGAGAAAGTAGATCCAGCGCGAGTATTACAGTTATGAAATGAAGAAAAAAAGTGAAATTTGTAGGAAATGTACTGGGGCGAGTTACTATGTATGAGTTTATGTATTAATACAAGCATATGATATTTACGCCTTTTATCGAGATTAAGCCAGTGAAGTTCTTGATAGTAAGGAGTTATATGCTCATAACAGCTCAAGTTAAAAATGAATCTGAGGCAACAGTTGACCGAGCTCGATAGCTGCAGTCGCTTAAGTGCGGCCAGTATCCAGTAATCGGGAGATCGTGGGTTCGAGCCCCACTGTCGGCAGCCCTGCAGATGGTTTTCCGTGGTCTCCCATTTTCACACCAGGCAAATGCTGGGGCTGTACCTTAATTAAGGCCACGGCCGCTTCCTTCCACTTCCTAGGCCTTTCCTATCCCATCGTCGCCATAAGACATATCCGTGTCGGTGCGACGTAAAGCAAGTAGCAACAGTTGAAAGCTCTCTGTGTGTTGGTCCAGATTTAAATAAAGCCATGGTTACAAGAGCCTGGTGTTTTTCTTTCACGTTTACTATTCTGCACAAATAAAATATAACATATATTGTTTTACCTCTCGCTTAGTCACGGCCTCCCTGATTCTTTTTTTTCTATTTGTTTTACGTCGCACCGACACAGATAGGTGTTACGGCGACGATAGGATAGGAAAGGCCTAGGAAGTGGAAGGAATCGGCCGTGGCCTTAATTAAGGTACAGCCCCGGCATTTGCCTGGTGTGAAAATGGAAAACCACGGAAGGCCATCTTCAGGGCTGGCGACAGCGGGGCTCGAAATCACTATCTCCCGATTACTGGATACTGATCGCACTTAAGCGACTGAAGCGATCGAGCTCGGTCCTCATTGATTCAATTCCCAAGGTGATTATGGCAAAATTTAGCGACATGTCTTGGAAACAGACTGTTTCTTTAGGGAATTGATTTACACGATATATATATAGACGAAGGCCAATTATCCCAAATATACTCCAATAGTAATTTTATTAATCATTAATAAATTTTCGAGAGGTTGCCTGGCCGAGGCTGTAAAGGCGTGCTCGGTTCGCCCGGAAAGAGGTGGGTTCGAATCCCCACCGGGAAGTTGAAAAATCTAAGAAACGAGATTTCCACTTCCGGAGGTGCATATACCCCTGAGGTTCACTCACCCTACACCAAAAATGAGTACCAGGTTAATTCCTGGGGGCAAAGGCGGTCGGGCGTACAGCTAACCACTCTACCCTATTACGTGCCGATTTTACGAATGGTGGAAGCCTTTACTTTCCGCCCCTCCAAAGGCCTTCATGGCTTGTAGGGAGATGACTTTGCTTTTATTAATAATTTTTCTTTGAATTTGTACTTAGACGCGTATTAAAAACCGCTTTAATGCAGAAATGGCTCCACACAAGGACTGATGCAGACAGGAAATTTACGTAGACGAAAGAAACAGAGCGAAACAAACAGTTGTTGAATCCAAAACGAAGTCGTGGGAAGATTTTGGCAATAACCTGGAAAGACTAGGTGAAGTAGCAGGGAAACGTTTCTGGACAGTAATATAGAATCTGCCGCCTCTGTGGTGTAGTGGTTAGTGTGATTAGCTGCCATCCCCGGAGGCCCGGATTTGATTCCCGGCTCTGCCACGAAATTTGTAAAGTGGTACGAGGGCTGGAACGGGCTCCACTCAGCCTCGGGAGGTCAACTGAGTAGAGGTGGGTTCGATTCGCACCTCAGCCATCCTGGAAGTGGTCTTCCGTGGTTTCCCACATCTCCTCCAGGCAAATGCCGGGATGGTACCTGACTTAAGGACACGGCCGCTTCCTTCCCTCTTCCTTGTCTATCCCTTCCGATATTCCCATCCCCCCCCCCGCAAGGCCCTTGTTCAGCATAGCAGGCGAGGCGACCTGGGCGAGGTACTGGTCACCCTGCCCAGTTGTATCACCCGACGCAGAGTCTGAAGCTCCAGAACACTGTCCTTCAGGCGGTAGAGGTGGGATCCCTCGCTGAGTCTGAGGGAAAAACCGACCCTGGAGGGTAAACAGATAACGAAGAAGAAGAATAAAGAAAGGAAGGGAGGGAATAAAAGGGAATGAAGAGTGTTTTGGGTAACTCCGGTGAACTCATTATATATCACAGGGAATCACTGGACAGGTGGAGGGAATATTTTGAAAATGTTCACAACGTAAAAGGATATCTTCCTGGTGGTGTCGCGAACAACCGAGCTCAAGGGAAGGAGGAAAATAATGTTGGTGAAATTACACTTGAGGAAGTAGAAAACATGGTAAATAATCCATTGCCATAACGCAGCAGAAATAGATAAAATTAGATCTGAAATGGTGAAATATAGTTGGAAGGCAGGGATGAAATTTCTTCAGAGAGTAGTAAAATTAGCATGGACAAAAGCAGTAATTGCACCTACAGTATCTATGTACAAGGGAACAGGGAGGATTGTCACAACTATCAAGGTATCTCATTGATTAGTATACCAGGCAAAGTATTCACTGGCATCTTGGAATGGAGGGTGCGATCAGTGGTTGAAGGAAGTTGGATGAAAACCAGTGTGGTTTCAGACCACAGAGGGGCTGTCAGGATCAGAATGCCAGTATGCGCCAGGTAATTGAAAAATGCTACGGAAGGAATAGACAGTTATTTATATGTTTCGTAGATATAGAGAAAGTGTACGACAGGGTACCGAGGGAGAAGATGTTCGCCATACTGGGGGACTGTGGGATTAACGGTAGATTATTTAAATCAATCAAAGGCATTTATGCTTACAATTGGGCTGCAGTGAGAATTGGTGGTAGAATGAGTTCTTGGTTCAGGGTATTTACAGGGGTTAGACAAGGCTGTAATCTTTCACCTTAGTTGTTCGTAGTTTACATGGATCATCTGCTGAAAGGTATAAAGTGGTAGGGAGGGATTCAGTTAGATGGAAATGTAGTAAGCAGTCTGGCCTATGCTGACGACTTGGTCTTAATGGCAGAATGTGCCGAAAGCCTGCAGTCTAATATCTCGGAACTTGAAAATAGTTGCTATGAGTAAGGTATGAACATTAGCATTTGATGTCAGAAGAAATGAAGAAATGCAAGAGAATTTAATCTCAGATTGATGATACAAAGCTGGAGCAGGTAGATAATTTGAAGTATTTCAGATGTGTGTTCTCCCAGGATGGTAATATAGTAAGTAAGATTGAGTAAAGGTGCAGTAAACCTAACGCAGTGTGCTTGCAGCTGCGATGAACAGCACTCTGTACGGAGGAAGTCAACTCCCGGACGAAACTATCTTTACATCGGCCTGTTTTCAGACCAAATTTTCTCTACGGGAGCGAAAGCTGGGTGGACTCACGATATCTTATTCATAACAGACATGAAAGTAGCGAGAATGATTGCTGGCACAAACAGGTGGGAGCAGTGGCAGGAGGGCACTCGGAATGAGGAGATGAAGGCCGTTAGGAATGAACTCGATGAATGAAGCTGTACGCATAAACCGGCTTCGGTGGTGGGATCATGTGAGGTGAATGGAGGAGGATCGGTTACCTAGGAGAAGAATGGACTCTGTTATGGAGGGTAAGAGAAGTAGAGGGAGACCAAGACGACGATGGTTAGACTCGGTTTCTAACGATTTAAAGATAAGAGGTGTAGAACTAAGTGAGGTCACAGCACTAGTTACAAATAGAGGATTGTGGCGACGTTTAGTAAATTCACAGATGCTTGCAGACTAAACGCTGAAAGGCATAACGGTCTATAATGATGATTCATGTGTATGTCTGTATTAATATTTCTGTAATGTTCGTTTTCCTGCCATTGCCAGGTCCTTTAAGACTTTGGGAAACCGCAAAGACAATCTTTTTGAGGATATATAAAGTCTGGTAGAGAGTGTCTCCCATTTTAATGAAATCTGCCCAACTCTAGTGTGACTTGCAGAAGTCAAGGGGGGCTACCATCATAATGAAAACTCCACAGCTCGATTGTGACTGGCAGTAGGTAAGGGGGCGTGCCACTGCAATGAAAACTCCGTAACCCTGTCTTCACATGGAAAATGACGTATGGTGACCTTGCGAGGTGTTTCTCAGGTAACACTAAGAGATGTGCAATTTTAATGAAATCTTACTCACAACGTGTACACCACTTCATCTAGAATTCTGTGTACAATGTAGAATTACGTAGTGAAACACGTGTACATAAGCTAGTAACAATGTAATAATAAACAATATGTATCCACGAATTTCAGTTTGGATGACATCGTGCTCAACTAAAAGTATTTAGTGTATCTTGGTCAGAAATTCTTAGACTTCATGTTTATGCCGCCTCAAGACTTTCTAGATTTTAAACTATACAGACGGATCTCTCTGAGTCTCAGAAGTTGGTAGACTTTGGTTTCTTTCCTGCTGAATACTAGTTTCTTACGAAAGGACACTTTATAAGTGTGAAGACTGATCCTATTTTCTTCTGGATTTCCAAATTCTCCTGTCCATTAGATTTTATTCCATTGGGATTCTATAATCATTCGCAATGCTCCAGATGTGTGCTGCAAGTCTCAGCAGGCTGCAAGTTCCTATATCTTTGTACTAGCTGAAGCTTTATAACGTCAGCTGGAATCTCATTACGGTGATGTTAGCGATAACGGCTCTTTCCTGTGGTTTGACTGCGATCGGGTTAAGTATATGATTGCATTAACTCTTCATATATTTTAAACGTTAAATTAAATGACAAAAATTAGAGGAAAACATGACAGGAAAATATCACTACCCAGGGTGTAACCCAGCTAGAGCTTTATCTTATAAGTAACATTGCAGGGGGTCCGCTTTCTGTAATTTCATTTAATTAGCCTTATTTTGATAATATATTTACCCGTTTTAGGTTAACCCAAGGTCGTATCAGTGGTTTTTAGCTTCCGCGTCTGTTTGCTTGTTTGTTCCACAATCACGCCTGACTAGATCTCGACCAAACTTTGTATTTAGCCTACTCAACCAGGACAAATACTTTATTCAGGTTTCGATATGCATATCATTTAAAAATCACTGAACAGACTAGGGACTTATCGGAAGGCCGGAAGATTTTCATTAAATTTTCTCTTACACTTCTGATTATATTTCGACTAATTTTCATATTTAGAGTCTATTAATAGAGGAACAGGGTTCGATATGAATATCATTAAAATCAATTAATAGACCGGGAGTTATTGGAAGACCAGAAGAGTTTCCTTCAGTTTTCTGTTACACTATTGATTATATCTCGACCAAACTTCATATTTAGAGTCTACTCATCCAGGAGCAGGTTTCAACATGCATATAATTTAAATATAACTGAATAGACTGGGGGTTTACAGGAAGAGCAGAAGAGTATTTTTCTATTTTTATTACACTATTCATTATATTTAAACTCTGTAGATTATATGTTACTAGCCGATGTACCCGTGCTTCGCTACGGGATTCTCAGAAAGACTGACCTCGTGGTTTTCCTAACTGAAATCAACTTAGGTAATTACAAAAAGCGTCAGTAGGAAATTAGTGAGTAAAAGCAATGTTATCATGTAAAATACTCGATCAAATGAAAAACCGCACATTTCCTCACTTTTAACGAACAGTATACAGTGCCGATCTAACAGTCCGAAGTTCCAGAGCTGGAATGACCAAGCCGCAGACAGCCGTGTACACTTTTCTGCCATTATTGCGTTAAAGATGCACACTGCTCATTCCAGTCAGTGCCTTAGAGTAGGGATTGAATAACTCGAAGGCTATGATGAACCAGTGTGTTACGTACCAGTGATATCAAAAAATGTATGAACCAGAGGAATGGCAAGCTAAAGAAGAAAGGTATCTAACGCCCCAGCCACTTCCTGCCAATATTCAGACAGGCTGTTATACTCGGTACGACCGGGTGACTTAGCCGTGTGGTTAGGGGCGCGTAACTGTGAGCTTGTATCCGAAGTGATAGTGGATTCGAACATCACTGTCGGTAGCCCTGAAGATGGTATTCCGTGTTTTCCTGTTTCCACACCAGGCAAATTCGGGGGCTGGACCTTAATTAAGGCCAAGGCCGCTCCCTTCATACTCCTAGTCCTCTCCTATCCCATCGTCACCATAAGACCTATCTGTGTCGGTGCGATAAGCAAAATTAAAGAAAAAAACATTTCCCTAGGAAGCAGTAATCCTATCTATCGGAGATGAGTGGCAACAGAAGACACAAAGTACAGCAGAACAAACAATGGTCAATGTAATGTTATTATTGATCACTTTTATGAGCTTTCTATATTGTAGGCTTTCACATTTAGCTTTCTTTCGACTCTGTGATATTAGGGCGTCTTATAAAATTATTTATATCGTAGACTGTAGTTCCTTATTCTCCGACTTTACGTACCGATTTTCATTGAATTCCGTTTACCCATTTTCTCGTGACTCGGCGCTGATGTGGACTTGGTAACAACAATCCAAATTCATGAATATCTCTGTGATCATAGCCGGTACTGTAACAATGTATAAGACATAAATGATCGGAAATTTAATACTGTATAACTTTTGTTATGTAGTATTTATCCATACGACCACCAATAATATAAATATTAGATAATTAAATTTTAGGCCTTCCCCTAAACTACCTCTTCACTCAGCGTGAATAAAACTATTTATGACCTACATTGTAGCGACTTATTCCCCGACTTTGCATACCGATTTTCATTAAGATACGACCACTAATAACATAAATATTTGAGAATTAATTTTTAGGCTTTCTCTTAAACTACCATTTTGCTCAGCGTGAACACAATTATTTATATCTTAGATTATAACGACTTATTCTCTGACTTTGCATACCAAATTTCATTAAGATATGACTTTTAATAGCATAAATATTTGAGAATTAAATATTAGGTCTCCCCCTAAACTACCATTTCGTTCAGCATGAATACAATTATTTATAGCCTAGATTGTAGCGACTTATTCTGCAACTTTGCGTACCGATTTTCATTAAATTATATTCCGCCGTATTCTCCTGATGCGTGTACAGACAGACAGACAGACAGACAGACAGACAGACAGACAGACAGACAGACAGACAGACAGACAGACAGACAGACAGACAGACAGACAGACAGACAGACATTACGGAAAATTAAAAAGTACGTTTCCTTGTTACTGTGGACATGACCGATAAAGACGTACCATCCTTTTTAAATATACAGATGTACATAATTTTGCTTACTCTTCAAATGACGGAGAAAATTAGTGTTTCCTACGGGCTTCATGCTCTGCAGCCAGTCACGGACACCCTCGTAGACCTATAGTTATTTCAAGGATCCATAACAGGAGACAATCAGAGGATGCATAATAATTCGCTCGGTTTGAAAATTAATCCTACCTAATGTAACTGAACACCAAGGAACCATGAGGTAGAACTTTTCCTTTTGGTGTCAGTCTATCTGGTTACGTTGTGCACGTATTTATCGCACGACGGATAATAACGCAAATGATTACGAAAAATTGGATTTTTAGTCCAAGTCGCATGGACATGTCGTGCATGGCACTTCAAGGTTGGTAACGGGAAAAACAAAAGAGCCATTTTACTCTTTTCGATAGGGAGATATTAAGGGAGATATAATCAAAGTCAATGATCAGAGATACGAGGATGGTTGCCTAGTTGTACTTCCTCTTAAAACAATAATCACTGCCACCTTCATCGCCGGTCAGAGATACAATATGCAACCTGAGAACCAGGGAGAATTTCGCACAACTTTGGACCAGAAAATGAACCTACCGTACAAGAAATTCGGAAATCGTCCTCATTCTCTTTCGACAAAGCCAGTACATTTCACGTTACAGTAAGGCGCTTTTGTAGGAAAATATCATTTTAAGATCTCGTATTAAGCCTGCGAATACAGCCTGTTACTTCGCATAAGTTTCTGAAGGAAACATGTAATCCACTGCAAATTCTCGCGTGATGAACGGGTACAAATGCTAGTTGCAAATAAATGTTTTCAGCTATGACGAATAAGAACGCCTCAAACTCCTAACATGAATTAATATCAACGAAATAGAGACATCTGTCCAAGAATTTAAAAAAATGCCCAGCGTTTTCGGCTTGTCAGTTTTATAGATTGATGACATTAATGATATTAATGGGATCAAGATGTTTTGATAAATTATCTTTATTCCAGCGTGTTTTGATAAATTATCCTTATTCTAGCGTGTTTCGATTCAGTATCCGTCACATATGTATCACCCGCCATATTTACTATATACTTTCTCCCTTTATTCCTTACCTCGCTGAAAGACGCACGCACAGAAAAACCGAAACACATGCGAAATGCGTTTACAAGTGGCATAAGAACTCAGAAGACACATCGTTTCTAAAGTGATTGATTCAGTTTCTGTGTCCGGTATTGCATTTCCCGTGTTTGCATTGTCATCAGCGTATTGCCTTCTGCCCTTAAGTGGGGAACTGCTCACTGGACGATTCCACTGATGTTGTTGTTGTTGTTGTTGTTGTTTGAGTCATCACTGCATAGACTGGTTTTGATACAGTACTCCATGCCACTCTATCCTGTGCTAACCTTTTCATTTCTATATTACTGCTGCATCCTACATCTGTTCTAATCTGCTTGTCATATTCATACCTTGGTCTACCCCTACCGTTCTTAACACCTACACTTCCCTCGAAAACCAACTGCACAAGCCCTGTGTGTCTCAAGATGTGTCCCATCATTCTATCACTTCCTCTCATTAAATTTAGCCACAACGATCTCCTCTCACCAATCCGATTCAGTATCTCTTCATTCGTGATTCGATCGACCCATCTCACCTTAAGCATTCTTGTATAACACATTTCAAAAGCTTCTATTCTACTTTCTGAGCTAGTTATCGTCCATGTTTTACTTCCATACAAAGCCACGCTCCAAACGAAAGTCTTCAAAAACATTTTTTCTAATTCCTATATCAATGTTCGAAGTGAACAAATGTCTTTTCTTATGAAAGGCCTTCCTTGCTTTTGCTAGCCTGCATATTATGACCTCCTTACTTCTGCCATCGTTAGCTGTTTTACAATATGCATCCATTTCATTTAAGACTTAATTTCCTAATGTAATATTTCCTGCATCACGTGACTTCGTACGAACTGAACTCCATCACTTTTGTTTTGGACTTATTTATTTTCATCTTGTACTCCTCACCCAAGACTCCACCATACCATGCAACAACTTCTACAGATCTTCTGCAGTCTCAGATAAAATAACAATATCATCGGCAAATCTGAGGGTTTTGATTTCCTCTCCTTGGATTGTGATTCCCTTTCCAATTTCTTCATTGATTTACTGCCTGTTCTATATAAACATTGAAGAGGAGGGGGATGGACAAACTGCAGCCTTGCCTCGCGCCTTCCTGGATTGCTGCTGCTTTTTCATAGCCCTCGATTCTTATCACTGCGGGCAGATTTTTGTACAGATTGTAGATAATTCTGTTTTCTCAGTACCTGATCCCGATCACCTTCAGAATCTTAAATAGCTCGGTCCAATCAACGTTATCAAATGACTTCTCTAGATTTACGAACGCCATGTATGTGGGCTTTCCCTTCTTAATTCGATCCTCTGATCAGACGTAAAGTCAGGATTGTTTCACGTGTTCCTACATTTATTCTGAAGCCAAATTGATCTTCTCCCAACTCAGTTTCGACTTGTCTTTCCATTCTTTTGTAAATAAAACGTGTTAGAATTTTTCAGGCTTGAGTTACTAAACTAATGGTGCGGTAGTTTTCATACTTGTCAACACCGGCTTTCTTGGGAATAGGTATAACAACATTCTGTAGAAAATCGGATGGCACTTCTCCTGTCTCATACATCTTGCACACTAAATGGAATAACCTCACCATGATGGTTTTTCCTAAAGCTGTCAGTAATTCAGAGGGAATGTCATCAATTCCATGTGCTTTGTTCCTATTTAGGTTACTCAAATCTCTGTCGAATACTGACCTCAAAATTGGGTCACCCATTTCATCAGCATCAACAGCCTCTTCTTGTTCCAGAACCATATCATCTACGTCCTTACCTTGAGACATTTTTGAATATGTTCCTGCCATCTTTCTGCCTTGTCTTCTTTCCCTAGAAGTGGTTTTCCATCTGAGATATCAATATTCATGCACCTAGTATTCCTTTCTCCAAAGGTTTCCTTGATTTTTCTGTATGCAGCATCTACCTTTCCTAGGACCATACAGCTTTCAAAATCCTTGCACTTCTCCTTCAGCCGTTCTTCCTTCGTTGTCCTGCACTTTCTATACTTAATTGTGTAATCGCCTGTATTCTTTTCTGCCCTCTTCAGGTTTTGCATTCTTGTATTTTCGTCGTTCATTGATCAGGTCTAGTATCCCTTGAGTTATGCACTGACTCTTTGTTAACTTTCCCTTTCTTCCTAACATTTCCTCAGAAGCCCTGCTGACCTTATTCTACATGGCTGTCCATTCTCCTTCTGTTTTGTTTCCTTCAGCCTTTCCATTTAGTCCTTGTGCAACATGCTTCTTGAAACAATCCTTCACACTATTTTCTTTCAACTTGTCTAGATTCCATCTCACTGGATTCCTTCCTTCATCAATTTCTTCAACTTCAGATGGCATTTCATGACCAAAAAGTTGTGATTAGAGTCCACGTCTGCTCCTGGGAAAGTTTTGCAACCCAACATCTGGTTTCTGAATCTCTGCCTAATCATAATGAAGTCTATTTGATACCTTTCAGTGTCTCTAAGTCTCGTTCATGTGTACAACCGTCGTTTGTATTGTTTGAACCAAGTATTAGCAGGGACTAAATTGTGATTAGTGCAGAATTCAACCAGCCATCTTTCGTTCCTTTGTCCCAATCCGAATTCTCCTACTGCATTAACTTCTCTTCCTTGGCCTACCACTGCATTCTAGTCTTCCATCACAATTAGATTCCCGTCACCTTTCAAATATTATATTAAATCTTCTATCTCTTCATATATATTTTCAACTTCCTCATCATCTGCTTAACTAGTAGGCGTATAGACCTGCACTATTGCAGTGGGCATTGGTTTGGTGTCTATCTTGACAACAATAATCCTTTCACTATGCTGGAGGTAGTAGCTTACCTGATGCCCTATTTTCTTATTCATTATTAAACCAACTCCTGCATTTCCCCTGCTTGATTTTGTGTTGATAATTCTATAGTCGCCTGACCAAAAATCCTGCTCTTCCTACCAACGTATTTCACTTATACTAACTACGTCTAACTTTAGTCTATCCATCTCCCTTTTCAGATTCTCTAACCTACCACAACGATTCAAACTTCTAATATTCCATGCTCCGACTCGCAAAATGTTAGTATCTATCTTCCACATTATTGCCTCCTCTCATGTAATCCCCACCCGTAGATCCGAATGGGGGACAATTTTTCTTCCGGAATATTTTGCCCGGGAGGAAGCCTTCATCAGTACACCAATCATACAGAGAGAGCTGCATGTCCTCGGGTGTTAGTTACGGCTGTAGTTTCCCGTTGCTTTCAGCCGTGCAGCAGTATCAACACAGCTAAGCCATGTTGAGTATTGTTACAAGACCATATCAGTCAATCATCTGGACTGCCGCCCTTGAAACTTCCGAAAGGCTGCTACCCCCATGTCAATGAACCATTCGTTAGTCTGGTCTCTCGACAGACTCACATCCGATATGGTTGCACCTGCGGCTCGGCTGTCTGCTTCATTGGGACTCGCAAGCCTACCCACTGCAGCAAGGGCACATAGTTCGTAGGGGAGGATTCCACTGATAACTATGATTATAAAAGTCCTATCTAGGTATCAAACATGTACGCTATTGTCAGTCAAAATACAAAGAAAATTATTACCGTATAATGCCAGTAAAATGAGTTACAATGAGTTACAATATACACGTAATAATCTGTTCACACAACGAAGTCTTTATTCTGTGAAGTCGACGCCCATTACAGGATGGTTTCATGTGTCCAAGTTTCACGTTGTTAGGCTGTCTGGCTGACGTTATTCCAGCCAGTACGGCCGGCATATTCAAGTATCTCGATCCCTTCTTTCTTATTGAATGGTGGTTGCCAGTAGAATTCGTTTCATATTGTACCAGAAAAAGTATGCCCGTACTTGGATAGATGAAGAGCATGGGTTTACGCAGGGCGTGTACGACATATCGTATTGGAATGCGTACAGAGATCATTTTTACTTTTAAATAAAATTTCAGTTTGAACTTTTAATCTATCCAAGAAAGACAAGTTCATATCACCTTAAATACAGCTGGTGTTGGAAAAGGTGCGTTGTACCCTGGTCTTACGGCGGATGATGTCCCCCGTTGTTGCTGCTCCTTCCATCCACACCAGACGACAGTTC
Organism: Anabrus simplex; assembly: GCF_040414725.1. NCBI lineage: Eukaryota > Metazoa > Arthropoda > Insecta > Orthoptera > Tettigoniidae > Anabrus > Anabrus simplex. The sequence goes on from NC_090265.1 coordinate 1,064,170,437, forward strand.
TCAGCAACATGGAACAACGTCTTACTCCAGCGGAGGCTGTTCTAGACGTTTTGGAATTTCTAGAACATCTCGACAGTCTGGGAGGTCAAGTTGCAGAGTTCACCCACTCAGTAATATTACGAACAATCGGCTTGTGTGAGGTGAAATTTGAAGTGATGTTTGAATGGTTTTATAGTTCCCATGAAGGGGTTGAAGAAACGTGAAAGTACCGTGTTGAATGTCAATAAGATCAAACACGAACATTTCTTTCAGGTAACTGAACATGTCATAGATTTAAGAGGAAATAAAGACACTATTCCGCGGTCGAAGTTTGATGAAGTCGAAGACGCACCCTTTAACATAAATTTCACTTAAAAATTGTTTGTGGAAGAAATAATTTACTTGTGCATTGCACTGTTCACTGTTCGACGAAAAAGGACACAAATGCTTATAGAGTATTATTAAGCCCTACTATTGCTTTGGATTATTTACGTGTTTGCACATCAGAATGCTATGTTAATGTTCACTACAATAATTTTACTTTTAGATGAAGGAGTTACATGCCTACGCATGAAATTAGTTCCGTTCACACGTAATTATGGTACGAAGATAACACTTAGTAGATTATTTACATGGAGTGAATTTAGTTTCGTTCACTGATACGACTACGTTTATGATTTTCTAATCACTTACTGGTGAAATTAATTGCGTTCACTGACGTCACTGTGTAATATGAGGTGAAACGTCAACCAGCATTTGAGCTGTACTCAAGAAAACCTAAGTTATAAAGACTGAGTTAATGCTTCTGCTCGAAAATACAAGTTGTAATATTTGAATTCAATATCTTTCCACTCGAAACACAAGTTCTAATATTTGAATTCAATATCTGACTGTAAGTTCAAATTCACTGTTCAGAATTACAAATGAATGTTTCCTGACATGTAAAATCACATGGAAAAGTACAAGTTCAAAACTGCATTACTTGAGATGCAAAGTTGAAACTTCTTAGTGACTGAAAATATGTTAGTCACCTTACATGATGAACTTCGTGGAGTTTAACTGCAGGCTTTCAACACTATCATGTCGTATAACTTCCATCAGCCAACCGGCATGGCTGGGCTGTGGGATAATACTGTATCTAGGCTTGTCACTTGGCTTCTTTCATACTGAATCTGTCGTTTGCGTCGCGGAATTCAGCTGTCACTTTAAACTGCAATAACTCCCTTAATCCTTCACGGATTTCCGTAAAACTTGGTAGTTATGTAGGTTCTAATACTGGCTACACCTTGATGTAGTTCAAGTGTTTGTACCATTCTTATTAAGCTAGTTACTATACATAGAGGAATGGGATGTTCGAAGTAACGTAGTTTGTCCTTGTCCGGCCAGCAGCGAGCTCACACGAAGTTCGCTAGCTCTCCTCGCGCGCAGCGCGTATTTCAAATTCGAAATACTTCAAGTACGGACGCTAGACCAGTGTTCTTGATACAATATAATACAGAAGGAACTACAAGATGAAGAAATAAATAATCGATCTGCAACTCTTTTCCAGAGATCTTCGAAGAGGAAAGCTGTATTTGACGCCAAGCAATAAACCTATCAGAAATAAGAGGATCTGAGAAATACTATTTCTACTTTTAGTAAAAATGTTTCATTTTCAGGTATAATATGTTGATAAACGTGTTTCTTCTCCGCTATTTTCTAAATTATATTAATCTAAAGTTACTATAGAACCACCTGACAGTTATAGATTTATTAGTTTTCAGCTTGGAAAATGTAATTCTTAACATTGCAAGTGACAGGTACGTAATTTGTAGAGAATGTCAAAACATAGTGATGATGCACATAAACAAAATGTGAGCGCTGGCAGATCGAATTAGAAAAGCAATATTCGGTCGAATCATTAGGAAGTTAATAACTGAAGATATAAAGAAGATTGCAATTTAAAGGTGAAAATTATTTCTATCATCAGCTCCAAAGAGCAGACAGAAATCTCGATGAATGTTTCACTCCAGATGGAAGGAATCTGAACAACCAATCCCACTTTGTCTACAAACCCAATTTTCTCATATGCGGGTCCTCCGAACGTTCTAGACGACTCAATACTTATTTTGACCAACAAATTCATCAAATATACAAGATTTGACGTTCCACTAAAGGAATTATTTTCCTAAAGAATTCTTGCTGTAAACTTCTAGTGTCTGGTTGCAAGTTGGCGTTTTACATTTGCCCTTCTGCAGACAGCAGAGAATATGGTGCGAATATGGAGAATGAATTCGTCAGGAGGAGAAAACGCGTTGTTTTCTTCCATGAATTTTGAGGAGAAGTGGAAAAGTACTTCATCTCTTTCAGTGGAGACATCACATTTGTAAAACGAGTGTGGAGCTCTGAAGCACATCAGTAAACATGGCACGTGAGCTGAGAGGCGACAGGAATGATAAAAGAAAGCGGGCGGTTTTACGAGCCGCAGGCTAAGCCCAGAGGATTGCTGTGTTCCCGAGACCCGCTCGCTTTAGAGTAAGACCCGCAGTGTATATCAATACTCGTGACCTTGAGTGGGTTAAGTAGGCTATGCACCATAGTGAGAGAAGAAAGAACGGCTTACACTGCCTACGAGATGTAGAAGTCGTGCGTGCGGGGTAAAAGTAAATATCTACTGTACCTCAGACCATGCAGATTTAAGGGATGGTGTATTGCAACTAAATTTTTTTCGTTTCTTTTTTTTTGCTATTTTGCTTCACGTCGCACTGACACAGATAGATCTTATGGCGACGATTGTAACTATCTTGTCATCCCAGTGAGCAAGGGTTCGTCTCTTGTGATGAAAGAACAGTTGACTACAGGAGTGGTTTAAAAAGTGATTGTAGGGGGTCAGGGTGGTATATATATAGACTATATACCTTTTACAATTCGTTTTACGTCGCACCGACACAGATAGCTCTTAATGGAGATGGCTCGGAGCGAGAAATAAGAGACCCGGGTGTGAAAATGGGAAACCACGGAAAACCGTCGTCAGGCTGCCGACAGTAGAGTTCGAATCCACTATCTACCGAATGCAAGCTGATAGCTACGTGACTCAAACCGCGCAACCACTTGCTCGGTCTGTTAAATAATTACAAGGAGAGTACATAGGCCTATAATTTACTCAGAAGAAAAAAATTACTTGATAAATAAGAAACTGAATATACATTCAAGTATGCCATCCCTCCCATCAATGTCCAGGACTCCAGCGTACAGGTATGTTTAAAATAAATTACTGTTGAGGGCGAAGAGAGTAGTTCCAGCGTACTTGAATTCATCCTCCAGGCAAGTATCAGACATGTAGTTCATTACGGTCTCAGACCATCCTTTCATCGGACGCCCATGAGATATTTTCCCAGTGGACACATGTTGCAGAATGTAGGGTTTGTTTTGGCATCCTCCTTCTGTCCCTTCTCCCAAAGTGTCTCTTCTAGCTTGCCTCGGAGTGTCTTTGTGTTGAAGCATAGGTTCAATTCTTAAAAGCATTCATTTAAATTTACATTTTCTAGTAAATTAATGTGAGTTGAAATAATTAACACATTAATTTAATTACATGTTTATTTAAACTTCTCTTCATGTCCATGCTTTAATATTGACAGTTCGTCCACGTGTGATTATATTCCAATTCACATTCTTGTTTTAGACACATATCCAACTTTTTATTAAACTAAGTTACTGCACTGTTGTGAACTCTAAAATCCTCTCATTTATTCGACATTATTTTCAAATATATTTCTGAGAAAAGTATTCGTAATGGTGGAGCATATAATTTTCAAGGGGAGGGACGCCAGCTTGAAACATTTACGAACCAATGTGTGTGTAGGCCTACATTTATCAGTCTGTCTTTTCTGGCAGATCAATGCATTGTTACCTCATTTGACGTAGAATGTGTCTACAGTTTCGGAGTGTGACCACGATAATGATGTCATCGAGTGATGAATTAACGGCCCCAGCTTAAGGTTCTAAAATCATTGTGCCGCGCGGTAGCACGTTGTATGAGCAATCGTTTGATTTATCGCAGTGAATTCTGCAAGTATGCGGCAAAAAATCAAACGGTGAAAAGTTGAGGAAGTTGTGGTGTAAATTGTCGCCGACATATGGGTATTCAAAATTATACAGAATGTATTGGAGAATAATTTAAGAGAATGCATTCGATAATTTATAGATATACCTGCCAAATTTCGGAAACAAAACATTGGGAGATATGGAAACACATCTTTTCCTGCAAATCAGAGCTGAAAAATCCCACCGGCAAACAGTAAAATATACTAAAATAAGGACCTTTCATCGATTCAGTATTAGATGAAAAATTTTTCACCATAATAAAACATCAAACCTTGAATGAACACGTTATGCAGTAACGCGATGATAATCATACGGTAAATTAAACTGATCCTTAAACGGAAAGTAGAACTGTCTCTGAATCTATCACATGAACGAACACGTTTTTTAAGTATCAGGCATGTAATTCATTACGGTCTCAGACCATCCTTTTATCTCCCGAAGTGTCTTTTCTAGCTTGCCTCGGAGTGTCTTTGTGTTGAAGCATAGGTTTAATTCTTAAAGGCATTTAAAAAAAATACATTTTCTGGTAAATTAATCTGAGTTGAAATAATGAATACGTTAATTTAATTATATGTATATTTAAACTTCTCTTCATTTTGGGCTCTGATATTGACAGTTCCTCGACGTGTGATTATAAATTTCATTCTTGTTTTAGATACACATACTACTTTTTATTAAACTATGTTATTGCACTGTTGCACACTCTAAAATCCTCTCATTTATTCGACATTATTTTCAAATATGACTGATCACAATTGGATAAATTCAATTGCACTCGGGAGATGGTGGGTTCGATCGGCACCCCTCAATATGGTTTTCCGTGGTTTCCCATTTTCACAACAGGCAAATGCTGGAGCTGTATCTTAATTAAGGCCACGCCAGCCTCCTTCCCACTCCTAGCCCTTTCCTACCACATCGTCGCCATCAGACCTGTGTCTGTGCGACGTAAAGCAGCCGTAAAAAAAACCCTCAAGCCACCCTAATCGACCTTCCTGAACACCACAATTACGACCACGCCAGTAAGAACAGGACTTCCGACCACACGGCGGCCACCTTCAGCCTAAAACTTTCGGGCTTCCGCAGCAACTTGCAAGAGAGAAACCTCCAGCCATTGATGCAGCATCCTGAAACTTATTTTAAACTAGCATATGTACCCGTTCTTCGCACGGAATTGGTAATCGATTTCACGATCCCTTAATGCATTTATGTGAAGTTACATGCCTGTATTGAAACGTTTAATACGGCATGTTAAACTGATATTCTTATACGAAAGCACGTGGCAGTAACTAACTACGATAAAGCTGAACAAAGTCAAGACAGAATGGGGTAGATCACAGAGTTTATTGAACGATACAATTCCTGATCCGAAGTTGTGCGCAATTCTCCCCATTTCTCGGTTACGTGTTGTTGCTCATCTGAAACCGGGAGTGGCTCTGTGGCTGAAAAGTCATGAAACCAATCGTTGACCATAACCTCTCTTATTACCTATTACATCGAAAATTTTTGCTAGTTGCTTTACGTCGCACCGCCACAGATAGGTCTTATGGCGATGATGGGACAGGGAAGGGCTAGGAGTGGGAAAGAAGCGGCCGTGGCCTTAATTAAGGTACAGCCCCAGCATTTGCCTGGTGTGAAAATGGGGAAACCACGGAAAACCATTTTCAGGGCTGCCGACAGTGGGGTTCGAACCTACTATCTCCCGAATACTGGACACTGCCCGCACTTAAGCGACTGCAGCTATCGAGCTCGGTACATCGAAAATTGTAAAAGGGCTCTTTAGGTAAACTATTTAACGTAACTTGAAATGACATGACAGCCAGTAAAACAGTCCATTAATGATAACTCCCGTTTTCCGCCTATCTAAAAGGTGCACATGAGAAAAAGCGTTTTAGAAATTGATTTCTCTTAAGGCTGCTAGTTCACCATTAAAGTTGGTCAAGTATATTTTGTGGGAGAGTAAAATCACTGTTTTGACTTCCTATAAACCCCCAAACCAATCCGGGATTTAGAAATGATACCGACCCTAATACCTAGCTAAGGACAGATTTAAAATTTGGTAGAAATATAAACAGCAGTCTCTCAGTTATAAGAGCTCAACAACTGGACGAACAGACAAATCGACAAAAAAGCTAAAAGAAAAGTCCACTTGAAGTTAGACCAAAAACGGTCCATTAATGATATCTCACTTATTAATCTTCGTGTCGAAATGATGCACGTGAGAAGAAAAATTTAGAAATTGATTTCTATTAAGACAGGTAGATTTCAATTAAGTTTGGTTGTGTATATATTGTGGGATTGCAAAATCAAGGTTTCCGTTTTGTTTGAAACCCCAGTCGATTCAGAGATTTAAAAATAATATTGTCCCTGAAACCTACCAAAGGACAGGTGGATTCTAAATATGAAATTTGATAGAAATATATCCAGTAGTTTTCGAGTTATAAGAACTCAGACAAACAAACAAATAGACACTAAAGCAAAAAATATGCAGATGATCATTATTACATGTAACCTTTTGATGATAATAATAAATAAATTCATGAATAAAAATATATAAATAAAATTACTCAAAAACTTAATAAAATTAATAAGCATAATAAACCGAAATGTCCGTAGTATGGGCGCCAGAGTTCACCAGAATGGATCCCTCGAATTTAGATAAGAGCATGATAAACTTATATCCCAGGGCGTGTACATAATGCTGCGTACTGGTACATCTGCTGCAGGCCTTACCTAACCTCCTGAAAACGACTAATTAGGTAGGAACTGCACCTAGGTTTATCAATAACACTGATTCTAAAATAGCAAACTATATTCTGAACAAATTCCGTGCATGAGCACCTCATCAACATACAACATTATACATATAATACACACATAAAATATTGCTGGAAGACTCCATATTTACAACAACAATAATGAAAACCGTGGGAAAACGAAAGTGAGAACTAAGTTACCATTTGTAAATAGTCCGATGAACAATGTACATGTATGAAGATAAATACCCTTCACTGTCTCTATGAATTCGACTTACCGATTCTCATAATCGGCAGTTATCACATCACACAGATACTGTACCTTGTACTACTGTGTTCACATATTTTAACACTTGTTGTAAAGATATATACACACGTCTGTCGATCCTCAACATACATTTATGGAAAGTCTGAGATAGCTTTCACCAACGTATAATGCTAGGCCGCCACAAGTGCTACAATACTTAATGCGCAAGCACTCTCCACAATCAGCCACTTTCTACGAACATAACACGACTACGCTCCACGAACGTTTGAAGTCCAGTCCATTGCAGCCATGTCAATCCAGTACCGTGTATCAGCACCACTTCCTTCCCGTACAGTGTGTCAGTTGTAGTTGTAGTTATCTTCCTTCTCGTTCCTTTACAATCACCTCTACAATCACCCTTACAATGTCTCATACAATCTCTCTTACAATGTCCTAATACAATCATCTGGTTGCCGCCGTATCATCAACCTTTATAGACATCAACATCCCCCTCCTCTCAGATGAGACGTCTGGATTGGTGCTTGCCAGCCAATCATGAGTGATCTCAAATCAAGACCAAGCCCTGAACTACTTCTTCCTCCCAAGATAATAACAAACTCTGGGGAGTTTTCATGAATCACCAAACTTTCCCTGGTACAACAACAAGCTCATCTCATCAGGCTGGGATATATACATGACAAATGGAATTCCCTGACACAAGTACATCACAACACACACTGGGGTAGCCAGATGACTCATTCAAATTACCAGAGTTATTACAGCAATGTTTTCCCACTGGTGCAAAACAAATTACTCATACCTACATATGTGGATATCTTCCAGCTTACCAATATAAATGGCAAAATATACAAATGAAATACTGATAATAATAATAATAATAATAATAATAATAATAATAATAATAATAAATCGAATACTGACAATAATATCTCTAACTTCTACATATAATTCGGGGGTGTGATATATGTACTATCACATAACGCCCCCTTGGTGAATCGATGATATCACATATTATGATTCACCATAAAACAGAACTTCATACATAACCTTATAATGACATAACTGAACACTTAATTTACTGTAATAATGATATATACATTGCGTCTACTGCATTGTATTCGCACACACGAATTACAATTTGTCCAAACAATAATAATAATAATAATATGTCTATATACACACAACTCTGATTGTTTCATATAGCATTGAACACAATCCCTTCTTACTACTGTACACATAACTCATAATTGATAATATATACATCCAAGGTGCAGATCCTATCTCTTATATCTGCGAAGGCTATAGATATTAAATGTCCCAAGGACCTTATTTTCAGCGGTTAGGAGCCTATAAGCACACTTGCCTATTCTACTGTCAACAGTATACGGACCCTGATACAATTGAAAAAACTTATGCATAGTTTTCTGATCGGCATTCGACAAATGAGGAACTCGTACCGTAATAAAAACTAACTACGTCTAGAATGCACTCTATCTCACACACAAACATTCATACCATCCAGTCACACTTGAATCATACAAGCTGTCATTCAGGACATTCATAACAAAGAAATCCCTATTTCTGAAATGCGCGGGAATCTCACAATGTTTATTCTTCCACAAACTCATAATTAATGCAAGTAAACAGATCACATACTTTTTCACACATTCCACCTCGACATCATACAACACGTCATTCAAATCACTCTCACAACTCTCAGTCTTAAATGAAACATTACACATACTCTTGGATAGACTTTCTTTCATCTCACGCACACTTCCATTCTCACTCACGTTCACTCCATTACTAAAGTTCTTACCATAATACACATCGAAATTGCTGTCATTACGACTTAATGACCCAACAATTAATCCATCTTCACCACCTTCCATATCAGGTCCTACTTGCACCACTTTCATGCCAACAACACTGCTACTTTCGACTCTCTTATCAGAAGTTTCATTAATCTTAAAGTCACCATTTTCACACATAATGGTCCTAATTTTACTCTCCTCACGTACACTTAAATCAACAAAAACATCCTCATGATGTATACTCCGTGAACACTCTTCACTCACAAAACAACCTTCATCAACTTCACAAAAAACTTCACTTTCAATTTCAGAAACTTCCACAAGATTATCGATCGCAACACCGCTATTACCATCACCACTAGCACAAAGTAAGACATCCGACACATCTTTCTTACTTTCATCACGCCCCCTATTCTCAAAATCTCCCTGAACACAAAATACATGGTCATACAATAATTCCTCTTTCACGTCTACCTCGTAACTTACCTGTTTCATCGCGTGAATAGGAATTTCGGTATCGGACTGCCTATCTGACCCAACTAAGAAGTCCGATTCCGGTTTAAATTACTTGACGTGGACTGTTCACTATTATCATGTCTCTGCACTTGATCTGGAGGTCTTTGATCCGTACGCCCCCTACTTTCTGATTCCCCTTGATTAGACTGTATGTTTCCCCTTCCGGAATTACCACCCTGATTCCCTTGCCTAGAATGACTGAAATTCTGATTATTCCTATCTCCCCCTAGCTGATTACCTTGTCTCCCATTATTCCCGTAATTCCTACCTTCACTTTGCCTAGTCCTCCCCTGCCCTTCCAAAGCATCAAACCTCTCTAACAGCTGCTCTAATTCCTTGATCGTAACAATATTCTGCATACATGCAGCTAATCCGACCTTCTCAGGAAAATGCCTCAACATCTGGCGGACTGTATCTCTCTCCGATGCTAGACCTTCAATATTCTGGCTGATCAGAACATGCGCCAAGAAATATTCCGTCATAGATACACCTTCCTGAGGTTTATACTTGCCAAATAGCACGCGATCTCTTTCCCTTCCCTGAATAGCTTCACTCCAAAATTTAGAACTAAATTTCTCCCTAAATTCCTCTAAACTCGAAATACCCTGTCTATAAACTTGAAACCAGGATCTCGCTTCTCCAACAAATGCAATATCCAACATCTCATCAATCATACTCCACTCGATCAAACCATCGTCAAGATTCTTGGAAAACCGTTTCTCCACCGTTTTCAAGAATTCCATCGGATTAAACTGCCGACCATTAAACTTGGGTAATTCAGAGTCCTTCGTACAAGATACGTACCTATTACATATACTGCTACCTACTTGGATTTGGCTGATCTCCTGTCTTAACTTCACATGACATGCTTTAATTCCTTCTTCAACTACCATTCTGGCATTTCCTTCTACTGACTTGAGGTCTTTCTCCAATTTCTCAGTCTTTTCATCTATTCGCTTCGCTAAAACATTCTGGCTGGTTTTAATTCTATCTATTTCTTCGACTTTATCTTCCACTATTTTTATTCTTTTATCACATTCCTTGCTGTTTTCAACAAATTCCTTCCTAACTACATTAAATCGGCATTCGATTTTCTCAGTCAATTCCAAGCGTTGAGATTCTACCTTATTATTGACTTCCTGAATTTCCCTGCTTTGATGGTCAAACTTCTGGTTCAATTCATCTATTCTACCATTCACAGCACTACTTAAACTATCAATTTTACTAGCCAATTCAACACTCACTAAATTTAACTCCTTACTTTGATTCTCAATCTTACTGGACAATTCCGTACTAACTGAATTTAATTCACTATTAATACTGTATATTTCATTACTTAAAAAACTCAATTCACTCTTCAACTCTTTACTCTGACTATCAATCTTACTGGACAATTCAATATTATTATTATCGATTTTACTGGACAGTTCAACATTATTATTATCGATTTTACTGGACAATTCAACATTATTATTATCGATTTTACTGGACAATACGTCACTCTTACTGTTAAATTCACCCTTCAACTCTTTACTGAACTGATTAAATAGTGATTGAAGCATACTAAGAGTTAAGGTCGCCCCTTGATCCCCTACATTCTGAGTTTGAGACGGGTTACTCGGTTCCTCACCCATCGTTACCGATTGATCTTTCCTACTATCAGCCATTTCGCTTTTCTCACTTAAATTGGATAAACTCAATGTGGTGGAATTCTTTTGACTTCTCTTATCCTGATTCATAGTACTAGCAACTTTAACAACCTCTCTGTTTCTCAGTCTTATAATACTCGACTCGCTACAACATTTCTTCATACTCCAACATACATATCACGTACATATAAAACACTTCACTGACATAGTTCGCAGAATTCCAACCACACCTGACAAGTGCACCTACGCTTATAAGCCTAACAGATGTACCAATCATTCAGCCACACGTTGGGAAGCCAATTGTAATAAGTTGATGACTACTGATAAATAAATATAATAAATAAATAAAATATAAATATAAATTACTCAAAAACTTAATAAAATTAATGAGCATAATTAACCGAAATGTCCGTAGTATGGGCGCCAGAGTTCACCAGAATGGATCCCTCGAATTTAGATAAGAGCATGATAAACTTATATCCCAGGGCGTGTACATAATGCTGCGTACTGGTACATCTGCTGCAGGCCTTACCTAACCTCCTGAAAACGACTAATTAGGTAGGAACTGCACCTAGGTTTATCAATAACACTGATTCTAAAATAGCAAACTATATTCTGAACAAATTCCGTGCATGAGCACCTCATCAACATACAACATTATACATATAATACACACATAAAATATTGCTGGAAGACTCCATATTTACAACAACAATAATGAAAACCGTGGGAAAACGAAAGTGAGAACTAAGTTACCATTTGTAAATAGTCCGATGAACAATGTACATGTATGAAGATAAATACCCTTCACTGTCTCTATGAATTCGACTTACCGATTCTCATAATCGGCAGTTATCACATCACACAGATACTGTACCTTGTACTACTGTGTTCACATATTTTAACACTTGTTGTAAAGATATATACACACGTCTGTCGATCCTCAACATACATTTATGGAAAGTCTGAGATAGCTTTCACCAACGTATAATGCTAGGCCGCCACAAGTGCTACAATACTTAATGCGCAAGCACTCTCCACAATCAGCCACTTTCTACGAACATAACACGACTACGCTCCACGAACGTTTGAAGTCCAGTCCATTGCAGCCATGTCAATCCAGTACCGTGTATCAGCACCACTTCCTTCCCGTACAGTGTGTCAGTTGTAGTTGTAGTTATCTTCCTTCTCGTTCCTTTACAATCACCTCTACAATCACCCTTACAATGTCTCATACAATCTCTCTTACAATGTCCTAATACAATCATCTGGTTGCCGCCGTATCATCAACCTTTATAGACATCAACATCCCCCTCCTCTCAGATGAGACGTCTGGATTGGTGCTTGCCAGCCAATCATGAGTGATCTCAAATCAAGACCAAGCCCTGAACTACTTCTTCCTCCCAAGATAATAACAAACTCTGGGGAGTTTTCATGAATCACCAAACTTTCCCTGGTACAACAACAAGCTCATCTCATCAGGCTGGGATATATACATGACAAATGGAATTCCCTGACACAAGTACATCACAACACACACTGGGGTAGCCAGATGACTCATTCAAATTACCAGAGTTATTACAGCAATGTTTTCCCACTGGTGCAAAACAAATTACTCATACCTACATATGTGGATATCTTCCAGCTTACCAATATAAATGGCAAAATATACAAATGAAATACTGATAATAATAATAATAATAATAATAATAATAATAATAATAATAATAATAAATCGAATACTGACAATAATATCTCTAACTTCTACATATAATTCGGGGGTGTGATATATGTACTATCACATAACGCCCCCTTGGTGAATCGATGATATCACATATTATGATTCACCATAAAACAGAACTTCATACATAACCTTATAATGACATAACTGAACACTTAATTTACTGTAATAATGATATATACATTGCGTCTACTGCATTGTATTCGCACACACGAATTACAATTTGTCCAAACAATAATAATAATAATAATATGTCTATATACACACAACTCTGATTGTTTCATATAGCATTGAACACAATCCCTTCTTACTACTGTACACATAACTCATAATTGATAATATATACATCCAAGGTGCAGATCCTATCTCTTATATCTGCGAAGGCTATAGATATTAAATGTCCCAAGGACCTTATTTTCAGCGGTTAGGAGCCTATAAGCACACTTGCCTATTCTACTGTCAACAGTATACGGACCCTGATACAATTGAAAAAACTTATGCATAGTTTTCTGATCGGCATTCGACAAATGAGGAACTCGTACCGTAATAAAAACTAACTACGTCTAGAATGCACTCTATCTCACACACAAACATTCATACCATCCAGTCACACTTGAATCATACAAGCTGTCATTCAGGACATTCATAACAAAGAAATCCCTATTTCTGAAATGCGCGGGAATCTCACAATGTTTATTCTTCCACAAACTCATAATTAATGCAAGTAAACAGATCACATACTTTTTCACACATTCCACCTCGACATCATACAACACGTCATTCAAATCACTCTCACAACTCTCAGTCTTAAATGAAACATTACACATACTCTTGGATAGACTTTCTTTCATCTCACGCACACTTCCATTCTCACTCACGTTCACTCCATTACTAAAGTTCTTACCATAATACACATCGAAATTGCTGTCATTACGACTTAATGACCCAACAATTAATCCATCTTCACCACCTTCCATATCAGGTCCTACTTGCACCACTTTCATGCCAACAACACTGCTACTTTCGACTCTCTTATCAGAAGTTTCATTAATCTTAAAGTCACCATTTTCACACATAATGGTCCTAATTTTACTCTCCTCACGTACACTTAAATCAACAAAAACATCCTCATGATGTATACTCCGTGAACACTCTTCACTCACAAAACAACCTTCATCAACTTCACAAAAAACTTCACTTTCAATTTCAGAAACTTCCACAAGATTATCGATCGCAACACCGCTATTACCATCACCACTAGCACAAAGTAAGACATCCGACACATCTTTCTTACTTTCATCACGCCCCCTATTCTCAAAATCTCCCTGAACACAAAATACATGGTCATACAATAATTCCTCTTTCACGTCTACCTCGTAACTTACCTGTTTCATCGCGTGAATAGGAATTTCGGTATCGGACTGCCTATCTGACCCAACTAAGAAGTCCGATTCCGGTTTAAATTACTTGACGTGGACTGTTCACTATTATCATGTCTCTGCACTTGATCTGGAGGTCTTTGATCCGTACGCCCCCTACTTTCTGATTCCCCTTGATTAGACTGTATGTTTCCCCTTCCGGAATTACCACCCTGATTCCCTTGCCTAGAATGACTGAAATTCTGATTATTCCTATCTCCCCCTAGCTGATTACCTTGTCTCCCATTATTCCCGTAATTCCTACCTTCACTTTGCCTAGTCCTCCCCTGCCCTTCCAAAGCATCAAACCTCTCTAACAGCTGCTCTAATTCCTTGATCGTAACAATATTCTGCATACATGCAGCTAATCCGACCTTCTCAGGAAAATGCCTCAACATCTGGCGGACTGTATCTCTCTCCGATGCTAGACCTTCAATATTCTGGCTGATCAGAACATGCGCCAAGAAATATTCCGTCATAGATACACCTTCCTGAGGTTTATACTTGCCAAATAGCACGCGATCTCTTTCCCTTCCCTGAATAGCTTCACTCCAAAATTTAGAACTAAATTTCTCCCTAAATTCCTCTAAACTCGAAATACCCTGTCTATAAACTTGAAACCAGGATTTCGCTTCTCCAACAAATGCAATATCCAACATCTCATCAATCATACTCCACTCGATCAAACCATCGTCAAGATTCTTGGAAAACCGTTTCTCCACCGTTTTCAAGAATTCCATCGGATTAAACTGCCGACCATTAAACTTGGGTAATTCAGAGTCCTTCGTACAAGATACGTACCTATTACATATACTGCTACCTACTTGGATTTGGCTGATCTCCTGTCTTAACTTCACATGACATGCTTTAATTCCTTCTTCAACTACCATTCTGGCATTTCCTTCTACTGACTTGAGGTCTTTCTCCAATTTCTCAGTCTTTTCATCTATTCGCTTCGCTAAAACATTCTGGCTGGTTTTAATTCTATCTATTTCTTCGACTTTATCTTCCACTATTTTTATTCTTTTATCACATTCCTTGCTGTTTTCAACAAATTCCTTCCTAACTACATTAAATCGGCATTCGATTTTCTCAGTCAATTCCAAGCGTTGAGATTCTACCTTATTATTGACTTCCTGAATTTCCCTGCTTTGATGGTCAAACTTCTGGTTCAATTCATCTATTCTACCATTCACAGCACTACTTAAACTATCAATTTTACTAGCCAATTCAACACTCACTAAATTTAACTCCTTACTTTGATTCTCAATCTTACTGGACAATTCCGTACTAACTGAATTTAATTCACTATTAATACTGTATATTTCATTACTTAAAAAACTCAATTCACTCTTCAACTCTTTACTCTGACTATCAATCTTACTGGACAATTCAATATTATTATTATCGATTTTACTGGACAGTTCAACATTATTATTATCGATTTTACTGGACAATTCAACATTATTATTATCGATTTTACTGGACAATACGTCACTCTTACTGTTAAATTCACCCTTCAACTCTTTACTGAACTGATTAAATAGTGATTGAAGCATACTAAGAGTTAAGGTCGCCCCTTGATCCCCTACATTCTGAGTTTGAGACGGGTTACTCGGTTCCTCACCCATCGTTACCGATTGATCTTTCCTACTATCAGCCATTTCGCTTTTCTCACTTAAATTGGATAAACTCAATGTGGTGGAATTCTTTTGACTTCTCTTATCCTGATTCATAGTACTAGCAACTTTAACAACCTCTCTGTTTCTCAGTCTTATAATACTCGACTCGCTACAACATTTCTTCATACTCCAACATACATATCACGTACATATAAAACACTTCACTGACATAGTTCGCAGAATTCCAACCACACCTGACAAGTGCACCTACGCTTATAAGCCTAACAGATGTACCAATCATTCAGCCACACGTTGGGAAGCCAATTGTAATAAGTTGATGACTACTGATAAATAAATATAATAAATAAATAAAATATAAATATAAATTACTCAAAAACTTAATAAAATTAATGAGCATAATTAACCGAAATGTCCGTAGTATGGGCGCCAGAGTTCACCAGAATGGATCCCTCGAATTTAGATAAGAGCATGATAAACTTATATCCCAGGGCGTGTACATAATGCTGCGTACTGGTACATCTGCTGCAGGCCTTACCTAACCTCCTGAAAACGACTAATTAGGTAGGAACTGCACCTAGGTTTATCAATAACACTGATTCTAAAATAGCAAACTATATTCTGAACAAATTCCGTGCATGAGCACCTCATCAACATACAACATTATACATATAATACACACATAAAATATTGCTGGAAGACTCCATATTTACAACAACAATAATGAAAACCGTGGGAAAACGAAAGTGAGAACTAAGTTACCATTTGTAAATAGTCCGATGAACAATGTACATGTATGAAGATAAATACCCTTCACTGTCTCTATGAATTCGACTTACCGATTCTCATAATCGGCAGTTATCACATCACACAGATACTGTACCTTGTACTACTGTGTTCACATATTTTAACACTTGTTGTAAAGATATATACACACGTCTGTCGATCCTCAACATACATTTATGGAAAGTCTGAGATAGCTTTCACCAACGTATAATGCTAGGCCGCCACAAGTGCTACAATACTTAATGCGCAAGCACTCTCCACAATCAGCCACTTTCTACGAACATAACACGACTACGCTCCACGAACGTTTGAAGTCCAGTCCATTGCAGCCATGTCAATCCAGTACCGTGTATCAGCACCACTTCCTTCCCGTACAGTGTGTCAGTTGTAGTTGTAGTTATCTTCCTTCTCGTTCCTTTACAATCACCTCTACAATCACCCTTACAATGTCTCATACAATCTCTCTTACAATGTCCTAATACAATCATCTGGTTGCCGCCGTATCATCAACCTTTATAGACATCAACATCCCCCTCCTCTCAGATGAGACGTCTGGATTGGTGCTTGCCAGCCAATCATGAGTGATCTCAAATCAAGACCAAGCCCTGAACTACTTCTTCCTCCCAAGATAATAACAAACTCTGGGGAGTTTTCATGAATCACCAAACTTTCCCTGGTACAACAACAAGCTCATCTCATCAGGCTGGGATATATACATGACAAATGGAATTCCCTGACACAAGTACATCACAACACACACTGGGGTAGCCAGATGACTCATTCAAATTACCAGAGTTATTACAGCAATGTTTTCCCACTGGTGCAAAACAAATTACTCATACCTACATATGTGGATATCTTCCAGCTTACCAATATAAATGGCAAAATATACAAATGAAATACTGATAATAATAATAATAATAATAATAATAATAATAATAATAATAATAATAATAATAAATCGAATACTGACAATAATATCTCTAACTTCTACATATAATTCGGGGGTGTGATATATGTACTATCACATACACCTGCAACGGATAACTGAACGAACATTTCGCCAAAATAGCCAAGGTAAAGACACTTGGTCGTTATGATTTTAATTATATAGATAAGGAATCTGCTCTACGTACACCTTTTGGGCTATATCCACTGTAAAACCGTCCGTTAATTATATTTCCCTTATTAATCACGCTATCGAAAAAGTGCACATGAGGAATAAGTTTTAGAAATGGATTTCCATCAAGGTTGGTTGATTCCCATCCTGGTTACTCTGGTATATTCTATGGGAGAATCAATTTTTCAGTTTCCTATAAACCCCCAATCCACTCCGAGTATTTGAAATGCTATGGACATTAAAAGGTACCTATGGACAGGGGTATGGTCAAAGTGAAGTTTGCTTAAAATATTTCCAGTAGTTTTGCAGTTATAAGAAATATGCTTTACATGCACCCGCGTTTGGGCCAAGTCTGCTCGAACTTAGAGCGGAAAACGATCCGTTAATGATATCTCCCTTATTAATCCTCGTATTGAAATGATGCACATGGAAAGAAGGGTTGGAAATTGATTTCCATTAAGACAGGTAGATTTCCATTAAGTTCGGTTGTGATTATTTTGTGGGAGTGCAAAATCAAGGTTTCTGTTTCATATAAATGCCCAGTCAATTCAGGGATTCAGAAAAATATTGGCCCTAAAACCTACCCAAGGACAGGTGGATTCTAAATATGAAGTTCGGTAGAAATATTTCCAGTAGTTTTCGAGTTATAAGAATTCAGACAAACAAACAAACAAACAAACAGACACTAAAGCAAAAAAATATGCAGATGGTCATTATTACACCTGAAACGGATAACTGTAGGGAAATTTCGCCCAAACAGTCACGGTTGTTACGATTTTATTTATGTAGATGAGAGGTAAGCATGGGCACGTTTGTAAGTACAGACCTTCATTTCGAGATTTATTGCTTCTAAGTGGTACATCATATTAATAAACGGTTTACACCATCAGACGCCCCTTTTATCGCTCTGTATGGTTGGTTCTGAAACATGTTCTCGTATCTCCCATATTTATGGCTTCGATTGAGTTAGGATATTTGAATGGGGTGAAATTTTGGTACATTTTTAAGAAATTACGTTATTTTTCGCTTACGTATGTGGGAGTTAAAATAATGAAATTTGGCTTGCATAGAGCCGTTGGTCGTGTCAACGTGCGTGCCGAATTCGATGACTCTATCTTTCCTATGAGTGTGTCAAACTATGAAATATACGTGTAAAAAGCATAAAATTTACGTACAATCGAGAAATATAGCAAAATCAAACGTATAAGGAAGAGAGAGACGACAAAATGTAATAGGACCAAAGTTGTAGATCACTCCAGATTGAATGGAGATTGTGCCATCCGTTTTGTGATAGGACTTACCGTTTAGCCAAGAAATGCCTTGAAACGAAGGTCTGCACCGTCATTAAAATTGCCTCCATATTTCTATATTCTTCGGGGATAAAAAGTGAAAAATTTAAAGATCTTGGACGTTTTCCGTCGGTTACAGGCTAAAACGTATAGGCCTACCTTTGCCAAATTTGACTCTTCTAGCTCGCCTGGCAGATTGTGCTGCAATCTTGATTTTGGGGGAGAGGGTTAAAAATTAGGACTTCCAGGAAACTAACGCTAAAAAATATGCAGATGGTCATTATTACACCTTAAACGGATAGATGTACGAAAATTTCGCCAAAATATTCAATGTAAAGACACACTGGCGTTACGATTTTACTTATATAGATAGATAAGATAGGTAAGGAATATGCTCCACGTACAACACCTTTTGGGCTATGTTCCTGGACTTAGCCTGCAAAACCGACCGTTCATGATATCCCCCATATTAATCCACCTATCGAAATGATGCACAACAGCAAAACGTTTTAGAAATCGACTTCCATTAAGGATAGTAGATTTCCATTAATTTTGGACGTGCATATTTTGCTGGAGTGCAAAATAATGGTTTCGGTTTCGGATAAGCCCCCAGTAAATTTAGGTTTTCGGAAATAATATTGGCCCTAAAACCTATCCAAGGACGGGTGGATTCTAAATATCAAGTTTGGTAGAAATATATCCAGTAGTTTTCAAGTTATAAGAACACTTGACAAACAGACAAACCGACAAACCGACACTAAAGCTAAAAAAAAAAAAAATATGCAGGTGATTATTTTTACAGCTGAAGTGGATAACTATAGGGAAATTTCGCCAAAATAGAAATGTACAGACACACGGTTTTTACGAATTTATTTATATATATTCGGCAATCAGTGGCTTAAAACTGGAATAAATATTACTGATAGGGAGGTCAGGAAGTAATAAACAAAAAAACAGAGAAAAGCAAACAAACAGGAGTCTCCCGCTTAAATGTGAGAGTTGGCAGGCATGTTAGAAGCTTATCAATATTCCAAAAGACCGAGCGAGTTGGCAGTGCGGTTAGGGGCGCACAGCTGTGAGCTTGCATTCGGGAGATAGTGGGTTGGAATCCCACTGTCAGCAGCCCTGAAGATGGTTTTCCGTGATTTCCCATTTTCACACCAGGCAAATGCTGGGGCTGTACCTTATTTAAGGCTTCCTTCCAACTCCTAGCGCTTTCCTAACCCATTGTCGCCATAAGACCTGTCTGTGACGGTGCAACTTAAAGCAACTTGTAAAAACGAATATATCTACCTATATCATCATCATCATCATCATCATCATCATCATCATCATCATCATCAATGTCCCACCCAGGTCGCCCGGGTATGGTTTATCTGCTGAATATATATAAAATGACATGTCGTGACTGATTCATTATCGCCGAGCCAAAATTTCTTTTTCTTTCTTTCTTTCTTTCTTTCTTTCTTTCTTTCTTTATCTGTTTATCCTCCAGGGTTGGTTTTTCCCTCGGGCTCAGCGAGGGATACCACCTCTACCGCCGCAAGGGCAGTGTCCTGGAGCGTGAGACATTGGGTCGGGGATACAACTGGGGAGAATGACCAGTATATCACCCAGGCGACCTCACCTGGTATGCTGAACAGGGGCCTTGTGGTGGAATGGGAAGATTGGAAGGAATAGACAAGGAAGAGCGAAGGAAGCGGCCGTGTCCTTAAGTTAGGTACCATCCCGGCATTTGTCTGGAGGAGAAGTGGGAAACCAAGGAAAACTACTTCCAGGATGGCTGAGGTGGGAATCGAACCCACCTCTACTCACTTGACCTCCCGAGGCTGAGTGGACCCCGTTCCAGCCCTCGTACCACTTTTCAAATTTTGTGGCAGAGCCGGGAATTGTCTTCATCATCATTTCATCCTCATCACGATGCGCAGGTCGCATGGTTAAATATGGACCTGCAGCTGGCAAGCCGAACTTGTCCTCGGACACTCCCGGCACTAATAGTCATACGCCAGCCAAGTGGGGGAAAATTATTTGGAATTCATCTGCAAGGACACAGATAACTCTGGTCCTATCCCATCGTCGCCATAAAACCTATCTGCGTCGGTGCGGCGTAAAGCAGATAATAATAATAATAATAATAATAATAATAATAATAATAATAATAATAATAATAATAAAATGCTCAACTAGATAAACGACAAATATAAATTTAAAAATATGTTTACACTGACGTTTTATTGGACAATGTTATTATTACTATGAACACGGCATGGAACAAGCATCCGATGTACGGCTCCTGATAACTCTGTTCGTGTTTCGTTTCTGGCCGGAAAACTTATTCTACCTTACAGTTATAATAATAATAATAATAATAATAATAATAATAATAATAATAATAATAATATTAATAATAATATTAGACGCGACTTTTTTATTCTTTCAAAGTAGTGAAACGCGCTGTATTATTTCCCGCGGGAGGCACACACGTGTGTCGGCAAAGGGTGCTATGTGTTTGTGTTGTCACTTGTAATAATATTCATGAAGGAAGAGCCGTGTGCTCATTTACTTTATAGTCAGCTGGAGGCGCACCGATCGTTCGCTTTGAAGTGCGTATAGAACGTGCTTGTTATGTATAGAGGAAATTACTACCCAATAGCAGAAGAGCATACAGTAGAGTGTTCCAGTTTCGACACAGGGAACTCAGAGGGAATAGTCATGATGACAGACACCATACAACCTGCTTGAAAATGCAAGCACAGAATGATTAATATAAATGTAAAAATACTTGTCAGGCAGACATAATAGCGTACAGTAATTAATAACATGGACTGTTTAAATAACTGACATGAAATTTAATTAAAGGACATAAAGTGATGTGAAATATTAAAAAAAAAACACATAAAATTGACAAGATGTATATCGACTAGCATTTGTACCCGTTCTTCGCACGGGAATTTGCAGTGGATTGCATGTTTCCTTCGGGAATTTATGCGAAGTAATATGGCTCTATCCATACGTTTAAAACATGTTAATATGATATTTCCCTACGAAAGCGCGTGGCAGTAACGTGAAATATGATGAAGCTGAACGAAGTCAAGAGATGATAAGGACGATTCCCGAATTTATTGTACGGTACAGTTCCTGGTCCGAAGTTGTGCGAAATTCTCTGAGGTTGCATATTTGATCTCTGACCACTGACGTTGATGATACCTCACTTAATATCTGCCCTATCGAAAAGACTAAAATTGGTTAAATTCGCTGGCATGGGGGCTGTGTGTATGTGTCTTCATCATCATTTCGTCCTCACAACGACGTGCAGGTTGCCTACGGGCGTGAAATCAAAATAGCTGCATCTGGCGAGCCGAATTTGTCCTCGGACACTCTCGGCACTAAAAGTCATACGCCATTTCATTTTTTTTAAATGTCATCTAGGGGAGATGGGCGGCAGCAGAAGAGAGAGCACACCTAAACTAACAACAATTAGTAAGTCAGTGTAAAACCATTTTTAAGTTTTAGAACCTTAGTACATCGTAGACTCGATGCTGTCAGGACACTCGATGCATTCTAACTTCTTCAACCGCTTTTAGAAGTGCCCGCGTGGTGTCCATTATTATTGAGGCATTAATTCTGTACGGCCTGACACAGTGGTTAACTGACTCGAAAGTCGTTGATAGAAAAACATTTCCACCATCAGAATGTTGGCCGACAGGATAGCAGAAGTCGTGGTATACAATTTCTAACCACTAGATTGCGTACCAAAAGCTTGTGTTCATGCGGAGTGAGGGCACATATCACTGTTGATTCTTTCGACAGATGGGGACCTTAAGCCTTCAGCACAGCCTTCCGTTCATCATTATCATCATCATCATCATCATAACCACACATCCAGACGTTCAGGTCGCTCAAGGGCGTCAACTAGAAAGAACTGCACAAGGTCTCTCTGGAGGACACATGACATCAAATCAAAGGCCTTCTTCTTCTTGCTTCCGAATTTGGCCAAATGTGGACTACGTGAAACTTAATGCTTTCTGGCCAATCTTCTTCTCTTCCCAGAACTTCTTCATTCGTTCACTCGTTATTTTTCTCTGCTCCTCAGATATTACAAATTTGGGCCTGTTCTTCCGCTGCTCTTCATAGAATTTGTGGTCATCTACTCGAGTTCTGAACTTCTTTCTGTTGAGGATCAATTCTGGTGTTATTTTAATTTCTTCTCCGTCCTTATTAACCTCCTCCACTCATTTCTTGTCTTCCTCAATCCAATCATAGATTTAAATATTCTTTTAGTCAGGCGGTTGTCATTCATTCTGATGAGATGTCCGTAAAATTTCTGTCTTCGTTTTCGCATTGTGTCCGTGATCTTTTCGGAATACTTGTAGAGATCCTCATTTCTCCTTTTCCTCCATGTCCCATCCGTCGTTTTCTGAGGTCCAAGAATTTTCCTCAGATCATCCTTTCCTTCATCTCGATTTCTTTCAGTTTCCCTTTCTTTCATTTAAGATAAGGCATTCTGAACCGTACAACCCCTCAGGTTTTACAACAAAGGCCTAACCATTTTTCCGTTATTCTTCCAATAATCGTTCCTCCGAGTGTTTTCCTTCATCCCGTTAGACAACCTCATAAGCTTCTTCATAAATTGGGCCTAACGACCACACAGGTTTGCATGTTGTAAAAAAATCGCAACACCCACCGCAGTCGCCACTGGTGTGTTTAGAGGAAGTGCTTGTTGTATACAGAAAAATTACCACCCAATACCTGAAGCGCATGCAGTACAGTGGTCTAGTTTCGACTCAGGGTCAGTAGTGCTCGCCGTTTATGGAGTTGTATGCTTAGTCGTCAGCCCGAAGGCTGCTTGGATCCTCAACAGCTCCACCATTAGCTATCGTAAAAGGCCTAGGCATCACTGAAGAGGCGTACTAGGAATATAAGGAGTGGGGTAGTTTCCCGTTGCCTTCCTCTGTGAACCAGAAGTTGTTATTACACATCAGTCTGCTAATCAGTCTATCAACACAAATCTAAGTGAATATCTCCACTATCTTAACTAGTACGGTACAAATATATAAGGCATAAAAATGGCGAATTGCAGTTTTTTCAGCGTTTGTTATGAACTGGAAGTGTGTGAAAAATATAATAATCGCATATAGCACATCTCCGTCGGGTTTAAAAGGCATGAAAAATGAAAGATCGTAAATTATATTGTGCACAACTCTTCTTATGTATGTTTTTACAGTACATTTCACATTTTCTGTTTTGGTCCACTTAATATTACTATGCCACTGCAGAGATCAGAAATAATATTCCTATTTTCGTATTTTGTATAACTCAGAAATAATAAAGAAATATGAAAAAAATAAAGTGTATACACAAAATTATGAATTTTATCTATACATATGATGTTCATACTGCGGCCGTGATTAGCGCAGTGGCTTAGCTCGTGCCTTTCCGTCTGCTCGGTCGAGGTCCAAGTCACGGTCGATACTGTGTTTTCATCTGAAAAATATCTGACCAAAACCAAAATAAGCCTGGGTACCTGTCCGGCTCCTTGGCTGCATGGTCAGCGTAGTGGCCTTTGGTTCAACGGGTGTCGGGTTCGAATCCCGGCCGGAGCGGGGATTTTCGTCCTATATGATTCATTCCTTTGGCTCGCGGACTGAGTGTTGTCACCACACCCGTACAACTCGTAAACCGCACACAGCACTATCCTCCACCACAATATCACGCACTTTCCTATTCACGGTGGATGTGCCCATTATCGTCGGAATTTCTGCCATACAAGGGCTGCACCAGACTAGCAGTAGCCAAACGAGTTACCACACGTCTTACTCACACATTTTATTTGAATACTGGAAGACTGCCCCTGAACGCCAGAAATTCATCACCGTTCCTGTGTAGCTCGGAGCTCCTCTTCCTACAATATTATAAGTGTTACTATCCACAGTAAGCAAATATACAGAGAAATAACCCATTACTCTAGAAAAGTGAAAATAAAATTTTTAAAAATGTGACAAAATCTCGAATATGAGCAGAACAATGGATGCTAATAATGTTATAGACTTTTCTTCTCACTAACTATTTCGACCTACACCAGGCTGACGTATTTGAGCACCTTCAAATACCACCAGACTTAGTCAGGATCGAACCTAACAAGTTGGTGACAGAAGGCAACGCCTCAACCGTCCGAGCCACTCAACCTTGTTACAATCGAAGACATTATTATTATTATTATTATTATTATTATTATTATTATTATTATTTGTTTATTGTTTCTGTTACCTCTGTGGCAGCAGCGCGCCGGCCTCTCACCGCTGGGTTCTGTGGTTCAAATCCCAGTCACTCCATGTGAGATTTGTGCTGGATAAAGCGGAGGCATGACGGGGTTTTCTCCGATTACTCCCTGTCATCTTTCATTCCAGCAACACTCTTCAGTATCATTTGGTTTCATCTGCCAGTCATTAACCATTGCCCAAGAGGAGTGCGACAGGCTTCGGCAGTCAGCACACTTCGTATCGTCCCCGCTATATGAGGGCTTCATTCATTCCATTCCCGATCCGGTTGAAACTGGAAACAGGCTAGGATTCTTTTTATGTGCTGTTTCCAACATCCGTGAAACTCATAAACGGCACACAACATTACCATACTCCACAACAACATCCAGTTTCCTATACACGGTATGATAATTAGGCCTATATAATTTCGTGTACCTTATTCAAGCTTCGTGCATGTGGATTAAATTCCAAACCTCTCCGCAGTGTTCATATGGAGTGAGGGCATACGACGCTGTTGATGGTGATTCGTCCGTCGGATGGAGACGTTAAACCCTGAGCAGACCCCTTGGTGCTATTCGACAGGAGTAGGCTATGTGCCGGGGCCGAGCTTCACCCTCTCATTTCATTAACTCATTTGATGAGGTTTACGTCAGGAAGGGCATCCGGTCATAAAACCCGCCACGACAGATTCATCTCACCTCATACCCGACCCCGTAGAGAAACGGGACAAAGTTTGGACAAACATTCAAGCTTGGTGCAGACCCTCCGACGTGGGGAAAATAGGATGGTTTAAGACTGAAAGTGGGCTGCGACAAGGAAATGTTCTTTCACCCCTTCTGTTCATAACAGTAATGGATGACATCATGACAACAACAAAAGTAGCATACGGACGATGATGTTACTTGCTGGTTACTGTATATCAGGATTTTGGGAAAATTGGCAAAGCGATTCAAGAACATTTAGATGTAGTGAATGGAATGATTGAAAAATATGGAAGGAAGATCAGTATAGAAAAGTGCAAGACACTGGTGATGACCCGAGGAAAGGAAGAAGGTGAAGGCCGTATTAAACTAGGTGGCAAAAATCTGGAATTGGTAGCGATAAACTATTTACGAAGTAAACTAATGCATAATGCTAGACTGGACACTGAGATTAACAAAACGATTCGAGGTGGAGGGTTTTTCTATCACAGTGTACGGAACCTATTACGAGATAAAGAAGTACCTATGAAAGCAAAATAAAATATGTATTGAAGAACAATGCTTGTACATATTAATCCTGCAAATCCACTGGAACCTACACATCAAGCACCCTACAAGTTATACATTTACATCATCCATCATCCGAACTGATTACTAAGTACCCATAGCTGAAAAAGGGGGGATTATGGTGATGATGAAGACAATGCTCTTTTAACATCTAAATAACACATATGTGTCATCAATATGTGAAGCTGTTAACAATGAAGAGTGTATTGGTGGGATGCGTGAGAGCAATATGTGCGTCCTACAGTGTCTCATCTCCATTGTCGTAACCATTTGGAAGTAACAGAACACAGTCGTGGACACGGAGTGGTCACATAAATCTATTTTATATACAGTTACTTATTTTAAAATCTATTATCAGTTAGCTCTATGGTAACGTTTAGTTCCTCATTTCTTATTATGAAATCAATAAAAACTGAATATAGTCGTCCTCACTTTGGTCTCGCTCCAATATTATCTTATCCGCCATGGCCGTGTCGTAGGTAACCTATTGTCCTCCATTCGCCTCACATGATTCCGCTACCGAAGCCAGTTTACGTGTGCAGCTTAA
Source organism: Anabrus simplex (assembly GCF_040414725.1). Lineage (NCBI taxonomy): Eukaryota > Metazoa > Arthropoda > Insecta > Orthoptera > Tettigoniidae > Anabrus > Anabrus simplex. Next base: position 1,064,197,568 of record NC_090265.1, read on the forward strand.
TCCATCGAGTTTATTCTTTTACATTCTCATTCAAAGTACCCTCTTTCCATTGTTCCTACTTGTTTGTACTAGCAATCAATCTCGCTACTTTCATGCCTATTACTTCTAACTTACAATTAACATTCAGAGTCCACCCGGCTTTCACTCCCATTCAGCAAAGTCGGTCTAGATTTAGACAGTGGCCACACACGGTTCGGAACGGCGACTCTCCGGTGGCTTATCCTGCTCTTTCAAGCGTAGCATGCGGAAGATCATATCCATGAATATAGATCATTAGGGTAATACATTTTGAGCTATTTACGGTATTAAGAATATACATTAAGCCCCAATCATCCACGGAAGAGGTAATAGATAGAGTCCTCAGCACCCTCCAACACATGCCACCTAAAACGCCAATGGTATTAGCCGGGAATTTTAATTGTCGGCTCGACAAACCTGAAATCGAGACAGAAGCGCTTATCAAGTCCGTCGGGGAAAAAGGATTCAGACTAGTAAATTCGAGTAACATGGTTACTTACTTCGGGTCCAATTGAACAAGTGACATAGATCTCATTCTACAGTGGGAATGAAATCTCTGTTATACACCAAGCTGGTATATGGAATGCTTCTTACACCCCAATAAGAAAACATATTCCTATCATCACCAGCCTTCCTGTAACTACACGGAAACATTCACAGGAACAGACTGCTACTACCGAGCCAATTTGATGAAAAAATAACTTGGATACATTGGCTGCCAACATATATTAAGCGAAATAAACGTAGGTAATCTGGATCATGCCATGGATCTCCTCACAGAAAAGCTACTAAATTCAGCAGCAACAGCCAAAGATACCGCAAAGGAAGACAAATTGACGAAATGTTATGTACTGAGAAGGCAGGTTCTAGAAAAATGTCACTGTCTCAGACTACAAAACAGCTCGGGAAACTTAAATGGATAAGCAGAAGCACGAACAAAATACAAATGACTACTTCGACTGAAAAAGTAACTATGCGCTAGGAATCTAGAACTGAAGATCATAGCGGCTGCAGAAGGAAGCCCTTCCCAGGAAACCTCCAGAGACCAAGTACGTAAATAGGGATGTCTGGGAGGTAATTTTCGCCTCCTTAATGAATCAAACCTCCATGATCCTAAGAGCAACAAACACCCGTCAAGCCCCTCAACGGACAGCTCCCCTCCTCAGCCAATCATCCAAGTGGAAGTGCAACAACACTTGTTGAGAACCAAGAAAAAGAAAGCTGAAAGACCCGATAGAGACTAACGAAATTTGAAATGACTCCTCCCTCTTAATGCTTAACTTATGGACAGTTCTGTGAAACAAGTGTATAGAACTGAAGCAAATTCCTTGTCGATGGAGAGCATCTACAGTCCAGTCAAGGCCATGTACAAAGAAAACGGGCCACAAGACTTCACAGACATGTACAGAGGAATCGCTCTAGAGTGTAGCCCGTTTAAGATAATATCACATATTTTATTGGATAGGATTCTCCAGCAGCTTCTAGACCACATTCCAGAAGAACAATACGGCTTTACCCCGGGACGTTCAACCACACAAGCAGTATATTCAGTACTAACATATATCCATGCAGCAATAGAGAAAACCAAAGAACGAGCTTAGGCAGTTTTGATTGACTTCATCAAAGCCTTCGGCAGCGCTGGCAGGGGAATACTCTTAGAATACTCTTAGAAGTCCTGGGTCAAGATGATTACTACCTGAATCGTATTCAAGAGATATTACAAATTAACTACATCCAAGTACACGACAGATTGACTCTATCGGAGGAAATTTACCAGACAAATGGGGTACTTCAGGGAGACTATTTAGGCCCAGTACTGTTCAATATCGTGACACACGATGTGATGGAGAAAGTCAAATCAGGTGACGTGAAGGTTATTCTGTATGCAGACGAAATAATAATGTTGTCTGAAAAGAAGAACAACCTTCATGGGTTGACAGACGAAATGGAAAGCTGTTCCAGGCGGAACAAGCTAACTATACTCGTAAATAAGGCGAAAGTAAAACCCACGAAATATATGAAGGGCGGACGTCTAGCCAACGCAGCCTCCTTTACACGCGGTCAACAAGATATAGAAATAGTAAATCATTTCAAATACCTAGGGGTTACCTTCAAAGTGACAGGCAAAACATTTAATCACCACATTGACGACAGAGTGATAATAGCAGCAAAAGCCACATGGGCTATTGAGAAATTATACTAAATAGCGTTAGAAACAGCCTATGCACTTTTAAACTAAATATAGCCTCCTATTCTTCATATGCCATCAATACAATATGGCTTTTTCTGACGTACAGATATCTGGCAAGACTTAACAGTCAAGACGACCTGTCTTAGAAGAGCCCTCAGAGTTCCTAAATTCGCTCTATCACGTTTAATCTACGCTTTATCTGGAACGCCCTCATTCGTTAAAGAACTGATGTCATCGCACAACCTCCACCATACAGAACCACGTCGTAAACTCGTAGAGGAGAATAAGAATGAAAAAATGAAATACACTAGCTTTCTTGTCAACTCCAGCCATGACTACCGGAGTGTGGACAGACTACAGTTTTGAACTTCACCATTTGTTCACAAGAACGGCTATCCACAGACACCATTGCAGAATTTGCCTGAGACATGATAGGCATAACATTGATTTGTTCACTAAGCGGGCAGCACTGCTCCCTATCACCTGTTGGACTGCACTAAAAGAACATTGCCTCTGAGTTTTATGGAAACGATGAAAATTCTGTGCAAATACGTATTGTACCCTCCTATAGGGGTGCAATATTAAATAAGGTTTCTTTTCTTGTACAAAGTGTGTTTAATAAAGTTGTTTATTCATTCAAAATAGACCGATGTATAAATGCATTTAGTTAACTAATAATCCTGCAAACAAGCATATTCGAGTTAGTGTTTAGTTCTTAGCAGGTATGTTTTATTAATAAAGAAAGTTAAATTTGTGTTACACTAAGTCGTGAAATTTCTCTTTAGAAAACGTATTTATGCAAAGCAGTGCTTATGTTGATATAGGGTGACTGATGATTTACTAGCAGTGCGTAGTGTACGAAATGTTAATATTGCACGGAACAGTAGTCACGGACATGGCTTGGTTGTGTAGGGACTACTATCCAGACTGTTAAGTGCACAGCTGAGTGTGATATTGTTTAATTGTGTTAACAGATCAAAGCTATCGTTCAACTCTCCCGAAGGTGCTAATGTGCATATGTGTGGGATATATAATGTATCTGTCCCGTAGGTGTTAACAGTACAGAACAATAGCCAAAATGAGTCCTGTGCAGCCAATTTTGATCTCGAAATGTGGACTGCAGAGTTCCTTATTAACTCTATACGTAGCTGCACTAATGTTACACATAACAACATTAGAAAGGCTGAATTGTTTATAACCTATAAACAACAGTTATATCAGCCTAAAACTGTAAGACTACAACAGTGTAGAAATGACCATATTGTGAACTAAAATAACATTTCGCTGTTTCTAGCATACTTCGTTATGTTCTAAATTCAGCTTTCCTCAATACTTTAAAATGAAATTCAATGTTTTCAATCTATTCAGCGCCAAGAAATTTCTTTCAAAATGAACTGTATTCAATAAACACTAGGATATAGGAAAACGAAGATAGGATTACACAGTGCAAATTATGGGCACGGTACGGGCCAGATAGCTACAAACCTGTAATCAGATTATTCGTGTCGAGGTTGTCCACCTGCAGCTCTGAAGATGGTCTACCGTCATTTCCCATTTTCACGCCAGGTAAATGCCAGCGCTTTTCTTCAATCAAGGCCACAGTCGATTCCTCCCCAATCATTAAATTTTTATATCCCACATTAGCGGGAATAATGTGATATTAAACAGATAAGAAAAATCTTGAGAATTCTCCAAATACAGAATCAGAGAAATGCATGAAATATATTTTTTTAGGTCCAAAAATAAAATTTCTGAATTTCTTAACAACTTCCATACTTACTAGGTACTACCTATCGCTATATTTACCTCCATCGACAGTTTTATCACTGAAGCTGCTTGTAGGCTAGAGAAACCATAGAACATCGGTCACTTCTTTGTAATATAAGAACCCATAATTCTACGATGAAAAATAATTCCAAATATTTATTTCAGCTACAAACAACTTTTTGAGAGTAGCCATGTTTTTATTTCAAGAACCTCGCTCTCTCGTGGGAACGAAATCACCGTGCCAAGCGAGCCGCAAGCTCATGAAATGCCGGGATATTTCGGTTGACCTCGAGTACCGAATAATTTATCAATTTCGGAAAATACTTCATAACGAGAGACTTTGGCGACATGGTAAATCCAGGAATAAAGAATCCAAATTATTAATAAACCTTACGTGAAGATAGAATCCCCAAGGAAAATATAAGTGCAGTTAAGCCTGGAGAAAAGTTGGCATCCTAGTCGCGGATTTACGACACGTGTGGAGGTCAACTGCTGGAGAAAGACCGCGAAACTACATGTCAGAAATAAATTCATTACGCCCGTTGCAAGTATGGGAAAATTATAAAATTAACACCATGATGAATTATAAATCTGTCTGAATTTATGGAATACATTTCAAGAAAATTGGTCCAGTGGATGTGGAATTAGCAGATTGCACCCTCGAGCTTCATGGTGAGGATAGCGTCACCTCAGAGGGTATATAAGAAATCCACTCCACCTAATTTTTTTCATTCTATCTGATGATTTGGATGGTGAAACCCACGTCGCTCGCCTGCACGAAAGTGCGGGGTTTTATTCTTAAAATCACTTGTTATATATTCGTGTCAATGGTTCAAGTAGAATATTAAATGGAAGGTGATAGAAACTTTCCTGAGCTTCCGCCTATGAAAGCTGTGAAGGCTTAGATATCTGTTTAAAATACGTAGCTGAATTTCTCTCCGTATTACAATTGTGTGTGTTTGATATTGTCAAAGGGAGTATGGAGGCTAGCCAGTGAGGGATGAGTTTTTGTTATCTATTTGAAACACCTGGACAGCATTAAGGTGGACAAAAGCAGAGTTATGGGAAAACAGTGGCAGTCGCCAGTTGGGAAGGATGCTCGTCGCATGTTAAACGCGAAGAAAGTGCGTCATTTGCGGTGTTAATCGATACCAAGTGCAAAATCTTTGTAGTTTAAGTTATATATATAAGATGATGTCTATTGTAGCCATGATCGGTTAAATAAGAGGGCAGCTGGCTAAATGTGGCCGGAATCTCCAGGATGACTACGATTACAGGTCTGGTATATATTTTGCATTAATGTTGTAGTATAGAATTTGTTTGTCTCAATAAATTTTCAGTGCGTATGTCGAATTAATATTTAATAATGATCAGGCGAATGTGTTATATTTCTAGTCGTCGTGTGAAACTCTTCAGGGCAGTAAAATTCACGTCGAGAAACTGTAAAAATGCGAATTTTAAATAATGTGTTAACATTATTTGAGATAGGGTTCAAACTGAGTAAAGTTAGAAAGGTGACAACGATAATGTAGTCGTGGTGAATGCCTTAATTTCGAATATCGTATGAGTTCAGAAATTTTTCGTCGAAATAATAATAATAATAATAATAATAATAATAATAATAATAATAATAATAATAATAATAATAATATTCACAGCAGAATAAATTTTTCAATGTTAAAAGTGTATTTAACAGATATGCTGAGTAAGATTTGCGTTGATCTCGAAATCCAGTGCAGTCTGATAAAGTTCTATTTATTCGTGGGAAGATAATTTTTGTGACACCGTGTATGTCGGTGATATAGGAAATCACGGTGTGTTATTGTATTCTTGAGGTCCGAAAGTTTTAGTAAAAGTAACTGAATAGATCCTTATAAAATTGTTCGTCACGGGAGTATTGAGGTTTGAAAAATTTGAAACAGGAAGAAATGGATTGTGCCGGGACAATATGTTTAAAGAGAATAGTTGTGCAGATGTTGAAGGCATAGGAAACATGTATTTAATGAGTAATGCCGCCGTGATGATAGGCGATGAGATGAATTTTTGAGACAGGCTATATTTGTTGATGGCGAAGAATTTTTGAGACAGGCTGTATATTAAATGTGATATTTCTGAGGCAGGCTGTAGTGAGATTCCGCTAACAATGCGGAACAGCTGACCGGGTGAAGGTTGGTTCGAAATGAGGGCTTTGTGACGCACATTGTGATTTCTAGTTAAGATCTCCAAGTGATAAACAATTTCTGTAGAAGATTGTAGCTCTTGGCAGTTAACCAAGTGACGATTTATGTAAAGTCAACATAATGAATATTATAGTATGCGACCTCAAGGGTAGAAGAGCATTCTGAGTACACGGTTGGTGTTATTTGACTGTTATAACAAATTTCCACTCAGTAAATTTCATAAATTACAAGACAATAATTTATCTTTAAACCGGAAACATTGTGGGATGAAATATTGGACGTTATTAAAGCGATAGTTTGGTTGTGTAGATTCATTGAATTTCGCTTCACTGGATAGTTTATGTATATGAATGTTTGGAATAGTGAGATGGTAGACGATTTTGGGCCTCACCCCAGAATTACAGTATGGATTTTTGCGGTGGTGATGATTACTGTTTTGGCGATATTCACGTAATGTTAGACATGTGATGAAATTCATTATTATTTTTCCAAACTTCATTGCTTATGTCGAGATCGCGTTTTTGAGTTGTGGATTGTTTGCCACGCGTTATTTATTTTCAATTTCACGTTTCGTTAACAAGATAGGGACTTTGTTGCATTTCCCGACTTGCGTTCATTCTGTGACAAGATTCGTCTCATTGTGTGTGCTATATTTTCGACAAGGTTTCCAGCTAAATATCAAAGAATGTGTTTGAAGTTACGATTTTCGCCTGACATTCTAGAGGATGCGTTGACGTCCCAGTTTCCGTTCGACGATAGATTTAGGACGTCGCATGTTATCCTAGGAGTATACTGATGATGAGACGTCCCAGTTTACTCTCGGTGATAGATTTAGGAAGGTGTGTGTGTGTGTGTGTGCATAGATGTTAGTGTTATGGTGTGTAGACATTATGTAGGCCCGACGATAGGTTTTCTTTGCTAGTTGCTTTACGTCGCACCGACACAGATAGTTCTTATGGCAACGAATGGACAGGAAAAGGCTAGTAGTGGGAAGGAAGTGGCCATGGCCTTAATTAAGATACAGCCCCAGAATTTGCTTGGTGTGAAAATGGGAAATCACGGAAAACCATTTTCAGGGCTACCGACAGTGGGGTTCGAACGTACTACCTCCCGAATACTGGATACTGGCCGCACTTAAGCGACTGCAGCTATCGATCTCGGTGACGATAGGTTTAGGGTGTCGTCTGTATGTATTTAAGTCTTAGGTTAGGTGTTTTTGCGAAGTGACTTGGAACGATGGTAGTGTCTGCAGTACTGTATGCAATGTGAAGAGTGTTTGCGAAGTAATATTGAGGCCTTAATTTTGGCACAGCCCTTACCAGCTGGAAGGTGCTTACATAAGATTATGGAACCACTAGTGGAATGAACGTGAGGGTTGTCCAATATTGGATACTGAGCTAACGGTTATTGAGTATTTACTGCTGTTTGCCATGCGCGTTTGAGTTCATTGAACTTCAGTATTTTATTTTAGTTACGGACTTAATCGTTTTGTTATTCGGATGTCCGATTGCTTTGTTAGTGTGCGTGTTGACACTTAGCTTCTTTATGTGATACTTGAGTTACGAATGCGGGTTCGATTAGTCAGCCGGAAATATATATTTTATTTTCAATTTTTTCGTTCTTTCATTTTTATAATAGTTGATTGTGGTCGATCAATTTTGTAGTTAGTTTGTTGGGACAAACAATAAGTAGATGGATCTGTAATGGTAGTCGGAGTTGTAAAGGAAAGAATTCCCTTGATTTTTTATTTTATTTTACCATGTGGACTTGTAATTTTATTAAACTTAATGTAACCGTTTATAACCTGGAAGTTGGTTTCATAAGACTATTTTTCAAGTGATTTACCACTTTTTTCCTTAACTTCAGTGTTTGGCATTTCTTCTAAATGCATGATGAATAAGTGTTTCCCGCATTTCGCAGTTTTGTTCCTTCAGAACGACGTAACGTAAGATCCTTTCGGATCGAGTTGTTGTTGGTTCCTTCTGAACAGCTGTTTGGGTGATACATGTTTCAGCATCTGGATTATTCCATAACTTAAGGGTGTCACGAGATGACAATACATGGTGGAATTTTATTTTTAATTATGACTGCTACTGTTAACTTGTAGGCCTAGTGAACACCATGCTTTCCAGTAGAATCTCGCAACCTATACAAAGCAACTGATAGTCAATTTGGTTCGATTAAGGGTCCATTCGGCGGGTGTTCCCATATCCGACAGGGTATTTGACTGGTGGACCACCTTAATTAGAAGTAAATCTGGAATTCTACTTGTTGAAGGTCAGATTTTCCACGGATCGTGTGGATTAATTCTCGGTTATCGTTTGGATCAATAGGTGCCCGATTTTCAGGTTTTCTTTTCATTTTTCTAGTTTCGCCGTCCACTAATCTGTGATATTTCTACTTTTCTCCGAAGAAAGTTCTTCGATAAATGCAACTAATAAAAATCACGCCATGCATTGTAACTGTGTTCGAAACATTAAATAATATAAAAAATTTTAACGAATGATTTTATAAAAAATAAATTTTTGCATTCAATTAGTTAAATAAAAGTTAGTAAGCACATATTTGTTCCTCATTCCAAGTAGTTAGGCTCTCTTCTGAACCCCATCGTTTGGTTAAGATCGTGACCGAAATATTCCAGCTACGACCCCAAGATTTAAGAGTTCGATATTGCTCTACTGCAGCAGCTGTGGCCGGCCAACGATGGAATGGTATGTTAAATGGTTCAGTAACGTTCGAAAAATATTTGTTATTAATGGAATTCTGATGTAACATTGCAAGGCTACCTGTTTCTTTTCTTTCTATTTGTTTAACATTGCACTAACTCATCAAATGTATTCAGCAACGGAAGGATGGTGAAGGGCTAGGGCTGACAAGGTTGTGGACGCAGCCATAATTAAGGGAAATGGGAAACTACTGAAAACCACTCTCAGTGCTGTCGACGGTGGAATTCGAACAATGAATATACAGTTGGAGTAATTGTCTCTATTCACAATCATTCCAATTTCGCCTGTCAGTAGTGAAATAGTGGTGTTCTCAGTTGTTAATCCTGTTTGTATTGTGCAGTACGAAATATGGATTTTAAAGAATGCCGTTTAAACCTTACATTTAGTTTAAATTGAAAGGAAACAACTTCGGAGGGCCTCACTATGCAGACGACAGAGTACTGTGACTCTACGATGGTCAAATCAAAAGTGTTCCGAGGCGCATTAACGCTTTAAAGAGGACAAGAATCTATCACCAGTAATGAGCGCTCACGCTGACCCGAGATGACGTAGTAAACAAAGAGTTGTTTTCGGATATTGTACATCGTAGGTGGGAGTCCACGCATCTAAAGCAGCTCGAGGTGTGGCGTAGTGGGGAATGGTACCATCTCCTTGATCTGCACATTGGTCACTACCGTCACAGATTTTCTCATCAAGCATGGGACATCTGGGTTTTAATATCTAAACATCGTCCCCAGCAAACTTTTATCGCATTGGAAATATATAAAAAGAACATTTTTCATTTATCAAATAAGGTAAAAGCAGCATCGCAGGTGACATTACGGGAGGTTGCAAAATATGGCTTCCAGTAATGTTCCTGGTAGCTTTACTAACGCTGACAAAAGCAAATAGTCACCCATGGGAATTACTTTCAAGTTAGTTGTGAATCAAACTTTTTAAATACGGTATACATAGTAGGGAACTATGTACTAACTGCCCAAACGTTTGGATACTACCTTGGATGGTGAACAGAGATCTCGATTAGAAAACAATGAAATCTTACAATCCCAGATTGAGCGCGGGGGGGAGGGGGTGGAAGTGTGTGGCAAAACCGACCATTGGCCCCTTAATAATTTCGTGTCTAGCCGAATACAGCTCTTGTTAGGCAGACCTTCCGATGAAAGTGGGTGGCATCTGCCATGTGTAGGTAACTGCGTGTTATTGTGGGGGAGGTTAGATTAGCTCCTGATACCTTAAATAATTTCCTACTTGCCGTCTCAGTGTGCTTGCACTCGACGTTGGAATAGATAAAGATCAATGTTTATTTTCCCCTAACTTCGCCACAATAAAGTCGCTTTTAATTTAATTTCTTTGCTAATTGCTTTACGTCGCACCGACACAGATAGGTCTTATGGCGACGATGGGACAGGAAAGGCCTAGGAATGAGAAGGAAATGGCCGTGGCCTTAATTAATGTACAGTCCCAGCATTTACCTGGTGTAAAATGGGAAACCACGGAAAACCATCTATCTCCCGGATGAAAGCTCACAGCTGCGCGCCACTAACCGCACGGCCAACTCGCCCGGTAAATTTAATTTGTAATTTGGAGGTAGAAAATAATGATAAAACTGTTATTTACATGCTAGGAAATTATTACAATAAAACATATATAAGAGATGAAACTTTAGTGTAAGGAGATGAAAACAAGTTCACAAACTTTCACTTGATAACACGTCGAAGGAATGAATGAATCATTATTTTGTAGTTTCGGGTAATAATTTATACTGCCGTGTAAGTACTCTCCATGTATTATTCTAATATTTCGTCCAATCCACTGAGAAAATTATCAATAGTTGAAATTTATTGATTTATTATTTAAATTAAAAGCCGAACCATAGGTCGCTTTAGCCGTAACAAAATGCCGCTACAAGTTAGGCCTAAATTAATCAATTAAGACAATTGACAGTATGAAAGTCACTGAGGTATGAGCGATGCTAGTAATGCCATTCCTTCTGCAGCCAGTCCCTGCTATGAATGGTGTGAAAATGTTGCTCATAGGGTCAGTTGGTGCATGCATTTCAGTGGGCTTGGCAGACTGATATGTAATATTTACTTCTGGCTCGGTGAGGAAAGCAACGGGAAATTACCTCACTCCTCATTTCCCTAGTACGCCTCTTCAGTGATACCTAGGCCATCTATGACAGCTGATGGCAGAGCTGTTGAGGATCCAACCAGCCTCAGGGCTGAAGACTGAACATACATACAAGATAATCTCGTGACTGAAGGGTGATCAAATAAGTCACCGAAGTAAGCGTAGCAGAAGATTGCTCATTTTTGCCTTCCCTTGGCCTACTCCCGTTCTATTCCGATTCCAATGGCACAAGGTTCAAGATGTAGACTCGCTGCCTTAACTCCGACGTGAGAATCGTTACGCCGAGGTTGAAACTTTGACAAGGAGAATTCTGAAATTTGTTGCTTTATGAAGTTTCCTCACAGTCACAGTGTTCAAACACCATAGACACTGGAAAGGTTTACTCTATGGACATGATGTTCCTTACTGTCACAATCTCAAGGCCTGGCAGTTTTATGTATTTTCGTCCATCTTGCGAAACTTCTCTTCACAAACTTCCGGTTATGAACATGGAATATTCATTTCTCTTCATTTGTCATCCACAGAGCTAACGATTCACATACTGAACTTTATCACCCTTTCCAAGACTTTTAACTATTCAAACTTAGACGGATATCTTGATTCAGAAAGTAGTACGATATCTGAAATCACTCTATTTCTTATCCAATGCCATTGGGTTTATCCACCTCTTCTTTACGTAAGGACTGGCCAGCTGTAGGATTTGAGGTTTTCATTTCAAGCAAAAGTAAATCCTGGTATAGAATGTAATGAGTATTTAAAGTCCAAAGCACATAATTCTAGAAATCCCACTACAACTCAAGTTGGTACTGGACAAGGTCTTGATGAATATAAATGCAATTTTCAAGAGTGGATCGTCGAAAATTCCGGGTTAGTTGCCAGCACCCAATTTGGACCACGGGTTAGAAGCCGGGAACAATTCTTTTGCCTTCATCACAACATTCCTTTCATTACTTTTTTTACGTCACACACAGATAGGGATTACGGCGACGATGGGAGAGGAAACGGATAGGACTAGGAAGAAAAAGACCGTCGTCTCGACAGGGTACAGCCCCAGCATTTGTTTTATGTGAAACTGAAAATCACCGGAAACCATATTCTGGGCTTCCAACCGTGGGATTTGAACTCTTTATATCCCCAAAACAAACTCACAGCTAAGTGACTCAAACCGCGTAGCCAACTCGATCGGTAATTCAGTAACCCATTTCAGTAATTATGTTTATAATTTTATGTCCCACAAAGTACATTTTCATTGTCTTCGGTGACGATGAGGTGCCGGAATATTGTCCCACACGAGTTCTTTAAAGTGCTGATCAATCAATCAATCAATCAATCAATCAATCAATCAATCAATCAATCAATCAATCAATCAATCAATCAATCAATCAATCAATCAATCAATCGACACAAGGCACCCACATTTGAGCACATTTACATACCACTGGGTTGAGATGAGATCGAACCCGCCAACTTGGGCTCAGTGGGTCAGCGCTCTACCGTCTGAGCTATTCGGCCTGTCGGTAACCCACGTTAACATGTAGAGACCGGCTAATCGGGAGTAGGGGCTCGAAACCTCGAAAATTCGTTGAGTTCGGCAAGACATTCCACCGACCAAAATTTTTGACTATTGATATTGCACTTTCTGCCTTGAAATCGTCAGTAAGTACCTATTTTAATAAATCATCTTCGGTGACTTCAATAGACTTTCATTTATTTTCTCAATTACAGAATATTAGCTGGTATTAAGTATACTTTATCTTTTAGGCAACCTTTAAATTGAGCAAGTATTACTATGTGATACACACACACACACACACACACACACACACACACACACACACACACACACACACACACATATATATATATATATACACTGGCGGAAAAAAATATCCAAACACCATGAAATAAGGAATGTAGGATACGGATATATATATATACGGATATAATATATTTGTCGAGGTAACATATTTAATTGATTAAAAATACAAGACTGCAGGTTAATATCCGAGCGAGGAAAGCTATCGCAAATGTGCCATGCTGGTCCATTAATAACCAGTGTAATCGCATGACTGTTGAATGCAGGCATGCAAACGTGCATGCATTGTGTCGTACAGGCACCGGGTGTCAGCTTGTAGGATAGAGTTCTAATCATGTTGCACTTGGTCGGTCAATACAGAGACGGTTATTGCCGGTTGTGGATGACGCTGGAGTTGTCGTCCAATGCTGTTGCATACGTGCTCTATTGGGGACAGATCGGGGGTTCGAGCAGGCCACGACAACATGTCGACACTCTGTAGAGACGTTGGGTTACAACTGCCGCATGAGGACGTGATTATCCTGTTGGAAAACACCCCCGGGAATGCTGTTCATAAATGGCAGCGCAACACGTCGAATCACTAGCCGGACGTACACATCTGCAGTCAGTGTGCGTGGGATAACCACGAGAGTGTCCGGCTCCATGGCTAAATGGTTAGCGTGCTGGCCTTTGGTCACAGGGGTCCCGGGTTCGATTCTCGGCAGGGTCGGGAATTTTAATCATCATTGGTTAATTTCTCTGGCACGGGGGCTGGGTGTATGTGTCGTCTTCATCATCATTTCATCCTCATCACGACGCGTAGGTCGCCTACGGGCGTCAAATCGTAAGACCTGCACCTGGCGAGCCGAACATGTCCTCGGACACTCCCGGCACTAAAAGCCATACGCCATTTCAACCACGAGAGTGCTCCTGCTGTCATAGGAAATTGCTGCCCAGACCAGAACTCCCGGTGTAAGCCCAGTGTGTCGACGCAGCGGAAAGCTGGAATGCAGGCGCTCACCTGGCCTCTTCTAACCAACACACGGCCATCACTGGTGCCAAGACAGAACCGACATTCATCGAAAAACACAACGGACCTCCACTCCATCTTCCAATGAGCTATCGCTTGATACCACTGAAGTTGCAGACGGCTGTGTTTTGGAGTAGGTGGAATGCACCCTGCAGGGCGTCTGGCTCGGAGCTGTCCTTCAAGTAACCAATCTCGAACAGTTCCTTGCGTTACTGTGTTGCCAACTGCCGCTTGAATTGCTGCTGCAGACGCAGTCTACTGCGCAATAGCCAATCGCCGAATACGGCGGTCCTTCGTCTCGGTAGGTGCCACGGGGACGTCCGGGGCCCGGTCTTCTTGCGGGCGTACATTCTCGTGACCACTGCTGCCAGCACGCATGCATATTGGGGACATTCCTGCCTAGTCGTTCTGCAACAGCGCGGAAGGAAAATCCACCTTCACGTAGACCTATTATACGGCCTCGTTCAACCGTAGTGAGCTGTTGATACTGGCCTCTTCGTCGTCGTAATGGCATTCTTGACCCATTCACAGTCACCCCATCCAATCTCACAGATAGAGCCCGCGCAGTTAAACAACAGCTCTGCTTTTCTTCTGCCTGCTAGCCGGCGATCCTTCATCTCCATCGCACCTCCCTCTGCACACCTTACATGGATCATAGGTGCGCGCGCGGCTGGGTGCGCAGTAGTTAGTTAATCTGAGGCAAGCTTGGCGATAACACATCTCCCTAACAGTGCGCTTTGCGTTGTGACTGTTGATTTGTGCGAAATATTAGTGATAACAATATGCCTCCCGTCCTTTTAAAACTATACAGAAAAACTCTTCGTTCCCAGGATCGAGAAGCAGTGTCTAACGTGGTACAGTTCATGCAGAAAGAAGCCGATGAAAACAAATTTATTATTCCAGCCAAAAAAGTGCAGGAGCGTGTGTGCTGCAACTCGTGTAAGTGCGTGCACCGTGAAGTCCGTGAAGAAACAATTGCTACAGGTCCAGGTAGGAAAATTGGCATCGTTCAATACCCCTCTAAAGAACGAAGAAAAAAAGCGTCCGTGCACTGGATTAGATGATTTTGGCATGTGCGTTGTTCGAAGGACAATCAATGAATTTTATATAACTGAGAAAGAAATTCCGACTGTGAAATCTGTGTTGGCAAAACTAAAAACAAGTATACAGTACAAGGTCCAATGCCGTAGTTTGCGAAAAATTTTCAAAGCACTTGGATTACGGTGAGAAATGGTAGAAACTAACAGGTATTTGCTAATTGAGCGTAATGATATTCGCAGTGCTCGAATCACATTTTTGCGTTCTGTTACTAGGTATCGCCAAGAGGGTCGCCCTGCAGTTTACAGTGATGAAACCTACATTAATAGCTCCCACACAACACCGAAGGCTTGGTGTGACACCACATCTCCTACAGAGGGTCTTAAATCGCCAATATAGAACGGACAGCGCCTTATTATTGTTCATGCAGGCTATGAGCCGAATGTCCTCTTGATATTTAAATCAAATCAGACATCCGGCGATTACCATTGATAAATGAATGCCACGAACTACATGAAATGGGTGAAAGAAATGCTTTTGCCAAACTTGCCACTGTAATCTGTTCTTGTGATAGACAATGCATCCTATCACAACGTTCAGAATGACAAATGCCCTACTTCTAATGCTCGCAAACAGGAAATGCACAACTGGCTAACAGAGCACAACATACCTGACGGAAACGATATGTTCAAGACTGAACATTATGAACGTATAAAGATCAATAAGCCTCGAACTAGACCGTTTTCTTGCCCGCTTATCATCCAGATTTGAACACCATCGAGAAATCTGTGGTGATATGAAACAATGGGTGGCACAGAGAAACAGCCTTCTAGCTGGATGATGTTAGAAATGTTTGCGTTCAGAAATGTTCTTAAATTGGTGCGGAAGAGTGGGGTTCAGTATGGCGTCATGTCAGAGAAAATGAGGAACAATATGTACAATCGGAAGTCCTTTTGGGACCTGAAATTGAGCGCCTAACAATTACTGTGACTAACAGCAGCATCAGTGAGGATGATTCGTCAAGCAGTGGCTCGGATAGTGAAAGTGAAGTTGACATGGCTGGGATTGAAGGACTCCAGCCTTAGTTCTATACAATATGAGCTCCATAAACGTGATGTTATTTTTTGCTAAGTGTTTGCTAGACAACAACACAGTTCTTGTGATAAGGTATCGTTGTTATTCAGGATTTGAATAAAGTACCATAACCGGTATATGATTGCTGCGTTGCTAGCTTGACGTTAAGCAATGGACCTCGCGAAGTGGGAAATAAAATGTACCACTCCAGCAAAATTATAAATTGAAAATGGAAGCGACAGTAGCTGTAGGGAATAGCAGCCTATACTAGATACACTTCCTGTATTTTGTTACCCTGTGTACTGTACGGCATAATCCATCTTTGTAAAATGAGTCTGTTACAGACGGGTTCATACTGGCTATAATCCACCATTTATCTTTCGTATACGTATTTTTTGTAAAATGTAAGAACAAATAAACTACGTATTATTTTAACAAAGATTTCTATAGGATGATCATTTCATTAGAGACCCTTATTTCAAATGACTAGGGTTTCATCATCTATATATTTTATATATTTGCCATGAAATAACATTACTACTTCTGCTATAATAATAATAATAATAATAATAATAATAATAATAATAATAATAATAATAATAATAATAATAATATGAATGAACTTTTAGTTGCAAAGTTTTCTTAGTGGTAATATAGACATCGCTTGTTTACTACAGCAAATTTTCCAAAATATGACATCGCTAAAATTCCAGACTTCTGTTGCGTATAGATGTTCACGATTTTGTAGCTGCGTTACCAATTGTGCTATAGGAGAATTGAATCACACCAGGTTAAAGCTCTAAGCAATTCGTCGCTCTTACGTGCAATATAAAAAGTAAATGCGACTATGAGCGATTGTCCGTTCAAGCGAGGGACTTACGATTATATGGGAGTTGTGGGGATATTCTTTGCATTATACGGAATATAATATGATGTGAACATAGCGCCGATTACAGGCGTTAACGCTACTCGATTCCCTTTTGTAATCAAAATATGCAATATGCAAACGCTAGACCAATCTCAACAACAGCTCACATACTCTGGCGACAACTGCTTGGCGCTCTGGCTAGTGATGTGCGCAAGTGACTCTTGGACTCGCGAGAATCGAGTCTGGCGAGTCCAAGCCTCGCCGAGTAACCCGTGCGAAGTGCTCGAGTCTCCACTGTGACGTCACGTTCCGTAACTGCGACCTGTTGCCGAGCAGTCGCAATAAATGCCCCAATCATTAAGTACTATTACAATAGCTACGTAAATGATGACCATAACGAGAAACACGCGAGTGTAAGACCGTAACATATTTGTTTCGAAATGCCATTCGTTTAGTTTGTCACACAATGACATTCTTCCTTTTTTCCTTCGTTCCTCCTTTAGTTGGGCTCATTGATTACAGCGCCTCTGTGGCGTAACGGGTAGTTAACTTCCATCCTTGGAAGCGTGGGTTCGAATCCCGGTACCGCCAGAAATTTTAGAATGCCAGGAAGGCTGGTATGTGATTGAAATGGTATATGCAGCTCACCTGCAATGGAGGTTTTCCCGAAAGGAGCTGCACCACCTCGATGTGAGGATGTAAGTTTTGCATATTTGCATTATATCGCCCAGTAGGTTAGCCTTTGGTAACTTGAGATACGGAGTGAAGATTAGGAACGTAATTTAACTATTCATTGTAGGCTTCCTTCCCTCTTCCTTGTCTATACCTTCAATCTTTCCATCCCCCACCAAGGGCCCTGTTCAGCATAGCAGGTGAGGCCGCCTGGGCAAGGTACTGGTCATTCTCCCCAGTTGTATCCCCGACCCAATGTCTCACACTCCAGGACCCTGCCCTTGAGGCGGTAGAGATGGGATCCCTGGCTGAGTCCGAGGGAAAAACCAACCCTGGAGGGTAAGCTGATTAAGAAAGAAAGATAACAATCTAGCTGTATTCCTATTTCACATTAAAAATATCTTAACACAGTCGCTAGTTACGTAGATTCATCTGAACACACAATGTGAGACGCAAGGTTCGGTAAGGGACGCAATGTTCACACAATTGTGAGATCAGATATACCACACACAGCTTTAAAAGCTTTGCGGTCAGGTAATCTTTGTATAGCCACGAGCGTACAATAATGCCCTCTATAATATAAATAGATTAGTCGAAAATGTACGTTTGTTCTGCCTGATCTCTACAATTTCACACTGCGCCGGTAAAATGAAATGGCGTATGGCTTTTAGTGCCGGGTGTGTCCGAGGACATGTTCGGCTAGCCAGATGCAGGTCTTTCGATTTGATACCCGTAGGCGCCCTGCGCGTCATAATGAGGATGAAATGATGTTGAAGACAACACACACACCCAGCTCCCGTGTCGGCAAAATTAACCAATGATGGTTAAAATTCGCTACCCTGCCGCGTATCGAACCCGCGACCCCTGTGACTAAAGACCAGCACGCTAAACATTTAACCATGGAGCCGGACTATGGCTCATAAGCACCTGTGTCCACACGTTCCGTAGTTTACGTTACAATATGGTTTTGCTGCGTAGGTCTATACATTCATGTAAATACGGCATAATGTACATGTTCGGTTGTATATATTGTTGTGCAGTAAAACAACGAATGCCCTAGTTAAACGTCCACAACGTTCAGTTGATTGAAGGAATGCTCTGGGCATTTGGTGAGGTATCCAAGAATAACAATTATATTGTTTCCACCTCCGGTATTTTGTCCTGCCGTATAATATCGTACTTATTTTTTCGGTAAGGTACTGTGTGTATGCTTCGGGATTAACGACTGTTTCAAAGGGTGACTGTGAACACACTTCTTTACAGTGATGTTAAGTACCGCATCGCAACATCAGTTTGTACATTAAATCACTGTGCATTATTGGGAAATGGACCCAATACTTGTCCTTGGCCTACCTACAATATTAAGCATCATGTTGTTTCCATACACGGCTCGCAGATAACGCTGCCAGCGTCCTCGGCCTCGAGTCCGGACTCGAGTACCTCCAGTTTTACGATCCCAGACTCGAGTCTTTGCGAGTCCATTCGCAGCCCATCACTAGCTCTGGCTGTGGAGATGGGTAGGTGTGGCCTGGGAACTCCGCAGAGAGACTCGCACTCAAGCTTCCCATTATTAAATGCACCCAGAGCTGTTATTTGACCTCTCGCACAGTACATCCCATTTATGGAGCAAACCTGATGTGCCCACTACTAGCGCCACGCTAATGCGATTTGCGGCGAATTTGAATCAACGTCATCTTTCAGATGTATAAACACGCCTACCAACGTTCGTTCATCTAGGACAATCCCTTCTTGGTATTTATATTATTTTTTCCGCCAGTATATATATATATATATATATATATATAGAGAGAGAGAGAGAGAGAGAGAGTTATTAAAAAATCCAAAGTAGCCGGGTAAAAAGGCGCGAAAATTCTTCAAAGTGGGTCCTCTGTTAAGTACTAAATATCTACCAAATGGGCATTCAAAATAAGTTATACGAAAATTTTAGCCTATGTCTTTTCAAAATTAGTGCGATACTACTCGATTATATCTTTAATATTTGGTTTTAAATAAGGCTATAGTAAACTCGCAATCAAAAATTGAAGTTTAAAGGTGTAAAATTTACAAATGAGAAATATAAATGAAATTTCATATCCTAGAATTTGTTTATAATTTTATTAAGGACGTGCAAATTTTCAACAAAATGTTGAAGTTTTACGACTCGTATATTGACATTTTAAGACAATATAGCAAGGACTCAAGCTTTGGAATTGCTACCAAATGAACTGTCATTAAAACATCCTATATTTAATTAACTTAATACACACCTGCTTTAACACTTCATTGGAGCATATTTGAACAGTGCTACAGTAAGGAAAGAACTCTTTCTCCAAAAGGGATACGAGTCAACGACAACCGACCGTCCGTTCTAATAGTAACAGTGCAACCCGATTATTAAAAACAGGGCAGTGCCATTTTTGCAGTAAGGGTGCGTCATTTAATTTCAAAAAATCCAAATAAAATGTTCGGTATTTTCAATGAGACGCAATTTCAATTTCGCAAACAAAAAGGCAAGTAGGAATGCATGGGCAAAAATGAAATGGCGTATGGCTTTTAGTGCCGGGAGTGTCCGAGGACATGTTCGGCTCGCCAGGTGCGGGTCTTTTGATTGAACTCCCGGAGGCGACCCGCGCGTCGTGATGAGGATGATATGATGATGAAGGTTACACATACACCCATCCCTCGTGCCAGCGAAATTAACCAATGATGGTAAAAATTGCCGACCCTACTGGGAATGGAACCCGGGACCCCTGTGGCCAAAGGCCAGCACGCTAACCACTTAGCCATGTATCCGGACAATGCAAAGGCAGTATATGTAAAACTGCGAAATTAGTTTTTTCCTCTATACAATCCTAAGGCCCGAAAATAAAGCATAGACATTTTGACTCAAGATATCTGATTTTGTACACACCTTTGTTTCCAGAATTAATAGCAAAAACTGACTTAATCCTCTAACATCTATCAAAATCACAAACACCACCACCACCACCACCACCACCACCGACAACAAAATATTGTATTTTAAATGACAGTATATTTCTTTTACAACAGATTAGAATACCCTCGTGTGGAACTTAACTAAATTCAAAAGAGCAGAATATATACACATGAATTACTCAATCCAATCAATCGCCTTAGACTTATTTTAAGGGGACATGGAATGCCCTACGCTCACATGTTAAATCATGCATAACATAAGGAACATTTCTTTCCGGACCTATTAAAATTAGACATTTACTACGTTTACAAATTATACATGTATGAAACTGAAGTGATTGATTTCAAAGAATGGCACTATCTTTTTATGCATGATCTTTTCGTGAATCTATAATCTTTCAATGTAACATTTCAGTCCATTAATATCTCTAACATCTCATATATCACCGAAATATAATTTCAGCACACGTATGAAAAGAACATTAAGGAAAGAAGAAAGTTTCAAGTCCTTGCATTTTAAAAAGGCTCAGAATGTTTAGAAGTATTAAAACACAACTTACGGAAAAAGGCTATTAGGCAACTTACAGCTTTAGTGCATGATGCATGGGTATTGTTCTATTAAAAGTAATTCTAGTTGAGATATTAACACAATTCATGGACCATTGAAAGAAAAAACATTACAGTTTCAGAATACAAAATGATATTTCGTAATGTAATGTTTTAATCCTGTATCCCCTTAAGTTTCAAATTCTAAAACAATATATCTACTGTCTTGAAGGTCCCGCGGTGCACGAGTCGCGTGACTGCCTCTTACCCGCAGGCTCCGGGTTCGATTCCCGGCCAGGTAAGGGATTTTACCTGGATCTGAGGGCTGGTTCGAGGTCCACTCAGCCTACGTGATAACAATTGAGCAGCTATCTGACCGTGAGATGGCGGCCCCGGTTTAGAAAGCCAAGAAGAACGGTTGAGAGTATTCGTCGTGCTGACCACACTACATCTCGTAATTTGCAGGCCTCCAGGCTGACTAGCGGTCGTTTGGTAGGCCATGGCTCTTGGGGGCTGTTGGGCCGTGGGGTTTGGGTTGGGGTAAATGCAGTAATACATCTGTTGTCCTAGCAGGTATCAAAGTGCAGAAATGTCTTTGCTGGCAAGGCCTAGTGTTTACAGTGCACTATGTCTTCTGGTGTAGACTAGAACAAATTTGTTACTTTCATTGTTTCAGTCTCATCGTTTGCTTTGGCAACATGAACGTGACTCAGGTATGAGTGATGTTGGTAATGGCATTCGTTATTAAGCCAGCCCCTGTTATGAATGGCGTGAAAATGTTGCTCATAGGGTCGGTTGAAGCAGGCATTTCAGTGGGCTTGGTAGACTGAGATGTAATAGTAACATTTGGCTCAGTGAGGAAAACAACGGGAAACTACCTCACTCCTCATTCTCCTAGTACGCCTCTTCAGCGACGCATGGGCCACCTAATAGCTGCTGGCTGAGCTGTCAAGCTCCAAACCAGCCTCCGGGCTGAGCACTCAACATACATAGAGCAGAAACTTTAGAATAAAATGTTGACATGCATTTCACATGTAGTAGCCGACTTGTCAATAGCAGTCAATGTTGGCGGTGGTTATTGTTGTCTGAATGAGTGAAACAACGGAATAAACATTTCGGGACTCGACTATGGAATCTTGAGCGAAGCAGATGAGCGCTGAACCAACTTCAGTACTCACCCAATCACAATTGTTTTAATTAGGCATCAGAAACGCTGTTTTATCATTTTAAAAGGAAGCCAATTGTATCAGTTCCAGGAATAAAGTACACCACTATGTTGATTTTGTACAGCATACGAATGGCTGATAAAAAATTACAACTTAGAAATATTTTTGAAGAGGGACATTGCGCACCGTACAATAGTACCCTGCCGGGCTGACTGGCGCAGAAGGTTGAGGTGCTGGCCTTTTGAACACAACTTGGCAGGTTCGATCCTGGCTCAGTCCGCTGGTATTTGAAGGTGCTCAAATACGTTAGCCTCGTGTCGATAGATTTACTGGCACGTAAAAGAACTCCTGTAGGATTAAATTTCGGCACCTTGGCGTCTCCGTAAAAGTAATTAGTGGGACGTAAAGCAAATAACATTAACAGTGGTACCCTAAGATGGAAACCTGTGTAGTTCGCAGTGCTATAAAAGTTCTTATCTACAGGGGATCCGGCACAGTAGACTTATTCGAACATTAAACAACTGTTTTTCAGAGCAACATTGTGGTACTCGACATCTCTCAAATCCACTACAGCCCGAGTCAGGGATTTTAACTACGTCTGGTTAATTCCTTTTTTTTTTTTTTTTTTTTTTTGCTAGGGGCTTTACGTCGCACCGACACAGATAGGTCTTATGGCGACGATGGGATGGGAAAGGCCTGGGAGTTGGAAGGAAGCGGCCGTGGCCTTAATTAAGGTACAGCCCCAGCATTTGCCTGGTGTGAAAATGGGAAACCACGGAAAACCATCTTCAGGGCTGCCGATAGTGGGATTCGAACCTACTATCTCCCGGATGCAAGCTCACAGCCGCGCGCCTCTGCGCGCACGGCCAACTCGCCCGGTGGTTAATTCCTTTGGCTGGGGTGATTGGGTGTTTGTGCTCGCCTTAATACGCCTGTATCCATCTACATACAACACACCACTGCACCAACCGCCATAAAAGTACGGAGTAGAGAATACATCCCTCCTCATAAGTTTGGCGTCGGGAAGGGCATTCAACCAAATCCTCAGAAGTGCTGTTCCCAATAAATTAGGGAGAAAAGACGAGGAAGATTATTATCATTATTTACTTGAAAATATGCCCTCTCGTTCGTCAGATACCACACAGCATTTTCCCCCATGATGTTTTCAGTATGCGATAATGTGGCTTGCTAATGTTATTAGGTTATTACATTAATGTGGAGATGAGCTCAGCCCTTGGGTCAATGTGGTGTGCACAGCCCTCTGCCGTTCGGAGTGAAACCTAGTTAGGAAAGGTCCAAACAGGAACACTCCAGGCTACACAACACTACAGTTAAGTAATACGAAATGTTCCTAGGAAATCCAATGGCATCCTTAGAGAATAAGGGTGGATTAGCATCATAAGGTACATAGCTGAAACAACCACTCCTTCCACGGACTTTATGGAGGTTCTTCTTTCAGGTAGCTTGTCCTCTCTGTCAAGTTTTGTTCCCTTCCGACTTTAACACTGAGAGATAAATTCTTGAAACTTCGTACATTGTGATCAACGGATCCAAGAACTTAGAAGGAAACTGGCATACTGTTATAATATTGAGTAATAACATTCAGATGTGAACTATGTTTATTGTACTAGTTTTAGTTAACCATGGCAGTAGATATAGGCTACATGTTTATGATTGTAAGCATGAATATATACGACCGAGCAAGTTGGCTGTGCTGTTAGGGTCGCGTAGTTGTAAGCTTGTATTCGGGAGATAGTGGGTTCAAATCCCATCGTCGGCAGCCCTGAAGATGTTTTTCCGTGGTTTCCAATTTTCACATCGGGAAAAATCTGGGGCTGCACCTTAATTAAGGCCACGGCCACTACCTTTCCAAGCTTAGCCCTTTCCCATCCTTGCGTCGCCGAAATCCTTCGATGCGATAGTGTGACGTTAAACAAGCCGCAACAAATATATATATATATGAGCGAGATTGGCGACTGTAGGATCTCTAGTTGAGTCTAGCATTGTTTCCTCTAGCTTGTGCCAGGGTTGTCACTTTCATCCCTCTTATACAAGTAGGCTACCTTCTTGAGATCTCGTTCTCTTCTGATACCGGCGATATTAAGTTTGCAAGGCTAAGGTAGTCTTTACGGCTAAAATGGCCCTTTCACTTCGTTTTGGTGATATCTTTATTCCTTGAAGGGTCGGACCACTTCCTCTTTCCTCTAATATTAGTGTTATGAGATAATGAGTAACACGTTGTATCTATCCTTAAAACAATAATCTCCAAAAACCTCTTGAGTACGTTTTCTTCTTCCACAAGCTTAAAGTACTGTGGCCTGTTGCGGCTCCTATTGTCGGCTCGTCTTTCATAGGTCGTCCAATACTCATTTTACCTAAACCAAAACAGAAACCCCACGGCACTACAGCCCTTGAAGGGCCTTGGCCAACCAAGCGACCGCTGCTCAGCCAGAAGGCCTGCAGATTACGAGTTGTCGTGTGGTCAACACGACGAATCCTCTCGGCCGTTATTCTCGGCTTTCTAGACCGGGGCCGCTATCTCACCGTCAGATAGCTCCTCAATTCTAATCACGTAGTCTGAGTGGACCTCGAACCAGCCCTCAGGTCCAGGTAAAAATCCCTGATGTGGCCGGGAATCGAACCCGAGGCCTCCGGGTAAGAGGCAGGCACGCTACCCCTACACCACGGGGCCGGCACTCATTTTACCTACACGTCTAAAATCCAATATGAAATCATTCAATTGTCACTCAATGGCTTAACGATTGATTTCTGTATTCATCAATATCCTCAGTGATTCTGCGTACAGCACTCATTCTTGAAATTTCGTTCAGTGTGCATACTACGCTTTCCAAGGATACTCCTCATCCCTAGCCCTCATAGTTCATGTTTTCTACTGGCACGGGCATGCTCTTATAAAATTATATTTCTTAAGTTTTTGTGATGGTTCTGCAGCTATGGTTATACTCTTGATTCAGTTTGATTCTGGCTCCTAGGATGATTGATCAGCGTAGTGGCCTTCGGTTCAGAGGGCCCCGAATTCGATTCCTGGCCGAGTCATAGCTCAGGAACCGAGTGTTTGTGTTTGTCTTAAAGCGCATCTTCATTTACATACAACACAGGTTCAAACCCCACTGTCGGCAGGCCTGAAGATGGTTTTCTGTGGTTTCCCATTTTAACACCAGGCAAATGTTGGGGCTGTACCTTGATCAAGGCAACGGTCGATTCCTTCCTACGCCTAGCCCTTACCGTCCCATCGTAGCCATAAGACCTCCCTCCGTCGGTGTGACGTAAATAAAATGTGAACAACATACAACACTATCTTTTGCTAGTTGTTTTACGTCGCACCGACACAGATAGAAGAAGAAGAAGAAGAAGAAGAAGAAGAAGACTGCTGAGTCCTTTTGATAACATTAACTCAACTGTAGGAAACGTCCAGTAGAGTTCCGTTTCTCTGCTATATAGTCAGCTTTCGGAGACCATATGATCATTTTTTCTTTGTATTTATTATTTCGATTCGGCCACCTATGGACCACCGAGTTCGATAGCTGCAGTCGCTTAACTGCGGCCAGTATCCAGTATTCGGGAGATAGTAGGTTCGAACCCCACTGTCGGCAACCCTGAAGATGGTTTTCCGTGGTTTCCCATTTTCACACCAGGCAAATGCTGGGGCTGTACCTCAATTAAGGCCACGGCCGCTTCCTTCCCATTCCTAACCCTTCCCTGTCCCATCGTCGCCATAAGACCTACCTGTGGCGGTGCGACGTAAAGCAACTAGCAAAAAAGCATCTATGGACCCTATCATTTCAACTGCTTGCATGGTATTCCTACATTCGTCTTTGGTGAGCTCCTGCCCCCACACCCACCCCTCCTCCTCTCTTCAGTATATTTCCTGTTTTCAGTTTGGACAGGGAAGATGGAAGAAGTGCTTGGCTGCTGGGGCCCTCATTTCATACACTTAGTCATAATAGCTCAGCAATCCGGATTCATGGCTAAATGGTTAGCCTGCTGGCCTTTGGTTCAGAGGATCCCGGGTTCGATTTCAAGCCGGATCGGAGATTTTAACCTTCATTGATTAATTCCGATGGCTCGGGGGCTGGATTTGTATGACGCTTCATCATTAGAATTCACCCTAAGGTTCCATTCTCATAGACGTGCAGACCGCCAATACGGCGTCAATTCGAAAGACCTGCACCAAGCCTCTCCGGAGGCTAATCTTCGCTAATCTTTTCATCTCTCTTATTGTTGTATCTAGTTATCTTCTTAATCTTTTTGATATCCAGTAAACATGTGAATCTCGACATCTCTCTGCTTTTCTTCCCTTGTGGCCTTGATCCAAGAATTACTTTCATTCTTCTTTCAGCATTAATTATTTCAATATATCCAAACTTCTCTTGCTTATGTATCTTCGAACTGTTTTAGCTGCTAATGCTATATCTACTTGTTTGATACATACGCCTTCTATAATATTTCATTTCTGTTGTTATCTTGCATTTGTGTTTGTCAAGCATCGGTCTACTTTCATATTTATATATTACTAGCAGAAGTACCCGTTCTTCGTACGGGTTATCAGATACTGACTTTAGTTACTCATACTATCGGTGTGACTGACTTCATTAGATATTTATATCACTGGTGTAGTTACTTAAGTACGTAGGGATTATTTGTCATGTTTGGAATTATAGTGTATCTTCTCCTTCTTTCCTTTATGGCGGCCTCTAAATATTAGTTCCTAATTAGCGTCGACCTGTAAGATCTTTTGCTGCCATGTTTTTCCTTCATTCCCACCTAGATATACCTGCTCCCTTCACAAAGCTGCAGGTTTAGTGTAAGTATACTTTCGCCAGATAGTGCCACAAATATCAATATTATTGAATGTATTTGTTTCATCCGACATTTCGCAACTATTACAAATGATCAAGGTAATACGCGAT
Organism: Anabrus simplex; assembly: GCF_040414725.1. Taxonomy (NCBI): domain Eukaryota; kingdom Metazoa; phylum Arthropoda; class Insecta; order Orthoptera; family Tettigoniidae; genus Anabrus; species Anabrus simplex. The sequence continues at coordinate 1,064,224,637 of NC_090265.1, forward strand.
GCATAAAAGAAACTTCTATAATTATAGAGAATTATAATTCTCAGGGCTTGTCCCTCATGTCGCATATCATACAATGAATCTGAGTATAAATGTTGAGAAATTTTTTAAAGTCATGGGTGCACCATCTTGACAATTGTGTACACTATATAGGTTGTTTTCATGGTTACAATGATCGTAAAAGTGGACCAAAATATCGGCACTAATAACATCAGTGATCCTACTACTCCATGATTTGATAGAAAATAGTTTAAACTATAGGTAACAGACTCCGCAAAATGCTGAAACCTAAGCCAGTACGTATAAACGGAGGCCCGTTGGCAACCGCTGGTCTCTGTACTACGGAGATCTCCGGTGCTATTATTTTTATACTTCACTCCCTTTCCATCCCCGCCCAAAGGAGTGCTATTAGCGTCTTACACAACAGTTTATTTTTTCCAGATAGTAAATCATATGTGTATCAATTTTGGTTGGCAGCTATGCCCAAACGTACATGCATAATCTAGCTGCTGTAGAATCCTGGAGCTGACGTTGCCATGGTTACGGCCGTACGTTTCTTTATCCGATTCCTAGACCAGGGATAGTGTGGTTCCAATATCTCCATAACGGTTGGTTTTAGGGCCTTAAAACATGGTTTTCGGGGCCGAAGGGTTTACCGAGTTTTGTTCTTTGCGTCAAGGGGCTTAAAATGAACTTTGTCTCGTCCTTGTACGATAAATTCGATTTCGCCTATATCAGCCTATTATTTTAATATTTTTATATCTCCCCCCGTCGCCCTCCCTCGAATTGTTTTGAAAATAAAGCCCATGTTACTCACTGGCAATGTAGCTTTCTATAGGTGAAGTAATTTTAAAAATCGGTTCAGTATTTTTTGAGTCTATCCGTTACAGACAAATATACAAATTTTTCCTCTTTATAATATTAGTATAGAAGTATAGATTACATCCCTACACATACGGTTGCCGTCAGGAAGGGCATCCAGCCGTAAAGCAGGGTCAAATTCACATGTGCGACGCAGTTCGCACCCGCAACCCCACAGGTGTGGGTAAAACTATACAAGAAGAATATACTCATTTTTAAAATTCACCCGCTTTTTTATTCTTTTCACCCCTTAAGTGGATTTTCCAAAAAGAGTGTGTTCATTTTTAAAGGAATTTCCAAGTACCAATTTTAAAGTCTGTAACATCTTCATTTATTGAGATATATGTATCCTCATATAAATAATTCAACTCACTTCTTTTCACCCCCCACCTCCATGTGGATTTTCTGAAAACTAATATTTGTGTTCTTTTATTTTCAAAGGGGATTCCAAACATCAATTTTCATGTCTGTAACTTGTTAGGTTTTTGTGATTTATTGTAGATAATTTCGCTGCTGTAGAATCCTGGAGCTGACGTTGCCATGGTTACGGCGGTTCATTACTTTATCCGATTCCTAGAGCAGGGGTAGTGTGGTGCCAATATCTCCGTAACGGTTGGTTTTAGGGCCTTGAAACATGATTTTCGGGCCCGTAGGGCTCACCGAGTCTTGTTCTTTACGTCAAGAGGATTAAATTGAACTTTGTCTCGTCCTTATACGACAAATTCGATATTTTGCCTATATTAGCCTATTATTTTTTTATCTCCCCCCGTGGCCCCCACCTCGAATTGTTTTGAAAATAAAATACAGCCCATGTTACTCACTGGCAATTTAGCTTTCTATAGGTGAAGTAATTTTTAAAATCGGTTCAGTAGTTTTTGAGTCTATTCGTTACAAACAAACATAAAAATTTTTACTCTTTATAATATTATATATATTTATATATTAGAACTGGAGCAAATACAGTTTTCAATATTTTATACTGTTATTGTACGTTTCTTTCATCCTTAGAATGGTATTACTAGGCTAGTAACATTAAATTATGTATATTACTAGTATTTATCCCACATAATATTTTTGTTATTTGTATCTGTACCAAAATCAACTACTTACGCAATCCATTCTACTTAGGAGTCACCTTGAATAGGCCACTGACTTACAAGAACTATGTTGCTATTGTTGCAGCTAATATTACGACTCGGAATAGTATTTTTCAGAAGCTAACAGTCACCTCTTGTGGAGCCAGTGGTAACTTTCTCAGGTTCAGAGCCTTAGCTCTTTCTTATTCTATTGTACAATACTGCTGTTCAACTTGGCTTATCGGTACTGCCACCGGATTAACAGACATCCAGTTGAACTAGACAATAGCGTCATCACTGGAGTAATTCGCCCAATAAACACCCGTTGGCTACCTGTTCTAGGTAACATACCCCTACAAGCCTTAAGGAAACTTCTTTCGCTGTTAAAAAACAATCCTCACCACCCCCGCATCGATACAGGTAACTTATGGCGACGATGGGTTGGAAAGGGCTAGAAATGGGAAGGGAGCGGCCGTGGCCTTAATTAAGGTCGAACCCACTATCTCCCGAACGCAAGCTCATGCTGCGCACGACTCTCTTCAAATGGGGTATGGAAGGACTCTCCTCAGTGTGACTGTGGAGAAGGAAAACAGACGGTGGACCATATTGCTTCTGAATGCCCTCTCCTTGGATTCACACACAAGATAGAACATCTTTCACAGATTGCTATAGAACTGTGATCACGAACTTGCGAAAAGGTTTGTATATCTCTGTACATAATGTATTTTTATTATTAATTTTATTATTAATTTAACTGCCCCCATGAGAAGGCTGCCACAAAGACAAGTACATCGACTACAAAATATTAATATCATGTCTTCCAAGTCATTGTTGAATCATGCAATAAATAAATATGTATTAAATATAGCCTATACATAAAACGGATTTTATGGTGACATTTCTTTACAGGGGATAAAAGTATTTGTATATACACTTATTTAAAATGGAAAGGTCTTTCAATTCCCAAATATAGATTATAAGATTACAAAAAATGTCCTACAAGCTGTAGTAAAACATCGAATATTATATGGAGCTGAACTATAGGGGTTAGAGAAAGAGTGTGAGATGCTGAATCAGCTAATGAGTAAGTTATGTAAAATTATAATGGGGTTACCAAATTGTACAGCAAATTGTGGAGTAAGATTAATATGTGAAGAAAGTATTTAAGTTGATATCCTAAAAGCATTTTGAAAATATTGATTAAGATTGAAAGGAAAGTAGTGTGATTACCTTCTGCAGATTACATATCACCCTCAGGGAGAGTAATGGCTAACTGAAGTTAAAAGTATACTAGACAGGTTTGGATTCAGAAATTATTGGAAGAAGAACCCCGAGAGGATGGAGGTATCGACGAGTAAGCTAATTACTTAGGGATAATCAAAGACAGAGGTTGGTATCCAAATGTAGGAGCAGCGCGACCCTCACACAATTAAACCTGATAATTCAGGGTATGAGCATAAATGTCGTGAATGTAAAAAGAAGAGAAACATGGGGTTTGATCTGGTGTATGATGGGAAATTATAAAAATAAGGGATGGATTTGGGGGAAGGATACATTAAGATGCCTTCTCTGTAGTGAACATAGAGAAGAATTGCACCTGCTGAAATCCTGTAAAGAAACCCCAGCGATTAGAAAGAAATTGAATAGTAATGAACGAGATATGTTAAATAAGAATGAGAATGGGTATAGAATTATTTGGATGATAAGCAAAAAAGGTATAAGCGTAGTATTTTCACTAATTAAAGACGTGAACAGAAGAAAGTAGCAAGATCCTGTAATGCATGTAGAGCGGATTACGGCTAGATACATAAGTCTGAGTCATGAATCTGTTAGTCAATAATCTGTCAATAATAATGAATGTTAAAATCCCCGACCCGGACGGGAATCGAACCCGGGACCCTGTGGACTAAAGGCCAGCACGCTAACCATTTAGCCATGGAGCCAGACATCTATCAATAGTAGTAATAAGTATAGTGAGTATTATTATCGTTGCATTGTCGTTATTTTTATTACTGCTTATTATAATTAATAGTCAAATTGCATGTGATGGGTCAGAGCCCATCAGATGCTGGTGACTCATAGCTGTAGGATGAGAACATTCATTCGATAATGAGGATTCTGTCTGTAGTTAACTTACTAGTTATCCGTGACTGGGAGGGAAGTGTCTCCTTTGCTTTTTCATGCACGCATGAATTCTGTCCATTCATTCATTCATTCATTCGTTCGTTCAAAATGGAATATTCTCTCCGTGGCTGCCGGGATTTCGTAGCTATAGGCCGAACGCATTCAATTCATCCCTTCACTCGTGCATTCATTCATAAGTTCATCCACACATTCATTCATAGACTAATTCAATTAGGATGCTCGCTCCCCAGTTGGTGGTTACCCGTAAGAAAAGTGTTTATTCATGCAGTCATTCATTCATTCAATTCATGCACAGTGTCTGCTGAATGTGGAGAACTCTGTACAGACTTATGACAAATAAATTAATATAGCACTTATTTAATTGTCGACATGGAGGTGCATGCACATTTTGCTAGCTGAGTGGAGTCGCAAAAAAAAAAAAAAAAAAAAGCTTGAAAACTCCTCTCGCATACTGAAAGTAGTGACTAATAGCTGATATATAACAATTTAGGTTGATCGATACCGAATTAAATTCCTCATAAGCAAGCAGTTGTGCGGTACACGTCTCGTGTCTGTAATCTTGCATTCGAGACATAGTAGAACTTTTTAAATAGCACAGAGTTCATTTGGGTGTTAGTTTAGAACAAAATCAAACTTCATGGCCTACCAAGCGACCGCTGGTCAGCCCGGTGGCCTGCAGATTATGAGGTGTCATGTGGTCAGCACGACGTATCCTCTCGGCCGTTATTCTTGGCCTTCTACACCGGGGCAGCCATCTCACCGTCAGATAGATCCTCAATTGTAACCACGCAGGCTGAGTGGACCTCGAACCAGCCCTCAAATGCAGGTGAAAACCCCTGACCTGGCCGGGAATCGAACCCAGGGCATCCGGGTAAGAGGCAGGCGCGCTACTCCTACACCACGGGGCCGGCTGTGTTAGTGTAGAACAAAAGTAAAATTCATAATGACTTTACCGCACTGTGAACATTGAAGGATACGAGCACTATTCTTGGTTTTAAATAGCACGAAGTTCACCTGAGTATGACGAGAAGCGTAGAATTAATGTGTACCGCATTTACAGGTCGATTTTTTAAAATAATTGTTTCCGAATTAACCTCAATAGTCTCCACATTACCTCGGTTAATCAGGATTCTACTGTATCACATGTTAATTATTCTCGTCTTGGAAATTATAGACAACGCTGGCATAGGGAATTCAATACTCGCGGTTTTGTGTGCATGAGAATTTTTATGTTTATTTATTTTTTTTACTCAAATAAGCAAGGTCTGTGCACCCAGCTGAATTCCATACACTTCTTTCTTTGTTGAACAATAAACAGGGCAAACAAAAAAGCGCATTCCTAGATCTATATCCACAGAGCCACTTGCGTGTTTCGTACACTTCTCTCTTAAACTTACGCCTATACTAGCGTTTGTCAGTTTTTTTTAACTTTCTCGATAATCAAATCTGGTCTGTCCGGTCCAAGCCTTTTAATTTCTAACTTATGCTGATAGGTTAATATTTCGCTGGTTAAAATTACGTGAACTGAATTAATGTCCTCTTACACAAAGAATACCATGGCTACAAACCATACAAACCGAGAAGCAAAACACAACACTCAAATAAATTTCACTTGAAACGATTTTCCAATCACAAGGTAAAGCAAACTCCTTCTCGCGTACGAACAGCTGTTCACAACGAGCTAGAAAATGCTTATTCAGAATTGTTAGCGAAATCTGCCGGTAATGTGATGCAATAGTAGCTCCTGGGAGGCTGTGGCTAACCGCAAAAGAGGAGGTGGCGGACCCTTGTGGTCAACAAATACTGCCACTGGTTTGCGGGTGGCTCTAGACGGCAAGGTACGTAACTTACCGTGCTCTTCTCTAATGGGAATATCAGTGCATAAAACATGACGTCATCTACTTTACGCATGCCTATAGTCTTCAACACAATAGCGCATTATCCAGTGTGCTCGCTGCAGTGTCAGTCAAAACGAACAACTGTCGGTGTAACGGAGCTTCGATATAAGTCCAATGCTTTCGATCGATTGTCGAAAGAAGGGAAAGTTTTAAATTATCCATGAATGCGTAAAGATGTATTAAAACTGGGTGTTCACGTGCTCATGTGCTCCTGAGAGCCCACCGCCATTGTTAAAAACCAAGAATAGTGCTCGCATCCTTCAATATTCGCAGTGTAGTAAAGTTATTATGAATTTTACTTTTGTTCTACACTAACAGATTAATCTAATATAAAATTTATCCTCGGTTACAGGGGTTCTACCATATTATTTGTGAAAAAGGAACCGTACAAGGAACTTTTGGTGAAGTGATTTATGTACCCATGTTACTTTTTTGCTGATTTGAGAAATGAATACAAATATTTTGTCACGAGCGGCCACTGGTAGAAACCGATCCCACAGCCAGGATCCCTGAAGATGGTTTTCTATGCTATAGATATTAAACTTGTTTAAACCAGGAAAGCGCTGAGGGTTAGCTGTTACATTTCATTTCTTATCCCTGAGTTGTCTAAAACTTATCTACATTATCGCGAGTAAGTGGCAGTGCGGTTTGCGTCACGTATTGTAACTAGCAGCTTAAATTCGGGAGATCGTGGGTTCAAACCCCACTGTCGGCAGCCCTGAAGATGGTTTTCCGTGGTTTCCCATTTTCGCACCAGGCAAATGCTGGGGATGTACCTTAATTAAGGCCACGGTCGCTACCTTCCCACTTCTATCCCACCGTCGCCATAAGACCTCTGTGTCGGTGCAGCGTAGAGCAGATTATTAAAAAATAAAGCGCTAGCAAAAACATTCTCCCACTGCTGTCTTTTTATTCGGTATGTTTAGTTTCATTGTTCTCTTTCTGTGTCTCTTTCCACTTAACTAAATTCAAAGATCTCTACATTCCTCAGACTCAACGCACTATAATCCATCGATCCTTTCACATCCGTCTCCCAACCTTCTTTAATAACAATATTGAGAAATAGATTTCACATAGGGCCAATCACCAAATAAAGCAATATTCCAGGAATTGGTTAATAACTTCTTAAAAATAAATTTATATGAGGTGGTTTTCCCGGTATTATGACTTAACTATGAACATGTGCATCCTCTTGGTCTTCGATTTGGACACTTATTTACATGAACTTAATCTTGTCTTCTCATTTTTTACGTTAGTTATGCAATCGAACTTCGTTTATTAAAGGATTTTAAATTCGAAATCGTGAAAAATCCGAACTTTTCACACTGCACCATGACATTCAGGTACAAAGCAATGTTAAAATTGGCACTTCAATTTTTGTTTGGATAACTATAATACCAACGAGATTGAGTGACGAAATTATGAAATTCAGTCGCAGGTACCTGTGTATTGCGAGACAGTGGTGGGATTAGAACGATTCCGATTGTAGTGCAGGTTAGTCAACTTGTTTTGATAAATGCCGGGAAATAGTTCCACCCTTCCCCCTCCCTTGTTTTTACTATTACAATTCAATCCCTTTATATACCTGCGGTCACATATTTCCCGAAGCAGCTTTTCCTTTAAATGTGTGTAATTTTGTACAGTTCAGTAGGAAATTACAGTTTGTACAGTATATCGTAGGCCATGACATACATCTGTAAATTGAAGAGGTATGATTAACATTTTTTTTTTTTTTTTTTTGCTAGTTGCTTTACGTCGCACCGACACAGATAGGTCTTATGGCGACGATTGGACAGGAAAGGGCTAGGAGTGGGAAGGAAGCGGCCGTGGCCTTAATTAATGTACAGCCCCAGCATTTGCCTGGTGTGAAAATGGGAAACCACGGAAAACCATTTTCAGGGCTGCCGACAGTGGGGTTCGAACCTACTATCTCCCGAATACTGGATACTGGCCGCACTTAAGCGACTGCAGCTATCGAGCTCGGTGGTATGATTGACAATAATATGTGAGTGTAACAATATTTCAATTGCTCAATAAACTGGAAGAACTTTGCGTCAACGAAAGTTTAAATGCCAAAACTGAAACAAAGATATCTAACTTATTTAAAACAAGCTGATGTACCCGTACTTCGCTACGGGATTCTCAGAAAGACTGACTTGGTGGTTTTCCTAACTGAAGTCAACATAGGTCATTACAAAAACCTCAGTAGGAATGTAGCGATTGAAAGCAATGTTATCATATAAAATACTCGATCAAATGAAAAACCGCACACTTTCTCACTTTCAACGAATAGTACTACGGTACCGATCTAACAGTCCAAAGTTCCAGAGCTGGAATAACCAGGTCGCAGACTGCCGTGAACACTCCTCTGTCATTATTCCATTAAATAAGCACACTAATCATTCCAATCAGTGCCTCAGAGTAAGGATTGAATAGCTCGAATGCTATGATGAACCAGTGTGTGACGTACCAGTAATATCAGAAAATGTATGAACCAGAGGAATGGCATGCTAAAGACGAAAGTTATCTAACTCCCCAGCTACTTCCCGCCAATATACAGGCAGGCTGTTACACTCGGTACGACCAGGCGAGTTGGCCGTGTGGTTACGGGCGCGCAGCTGTGGGCTTGCATCCGGGAGATAGTGGATATGAACCCCACTGCCGGCATCCCTGAAGATGGTATTCCGTGGTTTCCCATTTTCACACCAGTCACCAGGCCGTACCTTAATTAAAACCTAGGCCACTTCTTTCACACCCCTATTCCTTTCCTATCCCGTCGTCGCCTTAAGACCTACCTGTGTCGGTGCGACGTAAAGCAAATTAAAAAACCCTCGGTACGCTATCGAGGATGAGTGGAAACAGAGGACAAAAAGCACATCACAACAAACAATGGTCAATGTAATGTTATAGGGACCGTGCGTATAGCGAGTGCTGCCATCTGGTGGCTTTATCTGAAGTAACTGGTAGGAGCGGTAGGAGCATTTTTCACCATCGAGTTATTGAATAGTGTTTTTTATTTTACTAGCTGTAAGTCTTTGACTATTCACATTGCTTACTGAGGTAGCCTAAATTTTGATTAGGTTCTTTCAGCATATTCTCTAAGCATGAACGATACTCATAGTACCGCATCAGTAAACGCAGTAAATGTCACGTGAGCTGTTCCATGTACGGTTGTAATTAAACCTACTAAAACAGCCCACCAGGAACGAAATTTTTTCCTTTTCCAGCCGCAGCTGCCCATAAATCAGAAGGGAAGCATGGATAACATATTTAAAACGTTCAACACTTGATGAAAAACTGTGGGTTCCTGCCAGTAACTCCAGAATCTGCATCGGACACTTTACTGATGGAACACCTACCAGAGACCATGGTAGCCCTGGATATAAACTAGAGGAATCTGACAGTCAGGTACAAGAGGAGGAAAGGGAGGCAAAGTGAAATGCAAGAAAACATGAATTCTGTTCCTGAATCACAATCTCCCCTAACTGTTTGTAGTATAGGTATTCAGGCTGATAATTTACCATTTTCATATGACCAGGGAAATGTAAATATACTATTTTGTAATTTATATTTGCCCAGTGATAATTAAAAATGTGATTCAGAAACTCTGACGATTTTACACACGAAAGTGTTAGACAAACAAAACACGTACGGAAGCGCTGCGACGTAGCAGAAAAAATATTTGTAAGGTACTAAAGTATGTATCCATATTACTCTCTTCGAGTAAAATATTTCTTACTTTTTCTTAATTTACCGCAGATTTTACACTTTATTTGAATGAAAACAATTATTATCTTCCATTTGGGACAAATAATACCGTGACATTTCGTAGATCGGATTCGTTCACGTAAGCAAAGGATCTAAATTAAGATTTTTTAAAATTCTAATCTTGATATATGGGGTTTGACTAACATTTGTCTCTCTCAAACATAAACCAGATACTTCTTTTGAAAGTTTTTCTTCCACCTGATATATGTGATGGCTATCATTAAGCTCTCTTCCTTTCCTCAAAGTAGAATTGCTAAAATACTGAGAACTCCACATAATTTTCTGAAAACCCACAAGAATAACAGCATTCGACATAGCTGTTTAATTCAAATTATACGTATTCACAACACATTTCAATAAGTAAACAACGACAGCTGATGTTATTATGGTGTTTCTCCTACCGATGAATAATCGTCTCTTCCGCTAGGGGCGCTGCGGTCGAAAATTTGTTGTTACGCACGGTCCCTATTGTTGACAAAGTTTATGAGCTTTCAATATTGCAGGCCTTCACATTAGTTTTTTTTCAACTCTGTGATATTAGGGCGTCTTACAAAATTATTTATATCGTAGGCTGTAGTTCTTTATTCTCAGACTTTACATACCGATTTTCATTAAATTCTGTTTACCCATTTTCTCGCGACTCGCGGTGATATGGACTTAGTAACAAAAATCCAAATTCATGAATATCTCTCTGATTATATGCGGTACGGTAACAATGTATAAGACATAAGTGATCGGAAATTTAATAACTTCTTACATAAATACTACTCACTTACGACATAACTAAAGTTATGTTAGTTATGTAGTATTTATCGATACAAGCACTAATAACATAAATAACTAATTTGAGAATTACATTTCAGGCCTTCTCCTAAACTACCATTTCACTCAGCGTGAATAAAATAATTTGTAGCCTAGATTGTAGTGGTTCATCACCCTACTTTACATGCCGATTTTCATTAAATTCTCTTTAGCCGTTTTCTCGTGATGCGTGTACAGACAGACAGACAGACAGACAGACAGACAGACAGACAGACAGACAGACAGACAGACAGACAGACAGACAGACAGACATTACGGGGGGGGAATGCATTTCCTTGTTACTGTGGACATGACCGGTACAGAAATACCATTATTTTCAAATTCTGAGCAATGTACAGACAAAACTCTTATTTTGTATATGTAGATACGTCATATTGTACTTGTATTATGACGCTGCAAATAAAATTATATAAATACCGTACGAAATTACGTTATTTTTGTAATTGTGTTGATTTTTATGCCATATTTTACTATAATCTTTCAAATTCGAAATCTTGAATAATTCGATTTTTTTTTTCGGTCTCTCAGTTTCGAATTAACAAAGTCTATGTTCGCTAATTCTTATTTTGCCAAAGCAAATGAGACGTGTTCAGTGAAACTGTACAGTGTAAATAAAACTAAATAAATAAACAAATAAATAAATACAGTTTCAGGGAAAGATCACATTAAAATCTAAACAGGCATAATTATAACCATAGGAGAATGTTCCAATTACATATACAATCGATGTGAAATGTAAATAAACATAATTCAAATGGAAGAAATGACGGAGAAAAAAATTAATTTAAAATTTAAAACCCCTATGGACTTCACCCCGCAGATAACTTATGTCAGGTACGTTGACAATCTTTACTTCTCTGTGTCATATTTTTGTAGTATTACAAAACATACAGTATTAAAACACTTCTCGGCTCCGAATAAATAAATAAATAAATAAGTAAATAAATAAATAAATAAATAAATAAATAAATAAATAAATAAAATGAATGAATAAGTCGGCGCTGAATGATCTGTGTACTGACCTTTCTACTGAGAGAGCTCCGGGTTCGATACATAGCCGAGCCAGAGTTTTAACTGCGAATAGTTAATTCCTCTGACTCAAGTGTTTGCACTCGTCTTAATACAATTTCCTTCGCCTGCCACATTATCAATCATCACAGCAACACGCAATAATGAATACATCCCTCCCCATAGGTTTAGATGAGGAAGGGCATCCTGCCGTAAAGTTGCAATAAACCCGCATGAAGTGGTGACCCTAATAAATTTGGAAAGAGGCCAAGGAGAAGAAATAAATAAGGTCAAAATAAAATTCAGTAAAAGGTTGCTGGCTTCCACGTACCAAGACCAGAAGAAAGTACGAACAATCTGTAAACTTCCATATACTGTACAGGATGCGAATAGTGAAAAATTATAACCGTTACTACATGGTTGAAATGGTAACTGTGACTAACTATAAGTTTTTAAGTAGTTCTTGAAACAACATAGTTTCATCGCCCTATTCTAGTGCTTACTATAGCAGATTCACGACGTGGTAGGGCCCAGGTTCAGTTTCCAAATCTGCCAGAAATTTGGTATCGCAGTCAAGGCCTGCACTTAGTCTTAGGTAACAATAGAGAAGATAAGTGAGCAAAAAAGTTCACTCCTGGGCGTTTTTAAGTGACTGTGAGTGATTTTCTTCTCCAACTTCAGTTAAATACGGGATAGATACTTGCTAGTGGGTTCAAATCCCACTGTCGGCAGCCCTGAAAATCGTTTACCGTGGTTTCCCATTTTCACAACAGGCAAATGCTGGGGATGTATCTTAATTAAGGCCACGACCGCTTCCTTCTCATTCCTAGGACTTTTCTGTCCCATCGTCGCCATAAGACCTATCTGTGTCGGTGCGACGTAAAGCAAAAAAAAAAAACCACAACAACAGATACTTGCAATACACGCCATTGTCGTCATTCATTTCCGATTACATTATAAACATACACACGAGTTCTGATTCTCTGATGCACACAGTTACTGTCGATCGGAATTATCAGCTGATAATTACATTGAACTTCCTTTGTCATATGTTTGACGACGACGCTCTTAACGTTTTCTCGGTGACGGTCACGGGTGGCACAGATTGGTTGCGCAGTAGATGTTAGTTTTCCCTCGAGCACAGGAGCACCGTGACTGTGTAGCATACAACCGCACGTGTATCTCATTTCGTTGTTTATATTGCTACCTTTCCACCCCACGCCATTTGCCGCATAGAACCAAATGACTGCATGATAATCCCTAAAAAAAAAAATCGGGATACCGCCATATAGCACTATACGCCAAAGCGCCTGATGGAAAGGGACCTTTTTAGTCTAGAGTCAAATGCCACCTCATCAGGAAGGAACAAAAAAAATTCAGAATGATGGGTGAGCAAATGCTCTTCCGACCGTGCAAGGGTCTACTGCACCCTTCCGTTCCAAAGAATCAAACCACCGACCTCCCAAGGCCATGGTGCGTTCGCGGCAGAAGATCAAAGAAAATAACACATAACTAGCTTAAAGGCATAAATGAACGGAAGGAAACCTGGGATACAATGTTATTCGGCAAAATGACAGGCAGACAAAAATTTAAATACCTATTTATTGAGCCTTGATAAATCAAATTAATTAAAGGTTGATCCTGAATATTTATAGTATATCAATGTTGAATATGCAATGTCCAACGGACTAAATACAAATTTACCGGGCGAGTTGGCCGTGCGCGTAGAGGCACGCGGCTGTGAGCTTGCATCCGGAAGATAGTAGGTTCGAATCCCACTATCGGCAGCCCTGAAGATGGTTTTCCGTGGTTTCCCATTTTCACACCAGCAAAATGCTGGGGCTGTACCTTAATTAAGGCCACGGCCGCTTCCTTCCAACTCCTAGACCTTTCCTATCCCATCGTCGCCATAAGACCTATCTGTGTCGGTGCGACGTAAAGCCCCTAGCAAAAAAAATATACAAATTGTAAAGTGTCAAAAAAATTTATTTCTCCTTTACCTCTTTCTTCTTCTCGACATGATGATAAATATTACATTATAATTTGTATAACATACTTTTTTTTAAAAAGTCAGAAATATCCTTATAAATGCGACGGTTATCATTAATAACTTTCTTCACTATCAGAAGAAGCAATTATTTATACAACAAATTAAATTGAAGATAACTTGAAGTGGTCACCTAGCTAAATTAATTATATTACAAAAATAAACAAAGAATAAATGAATGCTAGTCGATATAATCCTAATCAAAATAAAATGACTGATGTCGGGTCCAGAAATCGAACCCACATCCCAATGAATCCAATGACAAAAATTACGAAAATAAAACTCGATTTGTCATCCACATAAAGAGTGAAACACGACTAAAAGAATGTATAAAAAAGGAAAATATGTACACAATATGAAAATAATCAATAACAATATACACATGCAATTGGCTGTATATAAAAAAAATGTGACAACAAAAATCCATGGTTGCCTCAGAACTCGAACCGATGATATCCAAGATAGCATCGACAAACGAGACTAAAAAAACTGCCTTTCTTAATTAATCATATGGTCAACAAATAAATGATAATACTGGCGTTCCAGTTAGTTAAATATTATTATAAGATCATACATGAAAAAGTCAAAGAACCCTTTAAACAATAATCGGTGTCGCACGGCCTTCATTCTAAGTGGAATAGCTCGAACAATACAGCATACAGCAATCCTTTAAAAGGGACAAGCCTTCTTCACTCTCCCCTCATCGTAAATCTCTGGACGTCAAAGCCCTGGCAAATAATGGCCCAGTGTGGCAGAAATATCCTTTCAACATCTCAAGGTGAAAGCAAATCGTTTCCCTTGGAACACATATTTGTTAAATAATCTTATTTCATTATATATTCTCATATCATATTTCCAAAGCTCCACTGGCTTATAAATTCACTGTCCTGCCATAATTCTATAATACAATATCAATCCACTGTTCATTTTCTTATATTCACATCCATCAACACAGAATGACCGGCTTCGATTCCATCCGATTACAGAATACAGCCTAGGTTTTTCCTACGTTTTAAAATCAAATCAATAAAATCAAATATGGATTTTAAACATATCCATAAGGTTATTCTCATATCTAGAAAGGGAAATTATTCGACATTAAAGGAAAACGCTAATCTCAATAGGAAGGCGTCTGTTCGATGTCTAGGCATGTCACAAGTTACGCATATAATTAATACAGCCATCTACAAATATATCATCATGCGAATTACATGAAAATAAGAGTGCCTTGCTATCCTAATGTTAACAGTCGATAATCCATTTTTACAAGCATAATCACCATGCATTATCATAATAAGCTTGGATATCACGTAAATAAATTATACAAAATTACGGCTTGGCTCAGTGCCAAAAACAAATCCACTATCTATTACATTTACCTAATCTAAGCACTCTGACTAACTAATATTTTATCATCACGTCAAATACATGCATTACGTTAATTATATATATATTTAAGCCCATGGAGTAGACTATAAATTCCATGAAATGAACATAAATGAATATGAAGACCACTCACAAGTTCTCTTTCTAATTAAAAAAAATACATGCAATTTACATGTCTAACCTAATTTACGTGATCTGCATAATGAATAACCGCGCATTTATTAAAAAATTATTTCATTTTAGTACTTATCATCATGTCGTAACAATCCAAGGTTCGGGTCCCGGGTAAGACCCTCATTCTTTCTTTCTAAGCTTCCATGGTGTTGACGTTGGTCACGGGTTCATGTCCGTTGCTACTCCCGCTGAGCTCGTTCATATTCCAATGGTTATCTTCTACACTTATAAGAGTTTTTATGAGATTAAGACTTGTTGCGTCACTTTAACACACAAAATACAATTAATTGCACTATAATGAAATTAATACTTGTTGCATCATTTAAAAAGTTACAATTATACCGTTCTTGCGATCACATAACTTCAACCTGTTTTTAAATACTATTGTTTGTAGACAATTACAATATTCTCGAAGATATAAACTGTACATTTACAGTCTGAAACACTAAATAGATCAGAACACCATCAAACCGTGGTTCTGCTTTGGATCCTTCGCGTGAAGTGGATACTGTTGTCATCATCTGATTCCTTTTATAAACTTTCCCCCTTCCATGCAAGAGACAATGGATAGTCCCCACTATTTTTTTAATTAATAGTTCCTCGTGTCGTATGACATCGGCAATACACTCAAACGTGTGACTCAGATTCTTAAGTAGTCTGGTTATGTGCGGAACCTGAAATGTTCGGCCATTTATTCAAAATTAATTATCAAAATAATGCCCCAACAATGTCTTCCATGAAGGTGCTGCGTACAAGGGACGCTTAGCGTGTTATATAATGCAACGATTGCGTATTCTTCCACACGTTAATATATTATAAAGAATTAGAATTTTGGCAGATGACTATAATTAAATCATATCACATCCCGAGGTTTCCCATATTAAATATTATGCATGTCTCGAAATCTCATCATAATAATGCGATTCGCGAGCTGGCAACATCGTGTTCGGCCATTTTTTCAACGGGTGACGGTATCATTATCGATTTTTCTGGCTTGAGATTTTCTTCCCTCTCTCTCTATCTATGTATCCTTTTAGTTAAGACGGAGTGGTGTTTAGCAGGTTACAAAGGTTGTGTAAGCATGTGCAACCTAATGCAACTTTCTGTAACAAGTACGAGGGAGCTTTACAAAGGTTTTTCACTGCCAAATAATTAATAAATAAATATGTACATGACCGATAAAGTCACAATATATGTCTGTCTTATAAAGAAAGGATTTCCACGTAATTACTATACGTAATTTCTTTCCGTTTATTGCTGTTGGTTTGTATAGTGGCCTACTGTATTTTGCGTAGTGTGTGTGTCGTAGTTCGTTTCTATGAGATCTCTGTTAAGTTGCTGTGTTTCGTGCAGTGAGGTGCACTTATTTTCTTTTCGTTAGTCCATGGTTTCCCATTTTCACACCAGGCAAATGCTGGGGCTGTACCTTAATTAAGGCCACGGACGCTTCCTTCCAATTCCTAGGCCTTTCCAGTCCCATCGTCGCCATAAGACCTATCTGTGTCGGTGCGACGTAAAGCAAATAGAAAAAAAAAAAAAAAGATTCACTGCAATCTACAGCGACACCTGATTGTTCAACAGAGGGATTTCGGTACATCGCCGACCGTGAAAGAAAATATGACAGGTCAATGCGAAGTCCCACTGGGGAAATGCTTTCCATTTCTTTTGGTACAACCCCTGTGGGATGGATAGAAATGTTATCTCGGGGAGGTCTACTCGTTCCATCGTTAGAATGGTAAACCAAATAAAAGAATTTGAGTTAATTTTCAGGGACACTCACGAACGTGCTGAACTGTGACGTATACCTAACATTATACGCAAAGTGTGTCAAATAATTAGCAGTAAATTCCCCGCTGTACCACCAGAAATATTAAAAATGTTTGTTAGAACGAGAATATTTATACACATACGACAAATGAACATTCGGACAAGAACTGAAAAATCCATAGCAGCTCATCGGCGAAAGGCACGACAGTGGATTTCATCTTTAAAAGCAACCACTCCATGACATCTAATCTCACAGGTAGAACTGTGTTCTAATGGAGTATTTTTCCTGTTCTTTCTTATTGTTTAATTTTTAAAAAGTAGACTATCTACGCGGAGCCTCCGTGGCTCAGACGGCAGCGCGTCGGCTGCTCACAACTGGATACCGTGGTTCAAGTCCCGGTCACTCCAATGAGATTTGTGTTGGTCAAAGCGGAGGCGGGACAGGTTTTTCTCCGGTTACTCCGGTTTTCCCTGTCATCTTTCATTCTAGCAACACTCTCTATTATCATTTCATAGCATTTGTCAGTCATTAGTAAATCACTTTGGGATAGGCGACCCCATTGTAATAATAGCCTACATATGGTTCATTCATTATATCTCTGACCCGGTCAAAGTCTGGAAAACAGGTTGTAGGTTTTCCCCGACTATCTATGCATGGTTTCGAATATGAACTTACTTCTGCTGCTGTTATAATATGTGTTAAGCTTTAAACTCGATACCTGCGGAAGTGAGTCAGTATATCGTATGTTAACATACGGTAGTTCCATCACGGAATTTCTGCTGTAAAGATTTAATATGACAAAGATTTCATATCTCTAAATATTTATGTTTACAGATTTGAAAGCGCGTAACCTTCCTCAAACTAAATAGAGAAACTTGGAAATGTTAATAAATTTCAAGCGTTGGTCAGTGTGCCGTCACGTTACATTTACGCCTTATTCGTAATGGAAATAATGAAAAGTTACAATGCTGTACTCTTTTTCAATCTTATAACAGCAGTAATCTTTATGTCTGGTCTGCAATTAGTTCTGAGAAACTGTAATGTTTGCTGATATAATGAGATTCCTACTGATTTGCGCGCTCTGGGCTCGGCTGCTTTGCTCTTACTGTGACGTCATTTCGTTAACCAATAGCAGCTCGGCTCGCGTTGGGCCCAACCTTTAGTAGTATTTATTTATTTGTGTCTTTATTAAGTGGCGAAGTTAGGGCTCTTGGCCCTCTCTTACACTTAACCACATACATTTTTTTAAATTTTTACAGTATTAATCTAAAGTATCATTGTAATCAATTACTGTTATTGAGATATGTAAGTCAGATAAGGAATTACAATAATACAATTAATTAAGGTTACTACTGATGAAAAATTATAGGATAAATAGAGAGTGGATAATAACAAAAGAACCTTGGGTGACGGTGAGAAATTAGGAAATCACGGAAAGCCATCTTCAAGGTTACCAACGTTGGAGAAGTTAATTGCTGTCTTAAGTAATAAAAAAATTAAAAAAACGTAAGTTGCCGCTACCACAAGTAAATTACACCCTTTTTTTTCTGAGAATGCGAATGTATTTCCTGTTTAAAAATACGCCACTGTAACCCTTTTCCCTCCTATTTTCAGACTGAGGACTACATAAGCTTACGCGCATAATTCGCTCAAGTTACTGGTATGGTTGAAATGTGGTTAAAATATTGGACATCTTCAGTTAAAACATTGAATACCGACATCTTTAAATATATAGGAATATGAAACAAAGAGTCCTTGCAAACTGAAGTCGAGTAATCTGCTCTTGCCGAAGTATAGCCTAAGTATTTTATTTTGTGAAAGTAATTAATTGGGCAAAATAGATTATTAGTTTAGCCCAGGCTTCGAAGCGACACTGCACTGATTTAAGAACTTCAATAAAGATATAAATATTTGGATGACTGTTTTGTGTAGAATGATACGCGGTTATTGGTGCTGCATCTTCTTGATTATGATAGTTGTAGGTATCGAGAATAATAAACAAGAAGTACCGTATGAGATGCATTCACAGTGGATTTGAAGATTCGACGTCCTTGGCAAATGGAAGGAAATTAGAAATGTGTATGAGCCGGTTTGTCCAGCTCCAGCGTTCACTCGAGCACTTTCGTGGAGATCTTTACAGTGACCGGAGTGGCAGCAGGGGCTAGCGTCGAGGACTCGCTTCTGCCTGGCCGATGGGCTAGCGAACAAGTTGTTCAGCACACCGTCGACTCGATCCTCTTATACTGCCTGCTCTATGCCACTAGATTAACACAGGAAGGTGTGAATATCAATGTTTCTTCAAGTCGCCGTAAGAGTGGAGTCACAGACGCACAATCGTACAGTGTACACAATCGCAGTCCGTGGCCTACGCTATAACAACACAAGGCCTTGAAATGCACTCATGGAAACGGGTAGCATCCTAGTTCACCATTCAGCCGCTAGGATCACGATCCTGCCCCGTTTTATTCGCATGGCCATATATGTCAATAAGTAAATTATATCCTAAATAAAAAGAGCTGAATGTTTTTGCGAGTATTGACAGTACTTTATTTATAGAGCGGTGCTGCATTGGCTTGGATATCTCATTGAAGTTTCAAAACTTTCCTTTTGAGGGGCTTCTTATCCAGTTTCAAAACTTTCTCTCTTCCACTTGGGTGGCTCGAACCAATGTTGTCTAATAGACGTCTCAGAAATTTTCATTGTAGAAAAACAGCTGGTTTGTCGTGTTTACACTTTCTACACTTAATTTCACTGTTGGAAATGTCTTTCGAAAAAAAGTACACTTTTTAGTAACTCTTTTCGGGGCAAGTACTGCGTAACGGAGGGGACAAATTCGTCGTTCACTGCAGAAGTGCCACAGACGATGATTTTCGGTATCTGAGGGCTCCTCGATCTTGAAAACGAATAAGACCCATTGATGGACTTTGAATAGCTGGAGAAGAGCCTTTACAGTCTGTTTGTTCTTTCGCCACACGAACCATAATGTCATTGTATTCCGCTCAGCTTCTTAGGTAGCTGAAGAAGAGCTCGATGTCATCGCTTGTTAGGTTCTTCGTCAATGCATAATGCAAATATATTTATGAGGTATTTTACGCAGGCCACAGTGGATTGGGTAGTCAAGATCTATGCCTGATACATTTCCCTCATGAATCTTTTTTACTTTCTCTGAATGCATTTGAATTTTCTTAATATAATGACAAACCAAAAACCAAACCCCATGGCACTACAGCCCTTAAAGGGCCTTGGCCTACCAAGCGTCCGCTGCTCAGCCCGAAGGCCTGCAGATTACGAGGTGTCGCGTGGTCAACACGACGAACCCTCTCTGCCGTTATTCTTGGCTTTCTAGACGGGGGCCGTCATCTCACCGTCAGATAGCTCCTTAATTCTAATCACGTAGGATGAGTGGACCTCGAACCAGCACTCAGATCCAAGTAAAAATCCCTGACCTGTCCAGGAATCGAACGCGGATCCTCCGAGTAAGAGACAGGCACGCTACCCCTACACCACGGGGCCGGCTCCTTAATATATGACAGGAAATCATTAATTAACCAACTGAGGCGTTCATCTTCAGTACTAAAAGATGCTCGTTTGTTCTCATTCCTGGAATATGTCCCATGTGAGGTGTTGCAGACGTCATGCGCATCGAACAATTTCATAAAATGCTCCATAAAACATATGATTTATTTTAAACTGTATTTAATGCTCTCGGGACAAACCACCTCCATACTTTTCAAACCAGAGATTGTTCCGTGGGGAAATACAATACGGTATTTTTAGCTCTTGCTACATTCATTTTCTCCAAATTTGTTGGGCAAATTATTTTTCTGGTTGGTTTCCTAATTTAAGATTTCTGAGTTTGAAGAGGCCTCTCAAATGGTCGCCGGTCACGGTAGCAATGTTTACAAAAAAGTCCAGTGACAAATTTTGGGATCACCCGATTCTTATGACATAACTTGGATTAAAACATATGAACCTAATTTCATCAGGTGGAAGTCGTATCTCATGCGTAATACTTCTTCTCCTTAATCTGTTTAACCTCCAGGGTCGGTTTTTCCCTCGGACTCGGCGAGCGATCCCACCTCTACCGCCTCAAGGGCAGTGTCCTGGAGCTTCAGACTCTGGGTCGGGGATAGAGCTGGGGAGGATGACCAGTACCTCGCCCAGGCGGCCTCACCTGCTATGCTGAACAGGGGGCTTGTGGGGATGGGAATATTGGAAGGAATAGACAAGGAAGTGGGAAGGAAGCGGCCGTGGACTTAAGTTAGGTACCATCCCGACATTTGCCTGGAGGAGAAGTGGGAAACCACGGAAAACCACTTCCAGGATGGCTGAGGTGGGAATCGAACCCACCTCTACTCAGTTGACCTCCCGAGGCTGAGTGGACCTCGTTCCAGCCCTCGTACCACTTTTCAAATTTCGTGGCAGAGCCGGGAATCGAACCCGGGCCTCCTGGGTGGCAGCTAATCACACTAACCACTATACCACGCAGGCGGACTGCGTAATACTTCCTCTGTATAATGTTTCGAACATTGAACATTCACTGGAAACTTGTGAAACGAAATTTCTCGTGAATAAACCATGACTGGAACTGCGAATGCTTAACATCAGACGAATGCATAATACCTTCACAACCAACTCAGTTAATAAACACGTTTAAAGGCGCGAACCTGGTAGACAGGGGGCAAGAAAGCGACCCTAGCGGCCCAGCACTGAACTTCATTGTGCCCACTTCGATAGCGTTTTACGGGCTCTATTTCCAGGCCTTGTATTATAACGTAGGCAACGTCGCAGTCAGTGTGGATGTGTCATTCATGCATATTTTTGTACGAAAAGTTGAGTTATTTCGTACAATGAGTAAACATGCCTGTTCACTTCTGTTCGTACAAGTGATATTTTCTATAGAACGATATTTTAAAAGTCATTTTAAAATGCAGTTGTTTTCTTCCGTTTGTGCAAGTTATAATTTTTGTAGAACTGAAACTTCAGACTTTTCTCCGAAATATTCAACTGTAGTGTGCCAATCTTGGCAAGGTGGTTCGCAGCCAGAAGAGATGTGATTCCATAAAGTACCGTCTGGAAGAGAATTAAGAGAAAAGTGGCTGTCGGCTTTATATAGGCAAGGTCCTAATAAAGGAAGTAGTTGGATATCCTCAGATTACTCTCGCATCTGTAACCTTTACACCTTATTTCAGAAGATGGTTAAAGCCGGAGAGGATAGTAGAGTCCTTGTGATAAGAACTGTGGCGGACAAATAAAAAACAAACGTCTTCATATTCAGACATTTTGGACAACCTCAAATATCTAAATGATAATGTTCCGGTCAATCTAGAAACAGAAAATCAAATCCTAATTTGCGGGTACTTGGTTCGTGTTGTTGAAGAGAGGATGGAGTGTGACGTTTGCGTCAGCAATATGTCCCTACCTAGAGCTTCGACACCAATAAATGGAACTGATTATGCATCAGGACATAGGACTTCGATGCCCAAAATCTTGTTGTGTTGCTCTGATGAAGCATCTGCAGGAGTTTGTTGAAGTTGCTGTGCCCCTGCTGTCGGAAGTCCTTCATACTTACGAGCGTATTACGAGGACTTGCTATTTTTTGCCTTTCAGAATGAGTTCTGTTACAGCGTAAGGTCAAGGAATATCCGCAGTCTGTTAGTGATTTATCCTAACCAAATTCGTAAGACCACTATTAACCGATATTGCGTTGACAAGAACACAAAATGTTAGCTGTCCTGTGTATTACTCCAAGCCTTCGCCAAGGAAAATCTTTAAATTGCAATTTGAAAAGGCCATCTACGACTTCATACAGATAATATTACCGATATTTAATATTACTGATATCATTTACGAGCATCAGTAAACATACTACTATACTGCGTAGTGTTTTGCAGGCTGTCGTCAAAATAATGTATTTAAAGAACTTTGTGCGTCTATGCCTGCCATCTAGCGGAGAATGTTTGTCGCAGCCTATTCGCAAAAAGCCTCACATAGAGCAGACAGTATAGAAGGATCGAGACGGCGGTGGTCAAGCAGTACGTAGTTTTTTTTTTTTTGTTTTTTTTGCTATGGGCTTTACGTCGCACCGACATAGATAGGTCTTATGGCAACGATGGGATAGGAAAGGCCTAGGAGTTGGAAGGAAGCGGCCGTGGCCTTAATTAAGGTACAGCCCCAGCATTTGCCTGGTGTGAAAAAGGGAAACCACGGAAAACCATTTTCAGGGCTGCCGATAGTGGGATTCGAACCTACTAACTCGCGGATGCAAGCTCACAGCCGCGGGCCTCTACACGCACGGCCAACTCGCCCGGTTTGCGTAGTTTGAGATAAAGCCGCTGGTGCGTCTACGCACAGTATCAACCTACTTACGACGAACAAACTTGAAAGGAGGGGTGAACGGGGAGTTGCTGCCTATAACATGTTGGGCACATGCGCATAATATAACGAAATATACATTGAGTTTTATACTTGGAAGTAATGTCATTATAAACCTAGTATAAATACTGTGAGATCAAATTACCGCCTTAATACACACAGAAATTAACTTGCACCATCTTTCATATCGTCAAAAGCACTCACCATTACGGTTTTATTTGTCATAATAATAAAGAATAAATCAAGAGACCGTCATGTACTCTATCTGGGTTAACCGACTTTTTTTTTTTGTGTTTGTTTTATACTGAGTAGGCTACCAGCTGAAACATGGGCAACAAATTTTCAACATCCAGCTTATCTCAAATTCTATAGTAACTGCAGGAGCGTTAACAAAACATTCACCACCAACCCCACGTTCCTCATCATGTTCTAGGTGTTACAAATCTCCCTCCTTTTATAATGTTATGGTCTTTATCTTCTTTTAGAGCATGTTATGTGGAGAAATTAGGGGGAAGAAGGACAAATAACAAAGGAGTATATCAGGATAATTAAAGAGGTCGACACACATTCATTGTTCCCTATCAGTGAAATAACACTGAGTAACCGAGGACAGGGGTTGCAATATTTCTCCTGCAAAACTACTTGATGGCCCGATAACCTGGGAGAGCTCATTTACAAGCGATAAAACCTCTAATATACCTGCCTCTGTCGGTATTCATTGGAATGTGTCTGATATCTCTCTAATATTGTGTGCCCAAAGCTTACACCATGTTAATATCCCGCAGCTCTCGGTCCACTGCCTGCGTCAGCTACACCGCCTCATTAACAAGTTGTATGAAAGGTTGCGCTTGAAACTCCGGCACCCCGGCAGAGTGAAATATATGAGCCAGCGAAACGTACTGGTCGGTTGTTTGGCTCAGCTGGTCTGAGCCAAAACTGGCGAGCTCAATCCCAGTTCAGTCCTACGGTATTTGCAAGTCCTCAGATACTCCAGTCCTGGCGGTACAACATTTCTGAGGCCCCGACGTCTGCGAAAACCTGCGAAAGTACTTATGAGACGTAAATCCATTATTCATTATTATTATTGTTATTATCATTACTTTATTATTGTTATTATCGTCAATATAGAGATTTTACGCTATTAATCCTAGGAGACAGAAGGGAGGGCCTGTTCCTTTGAAGAATGAAGGTAATGAGAAAGAAGAAAAGAGCTATGAAAGGCGAGGATATGGAAGACACTCTCGCAAATACCATTGGTATCGGAAGAGAATAAATGATGACGGAATAAGGAAATACTCAAAATGGGTACATTATATTAGGCTATATATTAATTGTGATGTTATTATTAATAACATATTATTTGACCCATTGTTTAATAATAGGTTTTTGGATAGGAAAGATGAAAAGAGTAAGTACATACAAAGCCAGACTTAAATAGGATCACGTGATCGCCATACCACATTCAGGGGTAAGTCCTTGAACAAATGAAGGGGCAGTCGGGCCGATCACCTAGATGTTAGGCTCCTTTAGACAACAAGCATCACATCTCAAGGAGCAATAGAAAATCGAACTCGGGTCTACGGAAAAGTTATCTATTGTTGTATTCATAGACTAGACAGCTAGTATATGATATCCAATTTTTCAATCGAGTGAAGAACCAAGAAGGTATCCTAATTCGTTATTGTACCTAAGTTCGTTATTAATAAGTTCTCCCACATGCGTGATAGCGAAGTCCATCACTGGCTGCTTGTGGTGGTGATTATTGTTCCTCACCAAGTTGTTCAGTCCGCCTCTCTGGTGTAGTGGTTAGCGTGATTAGCTGCCACCGCCGGAGGCCCGGGTTCGATTCCCGGCTCTGCCACGAAATTTGAAAAGTGGTACGAAGGCTGGAACGGGGTCCACTTAGCCTCGGGAGGTCAGATGAGTAGAGGTGGGTTCGATTCCCACCTCAGCCAGCCTGGAAGTGGTTTTCCGTGGTTTCGCACTTCTCCTCCAGGCGAATGCCGGGATGGTACCTAACTTAAGGCCACGGCCACTTCCTTCCCTCTTCCTTGCCTATCCCTTCTAATCTTCCCATCCCTGCACAAGGCCCCTGTTCAGCATAGCAGGTGAGGCCGCCTGGGCGAGGTACTGGTCATACTCCCCAGTTTCATCCCCCGACCAAGAGTCTGAAGCTCCAGGATACTGCCCTTGAGGGGGTAGAGGTGGGATCCCTCGCTAAGTACGAGGGAAAAACCGAACCTGGAGGGTAAACAGATGATGATGATGATGACCAAGTTGTTCAGATGCGAATCTCATTATATGAATTAGATTTCCGAAATACAAAATCGCGCCCTAGTAGTTCGAATTCTACGTAAAACTGTAAGGCCCATGGCTTGTCACTTAAGGATATCTCAAATCCTTCTCGGACTTTTCCCCGATATATTGCGGTCGACACTTCTTAAGGATGTAGCCTCGTTTCACGGCCGGATGCCATTCCTGACGCCTCTGTGGATCAGTGGTAGAGTATCGGCCTTCCGGATCCCAAGATAGCGGGTTCAAACCCGGCAGAGGTAGTCGGATTTTTGAAGGGCGGAAACAAGTCTATTCGACACTCTATGTCGTACGATGACGGCATGTAAACGATCTCTGCTGACACATCAGGTGTTTACCCGACAAAATTCATTAAAACTTAGTCATACACGCCTATGATAGATTCGGTTTACTCTTTCTGCCATCTAGTGGGCCTAGAGTAAAACGGAACGACCAAATTGACGAGCAGACAGCCAGATGGCGTCAAATTTAAAATTTCTGCACACGGTAGCTGAGGCCATAGGTAATTATTATTATTATTATTATTATTATTATTATTATTATTATTATTATTATTATTATTATTATTATTGTGTCCGCCTCTGTGGTGTAGTGGTTAGTGTGATTAGCTGCCACCCCCAGAGGCCTGGGTTCGATTCCCGGTTCTGCCACGAAATTTGAAAAGTGGTACGAGGGCTGGAACGGGGCCCACTCAGCCTCGAGAGGTCAACTGAGTATAGGGGGGGGGTTCGATTCCCTCCTCAGCCATCCTGGAAGTTGTTTCCCGTGGTTTCCCACTTCTCCTCCAGGCAAATGCCGGGATGGTACCTAACTTGGGCCATGGCCGCATCCTTCCCTCTTCCTTGTCTATCCCTTCCAAACTTCCCCCACAAGGCCCCTGTTCAGCATAGCAGGTGAGGCCGCCTGGGCGAGGTACTGGTCATCCTCCCCAGTTGTAACCCCAGACACAGAGTATGAAGCTCCAGGACACTGCCCTTGAGGCGGTAGAGGTGGTATCGCTCGCTGAGTCCAAGGGAAAACCGATTACGATCGAACGATTATTATTATTATTATTATTATTATTATTATTATTATTATTATTATTATTATTATATTCCTGACGCGAATCCTTTTTGCGTATTTGGTAGTGTGGTGTGTTGTATGTAGATGAAGAGATGCCTATCAACACGTACGTAAACACCCAGTCCTCGATCCAGAGAAATTAACCATACGCCTTTAAAAATCCCCGATCCAACCGGAAACAGAACTCGGGGCCTTCTGGACCGAAGCCGCCACTCGGACCATTCAGCCAAGCAGCCAGACTTAAGACTAAACAACCACGTAAATATCCCAGATTGTTTGCTGGCTTGCTCTGTACAGGTCTTCTATTCATTTAATCCATGCCAAATTATTTCATGTGTACTTCAAACCAGACGGTTCACTCAAGCTGTGGTGATATTTTCAATGTAACAGCTATGATTGCTTTAGGGGCTGTCTAGCCAAGGCGGTAAATACGTGCTCACTACAGACAGAAGGATGTGGCTTATATTTCTAGATTAACAATTTATAAATAATTTTCCAGTTCTGCCCTCACTTCCAATTAGCCTTCAACAGAAATGAGTTTCACGTAAGTTCCTGAACCAATGACATTCAAAAATCTGACTAACTTCCCCATCACATTTAGTCCCGAAGTTACGAATAAAGGAAGCATTTACCTCCCACTCCCCTAAGAACTTCGATGCCTGTACGAAGATGGCTTTATAACAGTGAATCAGTGGTAGGGTGTCGGCCTTCCGGATCGCAAGATAGCGGGTTCAAACCCGGCAGAGGTGGTCGGGTTTTTGAAGGGCGGATACAAGTCCATTCAAGACACTATGTCGTACGATGACGGCATAATAACAGTAATAATTTTAAGTTCCACTATCTACGTTCGCGGGTTTCAGAGACGTCGAAGTAATATAACCTTGTCCCGCAGGAGTTCTCTTACGTAGCGGTAAATATAACGACACGAGAGCGGTGTATTTGAGCATCATCGAATACCACTGAACTGAGCCAGGATCGAACCCACCAACTTGAGTTCAGAAAGTCAGTGAATCGTCTGAGTTACTGAGTCCAGCCAGATTACTTATTTTATAATATAATTGCTTATCATTTTCATGACGAAAACTTTAGTCCTAAATACAGATATGTGAATTGCACAAGGCGAGAACGAATGTGAAACACATATACTTCTATCTTCAAACATTCTGCGGATTTGTGTTGGTAAACAAATCATCTATATAAATCTCCAACGTGCATGTGGCCATGGTCTCTTATCATCTTGAACTACGGGACATGCATATCTAAGTTTGAGAAGGCTGTCATGATCCAGCGATTCCTTACAATAGCAGCCTTCACGGAGGATAAACATACTAGGGATGACATAAAAATACAGAAAAAATCTGCAGTAAAATGAAGAACGTCTGAAGCACATGAAATACTCTCATACATACAAATCTCGAAAGTTCCTTTTTTTATAGCGTGGAAAGAAAATTCCGATTCTGTCGATTGCGGTTCGTGAAATAAGGTTGTTTGGTACAATGAGTTACCTAGTACAGGACTGCTACAGAGCACAGGAAACATTTTATAGTTGAGAATAAGAAGGAAGCTTGCAGTTTTACGTTGTGGTTCGAATCTGAGCGATAGGAAAGTAACGTATCATCTCAAACATGTATTGGCTGATAGGCATGGGCGCCCATAGGATAGTTTGTAGATGGTGGGGAGGGGGGGGGGGAGCTGGGGGTTTGTAGTATTTTTGATATTTTGGAAGATGAATGTCGACTTGTATTCCACAGTAGAATACCACACACGGTATTCCCTACCACTTCTACGTAATACCGATTTTTAAACCATTTACTTGAAAGAAAAACAGCTGACTATATTAGATTTTTTCCTTTCCCTGAGAGCTATGAGGAGGGGGGGGGCGCGTCCCCACCTTGCCCCCGGGTATGGGCGCCCATGCTGATAGGCAACCACAGCGCGTTGGTGAGATAGCATGTACGTTTTTCGAATGATATGTTACGTTTCTGTACTTCGGCTCTTATACTTGAGAAATGACTGATATGTTTTTCCTAGCAGCTTAACCTGTAACCCCACCAAACATATTTTAGGCAACATTGGAATGGTAAAAGGTTATTACTGACAAGGTAGCCATAATTTCCGCAAGCGATCATTTGCCAGGCGAGGAAACACGATACCATAAAACACTATCATCAGGGATGTCGATGGTGGAGTTTTAACACACAATCTCCCGAAATCTGTATGAGAGTTGCACAATCTGAACCGCCGCAGTCAATTCATTCCATGTTTGATCATTACCAGATTAAAAGTAATGTGTATGGCTACATAAATATTAGCGCACTGATTCATTCAAAACTCTGAGTACTTTAAAAAAATTATTTGATTCACCTACCTAGCCAGCAATCAGAAAATACCCAGGCAAGAATGTTATTGCCTCGCATTATTTGTGCTAGTTTCCTCTCATTCACTTTTTTTTGCATGACCTTCTTTGTCCAACTCTCACCCCCATATAACTCCCACGCTATTGCAATTTAAAACAAAGGAGCAAAGGGTGACTTTTTCTAGGAAGGCGACTCAGTACTTTTTTTTACTTAAATCATTACTTTCCTGTCTGTGTTTATTTTGTGGTTTCACAGTGTTGGTTTATATTAGTGAATAGTTTCCTAGCCGAGGCGATCAAGGTGTGCTCAATTCTTCAGGAAGTTGAACAATTTTAAAGGAGATTTCCAATTTTGGAGAGGCACATGGCTCCAAGTTTGGCTCAGGCTACATCAAAATTGAGTATTACGTTAATTCATGGATTTTTAAATAATGTTGTTGGCTTTACGTCCCACTAACTACTTTTACGGTTTTCGGAGATGCCAAGGTGTCAGAATTTAGTCCCTTTTACGTGCCAGTAAATCTACCGACACGAGGCTGACGTATCTGAGCACCGTCAAATACCACCGGACTGAGCCAGGATCAAACCTGCCAAGTTGGGGTCAGAAGGCCAGCGCCTCAACCGTCTTAGCCATTCAGCTCGGCAATTTATATATTTATTTATTTTATTTTATTTCTTTATTTAATTTACTAGCTGATGCACCCGTGCTTCTCTACCGAATTCTACATTGTAGAAAGAATTCTAGGTTAGGTGGTGTACACGTTGTGAGTACGATTGTATTAAATTGCAAAGCTCTTAACATCAACCCAGAAACGAACCCGGGAAGTTGCCATACGTCTTTTCTCATGTAAAAACTGGTTTAGGGAATTTTCATTTTAATGGTAGGCCTTCTTGTCTACCATCAGTCACAACCAAGTTTGTGAGTTTCCATTATAATGGCAGATACTCATTCTCCACGTGCCTTTTTACATCCTCAGAAAGATAGTCCTAGTGGTTTTCCCAACTGAAATCAACGTCAATAGGAATGTCGCGATTAAAAGGAATGCTATCATATTAAATGCCCAATCAAATAAAAACCACACATTTCCTCACTTTTAACGAACAGTGTTAAGTTCCAGAGCTGGAATGACCAGACTGCAGACAGCCGTGAACACTCCTCTGCTATTATTCTGTTAAGTGTGCATACTGCTGATTCCAATCAGCGCTTCAGAGTAGGGATCGAATATCTAGAATACTATGATGGACACGTGTGTTACGTATCAGCAGTATCAGAAAATGTATGAACCAGATGAATGGCATGCTAAAGAAGAACGTTATCTAAATCCCCAGTTACTTCCCGCTAATATTTAGGCAGGCTGTTATACACCGTACGCAGTAATAATCCCATCTATCGGAGATGAGTGGCAACAAAAGAGACAAAGCATATCACAAAAGACAATGGTCAGTGTAATGTTATTGTTGGTCAGTTTTATGAGCTTTCTATATTGTAAGCCTTCAAATTTAGTTTTCTTCCGACTCTGAAATACCACTCTTCTCATAGTCGGTACGGTTAAAGTGAATAAAAAATAAATGATGGAAAATAGTATTCTCTATAACGTTTGTTATACTAGTACTGTTCGATAGGATCAATAACATAGGTATTTAAAAATTAAATTGTAGGCGCCTTCACCTAAATTACCATTTTATCCCAGGTGAATAAAATTATTTATAGCTTAGACCAGGGATGGCGAACCTTTCCCAGCTAGTGTGCCAAAAATTTTAAGTCTGGTTTATTATTCTCAACTATTCAGCGTGCCACTTGTTATTTTCCTATAAGGACTGGATAACCCCCCACTTCCTTACCTAATTCCCAATTATGCTCCATAATATGTTATGAATGTATTTATTTATTTATTTATTTATTTATTTATTTATTTATTTATTTATTTATTTAATATATCTTGTAAATACATTTTATCACCTGTTCCGTGGTCGTATTTTGCATACTTATCAAAATTTACATTTAAAAACTACATTTTTAAATACTGGTACGTAAGTTTTGATAATAATGAGCTGATATTCTAACACATTTTGTCATTAAATATTATTAGATATAACAATAAAAATGATATAATTGCCAATGAACTTTAAGTGAAATATCGTTCTCACATTTAGCGTGAATCTTGTTGCTGAATCTTAGTAGCCATGTAATTTTTGTTATGTTCATAACATGTTGTCTTCAGCATCACACAAGAAGCTTTTAGGTCGAAAACAATACTATGTTCACCAATGTCCTTCACAAAGTTCATTGTAGAAAATAGCTGTTCGCAGACTTACGATGACCCAAAGAAACGTAAGTAGCGCTGTAGCAAGTTTCTTCACGGCCGAAAACTGTTGTAGGTGGCGGTTTCACTGTTCAGGTATTAAGTTCTCCGGCTTCTGGCGAGAGTATTCACCATCAACAGCACACTCGATTTTCACCAATGCTTCACCAAGTTGTACGACTGTGTTCACCCATGTACTGCTTACTTGAAATTCAATCAATTCCATTTCCAAATGGTCAATAAAAAATCGACCTTAATGTCACTCATGAACAGGTCAGGAGAGATGCAGACTTACAGCAGGTGTGATCAACAATAGAAAGCAGTTCAGAAGCCGAACTGACATCAGGATATCGGAAGGGAAACTACTAAAATACGTATTGTTTTCTACAAATGTCAAAATTGTGGAAATCTCTTGGAAATTATTTGTTTTCAATTTTGTGAGACGTCCACATACTTCTTACAAATAATTTTTGTGTCTTCAAAAGTTAATTGATCTGAAAATTTTGACATCAATTCAATTTGTACTTTAAAAAGGAAAGTACTTAAATATCTTTCTTTCAAAATCCCTGACGAATACTTCAAGTTTTCTCCGGAATGATTTTATGAACTCAAACAATCTATCTGCAGTATGCCCTATCCTTGCAGTTCCTTATTTTTATCATTGTATACTGCTGTAAAATCACGGAGAAACATTAAAACACACAGCCAAATAGGGTCTGTGTGTTCTGGGAATTCTTCCTGCTCCCTGTAAGTAATTCCTCCCTCACCACATTTCAACAAGGAAGTCGGACAAATACAGCTACCTTTGCTTGTAAGGTTACATACATGCTTTCATCAATGCATACTGAATGCATCTGGGAGACATCCGAATCAGCTTTCAATTGCTCCGAAACATCTTCACTCGTCCTTATTATTCTACGCTTGACAGTATTTCTGCTGGCTGGCATTTCATTAATTCTGTTAATTATTTGTGTTTTGTTAGGAAAGTCTTCAAATAATGTGTTGGACGTCAATAAGAAAGTCTCTTTCAAGAACTCGCTGTCAAAAAGCGGTTTCCTATGCTGTACTGTGCAGTGAGACAGATGAAAACAGCCGCACTGATATTATTCCTTGGCCTGA
This sequence comes from Anabrus simplex, assembly GCF_040414725.1. NCBI lineage: Eukaryota > Metazoa > Arthropoda > Insecta > Orthoptera > Tettigoniidae > Anabrus > Anabrus simplex. The sequence goes on from NC_090265.1 coordinate 1,064,257,115, forward strand.
AAGAAGATACAAAACAACTAGTTTGTTTTCTGTATTGTTCGATTTTTTTGTAAAACGAACTCTCTTTCTTCTTCATTTGGTATGTAACGAACATTTGAATGATTCATCTCAAAACAGCGCTTTACATTAAATGTGCGGGATACAACTGTTTTCGAACACACAGAACACAAAGCTTTATTGCTTCTTTCTCCGAATTCCCTTCTCCACTACACTTGAATAATCCGGTCACTACCTCTGTTAAGTTTCAGTTGTTTTTTTCGGCACCGAAAACATGTTTGTGAGATCCGTATACAAACGACATTCAATAAACAGTTATACACAAAGAATAACTAACCGCTACTGGCTACTTCACACAAGTTAAACTTCACTCACTAATGGTCAGATTTTATATATTTATTTCTTACACGTAAAACACTATGACTATACGATGCACGAGATATGTATAGTCTGAAGTAAAAGATGTATATAAAACTTCACGTGGTGTGCCACCGAAATCGTGTTCGCGTGTCACCGAGTGACACGCGGGGCATAGGTTCGCCATCCCTGGCCTAGACTATAGTTTCTTATTCCCTGACTACATACCAATTTTCATTAAATTTTCTTTACCCATTTTCTTGTGGCTCGGTGTTGATATGGAGTTAGCAACTAAACTACAAATTCATGAATATCTCTGTTATAGTCGGTTCGGCAAAAATGTATAAGTCATAAATGATCGGAAATTTAATTCTATATAACTTTAGTTATGTGGTATTTATCGATAAGACCACTAATATAATAAATATTTGAGAATTACATTTCAGGCCTTCCTCTAAAGTTAAAAGTCAAAGTCACCTCCGTACAGGCCATGAGGGCCCTTGGAGGGGTGGAAGGTGAGGGCTTCCACTATCCTTAACCTCGGCACATGATGGGATAGAGTGGTTGGCTCTACGCCCGGCCGCCTTTGCTCTCACGAATTAACCTGGTACACATTTTTGGTGTAGGCTGAGTGAACACCAGGCCATACGCACCTCCGGAAGTGGAAATCTCGTTTCTTAAATTTTACGACTTCCTGACGGGGATTCGAACCACGTCCTTCCGGGCGAATCGAGCACGCCTCTACCGCCTCGGCCAGGCAGCCCCTACTTCTCCTACACTAGGCTACAATTTCACTCGCCGTGATTAAAATTATTTATAGCCTAGGTTATTTCTGCCGGCCCCGTGGTGTAGGGGTAGCGTGCCTGCCTCTTACCCGGAGGCTCCGGGTTCGATTCCCGGCCAGGTCAGGGATTTTTACCTAGAGCTGAGGGCTGGTTTGAGGTCCATTCAGCCTACGTGATTAGAATTGAGGAGCTATCTGACGGTGAGATAGCGGCCCCGGTCTAGAAAGTCAAGAATAACGGCCGATAGGATTCGTCGTGCTGACCACACGACATCTCGCAATTTGCAGGCCTTCGGGCTGAGCAGCGTTCGCTTGGTAGGCCAAGGCTCTCCAAGAGATGCAGTGCCATAGGGGGGCGGGCTCTAGGATATTTTTAAATTCTGAGCAATGTACAGGAAAAACTCTTATTTTATATGTAAGTTATAGATTTATTTAATTTATTTATCATATGGCTTCTAGTGCCGAGAGTGGCCAAGGACATGTTCGGCTCACCGGATCAAGATCTTTCTATTTGACACCAATGGGCTACCTGTGCGTCTAGATGCAGGAGCGGGGTAATGATGATGAATAGTAAGGTAGAGAGAGCGTGAATCCCAGTGTCGGCACATAGCCTACTCCTGTCGCATAACGCCAAGGGATCTACTCAACGCTTGACGTTAATCACCACCAGCATCATCATATGCCCTCACTCCATATGAGCATTGGAGAGAAGTTTGTATTCGAATTCAGGCTCTTGGCACCGCAATCTAGTGCTTAGAAATTGTATACCATCACCTCACCTAACCTGCCGGCCAGCACAGTGAAGTAGATTTTTTTTTTCGAACCGACTAACCACGGTGTCAGACTAATATAGACTCGACGCCTTAATGATCACGGCCACAATGTGGGATAATCCTTTGAGATAAATGTGGTTTGATATAAACTAACTACTCTACCCCATGTAAAGCTGAGGTTGCGGATACTGGAATACTCTTCCAAGGGCCTTCATGAGTGCATATATGGCTGCGCTTTGTTATGGAGTGGGTCTGATTGAATTTTAGTGTGATTAGCTGCCACCCCCCGGAGGTCCGGGTTCGATTCCCAACTCTGCCACGAAATTTGAAAAGTGGTACGAGGGCTGGAACGGGGTCCAGTCAGCCTCGGGAGGTCAACTGAGTAGAGGTGGGTTCGATTCCCACCTCAGCCATCCTCGAAGTGGTTTTCCGTGGTTTCTCCTCCAGGCAAATGCCGGGATGGTACCTAACTTAAGGCCACGGCCGCTTCCTTCCCTCTTCCTTGTTTATCCCTTCCAATCTTCCCATCCCCCACAAAGGCCCTGTTCAGCATCGCAGGTGAGGCCGCCTGGGCGAGGTACTGGTCATCCTCCCCAATTGTATCCCCCGACCCAGAGTCTGAGGCTCCAGGACACTGCCCTTGAGGCGGTAGAGGTGGGATCCCTCACTGAGTCCGAAAGCAAAACCAACCCTGGAGGGTAAACATTAAGAAAAAGAAGAATTAAAATAAGCAATAACTCAAATTCTCGGCTAAAAACGCAGAAGACAATGAAATCGAGAAACTAATGAAAAATTATATTAAACATATTCCTTTATAATACCTATGATTCCAAATATTAAAATTGACTTACAGGAGCGGATAGTACATTATGTAGTGCATGTGATATCTACAATGCTTACATTGGGATTAATGCTAACGGGTATTTAACAGTTACAAAATCCCACGCTGGCCGGCCGGGTCTCAGACCGCTGTTATTAAGTCGTTGACATTGCTTTTCGCTGTCACCTTTTTCGACTTGTAAATATGTTTGCGATTATTACCTTGGTTTCTAGTAACTTAACGCGCTTATATACGTAAAGGGTATACCACAAATGACTCGTAATAAGATCCGATATCCTATTTTCTTCTGGAGATGTCTTGTGAGAATTTTTTTTATATGACTGGTAAGTCTATCTTACCGAGCTCGATAGCTGCAGTCGCTTAAATGCGGCCAGTATCCAGTATTCGGGAGATAGTAGGTTCGAACCCCACTGTAGGCAGCCCTGAAAAACGGTTTTCCGTGGTTTCCCATTTTCACACCAGGCAAATGCTGGGCCTGTACCTTAATTAAGGCCACGGCCGCTTCCTTCCCACTCCTAGCTCTTTCCTGTCCCATCGTCGCCGTAAGACCTATCTGTGACGGGGCGACGCAAAGCAACTAGCAAAAAAAAAATATATATATATATATAAGAGTATATCTTAAAGTATAAATCCATTTTTTTCAATCTTGTTCATATTATTTTTACGTTCTTAACCTTTGATACATGTTCAACAAGGATACCTATAAACCTAATTTAGCAAATAAATCTATATATTGGATTATTCAGGAAATTCCTTGCGCTTTCAGCTTCTGCACATTTCGTCATTTCATACGTAATCGAACTGGTTTGAAATATGGCAATGCCGAGCGAGTTGGCAATGCGATTAGGAAGGGTAGCTGTGAGCTTGCATCCGGGAAAGAGTGGGTTCGTGTCCCACTGTCGGTAGCCGTGAAGATGATTTTCCATGGTTTCCAATTTTTACACCAAGCTCTACCTTAATTAAGGCCACGGCCGCTTCCTTTCCACTCCTAGCCCTTTCCTGTCCCTTCATCGCCATAAAACCTATCTGCATCGGTGCGACGTAAAGCCAATTGTAAAAAATGCGGAATAAAAATATAATATGTTGTACCACTTGGAAGGTTGGCAGTTGCATGCATCACAGTTTCTAAGGACAGAGCAACTTCGAATTCCTAAAACGACTTCCAAATCGTGTTCTTTCCACCTTTCTATCAACCTCTTTTCACAGAGATATAGTATCACATTTCGATATAAGGTTTCCTCATCCCTCAGTACGAACACGCAGTTTCTACCGACCACGACAAATCTTAACTGAGCAAAAAAGCAAAGCAAAGTCATCTCCTTACAGGCCATAAGGCCCCTGGAGAGGTGGAAGGTAAAAACTTCCACTATCCGTAACCTCCGCACTTGATAGGGTAGAGTGGTTAGCTCTACGCCCGGCCGCCTTTGCCCCCAGGAATTAACCTGGTACTCATTTTAGATGTAGGCTGAGTGAATCTCAGGGCTATGTGTACCTCCGGAAGTGCAAATCTCGTTTCTTAAATTTTACGACTTCCCGGAGGGGATTCGAACCCACGTCTTTCCGGGTGAACTGAGCACGCCTTTACCGCTTCGGCCAGGCAGCCCTTAATATGAACTGGGAGACCCATTAAAATGCCGATTTTCTAAGTGGTACGAGATGTTATGTGTTCCAAAACTGTTCAACTGCATACACAATAATCACAAGAACACGGGCTTAAAGAACGCAACATTTTTCCTGGACAACCACACAAACAGTGGTTCTAGACATACTTAGAGAACTTGTGTAAAGAGTTATGAGAATAAAAAAATCATAAACAAAGGGTTGATAAAAGTACACAAGGTATAATAATTAATGTTACGGAGTTATCCGTGGTAGTTAGAGGTGAAAGAAGGTGCGGGCTGGAATAGGTCTCAACTACAAAATTAAAGTTAATTTAAAACTAACAAAGGTTATATTTTCTTTTCAAAAATCAACAGATTATAACAGGTACCAAGTAGCAGATCAACAATTAACAAATTACAGCTCATTACAAAATTTGGGCTTCGAGCCCCAAGTTTACTTTCTGAGCTCTCAGCTCGCAATCACAATTGCTAAAGAGCAGAAAACCCCTAAGTACAAGGAGCACTTGCTCCTAATTACAATGTTAAGGAAAAGAGCAGACCCGCTCTCAATTTGACAAGCCTCTCAAAGCCCACAACAACTTTCACTTCAGACTGCCCTCAAGGCACACCTAGAAACAGGGGTATTAGATACCCAACCTACAGGGCCTTTACATGAGGAAAACAAACATCAAGTTAAGTTACTGGCCCATAGTGCAAAATAGAATGGAGGCGATAACTTGCACTCCAACACAACGTTTGTGTCAAAAACCTATGTGGCGCTAGGCCGATAATACAGGGGCTAATCCCAATCTAGGGAGGTGACACGTATGAGAAAACTTACTATATTAAAGAAGAGAAGAACGGTTATGAAAACGTAGCCACCTCCTTTTCAAAAAATGAAGGGGAGAGGGTGAAGCACTCTCTATCCCCGCTTTACAGATTTGTAATTTATAGATAGACAGAAAGGAATTTACATTTTAAAAAGGTAGGTTACATACTAAAGGTTTCGAACCCTCCCCGAGAGTTAAACTGCTGAGCTAGCAAGAAATGAAGATGTTAATAGGCCATTACCTTGTAGATGAACTGCTGCTTGAAGAAAGAGGCGCTTCTCGCCCCCTGCTACATATTCTCACACTAAGAGAGATGTTGTTGAAGTGGCCCCGAGACAAGAAAATCAGCAGTTTATATACCCTCGTGGAACATTCGAGACCTTTCATGAATGATAACAACCCGCCCACAAACTTTTATTGGCCAACAGCAAAAACTAATATACAAGATGAGGAAGAAACACTTTATTGGTGGAAAATTAATTACGTAAATTCATGATTGGTTACATTCAAAACGGGCGGAAAGAAAGGATTTATATTGCCAACCTACAAACCACAGAACAAAATTTAGTAAAATTAAAACTTAGGAATACAATATTTCTTCAAGAAAGTTCATTCCATTGCACCAGAGTGTGTTACCATAGTTTTGGGTAGCGACATCTGTTAGAGAATGTTCAAACTTCTTGATACGGAGCAAACAAACACAAATCAAAATACACACAGTTCAGAACACTTCAAAATTACCAAATTTACAGCAGTGACATCTTCCGAGAAACCGTTGAGTTAATACAGTTTGTTAAAGTTCAGGCTTTCTCCTGTAGAGAGGTTTCAACTGGCACAATATTTGAATTCGCGGCGTGGAGGTGTACCGCCCGGTACAATTAAAATGAATATTCGTAATGAAATACAATTATTTTAAAATTATATTTAACTGCTATTTAAAACTTCTCTATTACTCTGACTTGTGTGACTATTCTTCCTCTTCTACAGGTCGCATTTATCACACAACTCTAAACCTAAATCAGTTGCTTTGTGAAAGTAACTTAAGGAAACATGGGAAACAATAGATGTGTAAATACCGGTATGTTAAAACCAAGAAAGTTTCAAAACATCTTTCCTGGTACTTCTGTTGTGGATGAACGGAAATAAAAAAATACTGCAGCATTTCAGGAAGTTGACAGAGAGTTCACCGAGAAAGGGCAAGGTAAGGTATCAAACCGTACACCGAGACTCACTTGTCGTATGTCCTTTGTGTATTGGTCACCCCAGGAAAATGCTGGGGCTGTATCGTAATTACGGCCACGGCCGCTTCCTTTCTATCCTTGAATCGCGGAAAACCTTCGATGTGCTAGGGCGACGTTAAACCACTAGCAAAAAAGTATTGAAAATTAAAAATGCTCTTGAAGCTAAATTTTTAAGAAGAAAAGGTATTAAACGCAAATGTATTTTCCGTCCGGACATGAAAACTCTGGGAGGAGTGGAAGATTCTTTCACAACGGAGCACTGTCTTTAATCCCAGCATTCGTTTCTGTTGCAAGCAGAAAGAACTCGAGGTACATTTTCATCTTTTTTATCTGTTTACCCTCCAGGGTCGGGTTTCCCTCGGACTCATCGAGGGATCCCACCTCTACCGCCTCAAGGGCAGTGTCCTGGAGATTCAGACTCTGGGTCGGAGGATACAACTGGGGAGGATGACCAGTACCGCGCCCAGGCGGTCTCACCTGCCATGCTGAACAGGGGCCTTGCGGGGGGATGGGAAGATTGGAAGGGATAGACAAGGGAGATGGAAGGAAGCGACTGTAGCCATAAGTTAGGTACCATCCCGGCATTTGCCTGGAGGAGAAGTGGGAAACTACGGAAAACCACTTCCAGGATGGCTGAGGTGGGAATTGAACCCACCTCTACTCAGTTGACCTCCCAAGGCTGAGTGGACCCAGTTCCAGCCCTCGTACCACTTTTCAAATTTCGTGGCAGAGCCGGGAATCGAATCCGGGCCTCCGGGTAGCTAATCACACTAACCACTACGCCACAGAGGTGGCCACACTTTCATCTTAAGAAATTAAATGCGCATATTTCTTACTATATGTTTAATATTGCTCTCATAATATTCGGTGACTTTGGGAGATGAAAAAGCTACATTGAGGGAATAGCCGCGGTGGCCTTAGTTAAGATACAAACAAACAAACCTATGGTGGTAGAGTCCAGATGAGCCTTAGCCTACCAAATGACTTCTGCTCAGCCCGAAGGTTATTGTAGATTACTAGATGACACGTGGTCAACGCAATGAATCTTCTCAGACCTTATTCTTCCCTTTCTGAACTGGGGCCGTTATCTCACGGTCAGATAGCTCCTCAATTGTTCTCCTTTATGTGGAGTGGACTTCGAACTAACCCTCAGATCCAGGAAAAATCCATGATCTAGCCTGGAATTAAACTCAAGGCCTCTAGGCTCACTATAACTAGACCGCGGGGCCGGCTTAGTTGAGGCACAGTCCCGGTATTTGCATAATGTGAAACTGGAAAGGAATGGAAAAACACTCCAAGACTGTTTACGGTGGGGGTCAAACCCACCACCTCCCCAATGTTTACAGCTACTGTATAGCCAAATCACTAGTTTTTTAAACACTCCCGACAGGGAATAGGACCCATGTACTTACAAGCTACTCAAGCACTCTGTTTTCATTTCTGCTTGGTAGCCCCCAAGTAGTCCTGCAGTAACTTGCATTCAATACTTCGCACGTTCCTAATCATTACAAAGTAATTTAATTTAAAACAGACAAGCTATTTGTTTGAGTGACGCAGGTTGTGTAGTTTTATATGTTTTCGGGGGTTAATTGGTTCGGATTGTACCGGTACTGCCTTGGATGGTCTTCTATGTTTCTCATTTGAACACCAGGCAAACATTGGAGCTGTAGCTTAATTAAGGTCAGTCCTAGAACAAATAGGACCTGATAATTCTGAATGCAAAGCCAACGATTTAGATGTCTCTAAAAGAAAATATAATTCAGTTGAGAACTTAAGAGATCTCAACGATTATTTCTAAAAAAAAAAAAGCACTGATTGTGAGGAAGAAAGGGAAGTACAGTTTGTTGTTTAATGTAGCCTATCTATTAATATGAATTCATGATCATAGAAGCGCGATTGTCAGTTGAGTCCGAACTACACGACATGACATATCATTTAATAATCTATTCCTAAGGGGTGGTAGAATACATCCTCGATATTCCTTGCCTGTCGTAAGGGGAGACTAAAAGTGTTATACCCCACGGGCTCTCAGCTAGGACAAATGGGCCAATAGCTTAGTCTGGCTTTGTTTTTACTTTCTTGTGCCAGGCTCCTAACTTCCATCTATTCCATCCGACTTCTCTTGGCCAAATCCTGTTCTCTTTCCACCCCGACTGTATTAGATTTGCGACGCCCATTAGGGGGTGGTTACCCAGTTGTACTTCTCTTAAAACAGTAATCACCACCACCATTCACACTGTTGATATCATGATTAAAATAACACGATCACTAGTTTTATGTTGAATCTAAAGGACACCGTGTGACTTTTCATTGGAAAATCTCACATATATTAGCTAGGATTTGAACAACACCCTCAGTGGTGAGAAATCTATGACAATACCACTTAGTTATCATTCATCATGCTCGAATGAAGCATAATTACTATCTAATGTGATGTACAACTATACAGCATAGTCATACGGAAGAACACAGGCCAACTACATAGCGGGTGACCTATAAACCTTACGCGAAGGACGTATACGTTAAAAAAACTAACAAAGAATATCGATGGTGTATATTATAACTGACAAGCAATACCATGAAACAAAAGTCGACTTCAGTGGCGAAATCAATTATTCGTCGACATTCTCTTTCGATGACAGTAGGTTCGATTCCAGCTGAGGTCCATGCCATACGAGGATGTTTTAATGGGCAAATGCATATTGCAGGCTTTCGGCATGAGCACGTCGTAGATGACTACAATGTTCGAACGACCTTCAAATAAATGACAGAAACAGACAACAATAAGGTTCGGAGCTATTTAGACCCTTCGACAGCTGAAATTCGTTTTCTTTTCTGTTCCTTTTCTTCTTCTTGTTTTTTACAAGTTGCTTTTACGTCCCACCGACACAGATAGGTCTTATGGAGACAATGGGACAGGAAAGAGCTAAGAGTGAAGAGGAAGCGGCCATGGCCTTAATTATGGTACAGTCCCAACATTGGCCTGGTGTGAAAATGGGAAACAACGGAAAACCATCTTCAGGGCTTCCGACAGTGGGTTTTGAACCCACTATCCCCCGAATACTGGATACTGCCCGCACTTAAGCGTCCCTTTTCTAATTGACTGTTAATCAGCCTTCCATCTTGATAAGGTATGTAATCCAATTATTTCCCTTAAAACAACAACAACAATAACAATAATCACAACCACCACCATAATCCAATATCAAGGCCAATCTAAAGAATAAATAAATAAATAAATAAATAAATAAATAAATAAATAAATAAATAAATAAATAAATAAATAAATAAATAAATTTAACAGCACGAATATGCCATTTTTCCCAACTGCACGCAATAATATACTGCAATAATCTTAAATACAGAGTAACTTGTTCGTCGTGCTTCTTGTCGTAACGTGTACCCAACCACCCAGCTGCGAATGTATTGTTTTTTACTTTTGGAAACTGAACAGATGTAAAATGAGAAAATAAAATATCACTAGGGTATCCAGATATTCTACATATTCATGAGCCATTAGCTCTGTTTTATTATATTAAAAACTACTTCATTATATTTTAAATAACCAGATTCCTGGACACGAGAGAGAAATCATTGCATATAAGAAAAATCTACTCACAGGCAAATATCCAGGAATTCCCAAAATATAACGGAAGAAGTAGGTTTTCCATGTGCCCTTACCTGTAACAAAATAAAAATCTGCGTAAGTATACACAATCAAGGCTTAAAAATATGGAGTGGACTATTGTTTTACATTAAACAAGGAACAATCAGAACGTCCCCTGGGTCACATAATTTATAGCTCACTGAGGGTATTATTTTTCTAACACGACTGTTACCCGGTAGGTCTTGTGGTCAGTGTCGACTTCCTCAGACGTGATGCTTGGCATCTTTGACCGAAACCACATTCTGTGAAACTGGACAGCTACTCATTTTAACTCGCAGTCAGATTCATCCTCGTTCCAGCCCTCAGTAGAACACCAAAATCCTCGGTCGGGCCGGAAATGAACTAGGACCTCTAGGTAAAAGTCTGGTATACGCCCCGTATGTCACAGACTTGGCACACGAATTAATCCAAGAAACTAAAAACATTATTACAGATACGGTGATATTTTTCAAAAGAAACACAGATAATGTGACGACTACATTTAGACTTCATTTCTGAAAGAAGCTAATGGGATCCCAAATGCCTTTTTCACCCCACAAAATGACAGTACGTCCAGTAATAACATATGTAGCATATGTTGATTAAAAAGGAAAAAAATAAATATTTCTATAGGATTTCTGGACTAATATACAAGGAGGGAGAATGGAGAACTAGGCAGAACAGATCAGAGAACTAACTATAGAGACCCTAATATTGCGACAGAGGTTAAGAGCCGGAAATTGAGATGAGTAGGGAAAATAATGAGAACGGAAGAGAATATCATGATCAAGGAGGTATGAGTTAGTGTACGAGAGGGAAGGCGGTCAGCAGGCAGACGTGAAATAAGATGGCGGAATCAGGTCCGGAAATACAGGGTGTCCCGAAAAACACCGATAATGCTCTCCAGCACCCAAACCGTACATTTCCGTACAGGGGCTCCTTCTTGAAAACCGATCAGTCCTCCATACCACACAACATACTAAACCTTGCCGGTGTTTTCTGGGGACAGCCTGTATATGAGGAGAATGGGCCTGGCGGAGGATGATGTAATAAACATAAATAAATGACGGTGATGTGTTGGTGAGACCAAGTACAACAGTGAGTGAGTGAGTGAGCATTTTACACGCACCCAGATTAATGTAATAGGCTGACGGTCAAATTAATACGTACAGAATAGTCTGTCATAAAGTTTAATTAAATATTTATACAAAACACAGTTATACTCAAATCAAATTATTACTTAGGCCTACGAATTATATTTGGATAGGATATATGTTTTTAAAATGAAATAAAATTCACAGAAATTAACAATAATGTAATTATAGTAATATTTATCGTTATATTTCTTATTGAAAATCTTATTAAAATACAATTGTTGCTGAAGTTCAAGATACTGAGGTGGTATCTCAAAATTACACAATAAAAAAGCTGCGATTATGTTGATGTAAGGAACATCAATCAGTAGTTCGTCGTGGTGTTTACCGGCAAAAGATGAAGAAGCACTGCAATTAGAAGAGATCCAAAGATGCTGATTACCGTACTTTGAATACATCTCAAATACCTCGCAGCTGACACACTTGTATTGAGAGATAATCGATCGGAAGTCGATCAGGAGATTCTTTCAGACAAGCGCTGAAATCACTGGAAACACTATAGGCTCTATTGCAATAAGATAATGCACTTATACTGAACAGCAACGCCCAGGAATGAGATGGAATTGTATTGCTGTCGGCCGCGATTAACTCAGTGGCTTAGCTACTGGCTTTCCCTCTGACGACTGAGGTCCGAATCCCAGTCAATCCTGGATTTATCCCCTGGCGTATCAACATTCGGTGATATTAATGTTTGAAGAATTCTGGTGATTCCTTTTGAGGTATGAAATATTCTACTGTTTTTTTTTTGGTAGGTGACCCGTTTTCAATTGACTGTCGCTTATATCAGACTGGTAGAAAAGTATATTTTGTCCGAATTATAATATAACATTATTATTATTATTATTATTATTATTATTATTATTATTCTGATAGTGGTTGGTCATTGTAGAGCTCAATCTACTGTAAATCACAGTGTTGTTAATTTATGGGAGATTTTATTTGTACATTTCTATGTGATTGCGTGGTAACTGTAAGAGAAATTTCGTCGGGTATTGTTTAGACACCATTTGCACTCACTGAATGTATTGAATGTTCTCTTTCCAATACAATCAGAAAGATAAGTTCGCCTGATAGTTGACAATTTCAATTTTGAGTCATAATCCAAACCCCGCTTGCATTTAAAAACAGCAGATAAAAGTAATTGTTGTTCATATGAACTGATTAGGAGGTCGATCATTTGGATTCCCTAATAGGGGCGGCTATTAGGTGGATTATCTTTCTCGAATGAATTTCTTAGGGAATGCGATGCAATTAAGGGAATATTTCAAAATATTTAAAAAACTATGCGATTGTTTGTAATTATTAGGCTGCACTTCTTGTAAGTAAATTTTAATTATAATTTATTTCTTTGTTTCTTTGTTTGCTTGCATTTCTTTTTCATTCTTCTTCCCTTATCATGAAATTTCTTCTTTCAATGCAATTCTTGTTAGAGTTTATATTGTTTCCAGGTACGTGTTTGTTGTTAAGTAATTTACGTCTTCATTTAATATCTTTGCTACACTTCCGGCAATACAGGGTTATTTTTAATGCTTCATAAAATATTGTTCTTAGAGAAGTTAGACTTTGCCTTTATGGGGTCGAATCGGGATAATAAACAAGCCAGTGACGCGTAGAACCAATTGCTATCACGTGGTAGCATCCTCTCACATCAGACAGCTTCTCATCTGACCTCACGAGGATGAGTGACTCCACTCCCAACCTTAAAACCAGGAATCGAACGCGGGAATTCAAGGTAAGAGACAGACACGGGAACCCCGCACCATTGGGTTCTTAAAATTCTTAAAATATTCACAGTTCTTTAGGGTTCTCAAGATAAGCAACATTGTATTGAGATTAATCGACGAAGTCGCTCTTGTAGACATCGATGACTAGTCTAGCTGAGATGGGCTTACCAAATCTTTCTCCACCATTCCTCATCGTATAAGATATAATATGTTTACGGTAGGTCAATTTTATATTTCCTTATATCATTTAGAATCGGAGCGATTGTGTTACTGACTCTCTTACCGTTGCTACAGTGATAGAATAAAATTTCACACTTAAGTATAAGATATTATATTCCTTCCATTTCTCCCAGTCCGGTCTCTTTTAGTATTGGCAGCGAGTTAAGATCCTTTGTTCGTTCTCTCAATATCTTTTATGGTGGAATAAGTTTCTGAAGCATTTTCTGAGAAGTTTTCAAATCTCGAGGTTTTGAAAGAACTCACACCAAGACCCTATGCCATATAAATCCTGTGCGGAGCTAGTTCAAAGAATTCGCAAGAGAGAGAAAAGTGCAAGCAACGCTGAAGAAACTTGGCTTGAATCTCAAGAGAGCTCAGTGGTAAAGCAAACTTTATTCACCACAGAATACAATCATAAAATCGTCGTTACTATCGCTCTGACGCCTGGGGCATGACTGCTTTTGGAAACACATCAAAGGGTTGAGTAACTTTGACAATTGAAGAGATCTGGACCAAGTGAAATTCGTTAAAACCGATTGGAATCTCCTGGCGACATACTGCTACGTTGGGCAGGCTTTGGATCATCAGAAGCCAGAAGCCATAATTTGCTGTGTATCTTAGTTTGAATTAAAATAATAACTTCAGATTCTTAGGCGATCAACACATGATGAATATGCAAATTAATTTGATGGGTGGACAATTTGAAACAATTCAAAGCAGCCGTTCGGAAGAAACATGTACGTAGGTGACGTACTAGCCAGGGGCCATTGATCAGGCATCGGGTTTAATAGCAGTAAGTGATCAGTTCATTCTTGTTCCTCCTTTAGCAAACAGCACATTGGCTACCAATCAAAGGTGAGCTTTATTTATTTATTTATTTATTTATTTATTTATTTATTTATTTAGCGTACAGCGTTTAGTGCCACGAGTATCCGAGAACATTTTCGTCTCGTCCAGCGCAAGTATTTATTTCTACGTCTATGGGCGACCTCCACGTGTGAGTGTGAAATTATGATAATGTATCGTTCTGCAATGCGATGTTATTTTACGTAAATAAATATCACACGAGAACACGTTCACTTCCTTGAATAAATTACTTTATTTACACTGTACGTCACAACACACAATTATATACAGTAGCAAATGAGACTACAACACTCAATAACGGAGTACCCTGAAATCGATTCTGACAAGTACAGATATCAACAACACTGACTCGCGCACTGTAAGATGCACTCTGTTGAATTAACCACTCCGCCTCGGTGCCGAACAGTTACTCGCAGTCCATCACTTGCCTGAGTCCCAAGAACTAAGAACTGACTTCACTGACTGACAGCTCGATATATATACTATTCGATCAACCATGTAGAATGATCGACTTCTGGAAGAGTTCTTACAACACTCTAATGGAACACACTCGAAACATCGATCGACCAGCTAGTCGAATGGGTACTCGAACATTCGTTTACTATTTACTAATACACATGGAAATATCTAAAACATCCGTAATGTCTCTACATGTATCTGGATAATAAAACCTTACAGTAAGTCTCCAGAACCCTTCATATATACCATATTATAGTACAATAAGTCTAGCATACGAACATTATGGAATTTTCTACCGCTTTCGACTGTATGGATTTTGAGGTTAAACTTATACACAATACGTATTTGAGGTAAAAAAATATATATATACTACATATTTACAGGGAAACCATGTATTACTCTTGTTTAACATTTAATAAAAGATAATTTAGCATTAAATCAACTATAATTAAAATATATTAAACATAATAATTGAAGGTTTTACACCAGTTACGATGTCGTACCTACGACAAATGAGGTAGGGAGAGAGTGCAAGCCGGTGGGGGCATATAGCCTACTCCTGTCCAATAACACCAAGGTGTCTGCTCACGGCTTAACGTCTCCATTCGACGGACGAATACGTAATGCATTAACATTATTCTAAAAGTATATTTAACTGGTATTTCTTACTCTGACTTGACCTTGTACTGCGTTGTGTGTGTTGTGACTATTCTTGCTCTTCTACAGCTCACATTTATGACACAACTCTGAACCCAAGGGCGTTGCTTTGTGAAAGGATACGTAGGAAATAATAGATAAGTAAATACGTTTCTTATCATGGAAACGTTGATTTGTGGTTAAAAGCAGCGAAGTTTCGAAAGAAAACAGAACTTTCCTGATACTTCTATTGTGGATGAATGAAAAAAAACACAGTGTAGCAATCCCAAGGGCATGATAAGGTGTCAAACTGTACTCCGAGACTCATTTGTCATTTGGCCTTTATGCATTGGTCACAGACCAGGCAAATGAGAAAAAGGTATTGGAAATTAAGATGCCCTTGGAGGTAAATAAGTTGCAAGAAGCCAATTTATTAAGCGAAAACACATTTTCCAATAGGACATGAAGGCCCTGGGAAGAGCGGAATCTTATTTTACTGCGGGGCACTAAGCGGGATATGTCCCGCTGTCTTTCCTCCCAGATATTAACACGGCATTTGCTTCCGTTGAAAGAGTAGGCTACGTGCCGGCACCGTGTTTCACCCTCTCCCTTCCTACTAGCATATCACGTCATTAATTTCATCTCATTAACTCCTCTGATGAGGTTGACGTCAGGAAGTGCATCCAGTCTTAAGAACTCGCTACGAAGATTCATCTCATTTCACAGCCGTCCCTGTAGAGAAACAAGGCAAGTGTTGGACATACATACATTCGTTTCTTTTGGAGGCAGAAAGAACTCCAGGTACATTTTCATCATGAAATAAAAGGCACATATTTCTTACTATATGTTTAATATTGCTGTCGTAACATTCGGTGTCGTTGGAAGATGGGAAAGCTATGATTGGCGCAACGGAACCTTTTCATCATCACCGGGTAATTATTATTCCCATCCACGCGTTTCAAATCATTTTCCGCCATTGGGGCAGCACATGTCTTTGCTTGAAGCTCCTGCAGAGCGGATTTTTCCTCATGACGCTCAGCCATCTTAAATTTGAGACGTTCCCCGATGTCTTTTCATGCTTACACTGATTACTTTTCACATTTTGGAATTCTGACAAACCACTGTATCTTCACGAATGCCAGGGTAAATTGTTTACTCAGAATGAATGTGGAACCCTGATTCCAACGCAACATCGGGCAAACACAATCTATTTGTATTCTTATTCATACTCATGACTGAGACTATGTTTTCGCAAAGTTATGAAGAAACAAACATAGGAACTAATTTGCATGCAAATTCGAGGATACGTGGAAACAATTTTTGCTCCAAAACATGGATGCCATCTGAACTATTGTGTCTGTCCATCTTCCAGAACTGTGGTATGTTAAAGACTCATCCGTTCTCTTTGAAAGATGAAGTGTGCCTGCTCAAAGTTTACAGAAAAGTGCATCATGAAGAGTTTAATTCAGATGACATTTCTTCATTATTTATAAACATTGTCGAATTGTTAGAGTATTTGTCTGAAGGGATTCACAGTAACAATCGGTGTTAAAATCGGACAAGTTACATGGTTTTAAAGATGGGAATTATTCAAAATCTTTCTCCTGTACAGTGAAAGTGCTATCTGAAATGGTTGAATTTGCTTCCTTGTAGCACCAGCCAAAACTGCTTTCTTTCAAAGAAGTACTTAAATCACATTAATTGTTTGTAAAATAAATAAACAGAGAAAATACTAAATCAAATGACTTTCCGGAAAAGGGGAAAAGTAGCTGAGGATAATACCCTCACCTTCAAGTAAAGAGTAAAGGCGTTCAGGTATTTAGGCACCACATTACAAACTACGAATAATTCATACAGCCTATAAAGAAAAGACAGAACGACGACTGAAGTAAAAGCAATGTATGGAAACAAGGAAATCAGAAGACAAACCCTACAAACAGCAATGACCCTATTCACGCCAAAGGTCCTTCCAATCTTAACTTATGGACCTATCTCATCTGACGAGAAGATACCTATCTACGATTGAAAATATGCAAGCCCGCTACTTGAAAGCCGCCCTAGGCCTATCCAAGTTCACGCATTCAAAACTAACGCGAGAGAAGCTTTCCTTATAGACGTCTTAAGCGACCACTGTGAACTGCAATCAACCGAGAAGACGAAGAAGTTAAAGTTGCAAAGAAAGAGGAAGAAAAAAGAAATATGGGAAGAGTTCTTCTCTACGTGCGCAATGATGCTGGACGGAAGCCAGTCAAAAACTCCGCCATTTACAGACCCGTTTGGCTGTGCATGGTTACCACCTCTGCACAAAGACTCACTTTCATGGGAGGACGAAAACTGCGTGTGCAGCTTGTGCACTTCAGTTTGTGAAAGATGCCACACAACGTTATATCAGCAAAGAATGATCTCCCTTACAGAGACTATGATACGTTATTAGTGTCAAATGCAAGTTTAAATGCACCTTCCTGCCTAGTTGTATTATTATTATTATTATTATTATTATTATTATTATTATTATTATTATTATTATCGTACCATGAGTAAGGTCACCTCCGTGAAATTGAAAGTTTTGTCATCTCCGATTGTGCATCCATCTTTAGTAAAAACTGGGAACTTTGTGAAATCGCAGTAGTTCTTCACTTTGCGGACTAGATGTCTTTATATCTATTCTTTAGCGCAATCTGGCGTTCAGATCCTATTACTAGTCACGGAAAATATTTGTATTTGGATGTTGTAGGAACTCTCTACCTTCTATTGTTTATTTTAATTCTCCGAAGTTATCAGAAATGCCATTAATTTAACCCCCCTCCCAAACTACAGGCGTGACATCAGGTTGTTTAACCTATCATAATTGTTGATATTAAAATCCCTTAACCCAATCAAAAAGGTGGTCATTTAAAACATCCAGATTATTCTGCCAACCACTACATATGAAGCGAATTTTTGAGCATAAGCTGTCTGAACTTGCGGCAGCGTGATTGTGTATTCTATGGACAAAGTATAGAGTGCATCTCCTCCCGGAAAAGAGAGGCGGAGGTTTCGGTACCATGATATCTTCATAAACAAGCTATAGCAGTCAATATTATTAACTGAAGCTAGGGAAGATTTCTACGTTCCACTTAGTATGTAATTGCTTGGACGCCGGCTTTTCCCTAAATTAAAATGTGGGCTCTCTCATTTCTAAAACAAATGTAACGTTCATTCTTCGAAATTTCATATTTTAATTTCCTCAGGAAAATAGATGAAATGTAAGGAAGCATGAGTGCTTACCCTCGTTAAACTTCCTCTAAATTATTGTGGGGTGACTAAGTGTTCTAACATTCTAAATTTCTACTCGTATTTCGGCTTTAAATTTGTTTTCTTCTTACTTAGTCACTCGGTAGCATAGGATTAGTCTCTGTGCCATAGGGTTTACGCTCACTTAGGTCTACTGTGCAAAAAATTATTTCGGAGTGCCTGTGCTTCCACTTTCTTTTCATTATTTACTCTCGGCTTTGTAAATGTAAACTTTTTTCTCTTTCTATGGCCAAGTAGTGTGGGCTTTATGTCTTTGAAAATTTATATTCTCCTCGATGGTAACGTATATAATTAGATATCTAGGAGTGATTGTACATCAGAGTACCTACTGCTTCAATTGTGACTCTGACCGATGTGGTCATTTATGAAAATTCATAGTGTACAAGGGGCAAATTATACTCTAACATAAAGTGAAATTCCGGGAACCGATCTCCGGTATGTTATAAAACTTCCTGGAAGTCAAGACTTCTTTCACTAAAACTGTAAACTCCCGAAGGGGTTCCTCCCCCTTACAAGATTCTGAAGACCTGCGGGTCAAAGGTTTGGACTGTTTCACTCAAATAGTGAGTTTTATTCAATTTTGTCAATACATATTCTATTTTATAAATACTTTGAGCCTACGAACTCCAGACATTGTATAGTTTCTGAATTACTTAATGTAAAATTTTAAGCTCCTCGTCTCCTAATTAAAAGAATTGAAGGTATCCGTCAAAGTGTAATTATATTAAAAATTTTAAATACAATGAAAATAAATAAACATTAAATGTGATTTTGTTTGCAGTACTTAAATTCTAGTTCGTCCTTGTCCAGCCATTCACCCCTCACGCTTCTTTCCTTTCTCTGCTCCACGGAAACAAGGTGTAGCAATTATTATTATTTCGACAATTCTTATCACGCGATGGGTAAAACTTGGGTTAAAATTTGCGGCCGTGTCCCCCGACATTGCCCCGTTCGGCTTTCTTTTCTAAAGTGATGGTTAGGCAAGTTACATCTTGTGACTAAAATAAATGGCAACAATGTAATCCTAGTCTAGACACTGTTAAAAACATAAAAAATTACACTTCCACTAACAATAATTAATTTAAAAGTGAAACACAAACGGACTCTGTTAACAGTGTGCCACACTAAAAACGGGGATTGGGCCAAAATTAGCCTTACAGTTGGTTAACTATTGGTTTCACGTTTTTGATCTTATTTTTCAGAACAGTACTTCCCAGCCAGCATTATATATCCCTTATCTACATTTTAGAAATGTTATTAAGATATTTTCCCAATGTCGGTTTTGATTTTGATTCATTTATTTTTATTTTCTACAGGTAATAGGCAAAGAAGTTGAATCTAGACTAAGGAAAGTGAATAGGTACGAAAGAACTATTGGAGTGTGAAAATACGGAGCAGTTGCTCATGGCATGGCAATAGCTGCCAATTTATCACATTAAAAACAAAATTGTTCGCCTCTGTGGTGTAGTGGTTAGTTTGATTCTCGGCTCTGTCACAAAATTTGAAAAGTGGTACGAGGGCTGGAACGGGGTCCACTCAGCCTCGAGAGTTCAACTGAGTAAAGGTGGGTTCGATCCCCACCTCAGCCATCCTTGAAGTGGTTTTCTGTGGTTTCCCACGGTCGCTTCCTTCCCTCTTCCTTGTCTATTCCTTCCAATCTTCCCATCCCCCACCAAGGCCCCTGTTCAGCATAGCAGGTGAGGCCGCATGGACGAGGTACTGGTCATTCTCCCTAGTTGTATACCCCGACTCAATGTCTCACGCTCCAAGACACTGCCCTTGAGGTGGTAGAGGTGGGAACACTGGCTAAGTCCGAAGGAAAAACCAACCCTGGATGGTAAGCATATTAAGAAAGGAAGAAAGAAACAAAATTTGGAACCACAGCTTCGCCCAGAGATTTCCACGACTGAAGAAAAATTGGTCGTAGGCTGTCACTATTGTAACGGAGGCAGGGTTTTGAGAGTTTTGTAGACTTACTTATTAGAAATAAACAAAGTAGTCACTTATTGTAAATTGTTTTCGCTGTTTCAGTTTCCATAGCAACGTCTATTACGCTCTTTTCGTTTCATTTCTTTTATTCATTCATCATTCACTTTTCTCATTTCATCTCTCGCTTTTGCACGTTTTTTAACGAATCTTAATCAAATCTTTCTTTTCCATTATTAAATTTGTCATTCTATACAACTCATCACGATGTATTCAGAACGCCAGCTAACCTCCTACTGAACGCGCGAGTCAACACAGTGCCATCTTATAACAGAGTATGCGTGTGACTTCATATACTTAGCACAACGTTTGCCTTACTTTGAAGCGCTCAACCAGATTTTCATTTTATCTTGCAACAGGTATCCTCCCCTATTATCTGTTGATTGAGAAATTAGACATAATCGTAAGTTACAGTAAACACTATCGATGATATACGCGTTCTACCAAACACTAAAGGCGTCTAAAAATGTGTCTTTCCATGTATTCGTTGTCGAGGAACGTAAGTCTATATTAAAATGAGATTAATTAATTAATAACTAATGGTGCGTCTGTGAAAAAACTCGGGACTTTCTGGACGAAAGGTCATTTAGGCATGGAGCCGAGCAGAAATTGAGAGGGAAGTTGCTCTAACATTTGTGAACACTCCGAACAAGTTTACACAATTGAACTGTCCATACAAAGAATGTCATTCTGACATTTAATGCGTAAGCTTAATTTAAATCATACCACCCAGGGGTGGTGTAAGGTCTTCTGGAGAACGACCCCGATCGCCGATTGCAGTTCTGCGAACTGAAGCGTGACCAAATCGGTTTGGAGCTAGCCCTTCTGGATAAATTCTGGTGATCAGATGAGCCTTCTTCAAATTGCCACGTGAACAGGCATAACTGCGTTTACTGGGCAGGCGACACTCCTAGCTTTTACATCAATTTTCATCTGAACTAGCCTGGCATTACAGTGTTGGGTGCATTGTCCAGTGAAGGTGTTGTCGGACTAGTTTTCTTTGCTGAAACTATTCATAGGGCGAATTACCTAGGTATGCTTCGTGACGTTGTAGTAATACAACTCAAAACTAGGGATAACTGCGCCAAACTGCTCTTTTACCAAGATGGCAGTAAGGAATTGCCTTAACCAAACCCTTCCACAGTATTCGTTCGGAAGAAGGGGCAGCATCGAGTGGTCATCAGGGTCACCTGACCTAACATCATTGGATTCCTTCTTCTTTAGGGATGTCATAAAGAAAAATGCATACGACAGAAATCTCCGAACAATGATGAATTAAACGAGTACATCTCAGAAGCATTTATTGAAACTGATGCAGAATAAGATTTTGTATTCTTCTGAGTATCATAGTGTTATGAACAGGTTCGAAGAATTTTACGAGATTGAAGGACGTCAATTTGAGCACTTAAGAGATTAAACTGTATAAAACGGTATTGAACTACGTAGGTACTGTACAATGCACAGCTACCAAATGTAAGGCTACTTTTGGTCCATCCTGCATAATATTAGACAATATACACTGAGTGGCCAAAAGTCACGGGAAGCGGTGTCCTATTAGATAATGTGCCATGTATGACCCCTAGCGCTGCGGCTAGATGCGGCGTAGCTGAACAGTCTGTTACAGGCACCAGTGTCGTGAAGATGGCAACACGTCGCGAGTTAACCGACTTTGAACGTGGGATGATCATCGGCGCTCGGATCATAGTATTGAGGAGATTACACGCGAATTCGGGTTTCTGAGATCAACAGTGTCGAGAATGGATCTTCTATATCGCAGAGAAAATGTTACCACCCGCGTAAACCACCGCACGGGAAGACCACAGGTGTTTAACGAACCGACATCACGTCGACACCGCAGAACCATACTGGGTGCTCGATGGGCTACTGTGAGTCAGATCATCGCCCAGTTTAAAATTGGGAGTCAGCAACCCATTTCTACCAGGACTGTAAGGAGGCAACTGCACCACATAGGCTTCACCAGACGACGACCAACTCGTGTCCCTTTGCTGACACCTCAGCACAGAGCTCAACGATGCGCATGGTCTCACGAACATCGGCAATGGACCATGGAACAGTGGCGGCGTGTGGTATGGTCCGATGAATCCCGGTTCCAGTTGTATCGATCTGATGGGCGCGTGAGGGTCTGGCGTTTGCCCGATGAAGCTATGTATCCTGCGGATCAACAAAGTTGTGACCAGGCGGGAGATGGCTCAGTTCTGATCTGAGCGGCGTTCTCATTGTCGTAATTAGGTCCCACCGTCCGGCTGCAGGGAGCGCTGATAGGTGCACGCTATGTGGACATTCGTTCAGTCCATCTGCATCCCTTTCTGGGTGTAGAGTACCCTGATGGAGACGCCATGTTTCAACAGGACAATGCGCCATGTCACCGCTCTGTGGTGGCACGCAAGTAGTTGAAGGAGCACTACAATGAAGTTACGATCATGGATTGTCCGTCCAGATCCCACGATCTTAATCCAGTCGAGCATTTATGGGATGCTGTCGATGCATATGAACGATGCATGAAACCCCACCAAATATTGTGGGTAGCAGTGCAAAGTGCGAGAGTCCAGATCCCTCCAGAACGATTCCAACACCGTGTAGAGTCGATGTCTCGCCGTATTGCTGCTCGCGGATGAGCAACTCATTATTAACATCACATTCAGTGTCTTCCCATGACTTTTGGCCACTCAGTGTATTTTAGGCCTACACTCCTCGAATGCAAAAATTGCCATCCACAAGTGCTAGTTTTAATATTTTAGGATTGTAAGAACTGTGGAGGATGGAAGATTTTTGTATGGATGTAAACATCCACTGGATCTCTTCAGCCCTAAGGAGAAGAGTCTCAATGTATGAAAATATTTGCATACGCAAAGATTCGTAAAGGGTAAATTAAAACGAATGTAACTCTTGAGGTAGAAAGAGGTAGGTGCACCGAAGTTCAAGTAAGGGAAAGTAATATCAGACTCAGTTCGGTTCTTGTAATGGCATTAACCTCATTAGTGTGTCAACGTAGAAAATTGGACAAGAGAAGTCGGATTTGAGGTAGTCATAAGCAATGCTAGATAACTTTGGGAATCCGCAGCCACAACCAACATAAAATTATTTTGTGATTTTATGAACGTTTAGAAAGTGACATTTTAAAACTGGGTTTCAGACAAATGGCGTCCGGTCCAAACGTCAGGGACATGGCTGAGTCTAAGAGCTTCCACTTACTTGCGTCCACTCCTGCAATCTTTCTCGTCTGATCTGCCTTTGTCAACATTTAATATCTCCGATCTCTTACATTCTGAGGTTTATGAGGCCCAGTTATTTTTTGTGTAGTACCGACACATATGGGGCTTATGCGACGATCGAACAGAAAAGGGCTAGGAGTGGGAAGGGAGTGACAGTGGTGTGAAAAAGGGATACCACAAAAAATCAAATTCAGCGCTAATGACAGTGGGGTTTGAACCCACTGTCTCCCGAATGTGAGTTGGCAGTTAAGTGACAAATACCACGAAGCCACTCGCTCGGTTTTCGTTTTATTATTAGTATTATTACTATTCTCCCTTTCTCCCTACCGCCTTTCATGGCTCTTCTTCTGTTTTTATCTCGACCTTCATTCATCGGAAAATTTGAACTTTCCGCTCATCAATTATTATAATGAGAGGCTGATCATGTCATTGCACTGCCCTTTAAAATACCACTAGCATCACTGTATCAGAGACGGTTAGAGGGGAAACACATACCGGATCCTCAATAGTTCATGAAATGCTCTGAAATAAGTGTTATACTTCCCCTCTTGCCTGATATAAATGTCTATATCGTAAGTCGCTCTTCCTACAGCTCTTTTTTGCAATTCAAATTACAGGAGCTAGTCTTATCGTTTCGAAAATGCTCTGACTACGATACAGGTCTCAGTCAGCTTGGTGAGAAGTTATGGATAATGTCACTGAAATATTAGCCCAATCTTTCATTTTAATTATGGCTTGTGATCCAAAGTGTAGTTATTTCTAGAAATAATTATTCTGTTCAGAAACCCTAGAAACAGTCGTTTATTCTGCATTTTGTACATCGGGAATTTTTCTTTTTACGTACGACATACATCCAATATTCGAAAAGTCCTTTGAAAATGACTCTTCCTAAAACAGTTCCTAATTCCTGAGATCATGAGCAGTTTCATAATAGTATTTAAGTTTGTGGAACTGGGCTGCAAATGACTGCAGTCATTAGTCTATTCCTCATTAACTCAGGGCAGTCACAGCTTGCAGTCGATGATGATCAACAGCAGGTCTCGTCGCTAATGATCATTAACAGTTCAATCCCACTAATCTCCTTCACTTAAGATTGTAATTTCCGCTCGCAGGAAAGCTAACATTTCATATATTACCTGTCGGTATTCGACAACTGGCAACGAAGTTTACATTATTGTACTAGTTTGAAACAGTTTCTTGTGGAATTCAACAGCTTTATCTTCGACTGAGCAAAACTGGGCTGAAAAAAGTAATTAGTATTCTTTTTTGTTAGTATTCTTTTTTGCCTGTGGCTTTACGTCGCACCGACACAGATAGGTCTTATGGCGACGATGGGATAGGAAAGGCCTAGGAGTTGGAAGAAAGCGGCCGTGGCCTTAGTTAAGGTACAGCCTTTCCTGGTGTGAAAATGGGAAACCACGGAAAACCATCTTCAGGGCTGCCGACAGTGGGATTCGAACCTACTATCTCCAGGATGCAAGCTCACAGCCGCGCGTCCCTAACCGCAAGGCCAACTCGCCCAGTCTTAATTAGTATTATACCGCTACTGTTATTATAGTGATGAAAGTAAACTTGTAGATTTAAGTGACTGTTAATATCTTGGACGGGTTCCGCGGTCTTGGGTAGCAATCCTCCCTCTCACCCAGTGGCTCTGAATTCGAAACCCGGCCCGCTCAGGGACGTTTACCTGGAACTGAGGAATGATTTGAGGTCCACTCAGCCTACGTACAAACAAATAAGGAACTACCTAATGGTGAAATAGCGGTCTCGGTATAGAACGCCAAGAATATTCGTCACGGTGACCACGTAATCTGCATACCTTCGGGCTGAGCAGAGGTCTCTTGGTAGACCAATGGCCACCAGGGCTGTACAGCCATGGATTTTTTTCCCTTCACATTACGATATCTTGGGATCTCAAGTTTTGGGGAAAACTGGAATATCCGACACCGTTGCCAACATTTAATATCTCCGATCTCTTACGTTCTGAGGTTAGTGAGGCCCAGTTATTTTTTGTGTCGTACCAACACATATAGGTCTTATTCGACGATGAAACAGAAAGGAGTGACCCTGGTTTGAAAATGGGAAACCACAGAAAATCACCTTCAGGTCTGCCGACAGTGGGTTTTGAACCCAATCTCTCTGTGAGCTGTCAGCTAAGCCTGTATCGTAGTCCTAACATTTTCGAAACGATAAGACGAGCTCCTGTAATTTTAATTGCATAAATCACTGTAGGAAGAGCGACTTACGATATAGACATTTGTATCAGGCAAGAGGGGAAGTAAAACACTCAACGTGTGCTGAAATATTCATGACGAGTTTCAGTCAGATACCTGATTATTTCATTTAAGGTACCTCAGAATCAATTTGGAGAGAATGTGAAAAATTAATGAAACTACAAGAGAAATTGATGACACCAGAACTACATCCTGCACCGTTGCGACCGAAGTTGATAAAAAATACATTATTTTATAAGGTCCAATCCTTAAATATACACATATTATTCAAGCGAGTGAGCTAGCACATATGCCCTTAATTATTGGAGTCCAATACGTCCCAGTGTGGTGCCCTCACCATACTAATATACCGTACGTTTTGGGTTGGAGTATTAAATAAACTGAAGAGTTGCTGTCCTTTTAGATAATAGGTGAACTTTCTGGAATTTTGGAATTCCGGAACAATTATGCTCCGAGTCTATCACAGTAAGTTACATTAAAGGTATACCCGCTCGGCTTCTCCTTTCTCTCCTCTCCCTGTCATAGAAAGTCACATTATATGTTGCCTTTTCGAAGGTGAGCAATTTAAAAAGGGCTTTTTTGTTTGTGCCCTTGAAAATACAACTTCATTGCTTATCAAGAAGAATAAATATAAATTATAATAATTTCAAACAATGAAATTTCACTGCCAGTCGTTGTTCGAAATCCAGTAGATTAACTGCTCAAACATGGCTGCACGACTTGGGCCTTTTCTTTGGGTATGATTTCCTATCCCATCACCGCGAAAAATTCATCTCAGTTAGTTCAACTTGAAAACACTGAAAAAAAAATAGTATTTTGTAACTGAAAATGTTGGGCTACTTGTTCAGGAGCAGCACAAATCAGGACGATAGCGTATTATTGAGAACACCGCCAGCACATCACGTTGTGAATTATCTATGAAGGACCAAGTAGGATGGTAGTGTATTGTTGAATACACCGTCAGTACGTCACCCTGCGAGCCATATATGAAGGGCAAGGAAGGACAGTAGTGTATTGTTGAGAACACCTGCCAGTACATCACGTTGTGAGTTATCTATGAAGGGGAAGGTAGGACAGTGGTGTATTGTTGAGAACACCCGCCAACGCGTCACGTCGTGAGTTAAGGGGTCCATAGACGTGCACTATTATTGCGCAAAATGGATTGTACTATATATTGTTAGCAGCCCACAGGCATACAACATTATTGCACAACAATCGGGTTTGTGCAATAAATAGAATCGTGTGGAGATAATATTGCAGGTTGTGCAATATATTGTACAAAAGCGATTATAGACGTACAATATGCGTGGCAATATATAGTCAGTCCATGCCAGCATTTTGTTTGGTGAACACTCTTTTATATATCACGAAGCCGCTTCACTTCCTTCCGGAAATTTGTACGCAGAGAACTGATTTTTTAAATAACTTCTTGCTTGTCGACGTTCGGGTATTTTTCGCGATATTTCTCAATAACCACCTCGTTCTGTTCACCTTTTTTTAACTCGATTACTGTAAGCTTTGCTCTTATCGTCCCATAGAGCCGGAAGGCTTCGATAAACTATAAAAGGAATTTTTTCACCACCAGTTTGTCAGCCATCACAATATGTTCTCCCCCAATTGTTGATACCAACTTGCGGGAAGACGCTATATTGCACAATATTGCCAACACACGGCACAATATTTCGCGATTTGCGCAATATATTTCAAACTTTTTTGATTTCGTACAATATGTTGCACAGCCCTTCAATATTAAATACACACTATCAATTATGTTGCCAAAACCCCGATATTGCGCAATAATATTGCAAGTCTATGGGCCCCTTTCCACTCTAAAGAACCAGACAAACAAGGAAATACCATTTGGTCATTGTTTCAGTGACGGTGAAATCCAGACATTCACCTCCCCGCGGTAGAGAGGGGGCAGCGACTGCATATAAAAATATTTTATATGCGGACGGCTAACGAATGAAGGGACCGATTATCTCCCGGTATAAGGAGATCCCCTATACCAAGTGCCAACAGTCTCATTGAGAGTGGATGAGCGGGTATGGGTAAGGGCACTCTATTGTCCTGGAGACAAGAAAATGTTCCCAAAGGCGGAGGAATCAGTTTGGTCAACGGCATTAGGATGCAGAGGCAACGGGAAACCACTGCATTAAAGATCCTGAGAGATATTCCAATAAATCCACATGGCATGGCTGCAACGTCAAGATCGGAGCAGGCCGTGTGGATCTCTACCTCCGTTTGGAGACGACGTCTTAAGAAGGAGATGGGCCCCTTTATCTTTGAAGGACCAAGTAGGGCGGTAGTGTATTGTTGAGAACACCCGCCAGCACGTCACGTTGCGAGCCATCTATGAAGGGCAAGGTAGGACAGTGGTGTATTGTTGGTAACACCCGCCAGCACGTCACGTTGTGAGTTATCTTTGTAGGACCAAGTAGGGTGGTAGTGTATTGTTGAGAACACCCGCCGATACATCACGTTCTGAGTTATCTATGAAAGACCAGGTAAGGCGGTAGTGTATTGTTGAGAACACCATCCAGCACATCACGTTGTGAGTTATCTATGTAGGACCAGGTAGGACGGTAGTGTATTGTTGGGAACACCCGCCAGCACATCACGTTATGAGTTACCTCTACCGAGCTGGATAGCTGCAGTCGCTTAAGTGCGGCCAATATCCAGTATTCGGGAGACAGTAGGTTCGAACCCCACTGTCGGCAGCCCTGAAGATGGTTTTCCGTGGTTTCCCATTTTCACACCAGGCAAATGCTGGGGCTGTACCTTAATTAAGGCCACGGCCGCTTCCTTCCCACTCCTAGCCCTTCCCTGTCCCATCGTCGCTATAAGACCTATCTGTGTCAGTGCGACGTAAAGCAACTAGCAAAAAAAAAATGAGTTACCTGTGAAGGACCAGGTAGAGCGGTAGTGTATTTTTGAGAATACCCGCAAGTACGTCACGTTGTGAGTTATCTGTGAAGGACCAGGTAGGGTGGCAGCGTATTTTTAAGAATACCCGAGCCGGGCTGAGTGGCTCTGACGGTTGAGGCACTGGCCTTCTGATCCCAACTTGGCAGGTTCGATCCTGGCTCAGTTCGGTGGTATTTGAAGGTGCTCAAATACGCCAGCCTCGTGTCGGTAGATTTACTGGCACGTAAAAGAACTCCTACGAGGCAAAATTCCGGCACCTCGGCGTCTCCGAAAACCGTAAAAGTAGTTAGTGGGACGTAAAGCAAATAACATTATTATTATTATTGAGAATACCCGCAAGCACGTCACGTTATGAGTTATCCATGAAGGACCAGGCACGATGGCAGTGTATTGTTGAAAATACCCTCCAGCACATCACGATGTGAGTTATCTGTGAAGGACCCAGTAGGACGATAGTGTATTTTTGAGAACACCCGCCAGCACATCACAATGTGAATTATCTGTGAAGGACCAGGAAAGACAGTAGTATATTGTTGAGAACACCCACCGGCACATCACGCTGTGAGTTATCTGTGAAGGACCAAGTAGGACGGTAGAGTATTGTTGAGAACACCCGCCAGCACATCACGTTGTGAGTAATCTAAGAAGGACCAAGTAGGACGGTGGTGTATTGTTGAGAACACCCGCCAGCACATCACGTTGTGAGTTATCTATGAAGGTCCAAGTGGGACGGTAGTGTATTGTTGAGAACATCCGCCAGCACATCACGTTGTGAGTAATACCTGAAGGACCACATTGGACGTTAGTGTATTGTTGAGAGCATGCGCCAGCACATCACGTTGTGAGTTATCTATGAAAGACCATATAGGACGTTAGTGTATTGTTGAGAACATGCGCCAGCACATCACGTTGTGTGTTATCTATGAAGCGCCACTTAGGATGTTAGTGTATTGTTGAGAACATGCGCCAGTACATCACGTTGTGTGTTATCTATGAAAGACCATATAGGACGTTAGTGTATTGTTGAGAACATGCGCCAGCACATCACGTTCTATGAAAGACCATATAGGACGTTAGTGTATTGTTGAGAACACCCGCCAGCACATCATGCTGTGTTATCTATGAAAGACCATAGAGGACATTAGTGTATTGATGAGAACACCCGACAGCACATCACGTTGTGTGTTGTCTATGAAGGACCATATAGGACGTTAGTGTATTGTTGAGAACACCCGCCGGCACGTCACGTTGTGAGTTATCTATGAGCGACCAGGCACGACGGTAATATATTGTTGAGAACACCCGCCAGCACATCACGTTGTGTGTTATCTATGAAGGACCACATAAGACGTTTGTGTAATGTTAAGAACACCCGCTAGCACGTCACGTTGTGAGTTATCTATGAACGACCAGTTACGACGGTAATATATTGTTGAGAACACCCGCCAGCACATCACGTTGTGTGTTATCTATGAAGGACCACATAAGACGTTTGTGTAATGTTAAGAACACCCGCTAGCACGTCACGTTGTGAGTTATCTATGAACGACCAGTTACGACGGTAATATATTGTTGAGAACACCCGCCAGCACATCACGTTGTGTGTTATCTATGAAGGACCACATAAGACGTTTGTGCAATGTTAAGAACACCCGCTAGCACGTCACGTGAGTTATCTATGAATGCCCAGGTACGACGGTAATATATTGTTGAGAACACCCGCCAGCACAGCACGTTGTGAGTTATCTATGAACGACCAGGTACAACGGTAATATATTGTTGAGAACACCGCCAGCACATCACGTTGTGTGTTATCTATGAAGGACCACATAGGACGTTAGTGTAATGTTAAGACACCCACCAGCACGTCACGTTGTGAGTTATCTATGAATGACCATATAGGACGTCAGTGTATTTTTGAGAACACCCACCAACACATCACGTTGTGAGTTATCTATGAACGACCAGGTACGACGGTAATGTATTGTTGAGAACACCCACCAGCACATTACGTTGTGTGTTATCTATGAAGGACCACATAGGACGTAGTGTAATGTTAAGAACACCCAACAGCACATCAAGTTGTGAATTATCTATGAACGATCAGGTACGACGGTAATATATTGTTGAGAACACCCGCCAGCACATCACGTTGTGTGTTATCTATGAAGGACCATATAGGACGTTAGTGTATTTTTGAGAACACCCACCAGCACATCACGTTTTGAATTATCTATGAAGGGCCAGGTAAGGTGGTAGTGTATTGTTGAGAACACCCACCAGCACATCACGTTTTGAGTTATCTATGAAGGGCCAGGTAAGGCGGTAGTGTATTTTTGAGAACACCCGCCAGCACATCACGTTGTGTGTTATCTATGAAGGACCATATAGGACGTTAGTGTTTTTTTGAGAACACCCGCCAGCACATCACGTTGTGAGCTATCTATGTAGGACCAAGTAGGGCGGTAGTGTTTTGTTGAGAACACCCGCCAGCACATCACGTTGTGAGCTATCTATGTAGGACGAAGTAGGGCGGTAGTGTATTGTTGAGAACACCCACCAGCACATAACGTTGCGAGCCATCTATGAAGGATCAGGTAGGAAAGCAGTTTATTACTGAGTGTTCCAGTTATGAATGGAGATCGTACTGCAGCACACTCGCAAGTCCTTGTCCTCGCGCTATCGATTGCCCCGTCTGAAGCCTGACCCGGGCCGGTCGCTCCGGGCGTGGCCACTCACTTGTCGCCAAAGCTCCATCCCTACCGGACTGTTGCGTTCATCTTAAAACACGGTTCTGTTTTTGATTCGATGTCAGATCAGCCGTAGTATCACGCTTAGTAGACGAATATCTTTCGTTTTAACTTCAGAATTACGGTTGGCTAAACTGTTACCAACCTAAGATAATAAGTGTTTAGCCACCAATATTGTTACCATACCACACCAACAAGTGAAGAAATAATTTTATACTCTCTAACGTTATAAACAGAACCCGATACCGTTACCATTCCGCCAAGAAGGCGAAGACATAATTTTATACTCCCCAGCTTTATCGAAACACTGGTTCAACAAGGACGATTATTATTTCTTGGAAGTTCTCAGGAAGGGGTCACGTATGAAATCACCGACAGATAGATGCATTTGTGTGTAGAATAACTGGAGACAGAAGAAGAATAGGTCAGCATGGAATTGCATGTGATTTTTCTTGTAGATATCGCCGTATCCAGTGCTCACCATCCTTAATATTGCAGCTAATTTAATTCTGGCAAAATATGAAGACGAATGAGGTATTCCTGCACAGAAATGGTGCGCGTATCTTGCACAAAATGTATTACATCTCTGAGCTTTATTACTTTTGAAATTTATTTTGAAATTACTCGCTGATGGATCATGACGATCAGTAGGTGCCTGAACACTCAGAAACTCTTCCTTAATTTCAGTCCAAGCTGGCTTATATGTGAATGTAATAAATAGATCTGGAGGTCTGTAAGTCGGAACATAGGTCATGGCATCCTGGGCGTAATCGTGCATATGTCGTGGATTTCTCGAAAACGTAGCTGTTTTCCCATGTCTGAAACTTTGCCGTCATTGGCTACAACATCTCATAAATTAATATAATCGTCTTCTCGAAGTTTCTCTTTAGTTTAGTCGGATGCAGAGCGGATGTTCACTCTCAACCTTGGCGTACATATCGACAATACAATGATAGAAATGTTTTCCACATTTCAGGATATGATTTGGTGATCCGGGCCTTTGAAAGTCCACAGCTGATGCCTTTATATCAATAATGATTCTTCAACTGCTAGGATCAATTTGCCTCAATTTTACTCCTGCAATTATCTCTGCAGAGCTGTATCATTCTCTCTTCTAGTGAAAATGAAAATCCACCACATGTTTCCAGTCATTCGACGCAATGAATATTCACCATCCAAAATATGTTTGGATACTGAAGGGCATGGTACAATCTACAGTAAGTGTTTCTGAAATGCGTTGCAAACTTCACTCCGTCTATTAATTGTTATGTCATGCCTATAGAGTTCTATTCCAGTCATGACAGTGGTCACTTCATTAATAGTCCGAGCATTAAAACGTCATTCATGTTCACCTACGGGTCGCCTGTCTGCTGATACACTACGCAAGTGTTTTTGACGATGTCATGATGATGTCATACAGATAGACCGATAGCATACCGAACGGATTTGTATGTAGAATAACTGGAGAGAGAAGAAGAATAGGCCAACAGGGGATTGCATGTGATTTTTCTTGTAGATATCGCCGTATCCAGTGCTCACCATCCTTAATATTGCAGCTAATTTAGTTCTTATATTCCTCTATTAGCATTTGATCCAAGGCAGTCTTAAAGCTACTTGCCAAATTGTTATGTCCTGCAATAATCTCTGCAGAGCTATATATTTATAGTGAACACGAAAATTCACAGCCAGTTTCCAGTCATTCGATAGGGTGAGGAATCGAATGAATGAAGCCCCATCTAGCAACGAGGATAGGAATTGTACCTGTCGTACTCCTCTAGGGCAATGACAGATGAAATAAAATGATATTGGAGAGTGTTGTTGGAGTGAAATATGACAGGGTAAACCGGAGTACCAGGAGAAAAACCTGTCCCGCCTGCGTTTTGTCCAGCACAAATCTCATATGGAGTGACCGGGATTTGAACCACGGAACCCAGCGGTGAGAGGCCAGCACGCTGCCGTCCCAGCCACGGAGGCTAATCTCTCCTCTAGGGTTGGGAATGTTTTATAGCACTGTTAGACTTCTTGTTGTTCGTCCCACATGAAGTAAATTTGTAAAAGTTTGGATTCTCATTACGGAAGGCAAGAATTGCACTTCGAAAGTTGGCATGGACCAATATCTCGTACTATTGCTGTTATACCGAAAGATGTCATCTGGAAGCATGAATTGTGTGCTCCTAATGTTTACAATATTGGGCTCTACATTCATCAATCTAAATTCCTTTTTTCTCTTATTCATTTACAGACAACTCATAATTCCTCCCAAGGTTAAACAATGCACCAACGGGAACATTAATCGACAAGAATGTCACAATTTTCAAAATCATTTTATTAGATGAGCACTAATGAATGATATCGACAATATATTTCCAACATACATGATTTAACCTATAAAATATTACCATGCTCCTTTCTAAAGGAATATTCAAACCCAACACGATCTGCTTTATACCACGGTTCCGGTTTTGTAACAATATACTAACGACATAGGTGACCATAGCCTCCTTTGAACGAACCAACTGTAAAACCTTCAACCTAATGTTCATCCATACAGTTGGTGAAATCCCAATTCATGCTCTGATCTAGTCAATATGAACACATTTGCATAAACTTTCATCCTGCAGTAGGAGAATTCCATATTATATTTTAAACGTTATCTAGTCATTGTAAACTAAAATAATTTAGTTGCTTCGTTGTTCACAATTTCTGGCTTTTAATTAATGTATATATTGTAAACTATGTAAATATCAACTTTTGTAAACAAATATTTTTAGCATAAGACCATTGTATTTAGTATTAAGTTCCAATGTTTAATAGATTTAAGACTTGACCTTAAGATTATTATAAGGCTGAAGATGCCCAAAATTAGGGCGAAACATGTTCCTAGCTAGTGTTTATAATTCATGTAGGATTTAATCACTACAAAATATAATTGTATTGAATAGGTGGACACAGTAATTTTATTCTTCAAAGAATTTTACTCCTAATATTTTCCAGAAATTATTTAGATTCGGAAGTAGTTCCTGGCGTATACAAAATAAATGGTTCTGGAGGTGATTTAAAGCGGGTGATTTAATTTTCCTGTTTGAGCAACACATTCAAGGGTGTTCCGATTTTTTAATACTTGACAGTGATCGCATACGACATCCTGCTTTTCCAATTTGTAACTTTCGTGTGTAATCTATGTTTGGTGCTATTTACGATCATTATGATATTAAGAGAATGGAAATGTGGATCTAATAACCGTACGTATATCTACAGATTAACGATAGATATGAGTTTAAAATACTACCGCATCTGCCAAGAAATTTTGAAATAGGGTTGATTCGATTCCTAACTAACCTATCCTAGAAGACGTTTTCCGTACTTTTCTAGTTTTATATAACACTGTGATATGATTATATATATATTGAAAATGTACATTTCTCTTTAAAGAGGGCCGAATGAAATGATTCACTAAGTCTTCATATGTAAACAGGTCTTCCTTCAGATGGAAATATGTTTGGATCACGTGAGTTGACATTGCCATAGATGCGGCCGGTCGTTTCTTGATTCGATTCCTAGATCAGAGGCAATGTGGCGTCAGTATCTCAAAAACGTTTTTTTTTCTGGACCTTAAAATGTGATTTTCTGGGTCTGACGAGTTTTATTCCTCGTGTCACACAATGTCCAGTGTTGTATTCTAGCGCGACAAAATCATTTTATACAATATAACGCGAAACAGAGTCAATGAATTCATTAGAAACTACACATATATGTATTGTTTATCTTCAGTAGTTAAAATATTTCACAATCACATTTGTTTTGATTGTATATTAGTTTCCACCCAGTCATAATGTTAATCCAAACTTAAATAAAGTAAAACTATTTTTAATCATGAACATATATGTTGATGCATGTCAAATTAATTTACAATGTCTTAAGACCTCATTCTGAATCAGTATGACCCGAAACAGTACTGTCCTCTGTATCACAGTCACCCTAATATTGTGTAACATGATATAGTCATAACTCGTGTCCTCCTGGCTAGTCGTTGAAGAACTGATCTGATACCCCCAACAATTTCTTAATTTCATGATTTAGTGTTTTTCGTCTGACGAGTATTTATGGTATTACCGAGGATCTGAAGATGCTAATAAACTATGAAGTATGTCGGTGTTGTATTTATTCTTGAAATTTTCATTGAATATACCGATCGAAATTTTCTGAATTATTTGTGTCTAAACTCCTTCCTGGACATCTTCAGACAATTGTCCGATTGGTAGTAACAAGTGTTTAACTTTCATGAAATTAGTAAAATTTTGAGAACAGTTACTGGAAATGGGCATCAGTTGTACAAAGATACGTATAACGCAGCAGTTCCTTAGAAGTAATTCTCCAGTGCAAGTTGTTGAATGTCATAAACACAGGAAATAGTGTGTAATATGACAGAAAACCTTTTCTTTAACTCTTCGTGACACGATTAGTCGTCTCTCTAGAGTAAAATACATACTGTACATGAGCGTAGCAGATTCTAGAAAACAAAATCATATCAGCTATATTTTACGAATTACATACTTTTTGGTAAAAATGAAGGTACCTCGTAGAAAACTTCGGAAGCCTTTCAAATGTCACATATAATTCTGAATCACGCAAGCTTTACTGTCGTGTCACATATGAGCCAATGTCCCATAAAGATGTGAAATAATGCAAAACTGCAAAGTTAGAGAAAGTAGACACCTTTCTTTTAAGAATATATTATAAGAAATCCGTACTTGAATCTGTTTACACTAAAAAACAACCACTCACTTCCATTGCACTCAGTTACATGACAAGCGCTTACACTACACAGAAGCGATGGAAAAACACGAACTTTTGGCAGCAGCCAAGATAAACGCCGTTGTAGTTCATGCATCTTAGAATGGTTTTATGTTGGCATATAATTAAATAATTAAAATATTATAAATATAAATGTAATTGTGTAATGTTTTAATGGCTCTTAATATAAAGAATACTTAAAATATTATACATAAATATTTCATTGACTCATTTTTGTATTTTATTGCATGAAATAATATTGCCACGCTAGATAGCAATACTTGATCACTGTGTGTTGTGAGGCTTAAATTGAGCTCTGTCTCGTACTTGTACGACTTGGAGATTTATAATTATTCTTTGGTTAGGTTAGGTTTAGGTTAGGTTAGGTTAGGTTAGGTTAGGTTAGGTTAGGTTAGGTTAGTTCGCTAACGATCTCAGTTTGAAGGCCTCGTAAGTATTAAAACAACAATAATTTCTAGCTAGCATTAAGTCTATATTGTGTTGCCATACAGTCCGACTCATTCGCTGAATGGTCAGCGTAGTAGTCTTTGGCCCAAGGGGCTCGGGGTTCGATTCCGGGCCGGGTTGGGAATTTTGGTTAAATTCCTTGGCGCACGCACTGGGTGTCTGTGCTCTCCCCAACCTTCCTGCAACTCATACTGTATACCACACTAATATTATCCTCCACCACAATAACTCGCAGTTTGCCATACACGGCAGATTCCACACATCTTCGTCGAAGGGTCTGCATTACAAGGGTAGCTCAGGCTAGTAATAGCCATACGAAAGTATTAGTATTTGAATTAAATAGGTTTTATTTTTGCTAGTTGTTTTACGTCGCACCGACACAGAGAGGTCTTACGGCGACGATGGGACAGGAAAGGGCTAGGAGTGGGAAGGAAGCGGCCGTGGCCTTAATTAAGGTACAGCCCCAGCATTTGCCTGGTGTGAAAATGGGAAACTACGGAAAACCATTTTCAGGGCTGCCGACAGTGGGGTTCGAACCTACTATCTCCCGAATACTGGATACTAGCCGCACTTAAGCGACTGCAGCTATCGAGCTCGGTGAATTAAATAGGATAACTGTCCCTAGATTATTTATGGAATGCCCAACTCCTTGGTTGAATTGTCAGCGTAGTGTCCGGCAGTTCATAGAGCCCCAGGTTCGATTCTCGGTCGTATCGGGGATTTTAGCTACGTCTGATTAATGTCTCTAGTTCTAGGACTGGTTGTTAGTGTTCGTCTTACTCATTTCCACACAACATATTAAACCACACTATCAACCAGCACAGAAACACACCATAGTGGGTACTTCCCTCCACACCGGATAAGCGTCAGGAAACACATCCGGCCGTAAAACTTGGTTTAATCTACATGGTGACCGAAAAGTCCGTTAACATTTGACGAGGTAATACTTCACGAGATATTGGAGGTAGAGAGGTAATAGGTGACACACATGATTGGCATGACAAGGGATTTTATCGACACCAAAATAAAATACACAAAAACCAACAGATGGCGTTGGACAGCAACGCGTCATGTACAAATGGCCACACGTTTGGCATGACGTGGGGTTTTATTGACACCAACAACGAGTGTCAGTGATGCCGCGTGAGAACCGTGTACGGTATAAAAGGAGCTGTCGTGAGAGAGGACGTCAGATGCTCCTGCAATCGCGGCATGTTGATGTTACCAGAAAAAGCATTGTTACTTTATCATTGGAGAAGTATAAATCTCCCCTAGTGCGCTGTCACTGCATTATCATACAAAGGAGCCGTGCAGCTGCGCACTAGCCGCGATCGTCTTAAAAAGGTGTGACAAATGGATCAAATCGGCAGGGACACGTTGGCAAGGTCTCCTTGTAAGTGCGACAAAGTGGTTAGCTCTATGTCTAGCCGCCTATTCCTGCGAGAACTAAAGTGGTACTCATTGTTGGTAAAGTGGACCTCGGGGCTGTGTACCTTTCTAGAAGTGTAAACCTCGTTTCTAAACGTTTTCGATCACCACGCGAGTTGGCTGTGCGGTTTGGGTCGCGTAGCTGTAAAGAATTCGGGAGAGGGTGGGTTCGAATTACACCATCGAAAGCCCTGAAAATGGTTTTACATGCTTCCCCATTTTACACCAGGCAAATGCTGGGGCTGTACCTCAATTAAGGCCACGGCCGCAACAATCATCCCACTCCTATCACTTTCCCATGCTTGCGTTACCGGAAACATTCGTTGTATTGGTACGACGTTAAACTATTAGGTAAGACCATGGCCGCTTCCTTCCCACTCCTAGCTTTTTCCTCTCCTTCCTGTCCCATCGTTCCAGTAAGACCCATCTGTGTCCGTGCGACGTAAAATAAAAGAAGGAAAATCTACTAGAAAAAACGGAAGTTAAACTTTTGACGGGGAATGAAACCCACATCCTCTCGAGTGAACCAAGCACGACTTTGAACGCCAGGTACCGGTACTATATGTAAACCGTTGTGTGGAAAAGGACCTGAAGTTGGATTTTTCACTGATATTTTTGTGGTTCTAAAATTGGCATAATATTCGGAGCATAAAAAAAAAAAAAAAGAGTTCATGCTTCTAGGTGTGGGACTTCAGAAGATAGTAATTATTGACTGTTGTTATTAAGAAAACTGTAGTTTGAGAAAGCCGACCCCGTGGTGCAGGGGTAGCGTGCTTGCCTCTTACCCGGAGGCCTCGGGTTCGATTCCCGGCCAGGTCAGGGATTTTTACCTGGACCTGAGGGCTGGTTCAAGGTCCACTCAGCCTACGTGATTAGTATTGAGGAGCTATCTGACGGTGAGGTAGCGGCCCCGGTCTAGAAAGCCAAGAATAACGACCGAGGGGATTCGTCGTGCTGACCAAACGACACCTCGTAATCTGCAGGCCCTCGGGATGAGCAGCAGTCGCTTGGTAGGCCAAGGCCCTTCAAGGGCTGTAGTGCCATGGGGTTTGGTTTGTTTTGTTTTGGTTTGGTTTGGTTTTTTGGTAGTTTGAGAAAAACGTAATTACAGATTTCACTAATTTTCTTACCATATGTACATTGCGTGACTTATTTTGTTAGCCTTCATCCACTCGCGCAGACGGCAGATTGGACGTATTTTTGTCTCATGTCGCATATTTCTCGTCAGAAAGTTGAGAAAGGCCTCCTTACTAGCCGGATTTCAATTTCAGCCCGTCCACCACTCCCTACAATCTCAGTACAGTCCAAAAGCTGATGGCGAGGGCCAAGCTGCCGTCTTGCGAACGGAAGCGACAATTATTTTTTCATCCTTCATCAGAAGATGTGAGTAAATATTTACTCACTTTTGCTATTAATTTGGAATTGTATTCGTCTTTCTGAAAACTAATATGGTATTTTTTCCTGTTTTTTCGTTGAAATATAAGTGCAGTAGTTTCTATTTTTTGACAGAAAATACTAACGATGAGTTTACCGACCTAGTTACCTACTCTTTCGTTCAGGGCTCAACGATACGGCGATAGTGAAGATATTTTTCCAATTCTCGAGTAACTAGGGACGGAAGAAGAGTAAGTAACAGTTATTGATACACGTTATTATTTTAAAAGGAAAAATGTAAAAGAATGTGAATGTTTTTATAAATACCTCTTTTTGTGTGTGAAATAGTAATGAAAAAATAAACTTGAAAGACAGAAAATGTGTTATCATTTTACTAACGAAAAGAATGGGAGAACAGAATTGGCCGCTTCCTTCATTCTCCTAGACCTTTCCTATCTCATCGTCGCCATAAGACCTATCAGTGTCGGAGCGACGCAAAGCACGATTGTAAAAAAAAAAAAAAAAAAAAACATTAATTGAAATGATCAAACATGATGGGAAGCCAAACTGCCATCCGCGCGAGTGAATGAAGGTTTTTTTTTTTTTTTTTTTTTTTGCTATTTGCTTTATGTCGCACCGACACTGATAGGTCTTATGGCGACAGGAAAAGTCTAGGAATGGGAAGGAAGCTGCCGTAGCCTCAATTAAGGTAGAGCCCCAGCATTTGCCTGGTGTGAAAATGGGAAACCACGGAAAACCATTTTCAGGGCTGCCGACAGTGGGGTTCGAACCCACTATCTCCCAGATGCGAGCTCACAGCTGCGCGCTCCTAACCGCACGGCCAACTCGTCCGGTGGATGAAGGTTAAGAAGACCCATAGGTACCGCAAGAAATCAAAACATAGAAATGCAATTTTTACACTCCAAGATACTTTTGTTAGCTCTGTTGTAAAACTTCAATTTCCGACTGTGGGTCAGTTTCCGCGTAACGGGTCACGTAAATGAAATTATGAATGGTGATCATATAATGCACTTCAGTGTATTGTTAGAAAGATTGAATTAACCTGTAGCAGAACTAATGCACTGAATTTGCAGTTACAATCTATTATGCGTAGGTGTTTCAGTAACTGAGAGAATATGACCTCTCGCATGTATATTATCCCACATTTCATTGCACTTTACTGATTAACCAGGCCACTACATAATCGCTTTCCATTATGGTTCATATCGGTTATACCTGGGTAGGCCGGGGAGAAAGCGTTCGAACGTTGCAGTGCGTAGAATGATCCGATTTCTGTGGCATTATACATTACAATGATGGTATAACTGACATTGTGAATTTAAAAAGGAAATGCAGTCCTTTGCTTACTTAATTCAATATTGTGATTTTGTAAAATAATTTTACATTCCCACTCAACGCTAGTGTATTTTATCAATCTTACGTTATGGCTGAATGGTCACCCTTCGGTTCAGAGGACCGCGGGGTCGATTCCGGGCCGGCTCGGAGTTACTTCCTCTAGCTCGGGAACTGTGTTTTTGTATCATTGCGTACCTCCACAGTGCACATCAATACAACACCTCATACTACCACCCTCCAGAGAAACGCACAATAGTGAACACATTCCTCGACATAGTGTTGGCGTTAGGGGATCCTACCGTAAAACTGGGACAATTCCGCTTCAATGCCGATCCCAATGAATAAAAAACTCAAGTTGTTTCTGGGGTTGCTGGAGCCATCCAGACTTTTTTGTTTTTGCTGGGGGCTTAAGGTTGGGTGCAATTTCTGAAACCATGTAATATTTCAGATGAAAATCTCAATCAAGAATCGATCAAGATTCAATCCTCAGACGTCTGATAATAATAATAATAATAATAATAATAATAATAATAATAATAATAATAATAATAATAATAATAATAATAATAATAATAATAATAATAATAATAATTCTTTAATTTCTTCAGCTTGTTCCAGTTATTTCTAGAGTCAGTGGAGCCTCTCAGGCTCAATTTTCGTTTTGGCCGGGGTTTTAAGACCGGATGCCCTTTCTGACGCCACGTGATTCTTGAGATGGAAACTTCAACCCAGGATCGCCCAGGATTCGGACCTCGGCTACTGACGCCCCCGATAATAATAATAATAATAATAATAATAATAATAATAATAATAATAATAATAGTATGCTAATAAGTAGTGTCTTATCATCGCAAGAAAGATGAAAGAATGTTCTAATTACTTATTAATAGTAGAGAATGTGGGTAGGCTAACTGTGGTGATTGATTCTATGTCTATATACAGCGAACGAATTAAAAATTATTTTCGGGTTCTAGGAACATCAGCTGATAAAAATATTTCATAAAACTGAAGGATTTCAGTAAAAGTAGGTATATAAATCTAAAGTGTAACTCAAATACTGTTCGCTGCCAAACATAACTGAACATGTAAGTAAAATTCCTGGGCGCTTCTTTTCAACCGAAATAATCGTACAGTATGTCGAAGGATTAAAAGGTTACTAAGAAAGTCACAGAAAACAATTTGAATTGTTGTGAACAGACGTATTATTGGACGATACTACTAATAACAATTGTACGGTCTCAGTTACCGCGTTCAAGCATGATGATACTCTGACTGCCTGTATTTCGACTTTGACCTTCCATTTTACTCTACCAAATGGCAAAGAAATGGATCTCTGTTGCGCCATCTATACCTGAGTTTCTGATAATTTTATCGGGTAAACACTAAATTTCACCACAGATCTTTTACATGCCGAAATTGTACCGCATGCTCTTCTAAAATCCGATTAACGTCTGCTGAATTTGAACCCACGATCTTGAGATACGTACACCGACACTCTATGAGTGATCCACACAGACAGAGAGAGCAGTCCACGTGACGGTGGCGTGAACCATCCTGTAATGTCCTGAACTGGCATCGACTGATATCCATATGTTTTGGCAGTATTGTTAAAGCATCTCACTGAATTAATGAGCGATGATGAAGATCGGCGAGCTGTCGTGCTGTGAGATAAAACTATTTGTTCTATATCGAGATAGGTGCCTCAGTACATAGTTAAATGAAACAAACAGCCCTCATGGGGTCATGGCCTACCGGGAGACCACTCCTCACCCCAAAGGCCCGCGATTACGAGGTGATGCGTGGTCCAGTCGGCCGTTATTCTTGCTTTCTAGACCGGGGTCTCAATCTCACCATCGCATGGTTCCTCACCTGTTTTCGTGGGGGCTGAATTAAACTCGAACGACCCCTTAGGTCAAGTTAATCCTTGGCCTGGCTGGGAATCGAACTCGGAACCTCTGAGTAAGACGGCAGGGGCAGGCGTTAAAACAAATGTTAAGAAAATATGCGGACTATGTTTTAAAATATGTACGAAGCTTGTACCTGGGAGAGGTCTAACCTTCTGAAGAATGTGTCGACAAGAGAATGGTGGTGGTGAATACTATGTTTAGAGGAAATATAACTTGGCAACCACCATCTATTAATAGTAATCAGAAGGAAAATGGTGGAGGTTCCACACTGTGCATAATGAAGTGATTGGGAAAAAGAAAATGAAAGCCGCCCTATGCCTAGCAAACATATTACTATCGGGGTCGCAAGAGAACAGGAGTTGACCAAGAGAGGTCGAATAGAAATGATGAAGGCGATGAGTCTGACACAAGTAAGTGGAAGCAATGCCAGACTCAGTTAGGGGAATCATGGTCGCCAACACACGCTTGCAAGTCCAGAGACCCTGGTCCCTATTTTAATCACTCTTCTTACGACAGGCAGGGGATACCTCTAGCCCCCCCCCCCCCATGCACTGAGAGGTAACGGCAAGACAAAGGAAAGGGCCATGAAAGGCGTGGTGTCACAAACCTGATACCATCGAGTTCAAAAGTATTGAAATCCGTAACGTGCCAGCAGTATTTTTCGATTTTGAGAAAGCCTTTGACACTGTTTGCCAAGAAAACATTTAATAGTAAAACTCCTGGAAACAAGTCAAGTTCCTTCTTATTTGGTCAAAATTAATCAGTCTTATTTCACTAACAGGATATTTCATTCTCCTGTGAGGGGAAGAAATTCACCCCTCGGACCCTCCGAGCTGGAGACCCACAGGGAGGAATGCTTCCCCCGGTATTATACGGCCTATATGTGAATGATCTTCCATCTCATCAAGGAGTAGAAGTCCAACAATACGCTGCTGACAAAGCCATTTATACCTCGCACAGGTGAAATGACTACTGTATGCCATCAGACTGCTGCAAACATGGATCTCACTGTTCTGGAAATGGTGCGTCCGGAACAAGGCGAAAATAAATCCCATGAAAACCCAGGCAATCAAGCGCCGGCCTAAACTTCGTCATCTGACTATTAATAATGTCCCACTGTTTTGGTATAACAAAATTAAATATCTAGGTCTAATTATGCACCGTGGTTTGACCTGGAGTCAGAACATAGAAAAGGCGAGCCGCGGCACGGGTGGCAACCCTGAGACCTCTGCTATATAACAGGTGTATCTCTTTCTAAGAGCATTAAGAGATACCTTCATTTAGTATGTGTCCGGCCCATCCTGTTGTATGGTTGTGAGGTCTGGAACTATATTCGAAAGCTCACATGTCAAAATTACAGACTTTCCAAAATAAAACCCTCCGAAAAATGACAAAAGCCCCACTGCTGAGATCTTATAAAAAGATACGAACCTAACTTCGAATTCCGCTTATTAGATCTCAGGTAAATAAAATAGTCAAGTTGGCCAAGTCAATCTACCGACCCAGGCATCCTAATCTTAAAATAGGTCGTAAGAAACAAGAAGCCGAACACTCGTTTCAAACATCGCGGTCCTTGGCTAAATTACGACTTGTTTTAACTGGTTACCTCCCCATTTTTCGGCCTATTCTCAAAACACTGAAAATGAAAACCTACAACCTGTTTTCCAGTCATTGACCGAGTCAGAGATGTAATGAATGAAACATATATAGGCTGTTATTACAATGGGGTCGCCACTCCCAAGATGATTTATTAATGAGTGATAAATGCTACGAAATGATAATGGAGAGTGTTGCTGGAATGAAAGATGACAGGGAAATTGGTGGTGGTGGTGGTGATTATTTTTTTAAGAGGAAGTACAACTAGGCAACCATCCTCTGACAGGGAAAACCGGAGTACCCGGAGAAAAACCTGCCCCGCCTCCGCGTTGTCTAGCACAAATCTCACATGGAGTCACCGGGATTTGAACCACGGTATCCAGCGGTGAGGGGCCG
Source organism: Anabrus simplex (assembly GCF_040414725.1). Classification (NCBI taxonomy): domain Eukaryota; kingdom Metazoa; phylum Arthropoda; class Insecta; order Orthoptera; family Tettigoniidae; genus Anabrus; species Anabrus simplex. Next base: position 1,064,301,988 of record NC_090265.1, read on the forward strand.
ACGCGCTGCCGTCTGAGCCACGGAGGCCATTTCTAAAAACACTAAAAATCTAAATTAAATCCCCCTGAAAAGGCCCATTTGTTAAGAAGTGAAGCTTCTCCCCCTAAACCTTCTTCTTAATTTACTCCTACCCCTCTAAAATTACATTTTTTAACTGCTTAGCGAAGAGCGGGGTTTTCATTCCTGACAGATCGCTTTTTTCCCCGCCAGTGTACGTGATGAAGATTTTACGACTCATCGGCACGTCGCGGAAACAGATAATTAGAAGGGTATAATTTTCGTCTTGAGACTCTCATGTAATCGCTCTTAATTAACAAAAAAAAAAAAAAAGAAGTATACAAATGTTGACTAAGGTGGTCAAATTAGAATTATGAATAAGAGATCGGCACAAGTTGTAGCATCATACCGTAGACTTCACTAGGAACTGGTCTAGAAGCGTATCGACCCCCAAAGTATGACGACATCAATATTTAGAAATGGAATGGACTATGAAATGAAAGAAAAAAAAATACGTCTGGGCTTCAAAAGCCTAAAGCAGCCAGGAATGAAAGGATCAAGTCACAACAAAATGGAAGTTATGTCTGATTAAGCTGCTCGGGGCCCGTGGTTCATTGTTGCTAGTTTCACATAAAAGGAAAGAGATTTTTTTCTAAAATAAGACAGGAATGGCAGAAAGGAGATAGACAATGAGAAGGTTGAAAATTTTCTGACCCTGAGAACAGGAACACACTAAGACGAATGTGATTGTTGTGGTAATTGCAGAGCCAAGATTGTTGTGTAAATAACTATCTACATAACGATATAAATAATGAGGTGTGGTCTCCAAAGAGGCCCAGCGTAGGTCTATAGTAGACCTGCGTGTTTGCGAGGATGGGACCGTGTTAAAGACGAATTCTAATGTTGAAGACGCCTCAAACTTCCAGCCCCTGAGCCAGAGAAATTAACCAATATAAGTTAAACCAGCCGGAAATTAAATCCGAAACCACTTGAATTAAGGGCAGCATACTAACCATTTTCGTACTTGAGCGACTGCAGCTATCAAGCTTGGTAATATCTACATTAATTATTTTAAAAAAATCGCTACAAGACAATGTTAAAAGGTGTGTATTAAGTGCAAGGGACTGATGTAAAATCTGCTTGCCTAGAAGCGAACTTCTTGTCCACTGACAATAACATATCTATTGTCGCCTCCTTACCTCAAGTGGATACGAAGCAGTAAATAGTTGCATAATGCACACTGCATAAGTTTCGAATCTTGAACCTAGGAGGAGAATGATTTATTTCTGCAAAAAAAAGAAAACCATAAAAAATTTGCATAAAATAGAGTAGAGTTGAACTTGTTAGCGAACTAGTCCCCGGCAGGTTGAACGAAAATGCCTTCTTCGCTGGATTCGCGAGCACCTAACCTTTCTCGGACAGAGCTTGTTCTCTAGTCCGTGTACTGGAACAGTCAACAGGTGAGGAATAGAGACAAAATGTAATATACTTTTCTTGATCATTCCATTCTTCTGCAACTGAGGGATTTGGGGGAGTCATCCCTCACATGCCACTATTTACCTATTGCGTGTAAATGTGGTAGCCGGCCTCGGGGTGTAGGGGTAGCGTGCCTGCCTCTTACCCGAAGGCCCCGGGTTCGATTCCCGGCCAGGTCAGGGATCTTTACCTGGAACTGAGGGCTGGTTCGAGGTCCACTCAGCCTACGTGATTAGAATTGAAGAGCTATCTGACGGTGAGGTAGCAGCCCCGGTCTAGAAAGCCAAGAATAACGGCCGAGAGGATTCGTCGTGATGATCACACGACACCTCACAATTTGCAGGCCTTCGGGCTGAGCAACGGTCGCTTGGTAGGCCAAGGCCCTTCAAGGGCTGTAGTGCCATGGGGTTTGGTTTGGTGTGAATGTGCTACATATTTTTGAAAAGTTATACAGCTAATTTCGTCATTATGTATATCTGAACACTTCTATTGGAAATCCCCGTGTGTTGCGGACACATTGCTTCGTATGTTTAATATCTAAAATTTTTGGTTGTGTCTCTCGGATTCTTAATCCCTCACCCAATTCCCTACCTTGTAATAAAATAATTTAGTTTTCATTTAAAGTGTATAAATCCCTTGGAGATTTTGTAAGAATTTAAGAATTACACCATTCACTCTACTAATCATTTTATAACGACGCTGTATCTTGTTTTAAATATTCCCCTTTTCGAAACAGCTTTACTTACAGTTACTATCATGACCTCGTTCTGTGGTATATTATACACGTTTGTTTTGTTATTTTCACTACATTTCATTGTTCGTTAATTAATTTATTTTGGTTAGGTCTCGTATACGTAAGTGGCTTAAAACACAAACGAACAAATTTACGTTTTCTTTAGATAAACTGCGGGATTTTATGTGAGGCTCTATAGAAGGCATCTAACGACACCCACTTGGCAATCATTTCCCTTAATTTAACTTTGTTTATCGTTTCGTTGCCATACTCTCTAATCCCGCAATCCTCTGGACCTTATTTGATATTTCACTGTGCATGCTGATTATAACTAGTCAAAAGACCAGCGTCTCAACCGTCGGTTCTTTAATCGTTGTATAGATACACTTGCACGCAGTAACTACTTAAGTGAAATCGCTATATGACCTAGTCTTTTTATTGCAGATTTAGAATATGTTGATGTGACAGGGAGATCGTGCATGCCAATTCAATTTCCTAAGTTTTCGTAAGTTTTTAGAAGAGAAAAGATAGATTCTCGCTTTCAAGAATGCCAGCCGTATGCTCAGCGTACGGTTGTACTAATCGGAGTAATACACTGACTGACAGAGCAAATGCAACACCAAGAAGGAGTGGTTCGAAAGGGATGAAAGTTGGGGAAAAAACAGAGACGGCACGGACGAATAATTGATGTTTATTTCAAACCGATATGCAGGTTACACAATGCGCACGGCATCGACTCAGTACGATGTAGGACCACCGCGAGCGGCGATGCACGCAGAAACACGTCGAGGTACAGAGTCAATAAGAGTGCGGATGGTGTCCTGAGGGATGGTTCTCCATTCTCTGTCAACCATTTGCCACAGTTGGTCGTCCGTACGAGGCTGGGGCAGAGTTTGCAAACGGCGTCCAATGAGATCCCACACGTGTTCGATTGGTGAGAGATCCGGAGAGTACGCTGGCCACGGAAGCATCTGTACACCTCGTAGAGCCTGTTGGGAGATGCGAGCAGTGTGTGGGCGGGCATTATCCTGCTGAAACAGAGCATTGGGCAGCCCCTGAAGGTACGGGAGTGCCACCGGCCGCAGCACATGCTGCACGTAGCGGTGGGCATTTAACGTGCCTTGAATACGCACTAGAGGTGACGTGGAATCATACGCAATAGCGCCCCAAACCATGATGCCGCGTTGTCTAGCGGTAGGGCGCTCCACAGTTACGGCCGGATTTGACCTTTCTCCACGCCGACGTCACACGCGTCTGCGGTGACTATCACTGACAGAACAGAAGCGTGACTCATCGGAGAACACGACGTTCCGCCATTCCCTCATCCAAGTCGCTCTAGCCCGGCACCATGCCAGGCGTGCACGTCTATGCTGTGGAGTCAATGGTAGTCTTCTGAGCGGACGCCGGGAGTGTAGGCCTCCTTCAACCAATCGACGGGAAATTGTTCTGGTCGATATTGGAACAGCCAGGGTGTCTTGCACATGCTGAAGAATGGCGGTTGACGTGGCGTGCGGGGCTGCCACCGCTTGGCGGCGGATGCGCCGATCCTCGCGTGCTGACGTCACTCGGGCTGCGCCTGGACCCCTCGCACGTGCCACATGTCCCTGCGCCAACCATCTTCGCCACAGGCGCTGCACCGTGGACACATCCCTATGGGTATCGGCTGCGATTTGACGAAGCGACCAACCTGCCCTTCTCAGCCCGATCACCATACCCCTCGTAAAGTCGTCTGTCTGCTGGAAATGCCTCCGTTGACGGCGGCCTGGCATTCTTAGCTATACACGTGTCCTGTGGCACACGACAACACGTTCTACAATGACTGTCGGCTGAGAAATCACGGTACGAAGTGGGCCATTCGCCAACGCCGTGTCCCGTTTATCGTTCGCTACGTGCGCAGCAGAGCGGCGCATTTCACATCATGAGCATACCTCAGTGACGTCAGTCTACCCTGCAATTGGCATGAAGTTCTGACCACTCCTTCTTGGTGTTGCATTTGCTCTGTCAGTCAGTTTAAAACCAAGGATATATCGTATTTATAAGTAAGTATTACTGAATGATAGCCGAGATTCCTTTTTGTAATTTCTGTTTGTAATTAAACCCATTTTATTGTTTACACAGCGAAAGTACGGATAGTCACGGTAATTATTTGTCGGATTATGTTTCAGATTTCCCTTAAAGAGCAAGGAATTAACGGAACAATGCGTTGTGAGGACGAAAAGAGATAAATGGTATCCCACTCAATACAGTCGCTTATACTCTGTACGTTTCGAACACCGCTGTCTCAATCTCTATATATGGAGATTGAGACGGTGGTGGTTTCGAAGATAAGTGCATGTATGAAATAAATGACCAATAGTGATTACTGGCAAATGCCGTTCCAACCCTATTTAATTTTCATTCATTCCTTGAATAGTTGGCGGTTATGTTTTGGTTGTAAAAAAGAGAGAATATTTGTTTCTGGTGCTGTACTTGGTAACTAATTGAGTTCACACTGTGATACGAATCGTTTAGTGGACGTGTGGTGTTAGTTGGTCCGTATTTCGTTTATCTTGCATATCGTTAGCGTTGAGGACTTCGTGTGATGGCGGCCTCCAGTGGAGGCGAGGTGATATTGGACAATTCACAGCTATCTATTGATAATGAGGTTGAAGTGGAAATGGACGATGAATCTCTGGAAAATCATTCTACCGATCAGCCTAATCAGGATCAAGTACCTGACAAGCAAACAACGCAACGTAGTCAAAAGCCACCACTTCCTGTTATTCAGGAAGTGTATACCCGGAAACATTCTGGACCATATATTGTTTTGGTGGAATCAGTAGCCGATAAAACTGTCGGGCAACTTCACCCTATGGCTTTAAGTAGTATAATGGGGGGGGGGATTCGGCGGACACCTCCACCTCCGGCTCCCAGGGGCCCGCTCCACCTCCTCCTCCCGAGGGGCCTTCCCAGGGGCCCGCTCCTCCTCCTCCTCCCGGGAGGCCTTTCCAGGGGCCTACTCCTCCTCTCGCGGGAAATTGGAATTGGTAAACAAAGCCACGTGCTTTATCACAGCTACCATCGACAACAACGCATCGCTAACCTCACTGCAGCCATCTTAACAGGCCTAAACCTCAATGCTGCCAACTTAACCTCACTAGTGCGAGATTTGAATCGGTAAATAAATCCACGTGCTTTTTTGACAGCCACGTGCTTTTTGACAGAGAACAACGTATCGCTAACGTCAGTGCAGCTATCTTAACGGGCCTAAACCTCAAAGCTGCCAACTTAACCTTACTAGCGAGAGATTTGAATCGGTAAACAAATCCACGTGCTTTTTTGACAGCTGTCATCCGCCATCTTTAATCAACAGAGCAGCGTGCTGCCCTCTTGCGGGCAATTTCGTCAGCTGTTATCCGCCATCTTTAATCAAAGGAACACCGTGCTGCCCTCTTTATGGCTACTACCTTAAGCACGTAGTAGCGGGCAATTTGAAAAGTTCAGTTAGCTGTCATCAGCCATCTTTAATCAAGAGAGCACAGTGCTGCACTCTTTAGCTACTTACCTTTGAAATGTGGTGGTGGCAAATTCCAAGTGCTCTTGTTTGGAAACAAAGCCACGTGCTTTTTTGACAGCTGTCATCTACCGTCTTTAATCAAGAAAGCACTGTGCTGCACTCTTTAGCTGAAATGTGGTAGGGGCAATTTGAAAATTTCCACATTCTCTTGTTTGGAAACAAACTCACGTGCTTTTTTGACAGCTGTCATCCGCCATCTTTAATCAAGAGAGCACCGTGCTGCACTCTTTAGCTGCATATCTTTGAAATCTGGTGGCGGCAATTTGAAAAATTCCACATTCTCTTGTTTGGAAACAAACTCACGTGCTTTTTGACAGCTGTCATCCACCATCTTTAATCAAGAGAGCACCTTGCTGAGCTCTTTAGGTACATACCTTTGAAATGTGGTGGCGGATAATTTGAAAAATGCTTCTTGACAGCAGCCATCTTTAATCAACAGAGCACCGCGCTGCTATCTTGCGGTCAATTCCGTCAGCTGCCATCCGCCATCTTGCATCGCAGACCTCAGTGCTGCACTCTTTAGCTACTACCTTTGAAATATGGTGGTGGATAATTTAAAAATTCTACTGCAACCATCTCTCGACGCTAATTGCACAAGATGGTGGCTATACATGACTCCTTAAGGGTGCTTACATAAGATGGCTGCTAGACAGAGGTTCTTTGAGACTCCCTTGGGATGCTTGCGCAAAATGGCGGCTATACATAGATCCTTTTGAGACGCCCTAGGGATGCTTGTTCAAGATGGCGACTGCTCTTATGAGGCGGCTTAAGCGTCCTTGCACAAGATGGTTTGAGACGCCTTAGGGATGCTTGTGCAAGATGGCGGACACAAGATGGCGGCTATACACGACTCCTTATGAGACACATTAAGGGTGCTTGCGCAAGATGGCTGCTACTCTTATCAAGAAAGCTAGCTTAGAGGCTAACGTGCCGTGATCGTTCGATTAATTAAATTTGGGGCTTAAATGCATAATGTTAAATATCTCGAAAACGGTGCATCGTAGAGCAAAACGGACGAAAGTTTACCGCCTAATACCCACGTTCGCAGTATGAGGAACATGATAGTATAAGAAAAACATAGTCTAATGATGAGATCAACGGTTCGGTTCCTACTTAGGCCCTTTGGCATTTGCTCTGTTTTAGCATGTATTGAAGCAAGTTTTTGTAACATGATCAGGTCTACCTATAGTAGAGAGTATAACGTGCCGTGGTGGTTCGATTAATTAAATTTGGGGCTTAAATGCAGAATGTTAAATATCTCGAAAACGGTGCATCGTAGAGCAAAACGGACAAATATTTTTCTGCCTAATACGTGGGTTCGCAGTATGAGGAACATGATAGCATAAGAAAAATAGTCTAATGATGAGATCAACGGTTCGGTTCCTACTTGCTTTTTTGAGAGCTGTCATCTTGACGGACCCTAACCTCACTTTGAAGGACAATAGAGCATCGCTAACCTCACTGTTGCAATCTTTACGGCGCTAAACCTCAAGGCTGCCACCTAATGCATGTTGTAGCGTGGAATTTAAAGTCCAACAACAGAACATCGCTAACCTCTGCTGTCATCTTTACAGCGCTAAACCTCAAGGCTGCCACCTTATGCATGTCGTAGCGTAGAATTTGAAATCCAACAACAGAACATCGCTAACCGCACTGCTGCCTTCTTGAAAAGTTCAATGTTCCAAACACTGAAAACTATCGAGCAGATATTGATTCTGTTAGAAAAACGCAACTCATTGCACCTCGGGGATTTTATTAGGTAATTCTCATAAGACGTGACCCCTAGGTTCCATTCCTTGTTCTGAACATAAAACCATTTACTAATAAAGATTAATTTGCTACACTTAACAAAGTAGAAGCGTTCTTGCTGATAGCGATCGATGAGGGTGTTGCTGCTGTAAAAAATGTACCTACTTCAGCTAACTCCTTCTAAGAGGAGGGTGTGGTAAGGTAGTAGAGGTGCCCTTTTGCCTTTAGCCCATTAGCCCTAGTAGGAGGAGGAGGAGGAGGTAGAGGAAGAGTCCTTTTGCTCTTATGACAAGACGTAACCCCTGGGTTCCATTCATTATCACGATTATTTTTTCGGTTCAGCATATTGCATAGTAGTCCTCTCCTACACAAGCTACATGCTTGTAACCCATGCTAACAGATTGAAACAATAATATGTTTCCGAACCGATATTTTATGTTACATGTTTATGCGATAACTTGTTCAACTGCTAGGGACTTAAATATAAGCGGTATATTTCTTATAGCACTAACCGTTCTGTTTAATTTTACTTTCCGCATGAGCTACATGCTTGTAACCCATGCTAACAGATTGACTGATATTTTATGTTTATGCGATAACTTGTTCGACTGTTTTTCGCACAAGACGAATGATGGAAGGTAAATCATTTGAAGTTGTAATTTTGTTCTATCGTTTACCGAGCGAGTTGGCTACGCAGTATGTGCACAGTGTTTTTTTGATTTTTACACTAGGCGAATCATTGAAGTTGTAGTTTTGCAATGTCGTTTACTGAGCGAGTTAGCTATGCGATATGTGCACAGTGTGTTTCCATAGTTTTTGATTTTACACTAAGCAAATCATTGAAATTGTACTTTTCCTCTGAACACATCAAGCAATGTTCTGATCATATATTGAAATTAACAACATGGATTACAGTGTTCGATTCTAGTCTTGTTATGTTTCAATCACTTCTTTTGTAATCTGATATTCAGGTGATCACCTGACATGGCAGAAAAATGTTGTCCGTTTTACTCTACGATGCACCGTTTTCGAGATATTTAACATTTTGCATTTAAGCCCCAAATTTAATTAATCGAACCAGCACGGCACGTAATACTCTCTACCATAGCTAGATCTGATCATGTTACAAAAAATTGCTTCAATACAAGCTAAAACAGAGCAAATGCCAAAGGGCCTAAGTAGGAACCTAACCGTTAATCTCATCATTAGACTGTTTTTCTTATACTATCATGTTCCTCATACTGCGAACCTGGGTATTAGGCGGTAAACTTTCGTCCGTTTTGCTCTACGATGCACCGTTTTCGAAATATTTAACATTATGCATTTAAGCCTCAAATTTAATGAATCGAACTAGCGCGGCACGTTAGCCTCTAAGCTAGCTTTCTTGATAAGAGCAGCAGCCATCTTGCGCAAGCACCCTTAAGGAGTCTCATAAGGAGTCGCGTATAGCCGCCATCTTGTGTCCGCCATCTTGCGTAAGCATCCTTAAGGCGTCTCAAACCATCTTGTGCAAGGACCCTTAAGCCGTCTCATAAGAGCAGTCGCCATCTTGAACAAGCATCCCTAAAGCGTCTCATAAGGATCCATGTATAGCCGCCATTTTGTGCAAGCATCCCAAGGGAGTCTCATAAGGACCTATGTATAGCAGCCATCTTACATTAGCACCCTTAAGGAGTCATGTATAGCCACCATCTTGTGCAATTAGCGTCGAAAGATGGTTGCAGTAGAATTTTTAAATTATCCACCACCATATTTCAAAGGTAGTAGCTAAAGAGTGCAGCACTGAGGTTTGCGATGCAAGATGGCGGATGACAGCTGACGGAATTGACCGCAAGATAGCAGCACGGTGCTCTGTTGATTAAAGATGGCTGCTGTCAAAAAGCATTCTTCAAATTATCAGCCACCACATTTCAAAGGTATGTACCTAAAGAGTGCAGCGCGGTGCTCTCTTGATTAAAGGTGGTGGATGACAGCTGTCAAAAAAGCACGTGAGTTTGTTTCCAAACGAGAGAATGTGGAATTTTTCAAATTGCCGCCACCAGATTTCAAAGGTATGTAGCTAAAGAGTGCAGCACGGTGCTCTCTTGATTAAAGATGGCGGATGACAGCTGTCAAAAAGTACGTGAGTTTGTAAAGCACTTCGAATTTGCCGCCACCACATTTCAAAGGTATCTAGCTAAAGAGTGCAGCACGGTGCTCTCTTAATTAAAGATGGCGGATAACAGCTGTCAAAAAACACGTGGCTTTGTTTCTAAGAAGAGCACGTGGAATTTGCCACCACCACATTTCAAAGGTAAGTAGCTAACGAGTGAAGCACTGTGCTCTCTTGATTAAAGATGGCTGATGACAGTTAACGGAACTCTTCAAATTGCCCGCTACTACGTGCTTAAGGTAGTAGCCATAAAGAGGGCAGCACTATGTTCCTTTGATTAAAGATGGCGGATAACAGCTGACGAAATTGCCCGCAAGAGGGTAGCACGCTGCTCTGTTGATTAAAGATGGCTGATGACAGCTGTCAAAAAAGCACGTGGATTTGTTTAACGATTCAAATCTCGCGCTAGTAAGGTTAAGTTGGCATCATTGAGGTTTAGGCCCGTTAAGATGGCAGCAGTGAGGTTAGCGATGCGTTGTTGTCGATGATAGCTGTCAAAAAGCACATGGCTTTGTTCATCAATTCGAATTTCCCGCGGGAGGAGGAGCGGGCCCCTGGGAAGGCCCCTCGGGAGGAGGAGGTGGAGCGGGGTTCTGGGAATTCCCCTCGGGAGGACGAGGTGGAGCGGGCCCCTGGGAGCTGGAGGTAGAGGTGGCCGCCGAATCCCCCATTATACTACTGCTTAGGCCGACTTTTTTACGATAGAATTTACCAGTGAAATCAATAGCACGTAAAGGCAGAAATCGTCTTCAAGTCGAATTCAATTACGCTGTTCAAGTAGACGAATTCTTGTGCCATTCGTTACTTGAATCCTTTCACGCTCGAGCATACATACCCAGCTCAAAGGTCGTGTTGGTATTACAAGAGGAGTAGATAAAAACTTGTCTGAGGAGTCCATTCTCTAACACCTCAAAGCCAATTATAAGGTCAAATCTGTCCAGCGTTTACATCGTAAAGCTGTTATCAATGAATCCATTGAATACATATCCACTGGTTTTGTGAAAGTAGTCTTCAGCTCAGAACATCTTCCACGTTATGTCTCACTTTATAGTGTATTAAAACCTTTTATTTTCAATCCAATTATCTGCAAAAAATGTCAACGCTATGGTCATACCGTCCGACAGTGTCGGGCACAAGGTTTCCGATGCGGCAAATGCTCCCTGCAGCATGCCACAGATAAGTGTACCGAACGGATTACAAAATGCTCACACTGTAAAGGGGAACATCCAAGAGGTCATGGTACATGCCCCGAACATAAACATCAACAGCTTGTTTAAAAAATGAGCACTGAGAACATATCTTTCCCAGAAGCTATATCAAAGGTTACACCCCCGATATATTGCCCTACTCAACATACGCAACAATTGCCTCCCTTCGCTAGTGAAGCCTCCTCCCCACCCGCTGAAAATGCGAGAAAACGTAAGTTTACTCAGGTTATTATGCAATCACCAAGACCTCAACCCCTTCCGAGAAACGATAGAGCTGCATATATGGCTATCCTTAGAGATCCACCTATTTCACTTAACTCGCCTGTGAGTATCAATGCTCCCCCCTGCAGTCACAACCCTCGACTTCTACAGCCAATGTCATTTCCCCCATCCCCCCTCCGAACATACGGAACATCCCGTTTATCGCCAAAATGCCCACCTTCAGAAAGATATTCATAACATAATTTCCCGTTTACTCCAAGCTTTAGGGGATCACCCCTCTATCAAGCACGTCATCCACCAACTAGGAGAACGATTATGTGACATTTTTACTCTGTATAATGAACATAGTTCAATGGAACGCAAGGAGTGTACTCAATAAGAAGAGTGAAATTTAATTAATTATTAACGAAACCTGTGCTCATATTCTTGCGTTGCAAGAAACATGGTTTTCAGATCAAACAACATTTTCGTTGCCTGGATATAATCAAGTGCGTCACGATGGCCCAGGGTAAGGTGGAGCTGCCTTCTTTATCCATTGTTCCCTCCCCTATCAATCCTTTCCTATTCAAAACCCTATACCTCACTCCTTCATTGTTGGTATTATTTATCGCCAGTTACACCTAATCAATCTTTATTGTCCTCCTAATGTTCATTTTACAAGCACACAATGGGCGCAATTTTTTCAGCTATTTGAGCTTTTACCCAATATTCTATTCTTAGGTGACTTAAATTTACACCATACCGCCTGGGGTGGTGCTAACGATACCACCCCGTGGTTCATATCTTCTTTTATCTTTACAACGGTTTAATTTGACTCTCCTTAATGATGGTTCTCCAACAAGAATTGCTTCTCCTGAATCTCCACCTAGTGCAGTTGACCTTACTTTTCGCCACTCAAATCTGACACTCCTGCTTACTTGGGTGACACTACGGACACTTTAACAAGCGATCATTATCCCATTGGGTTTACATACGGTTTTGGCCGATCTGCTCCCTCTGTTCACCCTCATGCCCCTGCCAGTAATATCCCATCTTTACGGAATTTTGATAGTCAAACTTTTTCCTCATTCCTAGAATATCATTTTCAACATTATTCGACACGCCCCTTAACGTATCAATTCCTTGTGGCTCTCCTTACGCAGTATACTGATACTTACCATCCTTGTAAACCATTTGTTACCTCTGTCCGACGTCCCTTTCAATATGTTCACTGGTGGGATAATGAGTGCCATCAACTCATTATACAGCGTAAACTTTTATTTCGTACGTATCGCCAATCCCTTACACGTCTGAATTATCTTAGATTGAAAAATCATATTGCTAAAACTAAGTTAATTTTCAATCAAAAACGTCGTGCCGCGTGGAAAACATTTATATCTTCTCTTACTTCGCATATACCTCCCGTCCAATTATGGAGCGCCATCCGGACGTTGTCACATTCCTTCGAACATAACGGCCCCCGACCCATACCACAAGATATTCTCCTTTCCTTTTTCCATTCATTGACTCCGGATTATACATTACCTCTTTTTTCAATTCCTCAGTATCCCGCAAACTATCAATATTCCACCCTCCTCCAACCCCTCCAATGACGTGAATTGCAAGCTGTTCTCCATTCCGCATCTACATCCTCTCCTGGTCCAGATTACATTACCTATAAAATGCTTCGATTATTACCCTTGCATGCGCAATCGATACTCCTGCAATTTTATAATGACATCTTGCTTACCACTCACACCTCTCCCCAGTGGAATTAATTTTTTCTCATTCCTATTCTCAAACCCCAAAAATCCCCTACAAATCCCGAGAATTATCGTGGTATCGTCCTCCGATCTTTAGTGCGCAAAACATTTTTAAAACTACTCTTACAACGTTTGTTATGGACACTGAAATATTATCATTTACTCCCTAAACATCAATATATTTTTCTTAAAGGCCGTAGTACTCATGATCCTATTAATATTTTGACCATAGACCTTCTTCTTGCCCAACACCGTAAAGAAAGTACACTTGCTATTTTTTTTTGGGTATACATAAAGCTTATGGCTCAGTCCAATTACATGTGCTTTGGGCTAAACTCGCTGCGAAACGACTACCCGCCGACTTCTTAATTATCTTACAAAACTTATACACCTTTCGCTCGTTAAAAATTAAATCGTCATACCTGTAGTGGCTTGCCTCAAGGAGATATATTAAGCGGACTTCTTTTTGCATTATACATTAGTGATCTTGAACACCTAATTTTGCAGCATGTTCGTGTTCTCATTTATGCGGATGACATAGTTTAATACACTTCTCATACTTCTATTGATGAAGCCCGTACACTTATGAGTAACGTCATGAGTGAAGTACAGATGTGGTTTCATAAACATGGACTTCAGTTATCTCTTGATAAATGTGCTGCAATGCTCTTTACATACAAGCGCTCATATGATCGCTCCCCTCTTTCTTTCCAAGGGCATAATATCTCATTTACCACTCATTACAAATATATTGGGATAATATTTGACCAAAGGCTTACTTGGCAACGGCATCTTACATCTTTAAGTCAAAAATCTTATAGATACCTTCAAGTTTTACAAACTGTTATACGGCGCCACTGGGGTGCTGATCCCATTACTGCCCTCTCATTATATAAAGCGACTATTCGCTCATAGTTTGACTACTGTTCTCATATCATACATACAGCATCACCTATAACCTTTAAGATACTTGATACCATCCAATTTCGTGCTTTACGACTTTGTATTGGAGCTCTCAGGACTACCCCTAGCAATGCATTATTAGTAGAGGCAGGCGAATTTCCCCTAGTACTTAGACGGCATAAACTTGCTCAGAAATACTTGCTAAAACGCCTTGCCTATTCATCCTCTCCATTATTTCCGAAGCTACAGCTCTTATAGGAATATTATCAAACACGCCCTCCCCGTAATGGACGATTTCCTGCTATATGCACAGCTTATATTTCCTTGAATCAATTTCGACCTTCGTTTCTTAAACTATCTACGCTCCCTATGTATTCTTTCCCCTTTAATCTTTTTCACTATATGCCTACTGTCATTTATTCTAATAAGACTTCATTCTCTGTAACCACGACTAAATCCAGTCTCCCTTGTCCCTACTTGAAAGAACCGCGCCTAACCCCTTTCGTAGGCGGTGTAAACATTTATACTGAGGTTCTAAACATTCCCAAGGCGTTGGTGCTACTTTTTACATTCCTCATTCCCACACAATAGAACTTTTTCATCTCCCAGCAACATTTTCCATTTTCTCGGTCGAATTATTTGCCATCCAACAAGCCTTACTTTATGCCCAATAACATTTGTTTCCCAAAGTCACAATTTATACCGATGCTCAAAGTGTTTTACATGCTCTAACATCTTTTCCCCCCTCTCTCAATTGGTATGCATACCATGTTAAATCTTTACTTCTCCAACTTGAGCGTGATGGAGTATATTAGACTCTTGTTTGGATCCCAGGTCATTCTCACATTGCAGGTAATGAACACGCCGATTCAGCTGCTAAAGAAGCCAGTCGACTTTGTACCACTCCCCTCTCAGTAGATATACCACCCCTATATTACTTCCCGTTTTTACAGGAGACTGCCTATCGGGCTTGGCAAGATCAATGGAGTCAATCAGCACGTTCTAAAGGTCATTACTATCATCAGCTTCAACCATCCATCCCCTCACAACCTTGGTTTAATAAGGGAACATATTCACGACGACATATCACTAATATTATACGCCTCCGGTTCAATCATGCTCTTACCCCTCAATATAAATATCGTTTCCGGCACGTTACTTTGCCTTATTGTGTGTGTGGTGATTCTGATGGTGACGCTAATCATATTTTTTTCGAATGTCCTGTCCATTTACATCCTTGCTGTAAATTTCTATATACTCTCATACGGATGAAAATTCCTTTCCCTACAAGTATTCCTTGTTTGTTATCTGACCCTTCCCCTGGCACGACACAGGTCCTTAATCAATTTCTTGGTGACGCTCATTTGACTTTGTGAATTTCATCCTCGCTTCTGCTTCCATTTGAACTCTGTATACGACCTGTGCTCTAAGTGATTTCTGTATCTCATAGTAATACAGCTCATAATTTTTTCTCTCTTTTTAACGTGAGAATCAGCTTTATCACATGTGTGACTTTATGGAATTGTATATTTTCTCGTGCTCGTTCTATTTTCTTTCAATATTAACTGTGTAGTGGCTGGGTTAGAAGTATCAAGAGCCCACAAGCATCAAGAAGAAGAAGAAGAAGTAGTAGAAGAAGAAGAAGAAGAAGAAGAATGTTCAATCAATTTTACAAACAAAGAAAATGGAGCGCCCACCACCAAGGAAACGTAACCACGAAAAGTCACCTATTTCGGTCAAACATACACCAAGTATGGTAAATACAGTATTTTACTGCCATTTGTGAAATTTATGCAACCTTTATTGTAGATGTCAGTTGCATTGGTATTCAAAACTAGGCTAGGCCTACACTTCATAATGGACAACTTTTAAGTTTACCTTTCAGCTAGTAATCCCAATTGATATGGTAATGGGAAAAACATGATATGCCTCCATATATTATAATAAATAATTACATTAAATAATTATAGTGGCGCAGTACTCATGCACTGGGCGAGTTGGTCGTACGGTTAGAGGCGCGCAGCTGTGAGCTTGCATCCGGGAGATAGTGGGTTCGAACCCCATTGTCGGCAGCCTTGAAGATGTTCTTCCGTGGTTTCACATTTTTACACCATTCAAATGCTGGGGCTATACCTTAATGAAGGCCACGGCCACTTCCTTCCCATTCCGAGGCCTTTCCTATCCCATCGTCGCCGTAAGACCAGTGTCGGTGTGACGTAAAGCAAAAAAGTACTCATGGGCAATCTCTGTGGTGTAGTGGTTAGTGTGATTACCTGCCACCCTCGGAAGCCTGGAATCGATTCCCGGCCCTGTCACGAAATTTGAAAAGGGGTACGAGGGCTGGAACAAGTTCCACTCAGCCTCGTGAAGTCAACTGAGTAGAGGTGGGTTCGACTCGCACCTCAGCCATCCTCGAAGTGGTTTTCCGGTGGTTTCCCACTTCTCCTCCAGGCAAATGCCGGGATGGTACCTAATTTAAGGCCACGGCCGCTCCTTCCCTCTTCCTTGTCTATCCCTCCCAATCTTCCCATCCCCCCACTCGGCCCCTGTTCAGCATAGAAGGTGCAGCCGCCTGGGCGAGGTACTGGCCCTCCTTCACGGTTGTATCCCCCGACCCAAGGTCTCACGCTCTAGAGCACTGCTCTTGAGGTGGGAGAGGTGGAATCCCTCGCTGAATCCGTGGGGAAAACCAACCCTGGAGGGTAAATAGATTAAGAAAGAAAGACAGTACTCATGGGGATGCAATATTTTTAAAAATATGACCAGAATAAGGTTGTAACCTATTGTAGGTCTCTATCATTTTAAGGCTTTCCCTCATAAATATGTATGTCCACAGTTTTTATTGTAATTTACGCTTAAACCACAACAGGCAAGCCTATTCGTATATCACTGTGCGATGATTTCGAAATACCTTATAATCAACTGATCGTGATGTTGGCCCTCGTGTCGCAATATGATGAAGTGGCGGTATTCGCAGTTTATGATTTTTAATGCTTTCGGCAACGGTCTTTAATTCTCCCCCAGTGATTCTAAAATGTGTATTTTCTACACTTTTTATCATTCAAGGCCCATGTCCTCTTGCTTGTGTGACTACAGGAAATATGGCGGACGTTCGTTCTATTAGCTTCACCCCGGCAGCGCTTCCGCCTCTCTGTATTATTCTAGATCGTTGATGGCGCTACTAGTCTGAGATGGTGGAGGTTGATGTAGATGGCGCTACTGTTCCGATATGTTGACAGCTGGGAGTTCTTTAATTAGTTGATAGAGTACAGTTCATATCAAAGACGGCGGTGCGTTTTGAAACAGGGAGAGCATATTTTGAATGTAGACAGCTGAGGGAGTTTATAGATAGCACAGTTTGATCCACAGATGGCGGTATGAACCAATGTTTTTATACGGACAGGGAGCTTTTGAAGCTGTCGAAACAACGTTTTCATGCATTAGAGAGTTCCTTAATTATTTGGTGTGCGAACGCGCGTTTTGAATTTGACAGATAAACACAGAGCACATGCTAGAGTGACAGGTTGGGGCTTATTAGAATCGAGGACTGTCTGAGCTACTCAGCATATCTACACACATTTGCAATGCAACGTCCACAAATATAGATATGGTCCACACACATAGATGTCCTCATATGGGAATCCAAACATGTGGCTATCCTCATTTATGGACTCAGCATTCACAAATGTGTATATGGTTTACACAGCTGGATGTCCTCGTCTGTGGATGGTCTCATTCAGGGGTCCAAAAATACCGGGCGTCCAGTCGCCATGGCGCCTGAAATGTTTTATCTGGTGCCTGAATTTTCAAATTCGGTCTTGAAAATTTATTTTTCGAAATCCGGAGTTCCCTTAGATGTAACTTACGTCCCCACCACTTTGTAAAGTTACAAGTTACAACTTATGGTGTTCCGTGTGTTTACTGTACCTCATGTATTCTAATATCTGCATTAAACATGTTCATTGCTTTTGGCAGATTCTTGGAATTCTGTAATTGGCGTTTGGTACCTTAGAAGAACTTGACGTTTCAGTTCTGCGCGAGAGTTGCTTAGCGGTCGTGACAGATATCGTTCTAACCCGTCAAACAAGTAGCCTTTCATGTTGTGTACTTATAGAAAATCGAGTTACATTACAGATGATCAGTTATCGCTGGCCGAGTACAAGGATCAGACCACAGTTGTGGAGATATGCAGAGAACTACTACATTAAATAATTCCACAAACACCACTTTACCGCCTTCCTTCCCGTGACTAGCCGACTTCTGTCTAGCGACTGACACTCAGGAGCCATCATCGGCTATATTCGTTGTTACTCGGCTCATAGAGCCGAACACACCGTGTCGTCACAAGTTCCACTCACCTTTGATTGTTTGAGAATCTGGGAATGAAACGATTAATTAAGCTAGTGTATTACTGAATTAGAAAAGAGTCATGAATAATTTCGTGTGCCCAGTATATTCTACCGATACAACCTTTAATTATAGAAAAGACTTTTTTCCTTATTGTAGTGTATGCTTTCCCGAAGATACCGCACAAAAAGTGCTTTCTCTCAATCTGTATCTTGCGGTACTCAGATGAAGTCTGTTAAAACGAGGACCTTGAATTTTGTTGAGAATTTTGGATTGAAATTATTAATATATATTCTTTATTCTTTCTCCAGATCTACATAATATGTATATGATCCGTTAATGTGGAGAAAATATAACAAGTTTTACCTAAGCCAGCTCGCAAAAAGAAAAGGAAAAGAATGTCACCAGAAAGACAGCCACATGAACAAAACAATACATAAAAATAATAAAAATAAAATGGCAATGAGGCAGGATAATCACTGTCGCCTGGCCCGAGATCAACCCTTTTTGGTGGTCTGTTGGCCATGGCAGAAGGCAGTAAGGCAGTATAATAATAACAAACTAAAACAATAACATATAGGTAGAGTACAATCGTGTCAGCAGACGACATCTGTAACAAACAGCATATCACTTCCGGTCTGGTTTGCAACTCAGCGCAATCCTTTCTGAACACTGGCCTCTCTGATGTTCTACTTAAGTTGCAACTCAGCTTTCATGCTACATCCACTGACGTGCCGGTGTGCAATTATTCTCCTTACGTTTCATTACTATTGTCCACTGTTAAACTCCATTGTCTTGCTACACTTATTTTCTTTTACACTTTCAGGCAACTCTCGACATTAAATGAGCCCATCTCACTTGCCATTCCATACTTTACCAGCCAAAAAGTCACTATCTCCCTATTCATCCGCCAGCCTTGACTCATCACATATATTTTACAATCACTCAACTACCTTATACCATCCAACTCCACACATAATCACGAACCCTCGTGATTGTTTACTAAGCCACCACACTTGCCATCACAACTTTGAATCGCACTCATCCTGCCACCTACTTGTATTCACCAACCGAAGTATCTCAACTATATCCACTCAAGCCTCTCACTATATTAAATTATACCACTACATTTTACCATCTCACTATATTAAATCCACACTTCACCGCCTACTATTTTAACTAAATCGCTCTTATCTCAGTTACAAAGTAACACACACCCTCCACTATTCTCATGTGCTTAACCAATTTACTTACTGCTGTTGCTTGTTTTTTTTACTTCTCGTCGTTACGCCTACGTCCAATTTACTCGTCTTATCCCACATTTCTTTTAGGCTCAAGCTTCTCCCTTCCGTCAAGGCACCTCGTGCTTCTGCTTTCTCCCTCCAGGCCGTGTTTTCACTTCGTTTATGTACACTTGTCACATCTTGTGCTTCACCCCCCACATTCATTCCCTGTACCTTCTTTTCTCCTCTCGCATTGATCTCCGTCCTCATCTCCTTAAATATTGCCCTGGTGTCCCTCCTCATCTCGGTTGCTGCTTCCCTGGCTCCTTCTATGAACGATTCGAAGATAGCCTGCGCGACCCCCTCTGTTCTGTTGCTTTCTTTTAGCTGCAAGCTCTGTTCCAGTGCCCTGTTTTCCTTGGTTTTTCTTTATACCCATGCCCGTATTCACCAAATTTACTGTTTCTAAATATCCTTTCTTCCACTCTCTTCTCCAATACCACTTCATTCATATTCTCCCCCATTTCACGTAATTTCGTTACTGTCCAAAATTTGATCCATTGTCCATTGGTTACCACCAATAATTGACTCTTAATGTAGGCACTTAACCCTTACAATCTAGCCCTGACCAAGTTTTTTTTCAGAGTGTTTATATTCTTAATCCCTTGTCTTCCCATGTCTCTCTTAATCCAAATTTTTGTCCTCCGTATATTCTCCGCACCTCTTATCACAATTTCCGCCATCAGGGTGGAAAACAACTTCACTTTTATCAGCCTATTACCCCATGCTTTGCCTATCCTTTCCACATCGTCAATATCAGCTTCACTAAAGTTAATTTTCATCATTTTTTGGATGACTTCCACAACTTTGTAGATGGTCAGCACTTTGTCCTCTCCTTTTTCTTCCGACACTCCATATATAAATATGCATTTCTTCCTGCGTTCTAAGCTACCGTCTACTATTTCTGCCTTAGCTTCACCACCTCTTCCTCCATCTCCCTTATTTTCACCTTGAGTGATATAATTTCTCTCTCGTTGGTTTCCATTTTGGTCATTGTTTCATCTGTTTTTCCCTGTATCCAGCGCCACATATTTTCAAATTCTTTCACTTGTTCCTTCATCATAATTTTAATCTGCTCAGATGGGCATACTTCTTCCACAACTTCTTTAACCACTCTTCTTATGACTTCCACGTCTTCCCAGTTCATGTTGCCACTGGAAGTCGGGCCGGGGTTTACTTCCACACCCCCTATAACTAGCAATAACATAATCACCGCTGCCACCAGTATCATCTCACCCATCATTCTTGTTTCCACTTTACCTCCTTCACTCCTGGCTGTTTCCTTCTTCCATCTCCCATGCCATCTTCCAATAACTACCCGATATTGATCCACACTAATCATCTTCCTCTTCCCACCCGTCTTTCTTTTTCGACTCGTCGCTCACACTCCACTCCCGCTCTCCCGGCACACTCAACTCAGTACGTCTGCCTCCGACCGCTGACTAGGTTAGACTGAGTGAAATTATTAATTATTTTATTCTAAAGTAGTCGTGAATAACTGGGTGTGCTCAATATGTGTTCTACATGCTTTAATTATTGAAAATTGAATCGTCGTTTTAAAATGAAACATTCAATGAAATGAAACACTTACATGTGACTTCTACATTTACAATATTATATTGGCTTCCATCATAACGATATGATAATGAAAATGAAATGGTGTATGGCTTTTAGTGCCGGGAGGGTCCGAGGACAATTTCGGCTCGCCAGGTGCAGGTCTTTTTATTTGATTTGAAAATAGATCTCAGAGAGTTAGAGTAGGTGAAGCTTTGTCTGACCCTGTAATAGTTGAGAGGGGAGTTCCTCAGGGCAGTGTTATCGGACCTTTATGTTTTCTTATATATATAAATGATATGAGTAAAGGAGTGGAATCGGAGGTAAGGCTTTTTGCGGATGATGTTATTCTCTATAGAGTGATAAATAAGTTACAAGATTGTGAGCAACTGCAACGTGACCTCGAAAATGTTGTGAGATGGACAGCAGGCAATGGTATGTTGATAAACGGGGCTAAAAGTCAGGTTGTGAGTTTCACAAATAGGAAAAGTCCTCTCAGTTTTAATTACTGCGTTGATGGGGTGAAAGTTCCTTTTGGGGATCATTGTAAGTATCTAGGTGTTAATATAAGGAAAGATCTTCACTGGGGTAATCACATAAATGGGATTGTAAATAAAGGGTGCCGATCTCTACACATGGTTATGAGGGTGTTTAGGGATTGTAGTAAGGATGTAAAGGAGAGTGCATATAAATCTCTGGTAAGACCCCAACTAGAGTATGGTTCCAGTGTATGGGACCCTCACCATGATTACCTGATTCAAGAACTGGAAAAAATCCAAAGAAAAGCAGCTCGATTTGTTCTGGGTGATTTCCGACAAAAGAGTAGCGTTACAAAAATGTTGCAATGTTTGGGTTGGGAAGAATTGAGAGAAAGAAGAAGAGCTGCTCGACTAAGTGGTATGTTCCGAGCTGTCAGCGGAGAGATGGCGTGGAATGACATTAGTAGACGAATAGGTTTGAATCGCGTTTATAAAAGTAGGAAAGATCACGATATGAAGATAAAGTTGGAATTCAAGAGGACAAACTGGGGCAAATATTCATTTATAGGAAGGGGAGTTAGGGATTGGAATAACTTACCAAGGGATATGTTCAATAAATTTCCAATTTCTTTGAAATCATTTCGGAAAAGGCGAGGGAAGCAACAGATAGGGAATCTGCCACCTGGGCGACTGCCCTAAATGCAGATCAGTATTGATTGATTGATTGATTGGCGACCTGTGCGTCGTGATGAGGATGACGACATCTACACCCAGCCCCAGTGTCAGCGGAATTAACCAATTATGGTTAAAATTCCCGACCCTGCCGGGAATCGAACCCGGGACCCCTGTGACCAAAGGCCAGCACGCTAACCATTTAGCCGTCGTCGCCATAAGACCTATCTGTGTCGGTGCGACGTAAAGCCCCTAGCAAAAAAAAAAAAACCATTTAGCCATGGAGCCGGACTTTATAATAATATTAGCCACTTATTTTCTCCTTAGGATGTTAGAAATAATGCATGTGTAAGAAGTACCGTAGCATTGTGAGCGTTCAATAATCACTGAGCCTGTTATTCTGTTCACAATACACTGAGCTCGAGGAAAGTGAAAATCTTTAGTTTTGAAAAGTTCAAACAGAGAGAGCGTGTGTCTAAATATCCTGCCACGATGATGATGCACGAACCATGGACGACTTGATGCGTCGTCCTAGCTAGCGAGCGCAGCGAGGGATCCAGTCGGCCGTGCACGAACTTAGCTGATGACGGCTCCTGAATGCCAGGCGCTAGAACAAATGCACTGCCCGCTCGATCTGCATCCGATGGCTGCTTATACTGCCTGCTCATTACAACATTTTAACATGGCGCTAAATGAAACACTCCGTTTACAAATATCCACAACACGTGACAGCACTGGCCTAATTGTGGAACTACAGAAATTTGTTGAGGCGGCCCGACCGTACTGCAAGAAATCTGCAAGTCTGCTCCAGACTATAAAAAACTATGTTCTACCTTCTTTGTGCCAGTGTAACATTTTAAAGTGTTTTAGTAGGCCTAACAATAAGCACCAGGAACTTGTGTCAGAAACTGTGGTGGCCAAATTCGTAAAACCTCTACTTAGTAATGTAGGGAAGTACCATACAGAGAGAGTTTCCAGGTTTTCTTGTTCGTCGAAACCTCTTTCTCGAAAAGTCCTGAAGCTATAACTCTCTAGAGCGCCACTTTATACGTAAAATTCTTTAATTTTTCTGTTACATTCAGATTTCAAATTTTGCTAGTATGCTTATCTAGCTGTATTTACGCGATAACTGGGTACGTTTGGTGCTGCCATCTAGCGGCAAATTGATTGTAAGTCTTGTTACACGTTTGAATATGGAATGAGCAGGCATTAGAACAAAAGTAATGATGTGTTTATCAATTCTTGTGTTTTCACTGAACATTATTTATACTTTTAATTTAATTACAACATATTTGTATTGAACGGTTTGCACTTTAGAAATACGGTTGTTTTAATTCGTGTGCGGTGGTGGAAAATTGGCAACGTTGCATCAGACATCGAAGCCCGCGAACTCGGAAGCCATTTATCGCTAGTGATTATTGTAGTCTTTACGTATTTTACGTTTCTGTGTTGCACGCGGCATGAAATGAAACGGCGTATGGCTTTTAGTGCCGGGAGTGTCCGAGGACATGTTCGGCTCGTCAGGTGCAGGTCTTTTGATTTGACTTCCGTAGGCGACCTGCGCATCGTGATGAGGATGAAATGATGATGAAGATGACACATACACCCAGCCCCCGTGTCAGCGAAATTAACCAATTATGGTTAAAATTCCCGATCCTCCCGGGATTCGAACCCGGGACCCCTGTGACCAAAGGCCAGCACGCTAACCACAGTTGCACAGTTTTATTCATGTTGTTTTCCTGTGTCCAAATTTGTAATGTATCTAGAGCTTTCTGTAGTTCAGTTTTATCATGGGACCCAGTAATTATTCCAATTTAAATGATGTGATGTTTCTGTCGAGCGCGTTAAAATCCTTAGCAAAATCTATAAATACTCGATGGAATGATACTACAAAAGACTTCTTTATTTCTTCAGTTTTATCTTTATCAATAATGGACAGAGTTGGCCGTGCAGTTAGGGTCGCGTAGCTGTGAGCTTGCGTTCTGGAGAGGGTGGGTTCGAGTCCCACCATCGGCAGCCCTGAAGATGGTTTTGTGTTGTTCCCTATTTTACACCAGGAAAATTCTGCTACTGTACTTTAATTAAGGCCATGGCCGCTACCTTCCCAGTCCTAGCACTTACCAATCCCTGCGTTGCTGAAAACATTCGATGTGTTAGTGTGACGTTGCACCACTAGCAAGAAAGAGTATCATCATCACCATCATCATCTGTTTACCCTCCAGGTTCGGCTTTTCCCTCGGACTCAGCGAGGGATCCCACCTCTACCGCCTCAAGGGCAGTGTCCTGGAGCTTCAGACTCTTGGTCGGGGGATACAACTGGGGAGAATGACCAGTACCTCGCCCAGGCGGCCTCACCTGATATGCTGAACAGGGGCCTTGTGGAGGGATGGGAAGATTGGAAGGGATAGACAAGGAAGATGGAAGGATACGGCCGTGGCCTTAAGTCAGGTACTATCCCGGCATTCGCCTGGAGGAGAAGTGGGAAACCACGGAAAACCACTTCGAGGATGGCTGAGGTGGGAATCGAACCCACCTCTACTCAGCTGACCTCTCGAGGCTGAGTGGACCCCGTTCCAGCCCTCGTACCACTTTTCAAATTTTCGTGGCAGAGCTGGGAATCGAACCTGGACCTCCGGGGGTGGCAGCTAATCACGCTAACCACTACACCACAGAGGCGGACAAGAGTATTGTTTGATTTTATTGTATTACCATTAATAAAACAAACACAAAATACCCAGATAGGAAGAACGAAGACTGAGTAGCACGTGTGTGTCAGTCCATTCCGGGTAACGTCAGCTCACCGATAGAGAAACCCGCAGTAAGCGACTCGAACAACACTGCTTCATATTCGAACGATGTGGCTTCTTTGAGCGCATGCACCATTGCCTTGATTGGAAACCAATAATCGTTTCCTAGGGACTCAGATAAGAGATACGCTGAAGATTAACTTCTGAGATTTTCATGCTAGGGTGGACTTCTCATGGCTCGGCAGAGGTGCCGATTCAAGCCGTGTTTTATAGTAGTCATATATAACTTCTACCAAGGGAAATAAAAAGTAGGAAATATATCACTGATGATTTAAAGAACAGTTTATTCTTACGAGCTTGCTAATCTCGAGGAAAATATTCCAGAGAATCGGGAAAGAAGTAAAACCTCCTGGAGTCGTTAATTCAATTAGTGGTGTCACTACAGAAGGGTTAAATGTTTTAACAGTTTAGATCAGCACATAATATGGCCCACTGCCAACTTTTATGGTTTTGGAAGATGCGAATGTTCTGGAATTTTGTCCCAGGGGAGTTCGTTTACAAGCCGGTGAAAAAGCACATTTTCGAGCGGATTTTCAGTATTCATTAGCAGAATCTTCTATGGCATGTTCCGGGTCTCTGGATCTAAAGATTATACAGGAGCTTTTGGCAATTTTAGAAATGCGTATATTATTTGAAGAAAGACAAAACTTAGCGAATTTGATTACACTTGATTATTACATAATAACAATATAAATATTTCTATTTACGAAATGTTAGAGCTAATCACCACTTTTTCCTTGATTGAAGATTAGTAAATTCATTTATATCACATCGTCAAAATCCATATTGTTTAACATTTATTCTTTACTGTTCAGTGTGACAAAATTAAGCTTTCCCTGGTGCACAGCGCTTAGAATTTTTTTTTTTTTAACTTTTAACTGGAAAAGCAGATATTATCGCCTTTTACCGCTTCGAAATATTAAGTACTCAACCAGTTGAGGTCGACAAGGAGAAAATGGAGATTTATGAACCGATAATACCATACTTTGTGGATAGGTACTACCTATATTACACTTAATAAATCAAGTTTACTTGCATATGAAATAAGTTATTATTTGTTTTTTCTACTTCTTCTGCCGTTTTTCCCACTCCCTGGTGGGTCGAGGGTGCGAATATGCCACACATGTATATTTCGCCCTTTTTTACAGCTAGATGCCCTTTCTGATGTCGACCCTATCCGTGCGTTTATGTACAGTATGTTGGGTATTCAGCCCGAATGTTGGTTTGTTCCTCAACAGCTCCGCCATCAGCTGTCATAGATGGCCCAGGCGTCACTAAAGAGGAGTACTAGCGAAATGAGGAGTGATGTAGTTTACTGTTGCTTTCCTCACTGAGCCAGCTGTTAGTACATATCAGTCTGCCAAGTCCACGTAAATGCACGCACCACCCGACTCTTTGAGTGATATTTCACACAATTCATAACAGGACCTGACTGCTTAACGGAGGGTTTTAATAACACCGCTCATACCTGTCACTTTCATTTCGTCAAACCCAAGAATGAGATTGAGACAAGCCAACAAAAGTAACAAATTTGATCTAGCCTATACCAGAAGAAAAAATGTACTGGAAACAATAGGTCTTGCCAGCAAAGGCACCAACCCTATGGGAAGGGATATATTCATTATATCGTATTTCTGTTGTGGTTGGTAGCGTAATGCGTGGTGTGAATAATGCTCGGCACGTGACGTAAATATCGCCACTCTATTCTCGTTTCTTAATGGTTCAACACTGCTCCCAATTTGACTAGCTACATATTGAAATCACCAGACATAACCATACCAAACTCTGACCTCAGCGTAAGCATGAGTAATGAAGGTTCCCTTGCACAGAGTAAATGAGAAATCAAAATATCCATAATATGTCGGTTTTCAAGCTCAGAAGGGATTAAGCAAATAAGCACACTCTGTCGTCCTCACACGATGTAATCTATATATATATAAAATAGCTTGTCCTGACTGACTGACTGACTGATTCATCATCGCCGAGCCAAAACTACTGGACATAATGAAATGAAATTTTGGGGATACATTCATATTAAGATGTAGGTGCTCGCTAAGAGAGGATTTTTGGATATTCCGTTGCTAAGGGGGTGAAAAGGGGGGGTGAAGTTTTAAAATGAGTGCACCTATATCTCAAAACTTTAAAAGTTTACAAATGTAAAAATTGGTATTTAGAATCTTCTTTGAAAATAAGGAAACATGTATTTTTTTGTTTTCAGAAAATCCCAATAGGAGGGGTGAAAAAGGGTGAAAATGGGGGAAAATGTGTTCAATGCCTTTAATCAGGATACCGGTAGGTATATCTCAGAAACTGAAGATATTACAGACCTGAAAATTGGTACTTTTGATCTCTTTTTAAAATAAAGAAACACGTATTTTTTTGTTTTTAGAAAATCTAATTAATGGGAGGGTGAAAAGGGGGTGAATTTTTAAAATTACTGAATCTATATCTCCAAACTTTTAAAGTTTGCAGATGTAAAAATTGGTATTTAAAATCTTCATTAAAAATAAAGAAACACGTATATTTTTGTTTTCGGAAAATCGCAATAGGAGGTGTGAAAAGGGGTGAAAAAGGGGTTGAATGCCTTTAATGAGGCTACTTATATCTCAGAAACTGAAGATATTATAGACCTGAAAATTGGTGTTTGGGATCTCCTTTAAAAATAAAGAAACACGTATTTTTTGTTTCTGGAAAACCCAATTAAGGGGGGTAAAAAAGGGGAAATATTTTAAAATGAGTGTATCTATATCTCAAAACTTTTAAAGGTTATAGGTGTAAAAATAGGTATTTAGAATCTCCATTAAAGATAAAGAAACACGTATATTTTGTTTTCGGAAAATCCTAATAGGAAGGGTGGAAAAGGTTGAAAAAGGGGTTGAATGCATTTCATGAGTCTACTTATATTTCAGAACCTGAAGATATTACAGACCTGAAAACTGGTGTTTGGGATCTCCTTTAAAAATAAATAAACACGTATTTTTTGTTTGTGGAAAATACAATTAATGGGGGGGGGGTGAAAAGGGGGTGATTTTTTAAAATGAGTGTATCTATATCTCAAAACTTTTTAAGTTTATAGATCTAAAAATTGGTATTTAGAATCTCCTTTAAAAATAAAGAAACACGTGTTCTTTTGTTTTCGGAAAATCCCAATAGGAAGGGTGTAAAAGGGTGAATAATGGGTTGAATGCCTTTCATGAGGATACTTATATTTCAGAACCTGAAGATATTACAGACCTGAAAATTGGTATTTTGGATCTACTTTAAAAGTAAAGAGACAGGTATTTTTTCGTTTTTGGAAAATCCAAATATTGGGGGGTGAAAACGGAGGTGAATTTTTTAAAATGAGTGTGTCTACATCTTAAAACTTTAAAATTTACAGATGTAAAAATTGGTGGTTAGAATCTCCTCTAAAAATAAAGGAACACGTATTTTTTGTTTCCAGTAAGTCCTAATAGGAGGGGTGTAAAAGGGTGAAAAATGGGTTGAATGCCTTTAATGAGGATACACATATCTCAGAAACGAAAGATATTACAGAACTGATAATTCGCATATGCGATTTCCTTTAAAAATAAAGAAACACGTATTTTTTAGTTTTTGGAAAAGCCAATTAATGGCGGTTAAACAGGAGTGACAAATTGGGGTGAATTTTTTGAAAGACTATATCTACAGAATATCTTGGAATCGTAAAATGTTACAGACGTAAAAAGTGGGTGTAAATCTCCTGTAAATGTAAAGAAATATAGGTTATTTGTTTTTGGAAACTCTACTTAAGTGGAACCCAAAAGGGGTGAAATTTTAACATGAGAATTTTTACGGATATCTAAAAAACTTAACATGTTACAGAAGTGAAAAATGGTATTTTTTATCTCTATTAAACATAAAGAAAAGTGTATTTTTAGTTTTCGGAAATACCACTTGGGTGGAGGGCGGGTAAAAGTGACTGAAAATGGTGATGAATTCTTTTAATTAGGCTACTGATATCTCAAAAATGAAGATGTTACAGACGTGAAATTTGATATTTGCAATCTGCTTTAAAAGTAAAGAAACACGTATTCTCGGAAAATCCAATGAAGGGGGGGGAGGGGAAGAATTGAAACATTAGTTGACGTAATTGTATGAGAATACATACATCTAATACTAAAGTTGTTACAGACGTGAAAATTCGCATTTGGTTCTCCTTTAAAAACAAAGAAAAAGGCGTTTTGGTGGGGAAACCATCTTGGAGGGCGGGAGTGTAAAGGAGTTGAATTCCTTTCATGAGGACACATAAATCAAAAACTGAAGAAGTTAGAGTCGTGATAATTGGTATTTAGAAGATCCTTTACTATTAAAGAAACAAGTATTTTTTTGCGGGAAAATTCATTTAGGGGGAGGAGGGATTATTGTGAAATGAAGTGAAAAAAAGTAAATTATTTTTATGTGGATACTTATATCTCAAAACTGAAGGTAATAGACGTGAACATTGGTGTTTGGAATCTCCCTTAAACATAAAGAAACAAGCATCCTTTTAATTCTTTTTCGGGGGGGGGGGGGTGGCTGTAAATAAACTTAACGGCGGTGGGGTGTAGAAGGAGGTGAGACCAATTGATTTTACTGTTATTAATGTACTTATAAGGATCCTCCGTTGCTCAGGCTGCAGCGCGCCGGCCTCTCACAGCTGGGTTCCGTGGTTCAAATCCCGGTCACTCCATGTGGCATTCGTGCTGGACAAAACGGAGGCGGGACAGGTTTTTCCCCGGATACTCCGGTTTTCCCTGTCATCAGCCACTCCATCAACACATAATAGTAATAATAATAATAATAATAATAATAATAATAATAATAATAATAATATTCCGGACCGTCGTCAAATTGCGGACCGCGATGAAAACGGCTCCTGGACGGGTAATGACTAAGAATGCAGTCCGGTCGCGGGTTCAGTGCCGCCAAGGCACCCAGTATGACAGCACGCCGGATCTCCTGAAGGATTATATCCGTATTAAAGATATTATAGGAAAAGATGGCAAAGATTTACGGACCCAACTGACATGGAGGAATACCTGAGCCTAACCCGGGAAGTACGAAATCGATTGCTGGAAAGGAAGATTTAAAAATGGGAGGAAACGTGCCGTAAAATAATAGATCGGGAATTTTGGTGGATTCTCGCAGAGAACGAGTCAGATCGCGAATTTCGGCGGATTATATATCTAAAACAATAAGCATTCAATTATAAATTTCAGTATATTACCGTAGCGAAGCACGGGTATCTTGCTAGTGTTGTATATTTCTGCCATTATTTTGATACACGCATTACAGTACTATAACCGTATTCTTCCGGTGTTTGCATGGGGTAAATAATAATTAAGCCCTTTTCTTGAAGTCTGCTGTTAATTGTCGGACTGGAGTAATAAATAAAACACACACAATCAAATACACTGACTGACAGAGCAAATGCAACACCAAGGAGGAGTGGTTCGAAAGGGATG
Source organism: Anabrus simplex (assembly GCF_040414725.1). Taxonomy (NCBI): domain Eukaryota; kingdom Metazoa; phylum Arthropoda; class Insecta; order Orthoptera; family Tettigoniidae; genus Anabrus; species Anabrus simplex. The sequence continues at coordinate 1,064,332,333 of NC_090265.1, forward strand.
AAAGTTGGGGAAAAAACAGAGACGGCACGGACGAATAATTGATGTTTATTTCAAACCGATATGCAGGTTACACAATGCGCACGGCATCGACTCAGTAGGATGTAGGACCACCGCGAGCGGCGATGCACGCAGAAACACGTCGTGGTACAGAGTCAATAAGAGTGCGGATGGTGTCCTGAGGGATGGTTCTCCATTCTCTGTCAGCCATTTAACCATTTGCCACAGTTGGTCGTCCGTACGAGGCTGGGGCAGAGTTTGCAAACGGCGTCCAATGAGATCCCACACGTGTTCGATTGGTGAAAGATCCGGAGAGTACGCTGGCCACGGAAGCATCTGTACACCTCGTAGAGCCTGTTGGGAGATGCGAGCAGTGTAGCAGTGTGTGGCCGGGCATTATCCTGCTGAAACAGAGCATTGGGCAGCCCCTGAAGGTACGGGAGTGCCACCGGCCGCAGCACATGCTGCACGTAGCGGTGGGCATTTAACGTGCCTTGAATACGCACTAGAGGTGACGTGGAATCATACGCAATAGCGCCCCAAACCATGATGCCGCGTTGTCTAGCGGTAGGGCGCTCCACAGTTACTGCCGGATTTGACCTTTCTCCACGCCGACGCCACACTCGTCTGCGGTGACTATCACTGACAGAACAGAAGCGTGACTCATCGGAGAGCACGACGTTCCGCCATTCCCTCATCCAAGTCGCTCTAGCCCGGCACCATGCCAGGCGTGCACGTCTATGCTGTGGAGTCAATGGTAGTCTTCTGAGCGGACGACGGGAGTGCAGGCCTGTCTTGCACATGCTGAAGAATGGCGGTTGACGTGGCGTGCGGGGCTGCCACCGCTTGGCGGCGGATGCGCCGATCCTCGCGTGCTGACGTCACTCGGGCTGCGCCTGGACCCCTCGCACGTGCCACATATCCCTGCGCCAACCATCTTCGCCACAGGCACTGCACCGTGGACACATCCCTATGGGTATCGGCTGCGATTTGACGAAGCGACCAACCTGCCCTTCTCAGCCCGATCACCATACCCCTCGTAAAGTCGTCTGTCTGCTAGAAATGCCTCCGTTGACGGCGGCCTGGCATTCTTAGCTATACACGTGTCTTGTGGCACACGACAACACGTTCTACAATGACTGTCGGCTGAGAAATCACGGTACGAAGTGGGCCATTCGCCAACGCCGTGTCCCATTTATCGTTCGCTACGTGCGCAGCACAGCGGCGCATTTCACATCATGAGCATACCTCAGTGAAGTCAGTCTACCCTGCAATTGGCATAAAGTTCTGACCACTCCTTCTTGGTGTTGCATTTGCTCTGTCAGTCAGTGTATATTGCGTACTCATATGCCGAAAGTCAATAAGAATTTAGAGTACACAAAGGCTGTCTGCAAACCGTACCAAAGTTAAGGCAACGTTAAGTTGCGTCGATAACGAAATTTTCTTCCATTTTAACTTTCTCATTATGTCAAAAAGGTAAGTTCCATTCCTTTTCGAAGAAGTTTTTCAGATTTTTCTTGCTTCTTAGACATCCTAATTGAATTCTGTACGTAGAAGTAGACGAAATAAGACCATTTAATAAAATTCTGAGTTCGTCATTTTACACTATCTAATATAATAAATGCATCCTTCGAACAACCCACAATATTCCACTTACCTGGTTTATCCAAACTGCTTTACAATCCTACAGAAAAGAAGTGCATTGTTCTCGCAAATGTAACAGTAGTAACTTTTCACGACACGACAATGGCAGTATGTATAATCTGGTAAGTCACGACAAAAAAAATGACTAAACTAGCTGATGTACCCGTGCTTCGCTACGGGACTCTCAGAAAGACTGATTTTGTGGTTTTCCTAAATGAAATCAACATAGGTCATTACAAAAACGTAAGTATGAATGTAGCGATTAAAAGCAATGCTATCATATAAAATACTCGATCAAATGGAAAGCCGCACGTTTTATCACTTTTAACGAACCGTGCTGCGGTTAGATTGCGGTGCCAATCTAATATTCCAAAGTTCCAGAGCTGGGATGACCAGGCTGCAGATTGCCATGAACACTCATCTGCCGTTATTCCGCTAAATATGCACACTGTTCATTCCAATCAGTGCCTCAGAGTAGGGATTGATTGTGTTACGTACCAGTAGTATCAGAAAATTTATAAACCAGGGGAATGGCATGCTAAAGAAAAAAGTTATCTAACTCCACAGCTACTTCCCATCAATATTCAGGCAGGCTGTTACACTCTGTACGACTGGGCGAGTTGACCGTGTGGTTAGCGGTGCGCAGCTGTGAGCTTGCATCCGAGAGATAGTGGATTCGAACCCCATTGCCGGCAGCGCTGATGATGGTATTCCGTGGTTTCCCACTTTCACACCAGTCAAATGCTGGGCCTGTACCTTAATTAAGGCCTAAGGCACTCCTAGCCCTTTCCTATCCCATCGTCGCCTCAAAACCTATCTATGTCGATGTGACATAAATCAAATAAAAATATTGTATACGCAACAGTAATCCTATCTACCGGAGATGAGGGGCAACAGAAGACACAAAGCACATCACGAAAAACAATGGTCAATGTAATGTTACTGTTGATCAATGTTATGAGCTTTCTATATTGTAGGCCTACACATTTAGTTTTCTTTCGACTCTGTGATTTGTAAAATATTTTATACCGTAAACTGTAGTTTCTTATTCTCCGACTTTACATACCGATTTTCATTAAATACTGTTTACCCATTTTCTCGTTACGCGGCGCTGATATGGACTTAATAACAAAAATCCAAATTCATGAATATCTTTGTGATCATAGCCAGTACGGTAACAATGTATAAGACATGAATAATAGGAAATTTAACACTATAAACCTTAGTTATGCAGCATTCATCGGTTACACCTCTAATAAGAAATATTTGAGAATTACATTTTAGGCCTTCCCCTAAACTACCATTTTTCTCAGCGTGAATACAATTATTGATAGCCTAGATTGTAGCAACTTATTCCCCAACTTTGCATACCCATTTTCTTTAAAATACGATCACTAATAACATAAATAGTTGAGAATTAAATTTTACTCCTTCCCCTAAACTACCATTTCACTCAGCGTGAGTAAAATGATTTATAGCCTAGATTGTAGAGGCTTATCCCCCGACTTCACATACCGATTTTCATTAGACCACTAATAACATAAATAGTTCAGAATTCAATTTTACGCCTTCCCCTAAACTACCATTTCACCTCAGCGTGAGTAAAATGATTTATAGCCTAGATTGTAGAGGCTCATCCCCCGACTTCACATACCGATTTTCATTAAATTATCTTCAACCGTTTTCTCGTGATGCGTGTACAGACAGACAGACAGACAGACAGCCAGACAGACAGACAGACAGACAGACAGACAGACAGACAGACAGACAGACAGACAGACAGACAGACAGACAGACAGACAGACAGACAGACAGAAATTACGGAAAAGTAAAAATTGCATTTTCTTATTACTATGGACATGACCGATACAGAAATACTATTATTTTCAAATTCTGAGCATTGTACAGACAAAACTCTTATTTTATATTTATAGATGGTGTCAACATGCGAGACGAGCGGTAAATGTATCGGCAAGTAGGGACCTTAAACTATATGGGTAGTGACATTAAATCGAACCATACAGTTAGAAAGTAACTATAAATTAGAGGCCTACTGCCTTCAGTATTAATAGGGAAGAAAGAGTTAGGTACTTCCCTTAGTGACTGTGCGTACATGATAGGGAGTATAGATGAAGAGATGAGTATTTATCACCGAAGGCCAAGGCCTAAGGCCAGTGTGGCCTTGCTTAAGGATAGCACTGCTCAGTGCGGGTGGTATTGAAGTGAGAAATGTTGAAAAATGATACCTGATCAATTAACAATAAAGCATCCGACCTCGGGTGGTTAATTTCTGTATACACTGGCGGAAAGAACATATCCAAACACCATGAAATAAGGAATGTAGAACGCGGAAATTTTGGCAATATATGTGTCTAAATAACATTACATAATTGATTGAAGGTACAAGACTGCAGGTTAATATCCGTGGGAGAAAAGCCGTCGCGAATGTTCCATGCTGCTCCATTAATAACCAGTGTAATTGCGTAACTGTTGAATGCAGGCATGCAAACGTGCATGCACTGTATCGTGTAAGTGATGGATGTCAGCTTGTGCGATGGAGTTCCATGCCTTTTGCACTTGGTCGGTCGAGACAGGGACGGTTAATGCCGTTGTGAATGACGCTGGAGTTGTCAGCAAAATATGTCACATACGCGCTCGATTGGGGACAGATCGGGGGATCAAGCAGGCCAAGGCAACATGTCGACACTCTGTAGAGCACGTTGGGTTAAAACAGTGGCATGGGGGTGTGCATTATCGTGTTGGAAAACATCGCCGGGAATGCTGTTCATGAATGGTAGCACAACAGGTCGAATCACCAGACGGACGTACACACCTGCCGTCAGGGTGCGTGGGATAACCACGAGAGTGCTCCTGCTGTCATAGGAAACTGTTCCTCAGACCAGAACTCCCGGTATAGGTCCAGTGTGTCAACGCCGCAGACAGGTGGAATGCAGGCGCTCACTGCTCAATGCACGTGGTATTGAAGTGGGAAATGTTGAAAAATGATACCTGATCAATTAACAATAACCAATACACCGCTATCACTGGCATCAAGGCAGAACCGACATTCATCGGAAAGCACAACATACCTCCGCTCCATCTTCCAGTGAGCTCTCGCTTGACACCACTGAAGTCGCAGATGGCGGTGATGTGAAATAAATGGAATGAACGCCACAGGACGTCTGGCTCGGAACTGTCCTTAAAGTAACCGATTTCGAACAGTTCCTTGCGTCACTGTGGTGCCAACTGCCTCTCTAATTGCTGCTGCAGACTCAGTCCTCTGTGCCACAACCATACGCCGAATACGGCGGTCCTCCGTATCCGTGGTGCCACGGGGACGTCCGGGGCCAAGCTTTCTTGCGAGCGTACCTTCTCGTGACCACTGCTGCCAGCACGCATGCACAGTGAAGACATTTCTGCCAAAGTCGTTCTGCAACAGCGCGGAAGGATAACCCACCCTCAAGTAGCCCCATTATACGACCTCGTTCAAGCGCAGTGAGCTGTTGATACTATCCTCTTCGTCGTCGTAAAGGCATTCTTGACCCATTCCAATCTCACAGGTGAATAACGCTCTCGTACAATACAGTCAGTATTTTATACCAAACCTGATGGACAACGTCATGGCGCCGCTACCATCACCACGTTAATGCGATTTGCGGGAAATTCGAATCAACGTCATCTTTAAGATGTGTTAATACAGATGAATCCCGCTTCAGTTTTCAGAATTATTCTCGTCGCCCATTTATCTGGAGAGAACCAGGTAGCCGATACAACCACAGGAACGTCGTGGAACGGGAGCAGTATGGTGGTGGTGGCGTCATGGTGTGGGGCGGCATCATGTTGAATGGCCGTATGGACCTGCACGTCTTCATTGGTGGTCCGAGGAACCCTGTTAACGCTCGGAGATACAGGGATTAGGTACTGAGTCCACATGTTCAACTCTTCAGAGGTGCGGTTGGTCCAGACTTCTCCTTAATGGACGATAATGCCCGACCGCACCGCGCTGCTCTGGGGGATGGATTTCTGGCTGGGGAAGACATTCATCGCATGGACTGGCCAGCGTGGTCTGCGGTTCTGAATTCTATAGAACATGCCTGGGATGCATTGGAGAGGCGAACTGTATCCCGCCAGCCTTCACCAAGGACCGTCCAAGACATTCGCATTGCCCTTTCGGAGGAATGGGATCGAATACCACAAGAGCTCTTGGACCATCTGATAGAGAGCATGCCACGTCCCTGCGAAGCATGTGTGGTTGTTAGGGGTAACCATACACCCTATTAACAGCATATTTTGTCGTGTAAGACATTGCAAAGTTTTGTTAGTTGTTGTCAAAGGTGTACCTTAGCTATCAGAACATTTCTGACACTGATATTTTGGACAAATTGTGTGACATATGGTGTGTGAATCAGCTTCCGTTTATTCAGTAATCCGTCTGACATTCCTATCAGACAGTATGGCCTCGTTTATTATATGCTTAACTTTTGGACACTAGTGTCGATAGGAAAATGGAGGAAGCGGCCGTGGCCGTAATTAAGGCGTGCGAATGCGATAACCATCTTCAAAGCTGCCGATGGTGTTTTTCGAACCCACCATGCCAATAATTCAAAATTACCTCTACACGGCCCGTATTGCGAGGCCAGCGTACTCGGTTACGAAGTAGTTCTCATCCCATGTAGCTGCCATTTACACTCACTCTACCGACAACACTATAATCAAACACTACTTCTTAAGGTCGCATGTCACTTTACTTTCGATAACATCATGAGATTGCATTATGACGGAGTAAGGGATCTTCTCTTCTGTGGATACAGTGGAACTCCGCCTAACGGAGCTCGGGTTATCCGAGATCCAGGTTCCCCGAAGTGCCTCCGAAGTACTTTTTCTTTTAAAGCAACTCAGAAATCGTTATACATACATGATGTGTATTTTTTAGATTGCCCTGAGATTTGTTGAACAACGCAGTGAATCAGCGCCGGCTGACGTCCTTCTAATGAAAGAAAGTGGGATATTGATGTTCGAAAACGTTGAAAGTGACGCAAGAACAAACAAACATTGCTGGGCTCTTTGAATGAGTATTAAAAACTAAGTATACAAGGTGTATCAGAACTGTATCGAAAAATGTCCGGGATGCTCTTCGTGTGATGTTCAAAATGGTGGTGCCATCGGAATGGCGGAGATAACTTTCGGGCGCGCGATTCAGATTGATGAACTTGCCGTATTTGCTATGCCAGAGAGCCAACCGTTGCCTGTTGCTATGCGTCAGAGGAGGGAAGGGAGGGGAAGTGGGAGACGGAGGTAATGTGCGACACAGCTCACATCCTGAATAGAGTTCTAAGATCGCTACTACACGGCTGTGAACTGCGCATCAATGTAGGAGGGGGCCATATTGAACATCTACTGTAACCAAACCATTCAGCGCATTACTGCAACCAACAGACGAGAGGAGAAACGATCTGGTGCATTCCTTGACTGACAAGTATGTATTAATTACAGACTGTTCTTGTACTATGTGGGTGGTTACGGCTGTTTAATAAACGAACTTTGGATATTGCCTGTAAGGGAAGAGGGCACTCCTGTGCGAGTCGAACGAGGAAACTTGTGCATACGTGCGGAGCATTCTCTCTGTCTCCATCATACACCCCACTTCCCCTCCCTCCATTTCCCTTCCCTGAAGCACGGCAGCGGCTTGTGCTCTGACATAACAAATACGACGACTTCGCCAATTTGAATCGTGCTCCCGGAAGTAACAAAGTAACTCATTTTCTCGAAACGAAAACTTTTCTCCGCCAATCCGATTGCACCATCGTTCTTAGCACCAAGAGCAACCCTGATATTTTTTGTCGGTATAATTCTGACACACTCTGTATATTGATGTTATATAATCCTAAAAATGCAATGTTAACTTTCATAAGAACGTGAGTGTAGCCTACAAAGATAATATTGAATTTGTTTTGCCCTCAAAACATTTCAGAATTACATATTGTAAACAGATCAAGAAAATAGTAACAGATATTCATGGCTTAACCAAAAAAATCTTTATCCTCCTCTTTATTTCAGTTAACCGGGGTTGTACTGTAATTATTGTAAAACAGGCGACAGGTGATTAATATTTAGTGGTCGCACCGATGAGTTTCCTTGGTTGCAACAGGCAAAGAGTAGCGTGGAATACACGTCTCTTCAATCAATCACTACTGATCTGCATTTATGGCAGTCGCCCAGGTGGCAGATTCCCTACCTGTTGGTCTCTTAGCGTTTTCTTAAATGATTGCAAAGAAATTGGAAATTTATTGAACATCTCCCTTGGTAAGTTATTCCAATCCCTAACTCCCCTTCCTGTAAACGAATATTTGCCCAAATTTGTCCTCTTGAATTCCAACTTTATCTTCATATTGTGATCTTCCCTACTTTTAAAGACACCTCTCAAACTTATTCGTCTACTGATGTCATTCCACGCCATTTCTCCACTGACAGCTCGGAACATACCACTTAGTCGAGCAGCTCGTCTTCTTTCACCCAATTCTTCCCCGCCCAAACTTTGCAACATTTTTGTAACGCTACTCTTTTGTCAGAAATCACCCAGAACAAATTGAGCTGCTTTTCTTTGGATTTTTTCCAGTTCTTGAATCAAGTAATCCTGGTGAGGGTCCCATACACTGGAACCATACCCTAGTTGGTGACTTACCAGAGACTTATATGCCTTCTCCTTTACATCCTTACTACAATCCGTAAATACCCTCGTTTCCTAGAAACGAGATTGAAACTTAAACGATGTCTTGCTAAGCACTGGCTGAACATTGTTTATGCAACAGAACTTGGAAATTGCTTAGGTAGGCTTTGCCTAAGGCTTAAAACTAATCAACGTTTCTGCAATCGACTCGAATTAAGAGCAAAGATACAAAATTAGCAATTCCCAGATGTCCATAATACACAAATTACATGTATGCACGAAAGAATATGAAAGCATTAGGGCTGCGGACAGTGGGGTTCGAACCCAGCATCTCCAGGATTGATGTGGATTTGGCCTAATTTTACGGCCAGTTGCTCTTCCAGGTGCCAACTATATGTGGAGGGTTGTATTCGCTATTATGCCTTTCTGTAGTGGTTGGTAGTGTGGTGTTTTGCATGTAGATGAAGAGAGGGAGAGAGAATCCAGAGGAATTAACGGCCCGACTGAGATTCGAACCCGAGTCCTATGAACAGAAGGCCAGTAAACTTACCAATCGTCTAAGGAGCCGGATACAGAGGTTGTTTGAACACTTACTTAAAATTAATTAATACGAAGTCTTCAACCGTGTGCACACTTCGAGTAGGTATTATTCAAGGCCTTTGGTAACCTCGTATTAGGCTCGCTTGGCAGAGCCAATGCGGAAACAGAAAGCAAAACAAACATGGAATGGAAGCTCAATCTATTCCAGAAACCAAACCAAGTTACTTACAAAATAGGTAATCATACAAATAACAAACACAAGCATGAGCATAGGCCTAAGAAAGTACATTGCATGCCAGATGCAATTGCAGCGCATCAGCTATCCATGCGAATGTTATGTGAAAAGGAAAACATGGTGCCAGAGACCTGAAAGGCCTTCATCTACCAAGCGACTGATGCTCAGCCCGTACACCTGCAGTTTACGAGGTATCGTGTGATCGGCAGGACGAATACTCTCCGCCTTCATTCTTGGCTTTCTAGACCGGTCCGCTATCTTAACGTCAGATAGCTCCACAACTGTAATCACGTAAGCTCTGCAGACCTCGAATCAGCCCTCAGACTCAGGTAAAAATCCCTGATCTGACCGGGAATTGAGCTCGGGGCCTCTGGGTGAGAGGCAGGCACGCTACCCCTACACCATGGGATCGGCCTAATGCTATGTGAAGCTTGTTTGTATTAAGCGTAGGTGACAGTGCGTGTAGGATATTATTTTCGATAACCTTAATAGATATTACTGAAGAAAAATACATATTAATTATTTCGCTTACTATGTGGTTCATTTTCATGAGATGTTGAAGGTCCCTGCATGGTGCTCTTTGATGAACATAAGCACAAGAGTGCTTATTGCGAGCTATGTATTGAAAATAAACATATCCTGTCACGGTCTTTCCGTATTTTATTGATTTCATTAAAAGCTACACGAAGAGTTCTATTTTTATGTAGTCTGTATTTAATAACTTGGGCTATGTATTCACTTTTAAGGGTACAGGTTACGCGATTTTGTCGACTGCTCCAATTTTACTTGAATTGCTTGTTCCTTAGATAAGCTAGCATATTGACAAATTAATCAATGTAAGGATAATTTTATTTGCTAACTCACTTTTCTATTACAAACTGTAGTGGTTGTTGTAATAGTTGTCTATGAAACGGAGGCTCTTCATAAAACGTCTTCAATTCTGCTGTCGATTTAGCCTCGAGGTTATGTTCTAACCACTGGCAAGAGACTCCGTTCAAATATTTGGAGACCTCTCTGGCGCCTAAAGTCGTCACCACAGTCAAACAGAGGGGGTTGGGGAGTTTGTGCATTTGAGAAGAAACGCCATTTGGGAGCCAGCCAAGTAGACTCGGACGATGTGGCCCATATTGATATAGATGACGGATAATACAACAGAGTTGTAGTAGTGAAATGTGTTTGATAATAGAATGTCCACGAATATAAGAGCCAACGAGGGATACGGCAGGAGTTCACAGCTTGTGAAATTACAGTGGAAACCACGGTAGTGTTGGTAGCTTGGCTATTTTAGTGCCAAATCTACCCCTTATATCTTCCCATCATACCTTATTTTACTCAATGCCTTTTCTCATAAAATCTTGGGTAAAATCTAGAGTTGTTCAGATCTTGCCACTACTACTGCTAAAATGTTTTCATTCCTCCGCTGAAGGGGGAGGCGGGCCTCTTAGACGGTGACGCCGTCTCTCAGGCCGAGAGATTTGTTACGGAGAAGGTGAGAGGGTTGGCGGCCGTGGCCTGTACTAGGAACTGTCCCAGAATTCGCCTTAGTGCAGGAGAATGGAAAACCACGGAAACCAATTTCAGGACAGCCGACGGTTGCGGCCACCCCTCCTCTGCTCGGTTGGCCGGTCAGAATGCAGAGCTGTTGACCATTTATGGAACGATACCCACTCTGCTTCTACTGACCGTTCAGATCTTAGTATCGTTTATTAGCTCTTAATCTCCGAGTCTATCTCTGGCGGTACAGTATGCAGAGTGTGTTTCCTGGTATCGTATGGAATAGATCGGGTTTCTCAGTCTTGTCCTGGGTTTTGTTGGTATGAGAACAAAGCTAGCCCCTGTGATAAAAAATGAAAATCCACAGCCTGTTTCCAGTCATTTGACCGGGTCAGGATTTAAATGAATGAAGCGGCCATCTAGCGGCGAGGATAGGAATTGTGCCGGCTGCCGAAGACTGTCACACTCCTCTGGGTCAATGATTAATGACTGACAGATGAAATAATATGATATCGGGGAGTTTTGCTTGAATGAAGGATGACAGGAAAAACCGGAGTACCCGGAGAAAAATCTGTCCCGCCTCCGCTTTGACCAGCACACATGGAGTGACCGGGATTTGAACCACGGAACGCAGCGGTGACACGCCGGTGCGCTGACGCTTGAACCACGGAGGCTTCTCCAGTGACGAATGGTGTGAATGTGTCACTCGTACGCTCTGCTAGTGTATGCGTTTCAGTGCGCTTGGCTGACTGATATCAAACAGCACATCCTGGATCGGCGAGGAAAGCAACGGAAAATCACCTCACTCCTCATTTCTCTAGTAAACCTCTTCAGTGATGCCTAGGCTACGTAGGAGATCTGATAGTAGAACCAACCATCTGACTGAGGACTCAACATTTGTTAAACTTTAATTGGTTTAACGTCCCAGTAACTACTGTTACGATTTTCGGAGACGCCGAGGTGACGGAATTTTGTCCCGTAGGAGTTCTTTTACGTGCCGTACCGACAAGGGGCTGACGTATTTGAGCGCTACCAGTGGACTGAGCCAGGACTGAACCCGCCAACTTGGGCTCAGTACACTACTGGCGACTAAAGACGAAAATGTTTATACTATTATTAGGAACTATGTAACAAACCTTGTCTAAAATTTTGTCTGATTTTATATGGATATTTCTTCTTCTCCTTCTCCTTCTGTTTACCCTCCAGGGGCGGTTTTTCTCTCGGACTCTGAGAGGGATCCCACCTCTACCGCCTCAAGGGCAGTGTCGGGGATACAACTGGGGAGGGTGACCAGTACCTCGCTCAGGCTGCCTCACTTGCTATGCTTAACAGGGGCCTTGCGGGGTGATGGGAAGATTGGAAGGGATAGACAAAGAAGAGGGAAGGAAGTGGCCGTGGCCTTATGTTGGGTACCATCCCGTCATTTGCCTGGAGGAAAAGTGGGAAAGAACGGAAAACCACTTCCAGGATGGCTGAGGTGGGAATTGAACCCACCTCTACTCAGTTGACCTCTCGAGTGGACTCCGTTCCAGCCCTCGTAACACTTTTCAAATTTCGTGGCAGAGCCTGGAATCGAACCCGGTCCCCCGGGGGTGGCAGCTAATCACACTAACCACTACACCACAGAGGCGGACTTATATGGATATTTATGTAATTATAATGTGATGATGTGCAACATATATGTCTTTATACTTATATACTCCAAAGTGTGACAATGATTTGTAAAGTTCAACCAGCATATTTTCATTTCCAGATGGCTGTTTCGTCTGATACTGACTTAAAGCCAAATAAATTTGAAAAACACTTGGGCTCAGAAAATCAGCACCTTAACTGTCTGAGCCACTTAGCTCGGTCATTTAATTAGTATCACGCTGCTTATGGTTAGTGACGTATACTGTATAGTGACATGGTATCAGTCGATCCCGGACATTTCCTGCCCTATGCTTTGTTGACTTAATTTTGATTTAATTTCATATTGCTATTTCAGTATCATGTATCCCTTGCGAGACAGACACACCAATGAGGGTGAATGACCTCTACTTCGGGCAGGAAACTCAGTGTCAATGTGATGTATGTTGAAGGAATGTTCAGAAACGAACGAACATCATGTTTTGACTGGTAACTGAACTTGCAACTCCGATGTTCGAAGAATGCTATCCATGGACGCCGCGGATTGCTGAAGTCGACTCATTTAATGCATTGCTATCAAGAATGTGGATAAAAAATTATAACCGTTAGGAAATATTATAAATACATTTTTCGTTTCGAAGTGTATATTTCTGGTGCTGTTCATCAGTCATGATAGGCTAGTGTTTTATACGCAAAGTCAATAAGAAAAATAACAATATCTGAACTTACATTTAAGTACGTCTGATGAAAACGACAGTTAATAATAGTTACGCAATCGTATGTCTGTGTGACGGTGCCGAGAATTTAGTTCTCTCTTCTTCAATGTCAAATGCTGTGAACGGAACAGCTCGTGTCCCGCACTGTGTGGAACCATTATTCTAGCTAGAGATGGGCAATAAATAACATAACAGTTATTTTGGAACTGCTCCGTATTCGTAACTGTTCATTAAATGAACAGTACGCCACAACAATAACAGTGTTCCGAATAACCTGCACTCCAGCGGGATTGATCCGTGGTTGAGAACTATAATAATAATGTTATTGTTTATACGTCCCACTAACTACTTTTTGACGATTTTCGGAGACGCTGCAATGCCGGAGTTTTGTCCCGCAGGAGTTCCTCCACGTGTCAGTGGCGTCTTGGAGGGAAACCCACAGCCAACGCCCTAGCAACAACAACAGTGGCGAACTCTACCGTACCTTTTGTTTATTTATTTTTCAACATTTAGTCACCCTGTCGAAGCGTTTCCTGATATTTCTCCCAGTCAATTACCATTCAAGGTTATCCCGCCAAAATGACCGTTGGAATGACGTTGAGTTTGTTAAGTTCCCCCTACTCATGTCTACTGTCGACCTTTTGACTGAGACCTGCACCACTTACAAATTCATATTTCGCTGGTTCCTTTGACTGGTCCCTACTGTCGCTATGACTACTTCTAAATAGGACTCATGTTTTCCCGGAGTCGGAACAATCAGCCAATCCGTGGAACGTGCGAGGTTCTCAACCAGCCGGGCTGAGCGGGTGATAACAACAGACAATAACAAGGATAATTTACAACTTAAGTTTTATACTTTAGAATAGGATGTTACCGAAGATTATAAGGTACTTACGAAACAAGAAAACGGATGGGAGTCAATTTCAAGAAATTTTCAAAAACTGTGAATAACTTTTGAACGGTTCCACCTAGAACGTTAAGTGTAATAACATTTTATATGCATTCGGCTACGGGAATTCTAAATCTACAATAAAAGGACTAGATAATCTTAGCAGTTTGAAGAGTTTGCGGTAAAAATAGCGGGAAAGGCTTTGGCATGATGACCAACTGTTGTAAAAGTAAATAAGTGGCACCTAGCTGTATGTTGGGGCACTAATGCAGTGTGGGTCTTAATACACACAAAAAAGAGCAAATATCTCGAAAACGATGCGTCTCAAACAAAACGGATGATTTTAACCATGTCGTAGACGGAATAGTTACTGTCTAGAACACTAAAGCATTATTGTGGTAAATTGTACTTTTCGTTTTCGAACAGGACGCGCATCAGTTCTGTGTACTTGCGGTTATCAATATGTTCAGAGACTGAAAACCATGGAAATGTCAAAGGGCCGAAGTGACGAAACGAACTGTTGGTCCTATCACTAGGCCACTTTTTTTCTTATACTAATCATATTTAGACAGACGCGATTATACCGTTTTCGTGATATTTGGCCTTTTTGCATTTAGCCCTCTCTCGTTAACACGCTAGGTCGCAGGGCCTTTCAGGGTGTATGCACCAGTGCATATACTCGTATTACATACTACATAAGAACTTGAACCTTCAATGCTAATGTTTATACCATTGTTAGTACCTGACATAAACGAATTACCCAAGAAAAGTTTAAGATGTTCTCTTGTTTTAGTTGCATTGTCAGAACGTGTCAAGCAAATATTAATTGAAGTTAAAAATGGTTCGTAAACCATTTGTTTGAAAGTAATACTTCTCGCATATTCACGCATTCCATTGTAATGGCTCTTTATGTTAAGAGAGAAAATATTTTATTTAAAGAGTTAAAATATATTCTAGAAATATTAAGAGAACTCTAGGGGAGGGTGGGTAACAGTGAGACACTTTTATTTTGGATCATCACAAAAGGAAAACAAATTAAGTTATTTACTTCAAATATGGCACATGCAGTTCTTCAAACATTACTCTTTTATTACCTTACAGAACAAATATCCTAATCTGTATCAACAAATTGCAATAATAATATATTTGAAGACACTCACATTGTCTCACTCTTCCCCACCGATGGGGTACAATGAGACACAACCGGGGGAACAGTGAGACACTCATCAACGACCATCAACGAATGTCAATCAGTGAAAAATCAACCTGAAATGCAAAACAAGACTGCTGTCTCTTTGTTATTCCTGTCATTTTTGGCACTGGTAGTATCATTTTAATGTCAGTTTCAGAAACGGAAGCCACATCAAGAACATCTGGAATAGTAAATTTCCCTACCCTATTTTTCCTTAAAAAGCTAATCTCTAAATCTCCACTTTCATCTTTTCCACTTAAAATCTTGCCAATGTAGTAAACAGGCTTATTATTCTTTTGTCTGAATTCTATCAGAACATAATCGTCTACTGAAGGCGCCCTTTCAAGTGCTCCAAATGCCGAGGGATCGATTTGTGGACCTGCATCCTCGTCAGATTCATCATCTGAAGAATCATCTAATCGAGAAATTTCTTTTTCTTTGTTATCTTCATCAAGAACTAACACTTTCTTGGCTTCATTTCTTCTAGGTTCAGTTTTCTTTGCCATCATTTTGTTACACCGTTCTTCAATTGCATTTTTCTCTGGTGTGTCAGTTGCGATCATACTTCTTCCTTTTTGCCTTTTCTGACTAAGTTTCCTTTTCTCAGCCTTTGGGTATCCTCTTATTTGTTCTGGGCTTACAAATGCAGTCCTTTCAGAAGAAGGTGGAGGAGATGTACTTTTAGTTTCTTGCTGTGAACTGTCATCAAAAGATTGTATCCTTCCATCTACCACATTTTCATGTTCAGGCCTTGAAGATGGACCAGGAAGACTTATTGGTGAAAATGGATTAGGCATCAAGTTGCTGCAGTTTTCTGGTGTAGTTTGAGGCCGGTCAGTAACAGAACAAGGCAGAAAGTCAAGCTCACTGAAAACGTCTCGATCGTACGGAAAGATACCACACTTCTTGAAAGCTGACATGATGTTACTAGGAGTTAATGCCTTCTGGTGAGCATATCCAACACACGTCGCGACATCATAGATTGAGAAAGTTTTACCTGGATGCTGCATCATCCATGAATCTACTGCGCTATCATAAGCCACAGCGAAAGGCTTAAACACACCAACATCTAACGGTTGCAGCTTATTTGTAGAATGAGGTGGCACTGTCAGCAAAGTTACACCATTGGACTTAGCTAAATTTAGCACTGCAAGAGAAAGATGACTCTCATGGTTATCAAAAATTAGGAGAGAAGGATTGTCTTTTGAGCTGTGCGAATACTTTATGAAGTGTTTCATAACATGATAGAACAATTCACTGTTCATCCATCCCGAAGGTGTTGCTAATCCCAGAGTACCTGGCGGAGCACCAGTGATCATGTGCTCCTTAAAATGTACCCTCGGAAATACCATAGCAGGAGGCAGACTATTTCCAGATGCACTCACAATGCAGCATGTCGTTACAAGTGTACCTTTCTCACCACTTGTGACCTTACTGACTTGTTTGATTCCCCTTTCTGCTATCACCTTTGGTGGTTTCTGGACAGTGACTGTGCTGGTTTCGTCCAGGTTGAAAATCCTTGTTCCATCAGCAAATTTATTTGTCCTGGATAAGACAATGTGAAGATTGTCATAGAAGATCATACAATTATGTTTATTGAAAGAGGTTGCCCTTGACAGACTGCATCCTTCTGGTGTACGGAGGGATAATTCAGGATGGCGTTTAAGAAATCCTCTCATCCATTCAATTCCTGCAATCCTATTGGTTTCCCATGTTTTGGGCATTTTGATTTTGTTTTCAACAGCCATTTCATAAGCTAACTTTCGACATTCGATTATTGGCAAACCATAAAACATTTTAGAGCATGTTATTAAATAAGATGAAAGACTAGCCTCTTCATTATCAGTGAAAATTTGATTGATTCTGTAATTTGGAGTCATACGAATAATTTCCCCAGGGTTATCTTTCCTTTTCTTGACATATCTAGCCAGTGTCTGGAATGATAAATTGTATTCTTTTGCAACAGATCTCAAACTCCTCCCTGCTGTAACTTGCTCAACAGCTGTGCTCATCGTCTCACTTGAAAATGTTCCTATCTGAGTCTTTCTCTTTGGATTTCGTGGCATGTTGTTGAGATCTGCAACAATAGAAGCCGTTCAGAATACCTATTCTTGCCTACAGATTATTTAAGGAGCGACATTCAATAATAGTTGCATTACAATTTAACTCCCCTGTTTATGGGAAACAGTGAGACACTGTCTCATTGTTACCCGCTAAGACTTG
Source organism: Anabrus simplex (assembly GCF_040414725.1). Taxonomy (NCBI): domain Eukaryota; kingdom Metazoa; phylum Arthropoda; class Insecta; order Orthoptera; family Tettigoniidae; genus Anabrus; species Anabrus simplex. The sequence goes on from NC_090265.1 coordinate 1,064,349,559, forward strand.
TCTCACTGTTCCCCATCAGCCATCGTCATATGTATTCCTCATTCCACCATAACCTACCTGCATGAACAGATTTAATGTTTCATGAAACCAAAGCTATAGATGGCCCTTTCTATTTGGAAAATTATTTCCAATATATTCTCGTCAGGAATAGAGATATGTACTACAGAAGACACCACGGAAAATATACTTTGCTCACCCTAAGAACACACTGGATCACAAAAGCAAACTTGCAAGAAAGGCAGCCATTTGCAAACAGGATTATGGGTATGGGGTGTGTTTCAAAATGCTACCACAAAAACATCACTTCATAATTATTCTCTGGAAGCGGTTAATTTGAAATGTCTCACTGTTCCCCATGTCTCACTGTTCCCCACCTTCCCCTACTGCTTAATCAAACAGTGTTCACAACATTTACTTGATGACAAGATAAAATATGACATTTTTTATAAACCACAATTATTTTTGCACTAACATATCGAAGGTTTTCGGCGACACCAGGATGAGAAAGGGCTAGGGCTGGGAAGGTAGCAGCCGTGACTTAATTAAAGCACAGCCCCAGCATTTGCCTGGTGTGAACGTGGAAAACCACGGAAATCCATTTTCAGGTTTCCCGACACGACGGCGGGATTCAAACCCACCACCTCTCGATTTCAAGCTCACGGCTAAGCGATCCTAACCGCACGGCCGGTTCACTCGATTCAAATCACAATCACTACTGATCTGCATTTAGGGCAGTCGCCCAGGTGGTAGATTCCCTATCTGTTGTTTTACTAGCCTTTTCTTAAATGATTGCAAATAAATTGGAAATTTATTGAACATCTCCCTTGGTAAGTTATTCCAATCTCCAACTCCCCTTCCTATAAACGAACACCCAGAACAAATCGAGCTGCTTTTCTTTGGATTTTTCCAGTTCTTGAATCAAGTAATCCTGGTGAGGGTCCCATACACTGGAACCATACTCTAGTTGGGGTCTTACCAGAGACTTATATGCCCTCCCCTTTACATCCTTACTACAATCCCTAATTACCCTAATAACCAAGTGCAGAGATCTGTCAGAAAGTGTCTCACATGTTCTCATGCTGAAAAACGACCAGCAAATGAAACGAAAAAAGCGCATACAACGAGCATTAAAGAAGGGATGTTGCTATTAGGTAATATAGTACAATAAGCAGGCTTCGGTAACGTGAATGTTGGCAACACTTCGCGCAGTTTCTTTTCCGATCGACAGACAGCTTCAAGAATAACTGCCGTGGACTAACAGGCCTCATAAATAGGTTTTGCACTATTTTAGAAGTGACTACCTGAAGTACCCGTCGTCGACGGGATAATTATTTAGCATGTGAATGATTATACTTTTTATCCTCCCTCATGTTGTTCCCCAGATTCTGAGGCGCATAAGTGGACATATCTGTCCCTGTCAGCGGCTTGTCGTGACGTAATCGCTTCCTTCCTCGCTCTGACCCTTTGCTGTTTAATATTGTTTTGTCTTATTCCTGATCTTGTTTTGATCCTTTCCTTTCGGTATAAAAGAAAGCCAAGTATCGGTTTCCTATATTGTAGGCTTTTGACTGTGCTGTTTGGGCATCGAATGTAAAGGGAGTCCTCCTTCCTCCTTTCATTACGCTCCTTCAGGACTTTTCCTCATTTTGATAGTCATCTTTACAATTTTTCTTGCTGTAGCTAAAGGTTGTACCCGTCGTTGAAGTGACAATCACATCACATTTGCAGTTATCTAACTCCACAGCTACTTCCCGACAATATTCAAGCATGGTGTTTTACTCGGAACACAACAGTAATCCTATCTATCGGAGAGGAGTGGCAGCAGAAGAGACACATCACATCACATCACATCACATCACATCACATCACATCACATCACATCACATCACATCACATCACATCGCGTCACGTCACGTCACACCACGCCATATCACATCACAGCACGTCACGTCACGTCACGTCACATCACGTCACATCACGTCACATCACAACAATGGTCAATGTTATTGTTGATCAGCTTTCTTTGCTTTCGATATTGTAGGTCTTCACATTATCTTCCGACTCTGTGATATGAGGACATCTAATGTAAAGGCAGTCCTTCTTTCTTTCCTCTTGTCTTATTCTTCAAGCGATCGTTCCTTTACCATTTGTCTCATTTCTTATAATGAAAATCCTCAGCCTGTTTCCAGTCATTCGACCGGGTCAGGCGAGGATAGAAAATATGCTGGGTGCCGAAGCCTGTCACACTCCTCTGTGGCAATGGTTAATGACTCACAGATGAGATGAAATGATATTGGAGAGTGTTGCTGGACTGAAAGATGACAGGGAAAACCGGAGTACCCGGTGAAAATCTGTTCTGCCTCTACTTTGATCAACACAAATCTCAGATGGAGTGACCGGGATTTAAACCACGGAACCGAGCGGTGAGAGGCCGGCGTGCTGCCACCTGAGCCACCGAGGCTTCATTTCTTACAATCTTCTTCACAATCCTCCTTGTCGATATGGACCGATGACCACGCGGTTTTACGCCTAATGACAATCATGACAAAACCATCGCCAGTTAACACGACTGAACAATATGTCCATGTTAGCAATGTTCTGGCGTTGATATGAACTAAACAACGAAAGTCTAAATTAATTAATTACAGTATGTTAGGATAGTCGGTACGGTAAAACTATTTAAGACATAAATGATCAGCAATTAATTGTATTCGCCGGCCCCATGGTGTAGGGGTAGCGTGCCTGCCTCTTACCCGGACGCCCCGAGTGCGATTCCCGGCCAGATCAGGGATTTTTACGTGGACCTGAGGACTGATTCGAGGTCAACTCAGCCTTCGTGATTAGAATTGAGGAGCTATTTGACGGTGAGATAGCGGCCCCGGTCTAGAAAGCCAAGAATAACGGCCGAGATGATTCGTCGTCCTGACCACACGACACCTCGCAATCTGCAGGCCTTCGAGCTGAGCAGCGGTCGCTTGGTAGGCCAAGGCCCTTCAGGGGCTGTAGTGCCATGGGGTTTGGTTTGGTTTTTAATTCATTGTATTCTGTATAAGGAGTTCATTGTTATATTGAACGTTATGATGGATAAAGGTAACCGCTGTGTAATTCACTGATAGTTTATCTCCTCGTTCATCAGTTCTATATGTAAGTGGTGGCTACATTCTGTAAGTTGTTTTGTATAAAGGTATTAGGAGATTTATTCACTTGAACTTATCAACAGCATTTTTTCAGTTTTATTTGTCTACATACAGGGTTTTATTTGTGTCATAACAACAATTTTCTATCTTCTGAAAAAAAGTGTCATTATTGTAGGTACGTTTATTATACGCAGGAAAGTGCGTGAAATGAACCTTCCATCAGATGGAGCATGTGTAGGAATCTCTGGGTGGACTGTAGAAACATGCATGGAATTTGTGCTCAGCTGAGTGAGTCAGATGCACGTGTGGGTACTGAGCACAAAATGCTGGCCAATTTATTAATTTTCCTTACTGCTGTTGTTTGTCTAACCCTTGTCCCGTTTCCCTACGGGGTCGGGTATGAGGTGAGATGAATCTGTCGTGGCGGGTTTTTATGACCGGATGCCCTTCCTGACGTCAACCTCATCAGAGGAGTTAATGAGAGGAAATGAATGACGTGATATATGATAGTAGGGAGAGGGTGAACCCCGATGCCGGCACATAGCCTACTCCTGTCGGGTAGCACCAAGGGGTCTGCTCAAGTCTTAACGTCTCCATCCGAGGGACGAATCACCATCAACAGCGTCATATGCCCTCACTCCATATGAGCACTGCGGAGAGGTTTGGAACTTAATCCAGGCTTTTGGCACGCAATCTAGTGATTAGAAATTGTATACCACCGCTTCTCCTACCCTACCGGCCAACATTCTGATGGGGGACTCAAACCTGCTAACTTCGGTGTCAGACCGTTTATTCTTCAGCGCCTTAACGATCATGGCCACCAGGCGGGCTACTTTTCTTTTTACTAATATTGATTTAAAATGATAATATATGTACTGTGGGATTTTAGAAACTTAATGTATTTTACTGAGATATACAGAAATAATCATGGGGACGTGGTTATTTAATTGTCTTAACTGCTGGCTTTCCACCCAGAAGAGTAAGGTTCGAATACCGGTCGATCCTTCGTTGAGAGTTTCTTTTCAGAAATCACGTGGCGTCATAATGGTACCGGCCTTAAGCATGGCCAAAGCCAAACTAAGCTTCTTTGAAATTCTTTGACATTATTTAAGAAAAGATCGAGAATCTGCCAAAATGCAGATCAGTTGTGACTGATTGAGCCTGGTTGGCTCCAGCGACACTAAAAATAACTTAAATATGATATAAGCTGAAGAAAGTACTACATTCACAACAATACTTTTACCATATTCTTTAATTATTTTAAATACAGTACATCTTAAACTGTATCAGCTGAAGTGTAGCGATTGACCTTAAAAGGGGATGTAAACATTCTTGTTTCGGGGGCTAGAGTTACCGTAATGGACACGCGATTCATGTATATATCTTGTTTAATTGTATGCATGTTAAGTACTCAGATCGAAGGCTGGTTGAATCCTCATTTGCCCGACTTCAGCTCTCATAGATGTCATAGGCGTCACTGAAGAGGTGTACAATATCTTCATCAAAAGTCACATATTCATCCTCTGAGTTCTGACTTGTACTTACCGGTACTGTACTTCTCCTTCAAAGTATACTATTTCCATTGGCAAAATAGATTGTAAAAACACTTTTGAAAATGGCTTCTTTTCTCTTTTCAGTGAAGGACGAGAACACGACAGGAATGAGTCTGAGGTCAATAATAATTTATTAAGTACATCATAATAGCAGATGTTCTGTAGAATTTCCTTGTAAAATCTCTTCTTTATCGACGGAAGTGTTCGTCTCTAACCTCAGCCGCTTCTTCAGAATGTTCACCAATTGGCAGAATTGCAGGCTCAATCACTGTTGATCCATGAACCAGTATTTTCTGAGCAGTGGCTGTCGTTAGATGCCTTCCACAGAGCCTCACATAAATATCTGCAGTTTATCTAAAGAAAACGTAAATTTGTTCGTTTGTGTTTTAAGCCACTTGAAATCTAAATAACCTATTCCTATATAAAATAAGAGTTTTTCGGCACATTGCTCAGAATTTAAAAGAATGATATTTCTGTATCGGCCGTGTCCTCAGTAACAAGGAAATGCACTTCTTAATTTTTCCTCATGTCTGTCTGTATGTATGTACGGTATGTATGTATGTACGCACATACATAGTAATCCAGTTTTTCCTGTAAACTATTATAGGCATAATTTCAATCAGAAATAACTTAAAGTTGCAAATGTGTGAGTGTCTGAAATGTATTATTTGTAAACACAATAAAAATAGAACACAGGAAATAAGTTACATTAAATACCAAATAAATAAATACATAAATAAATAAATAAAAAAGTCATGTATAATATCGAGTTTACATTAATATAGCGGCAGCTTTCTCATAGCTCCACAAAGCATGGCATTTATTACTTGTGTTCTGACCAAGTACACTTCGAAACTGGCTTGGTGGAGCTATAAAAACTTATGTACGGTACTATAATACCAAACACAAAGTGATATTGAGATCTTTCCTTATGTGAAATTCACCACGGCCCGTATCTATCATTTCAGACAGTAAGAAATGGTATCATACCACGTCTACCGCAATATAGGGTGCAACACTCTTAAGTCCTTAAATCATTTCTCTTGTAAGAACCTCATGTTCTGCTTGAGATTACCTAACATTTATCTGGTAAAATGAGTTCCGTGTTCTCCTACTGCATAAATTTCATCGTCTTCATCATCATCTTCTTCTTCTATTTCACTTTCATCACTTGAAAAATAAGGTGCATACTCTGTACTGGGAACTTTACGTTTTAATCCTCTTGTGCTAGAACTAGACAAGTCTTTCGGTCTCCTGGTGGCTGTACTGGAACTCGTTGATCTGCCAGGTCTTGTAGATCCTGAAGAGCTTATAGGCGAAAGATATGGGATGTCAGGTTTCGAAATATTAATTATTGTAGAAATGTCCCTCTCTACTGCTTCCACTATATCACTCTTGTGCACACTGAGTCTTTTCATTGGCTCTTCGGTTTTTGAGGGAACGTCCTTCAAACCTATCCCTGTCTTCTCTTTTATCTTGTATACTATCTGAACAGGATAGGTGTAAAGGAGTCGCGTAAATAATGGGCCTAGCCCCTCTGTATGATCGGAATATACCTTTCTTCTGTAACGATCAGGGCATGACTTGAGCCCTACTGTGTAGTAACGATCGGGATATCTCTTGAGCTTTTCTGAAATGTAGTCCACAGTTATTTTCACCCTGTCTTCTTCATGCGACAGAAAATATCGTACTCTGAAATCTCTTGAGCATAAGTTGAGGAAAAATAGTATAATCCAAATCATAAGTATGAGTAAGATATGAGCAAGAAGGTAATTTAAGTCAAAATATGGACTTAGCACTAGACACAACGTACACCACTTCAGAGGGGGAGAAAACGCATGCTCTTCATCGTGCGCCTTCTTCGAGTCTTTATCATCTTCTTCACCCTCTTCTCCTTTCACTTCTTCTTCTTCTTTGTCACCGTGGCCTAAGATACTCTTTGACTTCCCTTTTTTCTGTTTTTGGTATCCCTTTTTTCGCTCCTCTCCCTTTTCTCTGTTCGTTGATAATTGTCCGAAGAGTTCGCCTCCTTCTTCAGTACCATTTCCCTTTAAAAAAAAATTTGTGTAGAGGTGTTTAACGGACATGGTAATAGTAGTAGCCTTTTTGATAGTAGTGGCAATAGTAATATTTTTGGTAGCAGCAGTAATAGTCTTTATATTATTAGTAGTACTTTTGGTGTTAATATTATTTCTCATAGCAGCATCAATAAGCTTTCGTAGAGAGTTTTGTTTGGTAGAGTGCTCTATAACTGGGTGTGTAGCAGTAGTAGTAGTAGTATGTTTCTTAACGAGGTGTTGAATTCTTTTTTCATCATCATTAGTAGGAGCAGCAGCAGCAGCAGGAGCAGCAGAAGCAACAGCAATAGTCCTTTTGGTAGTAGAAGTATTATTAGTAACAGCATGAGCAGCAGCAGTAGTTATTTTCGTAGTAGTATGAGTCTCTCGGGTAGTCTCAGTAGATAATTGGGTAGTGATAGCAGTATTATTATGTTTTGTAGAGTGGTCTGTAACTGGATATGCAGTAGTAGTAGTATCATGTTTCTTAGCGAGATGTTGCGTTCTGTTTTCATCATCATCTTCATCGTCGGGATCTTCATCATCTTCTTTCGAGCCGCTCGCAAGTATGGGCTTAGATTTAGCATTTTCAGTTTTATTGTAAACTTCAAATCCATCATTTTCGTCATGTTCTGGAAATAGTTCTCCTTTTGTTGTTGGATTTTCAAGGTGACGGAAAGTGAGCCGAGTTAACTTTCCCTCTTTTTTGGAGAATTTATTGTCTTTATTCTCGTTTAATAATTCGAATCCACGTCGTACTTTGGTATGACTCGACAGTTCAATACCAGAAGTTAATCTTCTTGTTGTGTCAAGGACTTTGAGAATTCCTCCAAATGCCGGATACCAATTCTCATCGTATAGATGAGGCAAGACATGTTTCGTAATCCAATCCCTAAACATTAAGTTATAAACGTACATTTCTTTTACAGAAACTGAATACAATTTAAGGCATTTAATTACGTTTGCGTAATGTATTGCTACTATGTATGCTGATTCTGGTGAATAAAGATTATGTAGAATGGAATTCCTAACGGGTATGGCAACAGATTGAGGATTATCATCATCGTCTAGGAAAGGAATTGATATTATTGGATAATAGACTTCTCCTTGTGTTCCGTTACAAGATTTTTTGACATCATGTTCTTTATTCATCATAATATTATTGCACATATCTCTTTGTTTATTTGGTTTTAATACTAATAAATGAACGTTGTACGTTCCTGTAATATTAATTGGTTTGGCCCATGTCTTACCATCGGTTTCGAGCGCAGATTTCATATTTTCGTACAATTTATATAATTTACTTATTTCTTTATAGCGTATATTACCCGCATAATATGCCCCTTTTGTCACTGGGAGAAGATAAGACTTTAGATAACCTCCAATGGTATCGGCTAATGCTAATATCATGAGATTCTGAGTGGTTCCCGTTGAGTTTTCTTTAATAGTATCTACACAACTATCAATGTAATGCAGAAAAGTCTGAATGTACTTATCATCATTTGCATCCACTAACTTGTTCGGTATAATATGCTGCATCATGCGACGAAATTGCAAAAGTATTAGATTATTATTTTCCCAACAGTCCTTCAACAGGTCCGATTTAAGAAACAGTGCAGTTCCAACGTTAAGTGATTTCATATCTTCAACATCAGTAGTCAGAAACAACACGATTAAAGCTATTTTTAAGCAGTGCATATAAACATAATATTTTGAAAGTACTTGAGAAAACTTCACATCATATGTACAAATGTCATGTTATGCCTCAAGGAGAAGCCATATTCTAATATTTATTATTTATTTCTGAATCATTGTTATTCACAGCCTTCTAGAGGTAAATCATAAGAAATTAGTTTGCTAAATCAGATAAACTGAACATAGTAATTTGAAATGTGCGTTGCTACCGCTAGTGTAGCTAGTGTAGTACATGCTTCACTGTGTACAATCTGCAAAACATCCCGTGACACAGTGACACTTCATTTTATGGGAGCGAGGGGCATAGAGGAATTTTCTACGATTCCGGTAGTAATACCGAAAGAATTAACTGAAATCTGAATTTATTTGATAGTATAATCTATATGAACTTTCCAATCCTTTATTATCTAAAGCCTACGACTACGTCACACACACATGCCTATTTCTTTATTATCCATACTCATACTAACGTCAGTTATTGTAATGAAACAGTTAGACTGGCTTACCTTTTACAAGGGGTGCCTGGAGATTCGCCAGGTGAAAGGCAGAAAATATTTGAATCTTTTTAATCGTGGGATTACATTTTCCCATATATGCGACAGCTCGTTGAATCGGCTTATTGAAGTGGAAGACCAACTTTTTATTTTATTTTTCTATATTACAGCAATTTTTGCTATTAGTTTTCTGCCTTCACTGTGAACAGCTCGTGATGTTCGTTTCGGAATACGATTTCTAAGGTGTCCCTGTGATGTATTTGAATGTTTCCTAGCCATAACAATAGGTTTCAAAAGTTCAGTTTCTAGCTCGTTGGGTTTAATAATAATAATAATAATAATAATAATAATAATAATAATAATAATAGAAAAGTGCACCCGAAAGAGTATGTAGGTTGTCTTAATTATTCCTTGTTGTATTGCGTGATACTCTTGGTCCTTTTCAAGCAAAACACAATATGGTTTCTTTTACAGTATTTTCTGCAGAGGGACCCCCCACACACACACAAACACACGCACAGGCACGCACACCAAATTGTCGTTAGGGGCATGGTATTTCTTGTTGTCACAGAGTTTGAGTTGAAAGCCATGTATGGCTAGTCTTGAAATGGTGCGTCCCTTTTCTTGATTGGCGCTTGTCCATAAAATGGCCTGCCTTGCATCTATACTTTAGAACTGAAGGCCAATATCTGATCGTTTTTCGTCTAGCTAATAGAAGTGTCTGGTAAGTGTCGGTAGTAGGCAAGTGTCCCTTAAGTCCGACATTTCAACAGAAACTTGGGAAAGGCATATGCGTCACGTACTGCAAGCAAAAGAAATTCGTCCACTCAAAATACCAGTATCGGAAGTAATTGAAATGGTACCCATTATAGCAGAGGATATTGAAGATACTGTACATAACATGACAACGGGAATACTTGTGGTCCAGACCCGATATATAACGAATATATGAAAGCAGCAATGCCAATACTGAAGACAACATGGGCATCTTTGATATCCGAATATCTCAGGAGATTTATAATTCCCCACAGCTGGACGAGAACCTGCTTCAAGATGATGTACAAGGGCAACGGTGACATGGGAGGCACCTGGACGCGTACAGAGACATTAAAATTAAATATACCATTTTCAAAATTTTTACAAAGATTCTTACAAAGAGACTAACAGTGCTCGTAGAAAACATATCCCTGAAGAGCAATTTGGTTTCAGGAAGGGTAGATCTACCCTACAAGTAGTCAAATGTTTACAGCAAGACATTAAAGTAGTACACATCGCACCAGGAGGAAATCTTCATGTAGTCTTCATTGATTTTCCAAAACTATCGACAATCAATCAATCAATCAATCAATCAATCAATCAATCAATCAATCAATCAATCAATCAATCAATCAATACTGATCTGCATTTAGGGCAGTCGCCCAGGTGGCAGATCCCTTATCTGTCGTTTTCCGAGTCTTTTCTTAAATGATTGCAAAGAAATTGGAAATTTATTGAACATCGTCCTTGGTAAGTTATTCCAATCCTTAACTCCCCTTCCTATAGACGAATATTTGCCCCAATTTGTCCTCTTGAATTCCAACTTTATCTTCATAATGTGATCTTTCATACTTTTAAAGACACCACTCAGACTTATTCGTCTACTGATGTCATTTCACGCCACCTCTCCAATGACAGCTCGCAACATACCACTTAGTCGAGCAGCTCGTATCCTTTCTCCAAAGTCTTCCCAGCCCAAACTTTGCAACATTTTTGTAACGCTACTCTTTTGTCGGAAATCACCCAGAACAAATCGAGCTGCTTTTCTTTGGACTTTTTCCAGTTCTTGAATCAAGTAATCCTGGTGAGGGTCCCATACACTGGAACCATACTCTAGTTGGTGTCTTACCAGAGATTTATATGCCCTCTCCTTTACATCCTTACATCAACCCCTAAATACCCTCATAATCATCGTATTTATGGGATCACCCCAATGGAGATCTTTCCTTATATTAAGACCTAGGTACTTACAATGATCCCCAAAGGGAACTTTCACCCTATCAACGCAGTAATAAAAACTGAGGGGACTTTTCCTATTTGTGAAACTCACAACCTCTTTTTAACCCCGTTTATCATCATACCATTGCCTACTCCTCATCTCACAACATTATGGAGGTCATTTTGCAGTTGCTCACAATGTTATTTATTACTCTGTACAGAATAACATCATCTGTAAAAATTCTTAACTCGGATTCCACTTTCTTTACACATATCATTGATATATATAAGAAAACAGAAAGGTATAATAATACTGCCTTGAGGAAATCCCCTCTGAATTATTAGAGGGACGGATAAAGCTTCGCCTACTCTAATTCTCTGAGTTCTGTTTTTCTAAAAACATAGCCACCCTTTCAGCCACTCTTTTGTCAAGCCCAATAGCATGCTGAATAGGAGTATTCTATTGACAACATTAGAACAATTGATTGGGAAGTATCATTACTTTTACAGCAATAGTAATATACATTATTTTAAACAGAAACGTCTTCATACAGGATAGTAATCAAGTTCCGCAGCAATAACACAGACTAATGGAATTCTGCAAGGGGACCCACTAAGCTCATTCTTATTCAGCATAACTACAGCAGATGTGTCAGGCTCCATGGATAGATGTTTTTTTTTTTTTTTGCTAGTTGCTTTACGTCGCACCGACACAGATAGGTCTTATGGCGACGATGGGATAGGAAATGGCTAGGAGTGGGAAGTAAGCGGCCGTGGCCTTAATTAAGGTACAGCCCCAGCATTCGCCTGGTGTGAAAATGGGATAGATGGTTAGCTTGCTGGCCTTTTGTTACAGGGGTCTCGGGTTCGATTACCGGCAAGGTCTAGAATTGTAACCATAATTGGTTAATTTCGCTGGCACGGGGGCTGGGTGTATGTGTCGTCTTCATCATCATCATCATCATCATCATCATCATCATCATCATCATCATCATCATCATCATCACGACGCGCAGGTCGCCTATGGGAGTCAAATCGAAAGACCTGCATCTGGCGAGCCGAACTTGTCCTCAGACACTCCCGGCACTAAAAGCCATACGCCATTCCATTACAGCAGATGTAACTCAGTGCCTAAGTGATTGTGTGAAGCTGATGATATGGTGCTCAAAGCAACTCAACGAGATGAATGCACAGATCTTTTGACCGCATCGTATCACAGGCAAAGGAAAATGACCTCAAGTTGAAAGACCAAAATACTGTGTACGTGATTATTAGAAAAGGGGGAAGACAAGTAGCGACAGACCAAGTAATGTATAATGGTGAAGACCTGTTTAGAGTTGGTAGCTTCAAGTATTTGGGAGAAATCTTCCAAACCGGAGGTAAAACATGACGAATATACTGTAAGACCAAGTGTGATGACTGAGTCATTATAGCGTGGTAGTTTGTTGCACTTCATCGCCGGGCTGAGTGGCTCAGACGGTTAAGGCGCTGGCCTTCTAACCCCAACTTGGCAGGTTCGATCCTGGCTCAGTCCGGTGGTATTTGAAGGTGCTTAAATACGACAGCCCCGTGTCGGTAGATTTACTGGCACGTAAAAGAACTCCTGCGGGACTAAATTCCGGCACCTAGGCGTCTCCGAAGACCTTAAAAAGTAGTTAGTGGGACGTAAAGCAAATAACATTATATTTTTAAAAGAATATTTGTTGCACTTCATCTGTAGCAAGATATGGGACAGATGTGTATGGCCACAGGACTGGCTCATTTCCATCTTCATTTCACTTCACAAAAAGGGATCAACAAGGAACTGCGCGAATTATCAAACCATCTCACTGGTAAGCAAGTAAGTAAAATATTATTACATATCATAAATGAACGTTTGCAGCTTTACATTAGATATCAACTCCCATCAGAACAGGCTGACTTTGTCAGAGGAAGATGAACTAGAGAACAGATGCTAAATATTCGTCAGTTGGATGACAAGGCGTGACAAGGCACATTAATTCAACAATCCTTTCTTTCTGTGCTTCATTGACTACCAAAAGGCTTTTGATTGTGTTTTGTGGCCGAAATTGTGGTGTGTTCTAGAGGAAATGGGAGTTCCATCTCATCTCATTTCCCTTATACAAGTCTTATACGATAACAACTTGGCCATAATCAGAGTTGATGGTGATATATCATCAAATTTCAAAGTCTCCAAAGGTGTGAGACAAGGATGCATCTTATCACATCTGTTGTTTAACATCTATTGTGAATATATCATAAGGCATACTCACGACAGTTCGGAAGGGGGATTTTCGATTGGTGGGAAGAGAATTAATAACCTCCGTTTTGCGGACGATACCACACTTGTAGCCAGCATTATACAGGATCTGGTCGAGATAATAGATTGTGGACAACAGGAAAGTTACAGTCTTGGCATGGAAATTAATTTGGGCAAGACAAAACTAATGATTGTCAACAAAGGTGCCGGGATTCAGCTGCCAAAGCACCTGAAAATTCTCCAAAGAGTCTGTCAGTTTCCTTATCCTGATTCAATAATTGAGGGTGCAAGTAGCTGCGAAAAAGAAATCCAACGTCGCATCATTCTAGGACGTACAGCTATGAAAAAATTAAGTAAGATCTGGCACGATAGAGAAATATCTATGAATACGAAGAAAAGATTAGTCCATTGGCTTGTGTTCTCAATCTTCCTGTATGGATGCGAAACTTAGACCATAAAAGCTAAAGACGGGAATCGAATCAACGCCTTTGAAATGTGGTGTTGGAGAAGGATCTGTCGAATACCGTGGACAGCTAGGCGAACAAATGATTCTGCCATCCGGGAAATTGGAATACAAGAAAGTCTATGCCAAGTTGTGCACCAGAGAATCCTGCAATTCTTTGGTCACATTATGAGAAGAGAGGATGACAACCTGGAAAAATTAATTGTCCAAGGAAAAGTTTCTGGCACAAGGTCACGAGGACGGGTCGCAAAAAGGTGGGTTCATTAAGTAAGAGAGATCATGGAGAATTACTGACCGGAAAACGCAAGTTCGTACAGACCGGCATCAGCTTACAAAAGAAACAATAAAGTCCTTATGTTACGATACTCAGTCATGAGTGGAATGACTGGAGAAATAAATAAATAAATAAATAAATAAATAAATAAATAAATAAATAAATAAATAAATAAATAAATAATGAATAAAACCAAACATGCGTGCTTGCTTAAGATTATTTCTGGAACTGTCCTGGTTCAATTTGGATTTTGCCGCTGCTCTATCACGTGATTATTCACGTTCTAACGAAATTCACCCCAAGGTGTCTGACTAGAAAGCCATAATCTATGCTCCTGCGGTAATCATACAATATGTTTATTGAGCCCTCAGTCCGCAAAATGGTTGAATCCTCAGCATGGGCCGATGACCTTCGATGTTAGGCCCCTTAAAACAACAAGCATCATCATCATCAATCTTCAGCATATCCGCCATCAACCGTCACGAACAGCGTAAGCTCCTCCCACAGGTCGGGGTGGTGGAATACATCCACGCGATGCCCTGTCATAAAAGGCGACTAAAAGGCGAACACCCAAAGGCTCTTATCTTGGAATCGTGATATGGTAACTACAGGGCCCCTAGCTCAGCGTGGCATTGTTTCTACTTTTGCCAATGTGCTCACTTTCATATTTCCTATCCGATCTCCCGTGGTCGATTTTTGTTCTTTTCCGACTCAAGCGGTATTAGGTTTGCGATGTCTAAGCAGTAGTTCGTTCCTATGTGGCCCTTCTCTTTTGTTTGCCGATATCTTCATTCTTCAGAGGTCGGGCCACTTTCCCTCTTTTCCTGAGATCAGTTTTAAGAGAGGATGGTTGCCAAGTTGTACTTCTCTTTTATCACCAACACCGCTTCTCTGAAGAGGCATAGTAGGGAAATGAGGAATGAGGTAGTTTCCCATTGCTTTCCTCGCTGCATCAGCAGATGCTATTACAGTCATATAATTATACATATCAACTAACCCTACGGGAGAGACCATTATATAAATCAATACATGGACTGACTGCATAATGAAAAAAGTTCTAACCTATGCCTAGGTAAACACTATATCTCATCAGAAATGAATCTGGGAATGGTCAACATGGTAGGTTAGTTCCGGCTTTCTACCGTTTACAGTCCCATAATGACGTAACCGTTTTGGTGCGTCCACAAGGAAGCATGAGGCTTGTCTAAATTATAGTTTGATTGCATATTGTTTTAGTTCCAACATTATTGAAGGTTATCGTTAGTGTTTTCATGATATAATATTATGAAAAATATCTGTAAAAGTTTTTTTGCAGTAATATAGCCCACCTGGTGATCATGATCGATAATAATGCGTCAATTATTTTATGGGCTGACACCGTGATTAGCCGGTTCGAGTCCCGTTGGTGACAACATTTCCATCATCGGAACGTTCACCAGCAGGGTGGGAAGGGTGGTGGCATACAGGTTCTAATCACTAGATTGCGTGCCAAAAGCATGGTTTTAATCCCAAACCTCTCCGCAAAGTTCATATGGAGTGAGACAATGACAATGTTGATGGTCATTCGTTCATCAAACCCCTTGAGTTATTGGACAGGAGTAGGCTATGTGCCGACACCGGGCTTCACCTTCTCTCTACCTAATTATCATCATCATCTCGCAGCCAAACTCGTAGGTCGCCCATGGCCATCAAATAGAAAGACTTACACCAGACGCGCAGAATATGTCCTAGGACACTCCCAGCACTAAAATACGTACGCTAAATAAATAAATAAATAAATAAATAAATAAATAAATAAATAAATAAATAAATAAATAAAAAATAAGTAAATAAATAAATAAATAAACTCGAAGAACTTAGTACAAGGAAGTAAGAGGAATGCTAAGGAAAAAGGAGTATACAAATGGATGTGCATTAAGATCTCACGGTAAGGGAGCCATCCTCTGTCAGGAATATACACCGGCGGGTATGATGCGCATAGGTATAACCCAAATATCACTATAAAATTTGTCACAAATGGAACATAACAATTGCTTTTACACATATCAAGTAAAAAATCTCTGGCAAATTAAGAAATACCGTTCGTTATTTGAGAAATATGAAAACATACTTAAGGCAACGGATGGATCGGCACCTTAAATGGATTCTCCGGATCAGAGTGGAAAGACGCGCTGGAAATGAAATACAACGTGATTCATGTCCACTGGGGACTTGCTTAGGAATGTTAGGCACAACAGAATAAGATATAGAATTGCAGCAGCATTCTCCCGGAAAGGTTACGAGGTACATGAAGAGGTGCCATGTGTTGCTGCTGGCGGTGGAAGCCACCAGAGAATATATATAATCGCAATTGACCGAGAGGAGGACTTTGCATATATTCTGGAATCCCACCATTAGATGTGAGGTCGAATCAAGTCAGCCAGCAGAGGTAGACGCGGAGAAGCGAGCCATCTATTTACCAACCATAAGCTACTTCAAAGAATACTGCAACATTTCCTTTAGGATCAGGGTTGTAGGATTTTCCATCGGAGCAAGAGGAACCATATCAAAATTCATAGTTGAGTTTTTCAAAAGTTTGGGCATTCCCAAGAATCTATACTCTGATTCAGCCGTCTTGGCCATTAAAGGCTCCGCCCAAATTGTTAGAAATCATCTCTGTAGTACTGCAATCGAGAAGGATTAACTCCAGAAAACTCTTCATGGTTAAACATACTTTCAATATTTAAATGTTACGGTATACTTTGTCCGATTTAGGCAGCCTATAATTGTAGGAAGTACAAATAAATAAAATGTTACAATTTTACTACTATAGGATTGTAGTTTGAGAAGCTTTGCATTAACGAAGTTAGCATTGATAGGTTATGTGAAGTTTCATGACGTGTCTAACAAGGTTTATAATTATTTCTGTTATATTGTGTTAGTGTAGTAAGATTCTCTATAAAATAAGGCGAATGTTTAGTGT
Source organism: Anabrus simplex (assembly GCF_040414725.1). Classification (NCBI taxonomy): domain Eukaryota; kingdom Metazoa; phylum Arthropoda; class Insecta; order Orthoptera; family Tettigoniidae; genus Anabrus; species Anabrus simplex. Next base: position 1,064,366,428 of record NC_090265.1, read on the forward strand.
GCTTCGTTGTTAGTTCAATTGCCGTTCAAGGGAAAGGCGTTTCCTAGTGATAAGCGAGATATAATATGTATCCGTGCTATACACTGGTCTGATTTCGTAACCGGTTAACATTATTTTATCTGCATCAGACATTCTTCGGAAAACTCGTGTAATTCTCTTAGACACTACAAAGAGACCAGACGGCTTTTTTTTAACTGCGTCAGGGAAAAACCAAAATTAACCGATGACGCGCTTAGAACGATATTTTCTGGTCAGCCCTCATACAAGTCACAACCAATAACTGTCAAACGAAAATCACCAAAATAAAGAATATGTTTTACAAAAGGATTAATTGAACTTCAAGACAAGTATTGAAGAAGATAAATATTGATACTTATTTGTGGGTAATTTGAGACATATAAACTTATGTGAATATTCCAGGAAATTCGTTCCTTCGTTTTCTTTATATGTCCCTATTTTACAATTTTCAAACATACTACCAGTTAACACGTCCATAAAAATGTTCAAAGAAGTATAAAAATGTGCGTAAAAGTTTGCAAGGTACCGCGGGGCACCTAGCTGATTGTAGCATTCATTCCACTTAGTTGTCATTCTTTTCCCTTAATCTTTCCTCTCCGGCCTCTCTTGGTAAGCTCTTCTTCTCTTCCGACGGCAACGGAAGAGGTTTAATAGGCCTAGGGAGTCTTTCATTTTCATGCCCTTCGTGTTCCTTCCCTTTGTACCACCGGAATCTTAACCCGTGAGGAGTCGCGTCCGGTCGTTTCAACCATTTCTGTTTATTATCGTCAATCCTTCCGCGAACACTGTTTATTATACTTCCTACCCCTCAGTACCTTTCAATGGACTCATCCACACTTCTGTCACACCACTGTTATCCCTCTCCATTACTTCAGTGAGTGACAAACTGGCTATCAGGTCGTTTCGTTCGCACGCGACTTCTCACGTTACCTGTCTCCGTTCTATTCAACCATACATGACTCATGGCGTAGACTTATTTATAATGCGGAAAGTGCACTATTGCCATTCATTGTTGAGAAGGAGCATTGTCTAGATGTGTGTTAAATGAAATGAAACACCATTTTAAAAGTATTTTCCATAAACAGAACTTGAATTTTTATTTTCAATTTCATCAGCAAAAGGCAATCTCATTATAATTATTATGTTAAAATTGTTTGTCTGTGTTTAAATGGTATTATCTTATATTGTCGTAACTATAAATAGCGTATTAAGTAAGCGTTTGGTGTTTTATTGATTTCCGGTCGAAACGACCGTACGCGACTCCTGACGTTACACTCGGCACGCACCCCTTGCGGGTTAATTATTCGAAGGACCGGATCTCACTTTTCCTATGGTGTCTTTCTTTTACACTTTTTCGTTAAATATTTTATTTCATATTACTTTCTGACATATAATCAGCTGACTCGGTGGATGAATGGTAGAGTTTGCGCCACATGATCGCAAGTTCAGTGGTTCGATCCTGGCTGATGTAGTCGATTTTTGAAGGACGATCAATGATCTTGGCATACCGACTAGATACTGCGAAGCTCCACTTACACCGGCGTTGAAAATTGCTAGCAACTCCTTGCACTGTAGCTGTAATTATAGAGTTTATAGACTTGACGCGATGTCCCTGCATCCTTGCTTGTGTGCCAGGTGCTAATGTTACTGGTTTTGCTGTGAAATATAACTTAAAATTCCTGCCGTGACTGAAGTCTATAAAAGGTGTATAAAACAGGGCATACTACTTTCACCATTTTGCACCTCAGATAGAAAAAGAGTGCGGGTACAATAAGATTTTATGAATTCCATATAGATACTGAAAGATGTGAAGCACGTTTGAGAGAGATTTCCTGCGTTCTTTGTATCAAATACCAATTCTGTTATTCAGTTGTTTGTAATCTACATTTCACAGAATATGACATTTCTTGCAGTGGGAAATACAGAAGACAAAAAAAAAAAAAATAATAATAAAATAATAATAATAATAAATGCTGTACTGACAATATTTCCTCATTATCTCAGATACAAATTAAACAAAACAAAGATGCCTAGAAGATTTACTGAAAGAAATTAACTCTCTCCATATGACTGTTCATAACTTTGTCCATGAAGATGTTCTCCCAGGTTGCTCTCAAGATGCATTAGTTGAGAGTTAAAGGAGATTCATCCACGCAAACTGACGCCCGGAAGAAATGAAGGCAACCTTAAACAGGTTATGTGTGAAGTTAACAAGATTAAATAACTTACTGCAAGGAAAGCAGAGAGAACTCACAACCTTGGAAGGAAGAATCAAAGATTGAGTCCAACTGGAATTGGAAAATATAAAAAAGGACGTCGTGGAAGGGAATGTCCAGAGGGAATTTTTGTTACTTCTTTTTTTTTTGCTAGTTGCTGTACGTTGCACCGACACAGATAGGTCTTATGGCGACGAAGGGACAGGAAAGGGCTAGGAGTGGGAAGGAAGCGGCCGTGGCCTTAATTAAGGTACAGCCCCAGCATTTGCCTGGTGTGAAAATGGGAAACCACGGAAAACCATTTCCAGGGCTGCCGACAGTGGGGTCCGAACCTACTATCTCCCGAATACTGGATACTTGCCGCACTTAAGCGACTGCAGCTATCGAGCTCGGTATTTTTTTTTACAGCAGCTACTTAATTATCGCATTGGAAAAGTGAAATAACACGTGAGTGTGTAATTCTCCAGTACATTTCCCCTAAAGGATATTCTCATATTCGAGAAAGAAGGTTTCGAAACTCCATTCCAGGAGAACACGTGCTAGACAGTCTGATACTCCTGATACCTCGACGAAAGTAACACCAATGATTAAAGAGAGAGTAACGTTAGAGCAAATAATTTTACCCCAGAAGAACGTTTTGCATCCCTACTTGTAGATGGGGCTACAATAATTTATGACCGCTTTATGATACTTCCTTTGGGTACAAAAATGCAGTTGCCATTTCATCACACGAGGAGGAGATAATCACCCGAAGAAACAAGTTGTATTAAGAAGTCTGTCAGGTGGAGAACTGCACGAATTAGTATTGAGTGTCATATCTCAAGTTGTAGAATGTGATCTTTTAATAATTCGGATAGTATCTGAGAGCCTAAAAGCAAACTTTACCATAATGCAACAGATAGGGGGAGGCTAATTTCATTAAGTAAACTTGCATCTGTTCGACGGAAACAAAACTGTACCTTTGCTTTGACCAGTACCATATTCTAAGGAACATCTAAACTCAGTTCCTTGAAAGAGAAATGACGTATGGCACTAGTATAATCTTAGGAAAACACGCAGCGTTAGTGTACAGGCCACAAAAGTAATGAAATTGTGAAACCTGTAAGGTTCTTGACAAAGAAACACATTGAACGAACTAAAGAAACCCATGGCACAACAGCCCCGAAGGGTCATGGCCTACCAAGCGACCACTGCTCAGCCCGAGGGCCTGCAGATCATGAGGTATTATGTGCTCATCACGACGAATCCTCTCAGCCATTATTCTTGGTTTTCTACCGGCCGAGTTGGTCATGCGGTTAGGGGTGCGCAGCTGTGAATTTGCATCCGGAAGCCCTGAAGATGGTTTTCCGTAGTTTCCCATTTTCACACCAGGCTGTACCTTAATGAATGCCAAGGCCGCTTCCTTCCCACTCCTAGGCCTTCCCTATCCCATTGTCGCCATAAGACTTATATGTGTTGGTGCGACGTAAAACAAACTGTAAAAAATACTCTTGGCTTTCTAGACCGGGGCCGCCATCTCACCGTCAGATAGCTCCTCAATTGTAATCACGTAGGCTGAGTGGACCTCGAACCAGCGGCCCTCAAGGTACAAATCCCTGACCTGGCAGGGAATCGAACCCGGCGCCTCCGGGTAAGAGGCTGGCACGCTACCCTTACATCACGAGACCGCCATAGTTTCTAAAAAAATTAAAGCCATGCGAGGAAAAGAGATCTTTTCTCACCGAGCTCGATAGCTGCAGTCGCTTAAGTGCGGCCAGAATCCAGTATTCGGGAGACAGTGGGTTCGAACCCCACTGTCGGCAGCCCTGAAGATGGTTTTCCGTGGTTTCCCATTTTCACGCCAGGCAAATGCTGGGGCTGTACCTTAATAAAGGCCACGGCCGCTTCCTTCCCATTCCTAGCCCTTTCCTATCCCATCGTCGCCATGAGACCTATCCGTGTCGGTGCGACGTAAAGCAACTGTCAAAAAAAAAAAAAAAAAAAAAAAGAAAACTTTTCTCCCTTAGTGACAGGTGCTATCAAATTACTGACAGAAAATCCACGTATACATTCGGAAGCATATGAATTCAAGGATGCAGAAGCGACTCTAACATTTATGACAAATATTAACCCCGAATAAATTTTTTACCGATTTCGGTTTTTCAGTTAAACTAATTTCCAAGTAGCAGTAGTAGTAGTTTCCGAATCTAACTCACCAGCTACATTCCGCCAATATTCAGGCATGCTGTTTTACTCGGGACGCAGCAGTAATTCCATCTATCGCAGAGGACTGGAAGCAGAATGAGACAAATCACAACACAACAGTGGTCAATGTAATGCAATTATTGTTGATCCAGTTTTGAGAGCTTTCGATACTGTAGGCTGAACATTTAGTTTCCTTCCGACTCTGTGATATTAGGACATCTAATGTATAGGCAGTTCTTCCAACTTTCATGAGTCCCTGTTGTCTTTTTCTTCAGGCGATCGTTCCGTTACGAATTATTTATCATTTTTCATAATCATCTTCACAAATTTCCTGGTCAACATGGACCGATGCCCATGCGATTTTACACCTTGAAGACAATCATTATGGATTAAGCAACAAAATTGAACAATTCTATAATCATAGTCGGTACGATGAAATGAAATGGCGTATGGCTTTTAATGCCGGGAGATGTCCGAGGACTTCGGCTCGCCAGGTGTAGGTCTTTTGATTTGACGTCTGGAGGCGACCTGCGGCGTCGTGATGAGGATGAAATGATGATGAAGACGACACATACACCCAGTCCCTATGCCAGGGGAATTAACCCTCAACTAAAATAGTGTTGTTTTGGCTACACAATTACTGTGGTGGTGTCCACCAGGACCCCCATTTCAGACGTTTGTGACAAGAGTGTGCATAGTTTTTAAAGGGTGTAACTATAAACAGTCTGTGCATATTTATGATTATGAACAGACAGCAAAAATAATAAATTTTTGAACCTCATGTAATTTTGAAACAAAATATAAAAGATGTACATTTTTCGAAACAAGATCTGCTCCAAACACAGAGAGTATCTGCAATGACAGTTAAACTGTACACAATTACTGGAGTAAATACGCCAAACTTGTAATAAATGAGTAATACTGACATCAATATACAATGGCGCAAAAAATGGCAGACAAGTTTACGACACACTTGCAGTCCTTATCTTCACACACATTACAAGGAGCCCAACTTACTGGTTTTCAGAACAGTCCTCACATATGAAGATGGTATGAGAATGTCCCTTACACACACTCCTACTACACTTATCACACACATACGGGGTCTTTCTGTCTTGCGAACGAGGGCACAAAGAGCATCTCTTCCTCTTCGTTCCGCCCTCAACTGGGACTGGTTCGTCTGTCACTTGGCAAACTGTTTACTTCTGCAGCTTAAAGCCTAAAGACGCTCATTGACATCGGAATATTAGGAACTGGTACAATACGAGAGAATAGTATTCCAAGAGATGTTTCACTAATGCCAAGCAAACAATTCAGTAAGAAAAATCACGGGCCATTTGAGGCGGCCAGCAACAATGAAACAAAAATTGCTATGAGCAGATAGGAGAATAATGTAGTACTAACAGTTATGGTCTCAGTTTCAATGACGGTGAAATCCTGACATTCACCTCCCCGCGGTAGAGAGGGGGCAACGACTGTTTATGACAATTTTGTTATATGCAGGCGGCTAACGAATGAAGGGACCGAGTATCTTCCGGTATAAGAAGATCCCCTCTACCAAGTGCCAACAGTCTCCTTGAGGGTGGATGAGCGGGTAGTGGCTAGGGCACTCTATTGTCCTTGGGACAGGAAATGGTCCCAAAAGGCGGAAGAACCTACAACTGGTCAACGGCATTAGGATGCGGAAGGCAACGGGAAACCACTGCATTAAAGATCCTGAAGGATATCCCTTTAAGTTCACATGGCATGGCTCTGTTTAACGTAAAATTATTATCCAGACTTTCTATTCCCCCATTCGGATCTCCGGGGGGAATTCTTTCAACGTTGCTATGACTAGAAAGCCCGACAGTTTTGGAAAGATCAAAGTGTACGACAACAAAGTTCGAACTGAAGGACGTCCGAAGATGGCACAACTGCACTTCAGAAGATGCTTTCCATGCTGCAACATCACGTTCGGAGCTGGCTATGTGGACCGCCAACCTCCACTAGGAGAAGGTGCCTCAAGAAGAACAGTTGTTTCTCCGGCTTAAAGTACAACGCCCACCAGTTGTGTTTCTCGTTGGAGTCAGTCTGGGAAATGGAGAATTTCAATACCACGTCCCCTCATGACTGGCAAGTACAGTGAGTTTATGGGTGGTGTAAATAGAGGTGATGTAAACGTCAATGAGTAGCAGGCTTGTGTTCGAGGAAAGGAATGATTGTGATGGTGCATCTTCACGTAGCTATTGGACACAACAGTGCATAATGCGTGGCTCATAGATATGCCACAGAGACACAGTACGAGAGCTTGAATAGCACAGGCAGATTGTACGAAGTTACTTGTTGGAGTTTGGGGTTGTGCCAAAGGGTGCTTCTCATGACATACAGCGTATTGATGGCTTAGGATATTGACCAAGGTAATACAACCATCAACGAGGCGCGCACGAGTGAAGTACCTCACGAAGGAGGACAGAATGGTCGAACTGCGATGTTGGTCTGTGTGTGGTTTCCATTCAATGTATCATATGAAATGAACAGCCTCAAAAGCAATATGCGGGTTGGAGCTGCGTAACCAATGAATATTGGGAAAATGCCTCCTCGTGTTGCGATAGCCCTTTGTTACTTAATTCCAAACGTTTCAAATAAAAAGAACAGGCAACATTTCTAATTACTCTATGAGGTTTGTGAGGTTTTTATTTTGTTTCTATCTAGAACATAATTTAGTATACTTGTTTAATGGTAATTTTGTTGATTAAAACAGGTACAGTATTTATAAATCTTATATATATAACTAGCAAGATATCCGTATTTCGCTACGGTTTTAAACTGAAAGTTATTATTCAAAGTTTTACATTTTGGAGAGGTCACTGTCAGCTTAGCCCGTAACATACGTCCTCAGTTCGTACGTCAACGGTTTTGGGGGAATGATTATTTATTTTCTGATCTAACACTCATTTGAACCCCATACGGAGGAATTTGAATGTTTAAAACCCTATCTTATTTAACTTCTAGGATGTAAAAGCGACCAACCTGTGAAATTTTTATTTTGTACGCCGAACACTAATGGCGGAATGAATACCTTTTTAAAGGATGAATGGGTTCATGGTGTGGGTTACTGTAGTCACGTCCTAGTTTGTGAACCATGGGCAACGGCTGAGTGGCCTAGTAAGTGTTCCTGAGAGTTGGGATACCAGTTGCTATGGAAAGGGAGTGGGCATCCCGGACATATTCTTAGTCATGGCCCTTCTTGTGCTCAGGAGGCCAGGACTAAACAATCCACCGGTGGTCCCGAATCCGTTAGAGGAGAGATCCTCACTTGGACTATGTGTAAGTAGGGTAGCATCCTGCTTCATGAATTTACCGAGCTCAGAACATTTTAAATAAGCCTCGGACCTAGGGGAGTAATGGAGTCCCACTCCCATTTGACAGGCGAGGGACTCCTTGGAAACAACTTGGCGAACGAAATGGAATTCGATGGGGAGCTATCAATGTCAATGGGGCTTATGGAAGAAAGTAGAACTGGCTGAATCAGGAAAGAGGACGCACCTGGATGCCCTAGGTGCAAGTGGTATTCGAGTAAGATGAGATAACAAGGAAGAGATAGGAGATTATAAAGTGTACTTGACGGGTGTTAGAAAGGGAACGACAGGGTCTGGGGTAGGGCTGTTCATCAGGAATACTACTGCACGCAGTTCACCTAGAGCCACCGGCGAGTGCAGACGTACGGAGTGGAGGGTCCCTGGAGTGGGAGAAGGTAGTGTAAGTGCGGAGTGTTGGAAGAGTTTGAGCGCAGGGAGAGATAGAAGATATACGGACATGATGAGAGCAATGAAAAGTAGTGAGGGTTTTGTTACAAGAAGTAAAAAACAATAATATAGCGAGTAAGTAAGTAATTAAGGGCGTGGAGGCTGAAATGTTGTGAAGGAGAAGTGGTATATAAGTTATGATATGTTATAGGGTTGAAATGTGGTGTTGGAGAAGTGGTGGTATAAGATGGTGGATGGCAGTTTGTTGATATTTGGAGCTGGAGGAGTGATGGTAAATGTGGTGTTGGATAAGTGTTGTAATTTGGCTATTTGTAAATTTTGGTTTGGGGGAAGTTGGAGTTTTCGGTAGGTAATTATGATGGGTGTTAGGATGAGTATGAGTGTATGGCAAATTGAGCAAATTATGATATGTTATAGGGTTGAAATGTGGTGTTGGAGAAGTGGTGGTATAAGATGGTGGATGGCAGAAGGTGAGTGTATTTGTAGAAGAAGTAGAGGTGGTGGTACTGAGATTGTATTGGTGTCTGGTATAAATGCTGAGTGATGGCAGATGAGTGTGTGTTAGGGCTGAATGGTGGTGTTGGAAGTAGAGGTGGTATATGTTGAAATGTGGTGTTGGAAAGGTATGGAGATGTAGTTATGATATGTTATAGGGTTGAAATGTGGTGTTGGAGAAGTGGTGGTATAAGATGGTGGATGACAGAAGGTAAGTGTATTTGTGGAAGGAGTAGAGCTGGTATGCTGAAGTGTGGTGTTGGAAGTATTGAAGGCTTAGTATTCAAGTTATGATATGTTATAGGGTTGAAATGTGGTGTTGATGGCTATTTAATTTTTGGAGCTGGAAACAGGTGAGTTTATTATCATTTTGTATTGTATTGGTGACTGGTATAAATGCTGAGTGATGGCAGACGAGTGCGTGCTAGGGCTGAAATGTGGTGTTGGAAGTAGAGGTGGTATATGTTGAAATGTGGTGTTGGAAAGGTATGGAGATGTAGTAATGTAACTCGGCTATTTGTAAATTTTGGTTTGGTAGAAGATGGAGTCTTCAGTAGGTAATTATGACGGGTAGGAGGAGTATGAGTGTATGGTAAATGCAAGTTATGATATGTTATAGGGTGGAAATGTGGTGTGGGAGAAGTGGTGGTATAAGATGGTGGATGGCAGAAGGTGAGTGTATTTGTGGAAGGAGTAGAGCTGGTATGCTGAAGTGTGGTGTTGGAAGTATTAAATTATGATAGGTTATAGGGTTGAAATGTGGTGTTGGAGAAGTGGTGGTATAAGATGGTGGATGGCAGAAGGTGAGTGTATTTGTAGAAGAAGTAGAGGTGGTATATGAGGTAGGGTTAGTGTGGTATTGCTGAAATGTGGTGTTGGAGTATTGCTGGCCAAAATTTTTGGAGGCGTGATTGGTATTTGTTATTCATTGCCGAAATTTCTGGAGACGAGAGGTAATTTTATTATGGAGTGTTATGACGGAATGAAATGAAATGAAGCAATGTTAACGCAGATTGGTAAAAGTTGCGGTATGGTTGATTGGAACGTAATGACGGAATAAGATGGCCGGTTTGGTATGCAATCATGTAATGGCTGGTTTGGAATGCAACCTGGTAATGCTGCTGTTGCAGCTTATGCTGGAGTAGGTCAGGGAACAATAGAGGTGATGAAAATGCTGAAGTAAAAAGGTTGCGTACGTGAGAGTGATAACAAGCATGGAGTTGTAACACCAGCAGTAGAAGGTAAACATTGACCAGGCTGTTGTGAATTGATGTAGATGGAGTTGGTTCTGGTATAAAACCGGGACGGTATTGTTTATTTCATTTTATGTTATTTAGTATATAGTGGAGAGGGGTGGCTCAGGTTGGACTATTCTTATTAATCTTATTTGTTATTTATTATTATTATTGTGAACATGTATTCGGGGCTGAACGCCTGTTTTGTTCACTAATAAATACAAATACAAATACAAATACTACTGCACGCAACATAATTTCTGTTAGACACGTAAACGAGCGAATGATGTGGGTAGATTTGTCAGTTGGAGGAATTAGGACGAGAACTGTCTCAGTGTATTCACCATGTGAGGGTGCAGGTGAGGATGAAATTGACAAGTTTTAAAAAGCATTGCGTGGCATCGTAGTCAGGGTTAACAGCAAGGATAGAATAGTGCTAATGGGCGATTTCAATGCGAGAGTTGGGAATAGAACTGAAGGATACGAAAGGGTGATTGGTAAATGTGAGGAAGATATGGAAGCTAACAGCAATGGGAAGCGTCTGCTGGACTTCTGTGCTAGTATGGGTTTAGCAGTTACTAATACATTCTTCAAGCATGAGGCTATTCACCGCTACACGTAGGAGGCTAGGGGTACCATATCCATAATAGACTGTATCTTAAACGACTTCCAATTCAGGAAATCTGTTAGGAATGTACGGCTTTTTCGGGGATCTTTCGATGAAACAGACCGCTATCTGATCTGTAGTGAACTAGGTATCTCTAGCCTAGGATGGAGAAAGTGAAATCTGTCTGCAAACGAATAAGGGTAGGAAACCTCCGGGACGAGGAAATTAGAGAGAAGTTCATGGATATAATTAGTGAGAAGTTCCGAACAGTGAACAGTAAGCAGGTTCAGAATATAGAAAGAGAATGGGTGGTTTACAGGGATGTTGTAGTAGAAACAGCAAGGGAATGCCTAGGAACAACTGTGTGTAAAAATGGGAAAAAGCGAACATCTTGGTGGAATGATGAAGTGAGAGCAGCTTGTAAACGTAAGAAGAGTGCTTATCAGAAATGACTCCAAACAAGGGCTGATGCAGACAAGAAATTATACGTAGATGAAAGAAACAGAGCGAAAAATAATAGCCACTGAATACAAAAAAAAGGTCGTGGGAAGATTTTGGTAATAACCTGGAAAATCTAGGTCAAGCAGCAGGGAAACATTTCTGGACAGTAATAAAGAATCTCAGGAAGGGAGGGAAAAAGGAAATGAACAGTGTTTTGGGTAACACAGGTAAACTCATGATGGATCCCAGGGAATCACTGGACAGGTGCAGGGAATATTTTGGAAATCTTCTCAACGTAAAAGGAAATATTCATGATGGTGTCGCTAACAACGGAGCTAATAGGGAGGAGAAAAATGTTGGTGGTGAAATTACGCTTGAGAAAGTGGAAAAGGTGGTAAATAAACTCCATTGTCACAAAACAGCCAGAATAGATGAAATTAGACGTGAAATGGTGAAGTATATTGGGAAGGCAGGGATGAAAGGGCTTCATAGAATAATATTAGCATGGAGTGTTGGTAAGGTACCTTCAGATGGGACAAAATCAGCAATTTCACCTATCTGTAAGCAAGGGAACAGGAAGGATTCCAATAACTATCGAGGTATCTCATTGATTAATATACCAGGGAAAGTATTCGCTGGCATCTTGGAAGGGACGGTGCGATCAATGATTGTGAGGACGTTGGAGGAAAACCAGTGTGGTTTCAGACCTCAGAGGGGCTGTCAGTATCAGATTTTCAGTATGCGCCAGGTAATTGAAAAATGCTACGAGAGGAATAGACAGTTGTGTTTATGTTTTGTAGATCTAGAGAAAGCGTATGACAGGGTACCGAGGGTAAAGTTGTTCACCATACTGGGGGATTATGGGATCAAGCGTATATTATTAAAATCAATCAAAATCAAGTAATGTTGACAATTGGGCTGCAGTGAGAATTGATAGTAGAATGAGTTCTTAGTTCTGGGTACTTACAGGGGTTAGACAAGGCTGTAATCTTTCAACTTTGTTGTTCGTAGTGTACATGGATCATATGCTGAAAGGTATAAAGTGGCAGGGAGGGATTCAGTTAGGTGGAAATGTAATAAGCAGTCTGGCCTATGCTGACGACTTGGTCTTGTGCCGAAAGTCTGCAGTCTAATATCTTGGAACTTGAAAATAGGTGCAATGAGTATAATATGAAAATTAGCCTTTCTAAGACTAAATTGATGTCAGTAGGTAAGAAATTCAACAGAACTGAATGTCAGATTGGTGAAACAAAACTGGAAAAGGTAGATATTTTCAAGTATTTTGGATATGTGTTCTCCCAGGATGGTAATATAGTAAGTGAGATTGAATCAAGGTGCAGTAAAGCTAAAGCACTGAACTCGCAGTTGCGATCAACAATATTCTGTAAGAAGGAAGTCAGCTCCCGGACAAAACTGTCTTTACATCGGTCTGTTTTCAGACCAACATTGCTTTACGGGAGCGAAAGCTGGGTGGACTCAGGATATCTTATTCGTAAGTTAGAAGTAACGGACATGAAAGTAGCGAGAATGATTGATGGTAAAAACAGGTTGGATCAATGGCAGGAGGGTACTCGGAATGAGGAGATAAAGGCTAAGTTAGGAATGAACTCGGTGGATGAAGCTGTACGCATAAACCGGCTTCGGTGGTGGGGCCATGTGAGGCGTATGGAGGAGGATAGCTTACCTAGGAGAATAATGGACTCTGTTATAGAGGGTAATAGAAGTAGAGGGAGACCAAGAAGACAATGGCTAGATTCAGTTTCTAACGGTTTAAAGATAAGATGTATAGAGCTAAATGTGGCCACAGCACTAGTTGTAAATAGAGGATAATGGCGACATTTAGTAAATTCACAGAGGCTTGCAGGCTGAACGCTGATAGGCATAACGGTCTATAATGATGATGTATGTATGTTTTTAAATACGTATTAACATCTTGGATATAGAAGACCACCCTTCTTAATAAAAATAAATCGTGCCTGGAACAGTATCGGAAGAATGGATATTGTGCTTTTGAGAGTCAACCACCATCTAAACCACTTAGGGGGTAAATATTTTGAAGTATACAATATTTTTCCAACGGCCGTAGCCGTGTTGAAATACCGGATCCCCCGAGATCTCCGAAGTTAAGCAACATTGGGCGTGGTGAAGATTTGGTTGGATTGCCACGCGCTGTTGGTGGGGGTAAGGGAATGGATGGGCGGAATGGAACTGGCCGCCCTACCGTACGTAAACTTCGGTTCAGGCACACCTCTGCGGAGGTTTGGACCTGCCTTCGAGCAGAATACACCCTTACCTTACGATATTTTGCACCTACGACTTAAAAGAAGACCCTTGTCGTAAAATTACAACGTTGTACGTCAAACGGTTTTGGAGGGATGAATAATTTTGTTTACGGGGCGAACCTCATTTAACATTCTAGGAATGGAACGTTAAAAAATATTTCCTATTTCACACCTAGGATTTAAAATATATAGGTACCGCTATTTGGAATTTTGTCTTCGTAAGTTAAACTGTTTTGGAGCAAGGAATATATTTATTTTCGGAACTTATCCCCATTTAACTCTCTGAGCGGTTAAACCTGTTTCACACCTTCTGTTATTTAACATCTAGGATATCATTTGAAATTAAAATTTCATCATTCAAGCAGCTTCCTATAAACGCATATTTTTGGCATAATTCCTCACCCCTCTAGTCAAAACCCTTTTAGGGGTCTATTGTTTTAAGTATACTTCTTATTTGTATCCTCATAAAAGAAATTCAACTCTCTTTACACCACCTTTAAGTTGATGCCTACCCCCACCCTGCCATAAAATGCGTGTCTTTATTTTTAAAGAAGGTTTCAAATACTAATTTTCTCTTCCACAACATGCTTTGTTTTCGACATAGAAGTATCCTCAAACCAAGGATTCAATTCATTTTTCAGTTCATTTATCCCCCTCCTCTTAATTGGACTTCCCGAAAACAAAGGAATACGTATTTAGTTTTAAAGGAGATTAAAATACAAATGTTCTTGTCTGTAATATCTTTAGTTTTTGAGATATAAGTATCCATGTCAAAAGCTGGCGCTTCTAGTGAACAACATGCTCTCTGACAGACGCTTTAAGGTGTTTCTGAACGGACAGTCTAGCAGATGGAGGACTCTAAACAATGGCCTACCTCAGGGATCAGTTCTGGCCCCCATTCTGTTTAACTTGTATATTCATGATATGCCAGACACTGACTCATTGAAAATCCAGTATGCAGATGACCTAGCGTTAGTCTTTCAGAGTAAAGGTCTTATGCACTGTGAGAATGTACTGACAAGTGATCTGACGAAATTGAATGACTACTTCCATAAATGGAGACTTCAACCTAACCCAAATAAAACTGAGGTTACTGCATTCCATCTAAATAATAAGGAAGCCCATAGGAAGCTACATGTGACTTTCGACGGAACCGAAGTACCGCATAACTACAATCCCAAATATCTAGGAATCACTCTGGATCGGTCCTTGACATTCAAACAACAGTGCATCATGTTATCTAAGAAACTTGGCTCCAGAGTGAATCTACTCCGCAAGATTGCCGGAAGTAGCTGGGGTGCGAACGCCAATACCCTACGCACTGCTGCACTCGCTCTTGTGTATTCTGCTGGTGAATACTGTGCTCCTGTATGGCAAAACAGCATTCACACAACAAAGATTGATGTCCAGCTTAATGAAGCCATGAGAGTGATCACTGGTACTGTCAGATCTACTCCCATTCAGTGGTTACCTGTCTTAGCTAATATTGCTCCGCCAGATCTAAGGAGGAAAGCAGCTAGGGTAAACTTGCTCAAGAAGATCTCTTCTCATAAGAACTCTCCCTTGTACGATGCCCTACAACACCCACCAACAACTCGTCTGAAATCACGCAAACCACCCTGGACTGATTTTAAAAGTATCAGCTCTTTCGACATGACCTCTGAGTGGCGACAGCGTTGGCATGAACATCTACCCAACAACGCTCACTTGGTTCAAGATCCAACAAAGAAGGTTGAAGGATTCCAACTGCCGCGTCAAACCTGGTCGAAGCTGAACCGAATTAGGACGGGTCAAGGGAGGTGTGGCTACATGCTGAAGAAATGGGGTTTCCTTTCGTCTGCTGACTGCGACTGTGGAGCGGAGGAGCAGACAATGGAACACATCGTTAAGGAGTGCCCACTTCGAGCATTTAATGGTGATCTGAGGCTTCTACAGGGCGGTAAAGGCATGCTCGGTTCGCCCGGATAGACGTGGGTTCGAATCCCCGTCAGGAAGTCGTAAAATTTAAGAAACGAGATTTCCACTTCCGGAGGTGCATATGGCCCTGAGGTTCACTCAGCCTACACCAGAAATGAATACCAGGTTAATTCGTGGGGGCTAAGCGGCCGGGCGTAGACCTAACCACTCTACCCCATCACGTACCGAGGTTAACAATGGCGGAAGCCTTTACCTTCCACTCCTCCAAGGGCCTTCATGGTTTGTACGGAGGTGACTTTGCTTTGCTTTGCTCGTGTTTTGTATGCTCTACACAATGTCATCAACTTCTCGGGAACATGTAAGTAGCGTTCGATGTTGAGTCTTCGTCGGCTGTTGAATTTCAGGGAGAAATCTTCTTACACTTAAGTTGCGTCCTTTAAGAGGTGTACCCCAATATATATATATATATATATTTAGAAACCTAACTATAGTCCTGGGCACGTAAGGCCATCCACTAAGGGTGCAACCTTACCCTTTCTCCCCTGTAATGTTGAGGTGGTGATTTATAGTTTCTTTTCTTGCTGTTAGGTATTTTGTAGTTCTTTTTCAGTGTCGGTAACCATACAGTTTAGGGACACTACTTGCCGATACGACGTCTTACATTTACCGTGAATCTGGCACGTTGGCAACGTTCAGTCACAGTTCTAGCCTGAATTACGTATTGCCAATACATTACTGTTAAAGTCACTAGTGATACATTTGCGAGTATATTTAAAGCATATTTTCTTTTTCTGGGGGATTGTAAATCTATTTGGCTAATACCAGGTAAGAAGAATTGTGGCATGTTCGGATAATGCATTTAATAACATAGTTTGTGTGAAATGATGAACACATCATTTTATTAATTACATTCCTATTTCGTCCCATACTTACGTACAGAATTCGATTGGGATGTCTAAGAAGGAAGAAAAATGTGCAAGACTCCTCCGTAAAGGAAAGCAACGTTACGTCCTTTACAAAAATCAATTCAGAGATTGCTACGAGGTATTGGAAAAGGAAGACGATGAGTTATCACTCGTAGTGATATGGACCTTATGACTAGAGTTTCACAATTAATTGGGGGTAAGTGTTCATTTAAATTTTAATTTAGTTTCTATGATAAGATTCTGACAGTGAGAATCAGTTAAAATGGAAAATGTTTCGTTATGAGCCTAACCTAACCTAAACATGTCTTGTCTCGACGTCGTCGATACGGTTTACAGACACAGCCTTTGTGCATTCTTATTGACTTACGGCATATGTGTATGTAATATATTTGCTCATGTATATTATGACAACGTGGTTTCATTTCAGATTTCTATTCTGTTTGCTAGGTAATATCTGCCACCTGGGTGACTGTCCTAAATGCAGATCAGTGATGATTGATTGATTGATTGATTGATTGATTGATTGATTGATTGATTGATTGATTGATTGATTGATTGATTGATTGATTGAAATCGACTGGCATGATGTAGGAAGTGGCATTTTAACTTACAGCTTCAATCTGCATTTAGGGCAGTGGCAGATTCCCTATCTGTTGTTTCACTGCGTTCTATCTGTGGTTCTTGAATTCTCCACTGTTAAGGGGTCGGTTGGTTATGAAGAAGACCTGTAGTTTTTCACTTTAGGCCAACGATTAACTTTAGAGATGCACTTCAATTAAAACTTTTCCAGTGTATGTTCATGTAATATTACTTGATATTGGTATCAGCAAATTACTTGTACTATATGCCTATTTATTAGGTTCATTCTGTATTGACAATCTCCATCTCAATCAGTTAGATAACTATTGCACACCTTCTAAGCTTCTATTTCCTAGTGCTTGATATAGGTTTGGTGTTCGTAGCAGTTACATTTCTTCTAAAGTATTAAACATTAGTGTTTATAGTAATATCATTAATACAAGTGATCATGTACTTCTAGTCTAGTTATACCATATTGATGTTAAATCACTCTATCAATATAGGCCTACTAGATATACTAGTACATGATAAATTTTAGCATAGAGTAGTGTAAGTAGCAATTCATTATCTTCATCATCAGGTGACTGTTGCATTGTAATTGCTTTCACTTAAAATCAGACATCTTTTTCAATCATTCAAAAGAAATAACAATTTTTGTCTGTTAATATCCCTGAATAGGGTGGTTTCATATTTTTAGGGAAAAGAAGAAATAACTTCAAGCTAAAACAGGTGCTGATTTGATATTTGCCACAAATTTGAAGAGAAGTCAAGATTATTATGTTGCTATGAACAGTGAGAAATCTCAGATGTGGGTGGAAACACATTAATCATAGGATTAAGAAATACAGGACCCTGTGTATTGTGACGGATAATGTAGCATATCACTGCAAGCTTGTGGAGCATAAACCGACAACGAAATGGAGGAAGGATCAATTAGTGGTAATTATAATAGATTGAATATTTTCTACTACTGAATTATATTTAATGATGTTACAGAATTTTATTTTTATTTTTCCTTTAATTTATAGTCATGGCTGAGGCAGAATTGGGAAGACTCCACCACAAAACTCAACAAAGATGACCTGCAAAGGATGTGTCATATGAATCAAAGTCACTTAAAGAGGTACAGTAGCATCTAAACATAACTTTATGTAGGCTAATGTTGTTTACTTTCATGTATGCATTTATTTAACTAGGTATATTGTTGACGAGATTCAATGAAGGCCATACTGTGAATCGGAGGAGGAAGAAGAAGAGAGAAGAGGAGGAGCTGAGGAGTTAGCGGTACCGTTGTAAGAGCTATTCCATGATATTAAGGGTTTTCCATCTTTGCTGGGAAATAATACATTTCTAATTGTTCAGAAAACTCGTCACGTTTCGTTATATGTCAGGAATATCGTCAAATCTTTCGGATATAACAGCGTTACATTTGAAAATTGTAGGGAAATGGTACCTTATAAAATAATCTCATTTCTTTATTTGTTCTGATTCTCCATAAATCTCCTTCCTTCACCGGTCCAAATATCTTTCTAAGTATTTTCCTTTCCCACACATTTAATCTCCTCTCCGTGGCCTCAGTCAATACCCATGCCTCACTTCCATACATAAGTACTGGTTTAATTATTGTTTTGTAGAGAGTCAGTTTTAAAATTTTTACTTCTCAGAAGAGGGTACAGTGCTCTGTAGGATCTGTTGGCAGCCTTAATACGATTTACAATATCTGTCTCAACTTTATTTTCTGATGTTATTACTGAGCGTAGATATACTGCTTCACAGGTGTAATCATCTACTTGGAATTTTTCAGTGTTCCTTCCACTTCTCTTCGTTACCATATAGGCTATTCAGATTTAGCCTCACTTGTCTCTAAACCCAAAGATCCAGCCGTATCTTTCAGCTCAGTTGTAAGTGCCTCGTTATTCCTAGCAGTTAACACCACACCATCTGCATAAGCCAAAACTTTGATCAGTCTATTGTAAATATTACCACCCCGATTAGTAGTTATTGTTCTTGCAGCTTTCTCCAGCACGGTATTAAATAACACTGGTGATAAGGGATCTCCTTGTCTTAGGCCTTCATAGGTTCTGAAAGATCTTTACAGTCTTCCCTGTACGTTTACCTGACTTCTGCTATTCTCCAGGGTCATCTTAGTCAATTTTATTAACTTCTGTGGGAATTTAAAATACTTCATTGTTTCCAATAATGTGTATCTCTTTACTTTCTCATAGGCTTGTTTAAAATATATAAAAAGATGTCCTAGTCAAACGTTGTATTTGTATGTCTTTTCCAGAGTCATTCTCGTGGTGAAAATATGGTCCGTCGTCAAACTTCCAGGTCTGAAACCAGCTTGGTACTCCCCTATAATTCTTTCTCCTCTACTACTAACATGCTTTGTTATGTCTGTAGAGAGGATTTCGTACACTATACTCAGTAAGGACATACCTCGATAATTCCTGCATTGCATGCGTGACCCCTTCTTATCTATAGGGCATATATTTGCTAGTATGCAGTCCTCTGGCATTTTACCTGTTTCCCATACCTTTTTAATTATCTCATATATTCTCCTCACCAACACTTCTCCTCCAGTTTTACCATTTCTGAAGTTATGAGGTCATTCTCTGCGGCTGCACTGTACTTCAAGAGTTTTATAATTTCACTTATTTCTTCAAGCGATGGTGATCCCACATCGTCTTCATCCTCATCTCCATTTTCATCGTTCCTCTCTTCCCCCCTCACACTCATCTCTCTCTGAAGTTTCCATACTACCTGATCCTTATTTTTGTTCATTTATTGGTCTGACAGAAAGTAATGTTCCGAAATGTTTTGCCCATATTTCCAGAATATGTTCTCTCCCAACAATCAGTCTGTCAGTCACTTCCTTAAACATATTCACTCTAGGTTGATATTCCTTCTTTACTTGTCCAACCCCATGGAAGAATTTTCTACCTTGTTTGTTTTCAAAATTCTTCTGCACTTCATCCAATCTCTCCCTTCTATTCTTTTCTTGTTCCTTATCACTGTCTTTGCTATTCACATTCTCTTTAAAAACTGCCATATCATTTCAAGTGGGTCTCTGTAGCATTCTTTGTCGGGCCAGATTTCTCTCTTCTAGGAACCTTACCCACTTCTTCGTCATACCATTTATTTCTATTCTGTTTCCTTCTCTATCCAAGTACTTCCTGCGCTGTTATGTTTTTTGCTAGCTTGGTTTCTTCCCACATTTTATTGATGTCCACATTCCCGTTTCTGCCATCTGTAGTTTCTTTTGCAGCCGGTCTCTATACTCTTCCTTCTTCTTCGCATCCCTTAACAACTCTACATTATAGACCTTGATCTGCTCATCTCTGTCCCTGGTTTTAATTGCCAGTCTTTCTTGGAACTTGATCGTCACTAGTATGTGATCTGAATCACTGTCTGCACGACGCATGCTTCTCACATCCATAATACTGGAAGCATGTCGCGCATCTATCAGCACATGGTCTATCTGGTTCTTTGTCAGACCATCCGGTGATATACATGTCTCTTTATGGATCTCCTTATGGGGAATACATGTGCTCTTAATCACCAGCTCCTTGCTAAAGTCAAAATCAATCAAATTCCATCCGTTCTCATTGGATTCTTGGTGTTTACTGTGATATCCTGCCACTGGGTGGTTTTCTTTCTCTTTGCCTACTTTGGCATTGTAATTAGTGTTGGCTACTGAATGCATGATTCGAAGCAGTGTATCGATTCATTCAAGTGTCCGAGTGAATCGATTCACAGGAACGGCGAGTTCACGGCACACGATTCGGCTTACTCCCAGCGGACAGTGCTGAGTGGCGCACTCACGGCTCACTAGCGGGACACTGGACGTTGGCGGGGAGCTGAGCTTCCGCTGCAGCGAGACAGTGAATCATGGCCATGGCACACCGAAAGAATCGTGCGCTAGCACGGCTCAGTGAGATACAAGATACACACGGCTCCTTATCGGCACACTGGACATTAGTGGAGAGCCGAGCTTCCGCTGCAGCGAGACATACTGTGAGCCATGGCACACCGAAAGAATCGTACGCAGTCACGGATCAGTGAGACACAACACACACACGGTTCATTATCGGTACACTGGACAGTGGCGGGGAGCCGAACTTCCTCTGAAGCAATGCATACAGAGCCATAGTACACTGAAAGTCGTATGCTATAATGGACTCTCGAGCTCAGCTCATTTGAAAATAATTCTCACTTGCACTCACTGTCCTCTTCTAACAGGGAGCTTTAAATAATAGATTGTTTTATTTGCAGTGTTAAAAAGGTAGTCAAAACATAATTCTAAAGTAGCTAGTAAGTAGGTAGGCTATTAGGTTATACTATTTATTAGTTTAATGAATCTTAGTATTATAACTTACTTGACATTTGACAATTAATTAAACTCGACTCTAGCCTGCCCTATGACTATGTGTCATGCTCATGACCACTCAAAAGTACCTGTTTTATATCGGTAAGAACGGCTCAGTATTCTCTCAGTTCGTATGTCACGTCGTTGCACAAGACTTCAATCATATGTGGGACATAATTGAGCCGACTGACGCAATAACTTAACCAACAGTATATATGTTTGTATGTTGAATCAGAAAACCAGTGGGCTACTGTACATCTCAGGTAGCCTATACAAAATATGACGATTTAAAAAATCCTCTGCTGATAGAAAAACACATATTTACAAAAATGACTGAGCAAGATGGACGTGCGGTTAGTATCGCGTAGCTATGCGCTTGCATTCGGGGGATGGTGAGTCCGAATCCCACCGTCGGCAGCCGTTAAGATGGTTTTCCGTAGTTTCCCCATTTTCACACCAGGAAATGCTGGGACTGTACCTAAATTAAGGCCATGGCTGCTACCTTCCTAATCCCAGACATATCCCATCCTGCGTCGCTGGAAACCTTCGATGTATTAGAGTGACTAGCATTTTTTTAAAAGAAAGGAGTTCATAGTATGAAGACCAGATGGCAGCAGCGAGCACTGAATGCTGTTGCTGCTGTCTTACCAGTACATACTACGCAGATGCAGTAGGAGTGGTGCGGTAACTCTAATGTGCCATGAATCGGATCACTGTATCGATTCAGTAACGTGAATGGAATCAAATGAATCGATTCAGTAAAATGAATCGAATGTCCCATCACTAATTGTAATCCCCTAGGACAACTTAACATAGGTACTTTTTTTTGCTAGTTGCCTTACGTCGCACCGACACAGATAGGTCTTATGGCGACGATGGGAGAGGAAAGGGCTAGGAATGGGAAGGAAGCGGCCGTGGCCTTAATTAAGGTTCAGCCCCAGAATTTGCCTGGTGCGAAAATGGGAAACCACGGAAAACCATTTTCAGGGCTGCCGACAGTGGGGTTCGAACCCACTATCTCCCGGATGCGAGCACACAGCTGCGCGCTCCTAACCGCACGGTTAACTTGCCCGGTAAAACACATCATACTTGGGCAACTTGTCATATACTTGCTCCTTTTTTTCATACAACTGTTCTTTCTCTTCCCCTTCGGCATCATCTGTTGGGGCATGGACACTAATTAGTGATATGTTGGCAGATCTCCCTTTCAGTCTTAACCGGCATAGTCTGAGGCTTATTGCTTCATATTCAGTCATATTATGACTGATCGACATCTTTACCATAAACCCTGTTCCTATTCTATTTTCTTCCTCCCCACTATTGAACAAAATATAGTGCTGTAGATCTGCCACCTCGATTGTCTTCCATCTTATCACCTGTAATGCTGCCACATCTATCTGGTATTTAAATAATTCCTCCTCCAATTTTCTACTAGCCTCAGCCTGAAAAATACTTCTCATACTCCATGTTCCAATACATCCCTATCGTTGCCATTTAGCACTCATTAGTCATCGTAAGTTTAGGACCGTCTGGATATCTCTATTTGGTTCTGAACAATATGTATTTTTATGGTGGTGAAGTTGTCAGCCCCACGCACCAACCCCCAACCTGGAGGACCAGGGTATCACTCGTAGTCTGGATCCACGGCCCACTGGATCCCTCGCTGCGCTCCGAGCTAGCTAGAGCGACGCATCAAGTCGGCCGTGCTGGATCATCACCTTAGACCTGTCCGGCTTGTGTGGCCCTACCAGGAGCATATGCTCCCGCCGGCGTAGCTCTAAGGATCATTTGAACCCGCAAGCCTCCAAAACACCCGGCAAAATGTATTTTGCCTTTGTCAAGGTGGTGATACCATCGGGAGGACGGAGATGACTTTGCTTTTTAAATACTAGTACTCATGTTTATTATTATGATTGTTTATTCATTCTCCCTGCTTTGTAATTCAGTGACCCTGGAATGGCTCTTCATGTGTAAATTACCGTATACTTATTTGTTATTGCATACTTTTGTTATTATTATTATTATTATTATTATTATTATTATTATTATTATTATTACATATCCCTTAAAATGTAAATAAATTAATATTTAATATAGTAAATTATGCTTATTTCATTGCATATTGATATTGCTATGACAACATGACTTCTTTATGATGTAGATACAGTGTGTAAGTATTTCTTCCCAAACAGATTTGTTATGCACCCCCATGGATGAGGGACGCAGACGAAGAATACACCCACGGTATCCCCTGCCGGTGACTAAAAGGGGCGACGAAGGGATGATTGTATTAGAACCATGAAACTACTTGTGATTAGTACAATCACGTGGGGAACACCATGGGTCGCCTTTACCTGCGAGTAGTAGCACTATGTTAGGTACACAATAGGTTTGTGATTAGTAGCAACATAAGGTGAGTGTATGGGTTTTCCAGTACCCGTGATTGGTACCATTGTGAGAAACACCACGTGTCTGGGCGTTGCCTGTGATTAGCATCACTATATCAGCGGCACTGTGGGAGGAATACCATGGGAATACCGGCGCCCGTGATTAGTACACCTAGTGAGGAACACCATGGGTTTGCGTTGCCTATGAGTGGCGCCATTATGTGAGAAACACCATAGGTCTGTGTTACCTGTACAAAGTAGAATACTTGTGAGTAGTACCATAATGTGTTGAACACCGTGAGTCTACACTATTTCTGATTAGTACCGCAAGATGACAAATACCATGGTTCTACTTTACTAGCGATAAGTACCATTATGAGGATCTGTTGACCTGGATTTTGGACTCATTTAGACAACACGCATCCTAGATTCAGGATTGTGCTTTAGAAGCAGTCCCTTGGTCAGTAATACTATTGCTTATGATAGTTTCTGAACTGGATCCACTGATTGTTTTAAATTCATATCCATTCATTCTTCATCATCATGCTTTTTTTATTCTGGTCAGTGGATGATTTTGAACTTTTAAACTGTCATTACAATTCGTCTCATTTTGTACCATTAGGGACTGTTGACCTAGATGTTACGCCCTGTTAAACAACAAGCATCATCATCATCATCAGATTTGTTATACCTACACCAATCAAACAACAGACTAGGGAAGTATATTTTATTAAGGTACATAATGTTCTTGCATATCTGTATAGTTTAAGAACTGAAGATCCATATACAGGTAAGTGGGTCGCCCTATGATAGAAGTTGAAGCTGTGTAATTTGGGAGAGAGCAAGCCCATGTGATAGGCCTATTACGCGTCATAAGAAACTGAGTGAACTGGCTGTGCAGTTCAGTGACATTGCTGTGAGTTTGTTTTCAGGAGATGGTGGATTCAAGCCCCACAGTCGGCAGGTATGAAGTTGTTGTGTTTTTTGTTTGTTTTTTGTGGTTCCCCCATTTTCATTTCAGGCTAATGCTGTGGCGGTACCTTAATTAAGGCAACAACTGCTTATTTTTCATTTTAAGTCCTAGCCCTCTTTCCTATCTTATTCTTGCCTTATAACCTGTTTTCGTGTGATTGAAGCCAATATATATGTAAAAATCTGGTAATGTTATTTGACTCATTAGCGTCCCTGTACCTTTCCTGGGTTTCCCTAATGTTGTAAGCTTGAGGTACACCAAGTTGCAAGCTGAAAATATGTTTAAAATGCCCCCCATTCCCTACTGCTTATTGAAGAAAGAAGACAACATCCAAGCAAAAGGAAGGACACCGGGCTGAGTGGCTCAGACGGCTGAGGCGCTGGCCTTCTGACCTTAACTTGGCAGGTTCGATCCTGGCTCGGTCCAGTGGTATTTGAAGGTACTCAACTACATCAGTCTCATGTCCATAGATTTACTGGCACGTAAAAAATCTCCTGAAGGACAAAATTCTGTCACCTCGGCGTCTCCGAAAACTGTAAAAGTACTTAGTGGGATGTAAAGCTATCAGCATTATTATTAAAAGGAAGGACTGATATGTCCTATGCGGTAAGTCTTTGAACTTAGAGAAATTGCAATGTATTATACAATATAGATTCTTTCTCTCTTTCCCCTCTTCCCTCCCAGTCCCTTTTTATTAATACAGTTGTAGTAATGCGTACATAAGAATAAAGGCAGGGAATGTTTAAAAATAATTTAAGCGAGTGAAGGAGAGAATGTATGACTAGCTCAGAGTGGTGGGTTCGAGTCCGGCGGTATTTGAAAGCGCTCAAATACGCCAGTCTCATGTTTAGATCTACCGGTACATAAAATAATTCTTGCGGGACGAAATTCTGGCACCTCGGCGTATATGAAAACGATAGAACATTAACATTACTAACAACATACTAATAACTTACTAATAACATTACTATTTTCAATTCCGCAGTGAGCTTGAAAGCTAACCTAATTTCCGTTCACGTAGCTTGGCACATTAGTGTTCCTATATGGTGGGTTCGAATCCGGCGGTATTTGAAAGTGCTCAAATGCGCCAGTCTCATGTCTAGATCAACCGGTACATGAAATAACTCTTGCGGGATGAAGTTTTGGCACCTCGGCGTACATGAAAACGATAGAAGTAGTTATGGTAGTAGAACTAATAACATTATTATTTTCATTTCCGCAGTGAACTTGAAAGCTGACCTAATTTCCGTTCTCGGAGCTTGGCACATTAGTATTCCTATATGTTTCCTGGATAAGCTTGAAGATATAACCAGCCTGCAGGCTGAAAATATGCCCAACAATCTCTCTCCTTACTGGTTATTGAAGAGAGAAGGAAATGTACGCGCAAAAGAAAGGGAACTTTCGAAAATCACATTGCAAAGACTTATTAAATAAATTGCATCCTTTAACACGCCCCTCTTTTCAAGACTATGGTTATAGTACGCCTACTGTAGCTTATATCAAAATAAAGACAGAAATATGTAACATTAATTTGAGTGAGAAAGTGTGTTTATTTCCTTAATTCCTCATTGAGCGTGGAAACCGACTTAATTATGAATACCTTGATTTATTTCATCTTAACTTGTATCATTTACTAGAGTAGGGAAACATTCATTTTCGATGCTTACATTGAGGTTAGTTTGTTATGGTTATGTCTGGTGATTTTAATATTTAATCAGGCAGATTGGCAGCAGTGATCAGTCATTACAAACAAGAGAAAAGAAGAAAATCGGGCGGCGATATTTACTTTCTAGTGTATTGCCTTACGTGACGATTACTATAAATATCAACTACTCTGAATTCACCATTTTTTTGCGTCGTAGCAGCCTAACAGAAGATTTTGCAAAAGCTACATAAATAAACTATTCTGAATTAAATCTTGTTATGTAGCGCCATATCTCCCTAATGCAAAAACATAACGTAAAAAAAAATTGACGACAATAATTCAATAACTGAAAATATAAACCAGTCTAAACCCCATGGCGCAACAGCCCCGAAGAGCCAAGGCCGACCAAGCGACCGCTACTCAGCCCGAAGGCTTGCAGATTATGAGGTGCCGTGTGGTCAGCTCGACGAATCTTCTCGGCCGTTATTCTTGGCTTACTAGACTGGGGCCGTTATCTCAAAGTCAGGTAGCTCCTCAACTGTAGTCACGTAGGCTGAGCGGACCTCGAACCAGCCTTCAGATTCAGGTATAATTCCCGACTTGGCCGGGAATCGAACCAGGGGCATCCGGGTAAGAGGCAGGCACGCTATCCCTACACCACGGAGCTGAGAATATATCGGGTCGTAATTACGATAGGCCAAGTGATAAAGACTTGAACTGTCAATAGTAAAGAAATTCAGCTAAAGAAATGCTAGCAGGTAATCTATGTACCAAGTCGGCCTAAAAATTGCATTCGAGGACCTTCCATTATAAGCAGAATTTAGAATAGTCACGTTTAAAGGACAATACTCATAGGTTTTACGTACATTTTAACGTAATATTCCATTTTACAAACATTTTTAGCCATACCACTAACATAGGCAAAATTTATCGGAGTTAGTGACAATCCTAACTGGAAGAGAATATTTGCTTGTAATTCAATCTGCTTTTCTTGACACAGTCAGTTTAAACATGCTCAATATATTCAAAATGTATTACTGTATCATAGCATTCAGTTATAAATAAATAAAAATCATTAAGCGCAAGGATACCCTGTAACTATAGATAGTTATGGGACACAACTTTCGGGATGTTTTTACCTGAAGACGTAAATGATGGTTCCCGAACTTGTCTTCGTCACCTCTCAACCTCTACCATACCATTTTCGCATGGGCGCACATGACCACGGCTTTCATGGTAACATGAATGGTAATATTTCAACAAAAGGGATTTCGACATTACAACTTATTAAAAACTATTGATTTGAGAGGCATTGGAACTAAGGAATTCTTGGACCATAGTCACAGCCACAACACGGGAATCGACGAGAAGCCAATGACAGTTTTAATGGAGTGAAGCAGCATGACGTTTGTAAACTTGTTATTGCATTCGAAACTTCTTATATTTATTCCCTGCGAAATACCGTATTATTGCTGTGGTACGTTTAGCAGTATGGTTATCACTTTTAAATGGACTGGAGAGAGAGAGAGAGAGAGAGAGGGAGAAAGAGAGAGAGAGAGAGAGAGGTGTGTGTGGGTGGGTGAAGAGTAGAGCGATGTGATAAACTCGCTCTGCTATTCATGAAATTGGCTGTGACCGAAGCACCTTCCCAATTCGAAGCCACTGTAGCTGCTTGTTTCACGCATAAATAATTTTACAAATAACCAACATTTTACATGAATATAATTATTAACAAAGACATTGTAATTTGGAGATATCCAGGGGGCAATACCTGCTTACAATAGTACTTTAGCGAAATTCAATAAAAACTCTTTTTTTTTTTATTTGCTTTACGTCGCACCGACACAGATATGTCTTACGGCGACGATCGGATAGGAAAGGCCTAGGAATTGGAAGGAAGCGGCCATGGCCTGAATTAAGCTACAGCCCCGGCATTTGCCTGGTGTGAAAATGGGAAACCATGGAAAACCATCCTCAGAGCTGCCGACAGTGGGGCTCGAACCCACTATCTCCCGATTACTGGATACTGGCCGCAATTAAGCGACTGCAGCTATCGAGCTCGATAATAAAAACTCTAATTACATTTTCTTTTACAAGTTGCTTTAGCCTACGTCGCACCGACACAGGTAGGTCTTATGACGACGATGGGACAGGAAAGGGCTGGGAGTGGGAAGGAAGCGTACGTGCTCTTAATTAAGGCACCGCCCCAGCATTTGCCTGGTGAGAACATGGGAAACCACAGAGAACCATCTTCTGGGATGGCGACAGTGAGGTTCGAACCCGCTATCTCCCGATTACTGGATACTGCAGCTATCGAGTTCGGTTAACTTAAATTATTTAACAACATAAAATACACAAAAAGTTATATGAACATAAAACATTACGAAGAATCATACCAACATCAGAAATTCACGATACCGAAACAAGAAGAAATACACTGACTGACAGAGCAAATGCAACACCAAGAAGGAGTGGTCAGAACTTTATGCCAATTGCAGGGTAGACTGACGTCACTGAGGTATGCTCATGATGTGAAATGTGCCGCTGTGCTGCGCACGTAGCGAACGATAAGTAGGACACGGCGTTGGCGAATGGCCCACTTCGTACCGGGATTTCTCAGCCGACAGTCATTGTAGAACGTGTTGTCGTGTGCCACAGGACACGTGTATAGCTAAGAATGCCAGGCCGCCGTCAACGGAGGCATTTCCAGCAGACAGACGACTTTACGAGGGGTATGGTGATCGGGCTGAGAAGGGCAGGTTGGTCGCTTCGTCAAATCGCAGCCGATACCCATAGGGATGTGTCTACGGTGCAGCGCCTGTGGCGAAGATGGTTGGCGCAGGGACATGTGGCACGTGCGAGGGGTCCAGGCGCAGCCCGAGTGACGTCAGCACGCGAGGATCGGCGCATCCGCCGCCAAGCGGTGGCAGCCCCGCACGCCACGTCACGTCAACCGCCATTCTTCAGCATGTGCAAGACACCCTGGCTGTTCCAATATCGACCAGAACAATTTCCCGTCGATTGGTTGAAGGAGGCCTGCACTCCCGGCGTCCGCTCAGAAGACTACCATTGACTCCACAGCATAGACGTGCACGCCTGGCATGGTGCCGGGCTAGAGCGACTTGGATGAGGGAATGGCGGAACGTCGTGTTCTCCGATGAGTCACGCTTCTGTTCTGTCAGTGATAGTCACCGCAGACGAGTGTGGCGTCGGCGTGGAGAAAGGTCAAATCCGGCAGTAACTGTGGAGCGCCCTACCGCTAGACAACGCGGCATCATGGTTTGGGGCGCTATTGCGTATGATTCCACGTCACCTCTAGTGCGTATTCAAGGCACGTTAAATGCCCACCGCTACGTGCAGCATGTGCTACGGCCGGTGGCACTCCCGTACCTTCAGGGGCTGCCCAATGCTCTGTTTCAACAGGATAATGCCCGCCCACACACTGCTCGCATCTCCCAACAGGCTCTACGAGGTGTACAGAAGCTTCCGTGGCCAGCGTACTCTCCGGATCTCTCACCAATCGAACACGTGTGGGATCTCATTGGACGCCGTTTGCAAACTCTGCCCCAGCCTCGTACGGACGACCAACTGTGGCAAATGGTTGACAGAGAATGGAGAACCATTCCTCAGGACACCATCCGCACTCTTATTGACTCTGTACCTCGACGTGTTTCTGCGTGCATCGCCGCTCGCGGTGGTCCTACATCCTACTGAGTCGATGCCGTGCGCATTGTGTAACCTGCATATCGGTTTGAAATAAACATCAATTATTCGTCCGTGCCGTCTCTGTTTTTTCCCCAACTTTCATCCCTTTCGAACCACTCCTTCTTGGTGTTGCATTTGCTCTGTCAGTCAGTGTACATTAAAAGAAGAAGTAATTTTTTTACGAAAGTTAAAAGTTAGAAGTAATATAAGATAACAATTAGAAGCAACCGCACAGAAATCAATATAGAGTTCACAGAGAACAGCAACATATTTCCTGTATAGTGTAAGATAACTGCAATACAAGCACTCAGTAACACACTCAACATTTACAAATTATAACTTGTAATATTCCATTAAGGATAATCTAGTATTGAGTTGCAGAGATTATTGGCCCCCATGTTCCCATCATCTCAATAGTTTGGAGTTTGAAATTAGAAGATATAAATCAACATATAATTTAAATATTTCCCATAACTTAATACTACGATTTACAGTAGATAAAGCAGTACAATGACTTACTTCCAGATTAACATTATGAACACAACACCATCTCATAAAACTTACAGGATATTGGAGTCATTTCGTGACTGGCATTACTGTCACTGTTTCTGAATACTTTACAGTATATGTTATGCTTTAATACCGAATTTCATTTCCTTCTGCGAATTTCACAACTGAAAGATTTCAAAGTGGGAACCCTTTCAATCTTCATCCCTATTTTAGTGCTGCAAACAGCCGCCATCATAAGTCCACACACTCGGCGATTTGGTTGGTTTACCAGCAGGGCTATTTGACGTCATATAAATCCTTCTTCTAGATTACCTCGACTGCTGAAGGAGACTGAGGTAGTAAATTGCAGAGTACGTGAGCTGTTTTGGTTCCAGACGAGTCACTTGCATAGTTAATGAGAACAGCTACAAGCCGCACAAGAAGTGCTCATAACAGAAAACATCTAATTATAGCTTCAAACAAGAAATTTGATGAAGAACTAGGGAGTGTTTTTCTCGAACATGGTAATCACGTTAGATATCGACTACTAGTGAAATTCTAGGTATTTGTATTACAACGTAAATGGAAATCTATGAAACTGAAGTTACGCCTTTATATTGTTTCTAGGCCTACGTAGAGAATATTGGACCGATTGCTCTCAAAGTTTAATATGCATGATTTTTCTCTACCATTCGACTAATTTCAAACTCCAAACTACTGAGATGATGGGAGCATGGGGGCCAGTAATCTCTGCAACTCAAACTCGAATTTGGAAGGGTATTTCGATTCATGGAAAAAAAGTACATACAGATTAGTTTAAAATAAATTCCTGTTAGGGAAAATTATATACTGTATACTTATATTCCGGACAAAGTAATAAAATGAAAATGAAGTTAATTTTAGATCTTCAACATAATCGTTGAACTAGATTCAGTATTAACGTAAAATCCCGATCATAAACAACAATGTCGTAGATTATGCAGCCCCAACTCAAGGAAAAGCGGGCAGATGGTGAGATCAGCACATTTCTATACTTGCGAGCGGGCAGTGAGACAGTTTTATATTAGAATGCAGCAGCAGAGGACACGTGTAACTAGAGTGCTGTGATCGACCTGTGTATTATAATAGGGAAGGGAAGAATACAGTACGATGGAATTCTAAAATATATTACTTCACTATGTTCAGTTTTCATTTCCCCTTAATTAAGAACGGGAGATAAGTAACCAATATATTGTAAGAATAAGAGGTAAAGATGTTGAATTGATAAAAACATTTATTTATGGCAATTTATGAGTGTGTTTTAAATACACTGACTGACAGTGACAATGCAACACCAAGGAGGAGTGGTTCGAAAGGGATGAAAGTTGGGGAAAAAACAGAGACGGCACGGACGAATAATTGATGTTTATTTCAAACCGATATGCAGGTTACACAATGCGCACGGCATCGACTCAGTAGGATGTAGGACCACCGCGAGCGGCGATGCACGCAGAAACACGTCGAGGTACAGAGTCAATAAGAGTGCGGATGGTGTCCTGAGGGATGGTTCTCCATTCTCTGGCAACCATTTGTACACAGTTGGTCGTCCGTACGAGGCTGGGGCAGAGTTTGCAAACGGCGTCCAATGAGATCCCACACGTGTTCGATTGGTGAGAGATCCGGAGAGTACGCTGGCCACGGAAGCATCTGTACACCTCGTAGAGCCTGTTGGGAGATGCGAGCAGTGTAGCAGTGTGTGGGCGGACATTATCCTGCTGAAACAGAGCATTGGGCAGCCCCTGAAGGTACGGGAGTGCCACCGGCCGCAGCACATGCTGCACGTAGCGGTGGGCATTTAACGTGCCTTGAATACGCACTAGAGGTGACGTGGAATCATACGCAATAGCGCCCCAAACCATGATGCCGCGTTGTCTAGCGGTAGGGCGCTCCACAGTTACTGCCGGATTTGACCTTTCTCCACGCCGACGCCACACTCATCTGCGGTGACTATCACTGACAGAACAGAAGCGTGACTCATCGGAGAACACGACGTTCCGCCATTCCCTCGTCCAAGTCGCTCTAGCCCGGCACCATGCCAGGCGTGCACGTCTATGCTGTGGAGTCAATGGTAGTCTTCTGAGCGGACGCCTTCAACCAATCGACGGGAAATTGTTCTGGTCGATATTGGAACAGCCAGGGTGTCTTGCACATGCTGAAGAATGGCGGTTGACGTGGCGTGCGGGGCTGCCACCGCTTGGCGGCGGATGCGCCGATCCTCGCGTGCTGACGTCACTCGGGCTGCGCCTGGTCCCCTCGCACGTGCCACATGTCCCTGCGCCAACCATCTTCGCCACAGGCGCTGCACCGTGGACACATCCCTATGGGTATCGGCTGCGATTTGACGAAGCGACCAACCTGCCCTTCTCAGCCCGATCACCATACCCCTCGTAAAGTCGTCTGTCTGCTGGAAATGCCTCCGTTGACGGCGGCCTGGCATTCTTAGCTATACACGTGTCCTGTGGCACACGACAACACGTTCTACAATGACTGTCGGCTGAGAAATCACGGTACGAAGTGGGCCATTCGCCAACGCCGTGTCCCATTTATCGTTCGCTACGTGCGCAGCACAGCGGCGCATTTCACATCATGAGCATACCTCAGTGACGTCAGTCTACCCTGCAATTGGCATAAAGTTCTGACCACTCCTTCTTGGTGTTGCATTTGCTCTGTCAGTCAGTGTATAATTGGTATTATAGAAGTTATAAAGTAATTGGTTGATACTGAAAATATTTCGTTTGCAAAGAGTTGATTTTATATGCCTCTAATATATCGTGCGTTCATTTCAAAACTCCCCACCTTCAGTACAATTAATGGTTCTTTTTTTGTTTGTTTTGTTTTTGGTGCTTCCTCTTATTGAGAAAGAACACGTAAATTTAGTTTTCGAGGAGGAAGTTCAAGCCACTACTGATGGAATTTTATACAAAACCCACTAAATTGACGTGTTTCCTTCAGTAAGAACCAAAAACCAAAATAAGAATCATTATTATTCAAAATGGTAAGTTTTGAAATGAACGCACTCTGTAGTAAATGTTGACATTAGTGCAAGGTTAATTTGTTTAAGTATGTCCAACAATTACTAGAAATGCAACGCGCCGGCACTATGGTGCCCACTCCAGAATATCAGATGACAGGAAACTTTGCTATATAGGGTTGGGCAGACCGAAACAGTCAGCTGTTCCGCAACATTAGGAACTTGAGTTTGAGTGTTTCGGTACACTGTACCGGCACACGACGCACGAAACTGTAAATGCGCAGAAGAGATAACTTCTCGAGGCAACATTGCATGCTCCGCGTCAGCAGAAAAAGTGCTTGCGCCGGACGTGCTCTGTGTAGTTACGGCCAGCATAAAGCTGCACGGAGTGTGAAGGAACAGTCGGAACACTGAAATTCGCCTCCAATATTCACGTTTACGGGCTGATTTTAGGTTAAGATTTAGCAGTAAATATGAAAAGCATATATAACGGTTACAGCGATATTACAGTTGTTTAATAGTAATTATTTCGCGGATTTTTCCACCAAATGAAGTGTATCGGCCTGTATTATAAGTAATTAGGGCCAGGATAGTGCTTCACGGCACGTGAAAAAGCAGTCGGAACTCTGAAATAAAATTTAAAAAAATCATATTTAAATATTTACACTTTACACATACAGTAGATTTGTTTATAAATATCACAAACAGAACTCCCGTGTGACATTCTGCAATGTTTACCATCGTTTTGTACGGTAGCCTATAAAATATGTTGAAAACACTCTTACAGAACAGTTGAAAACAAAACAGAACACATTAAGTGATTCGTATGTAATGAAGACCAGGGGCCGGTGCAACGGAACAAAGGATATGACAGAACAGAGAACATTGCAGTACGTGGTGACACGCAGTCAGCTAGTAGGCGAAGGGCGAAGGACAGTGCATAGTGGCGCTTCTGACAGGACAGCGAGTCACTGTCTCGGTCTCGCCACGGCCGACTTGATGCGTCGTTCTAGCTAACGTATAAGGAGCGCAGCGAGGGATCCAGTCTGCTGTGGTCTCGCCCATGGAGTTAGTAAATAATACATCATTTACTAATTCTATGGTCTCGCCACGGCCTACTTGATGCGTCGTTCTAGCTAGCCCCTTACGTGGTCTCGCTTGAGAATGTTTCGAAACAACAAACACTCATTGTTACGGAACAACGGAACCTAACTGTACACCGGCACAGTGTGCCGAAACAGGGACGTAGTGCTCAACTCTACTGCTATGACGTCTTAGAGCACTGAGTTGAGGTTGCCTGTGTGGCTGGGCGAACGCATTTGTCCTAACAATTTCGTAATTTTCCAAACCTCATTGGCCAATGCTGTAAACACTTTCATTATGTAAACTCAATAACAGTGCAGTAGTTGGCAGCAAGTAATCAAAGTAAAGACTCTGCACAAATCGGAATCATTAAAAGAAGCGACGACAAAGCAGAAGTTGTCAACATTTCATAGAGCTGAAGGAAGTCTTGGAGGCAGTGAAAGGTGAAAAAAGTCTCAGAGAAGCTGTTTCAGCCAACAATATATCAGTGTCATAGGGTTATTACAGATATTAGGCCAAAGCAAATGTAAAAGCAATAAGTGTAAATGCCAGGCGGTCAACGTTTTGTGTAATCCGAAGTGCCATAGAAGTTGTGCTGAAAAAACAAACAAGAGCTGCGATATAGTATACTGTTTACCGTAAAAGGAAGTATCATTTAGGTATTTGTTGTGAAAATGGGTGTTAAACATTTATTTCTAATAAAAAGAAATGGGATCCAGACCACATGTCATGAATTTTTCCGGCACACAGATGACTCGTCATACATTACAGTTTCCTTACCGGACGATACGTCACTCCAAATATGTTGTCACCAGACTGTTGTTAACATATTCAAACGAACGATTCGCCATTTGTCAGGAAAGAAAAATACTTACAATGAATAATAATATGTTAAGTTTATTTCACTGTATCTCATATTCCTATTCATAGGCTACAGTCGATTCTTTCGACGTCCTTACCCAATTTCATTCACCATTATTAATTTCATGTCCATTAGCCTCATCAACTGATGTTGGCGATAGAAAGGGCATTGATCCATAAAAACATGCCATATAATTTCAGCTTATGTCATCCCAGACCCCGTATTAAAATGGGTCTAAGGGATAGACATACATGTACACAATTTTAAAGCAAAATTTAGAAGGGACTAGAAGTATAAAATTGAAGTGTAACATTTCAAATTAATGGGAAACTCCGATTTACGTAAATCAGACGTGTGCTTATGAAGTTAATGCACAAATGTTTCATGCACGCCAAACACATAATTGCAAAAAATGGTCTCGCTTAGCGATATGAATTACGACATAAATCTACATCAGGGCTGATATCATCGATTGATAGAAAGGACTTAAGAAAATAGCCAACTGATCATACCGATGCCCCCAACTAGGGTACTATCCAAGCTTTAGAATACAAGCAATCGGTAAAGGCAGCAGCCACCACAGCGGAGGCAGCTCCATCACACACTAATCAGCAATACCCTTCAGCGAAGCGGCCATGACATTTCTGAATAAAGAATCGATTAAAAAAACACTTTCGAAAACTCGTACACATTCACAGTTCATAAAGACAACTACAGCAATAACATTCCTAGTTAATGAAAAGCACGTTCATATCTGCATCAAGGATATGTCTATACCTCTAATTTACATTGTACATATCAATAGCAATGGGATATGCTCTCCAATAATGTTTGTGTTAATGAAAAATATATTCTAG
The DNA here is from genome assembly GCF_040414725.1 of Anabrus simplex. Taxonomy (NCBI): domain Eukaryota; kingdom Metazoa; phylum Arthropoda; class Insecta; order Orthoptera; family Tettigoniidae; genus Anabrus; species Anabrus simplex. Next base: position 1,064,402,454 of record NC_090265.1, read on the forward strand.
ATACGAAATTATTTTTGAGAATCTGAAGGAAGAAGTTAATGCCCGACTAAACACAGAATTGAAGCCGGACTTCATTTAATGGCTTACGACGAAAATGTAGTGTTGAGTGCTATTGCAGTATCATTTCTAAAATCAGCTATAGGTAGATGCATGTTCCATGTCACACAAGCATTTTGGAGACGGTTACAACATGAAGGTATCAGTGAACAATATCGATGAGAAAATAACTGTGAGTTGAGAGCCCATTTTCACTCACTTATAGTTTTAGCGTACGTCCCTATATGAGATGTTCCTCAGACATTCAATCAACTGAGAGAAATGGGAAAAGAAAGTCTACTGCCTATAAACAAAAAAATAAGCCGAAGACGCGATTGTGGGAGACGACCCCCGACGTTTTCACCAAATATCTCGAACTGCAATAGCAGAACTCGAATGGGCATGCCAAGGACCACAAACATGTGTGAAGCATGCCATAGTTGAACCTAATGGTAGAAAAATCGCACCCTTCGTTTTACAGTTTCTTGTGGCTTCTGCAGAGCGAGATGACAGAAGTCGGCAGTGAGCTAGAAAGCATAGCTGGTGGATTTTCTCCTTGAAACAGAAAGACGAAATAAGCTGACTTAGACAAAAATGGAGATAAGAATTGCTGAAAAATATGAGCACTACAAAACTGAAGATAACGTTTCGCAATATTTAAGGGCTATTGGACACAATATTGCCGGAAATGTTCGAGTTCCATATATTAACTGCTACTCAACTTTAAACAATTAAATTCATTTAGAATGCAATTGTCATTCAATGAATAATAGTTCATTTTTTCGCAATGTACAGAATCCAGCTTGTAAGTATTCCAAATATGCCATGACGAAGCGTTAATTCCTTCCCCAGTTGTTGTTGAACTCGCACTCATTTCTCTGACATGCTTAATAACAAATAATTTTCTTCCGAACGGCTTCTACTTTCCCGCTATATAATTCATTGAAACTAAGAAGTTATAATATGAGCATAACGTACATCGAACATAAATTTCGTATTTCATAAACACAATATAGTAGTAGGAATGAGGTGCGCGGTGACTCACGCTGCCCTTTAAACTCACGTTTGTCCACCCACTTTTAGAATGGAATATTCCATGTTTGGTTAACAGGAATTGTCATCCTACCACAGACCAAATTCTCCAAGTATAACACTGATCTTTACTCAGTTATTCTGCCTGGGGCCATCGAGCAGTACACAACATGGAATTCGTTACTTAGCAAAAGGGTAAACTAAATTTAATGCACAGCGGTTGTATGTTTTATAAGCAGAGAGAAAATAAGTCGGGCGAAACAGTGTTGTTTTGTCAGAGAAGACTGCCATCCGCGTGTTCCGGTAAAGTTATAATGTAAGTGACAATAGCGTTTTAATTGAAACAGCCCACCAGTGTGTACCTGATGTCCGTGGGTTTCTCAGTCTCCTTCGCGTATACTTTGTGCGAGGCTACACGACAGGCCCACCTCTTGAAGAGAGAAGTCGTAACCGTCTATAGTACACGGCCGTGGCTTTCGAACTGGCAACGCCGTCTCAGCAGATGCCTGACGTGCTATGAGAGAGCGAGAAGCCACGCACTCCTTCTACAGCAATATCTTATTTTAAGATTTATTGGTAGGCCTAATAGAAAATAACTCGAATGCCGTGTTTTTATATTACGGTATCTAGAAACTTACTATGATCCTCCGTGCATTGTAAAATCAATACGCGTATATGTCATCATTAAACTTTTGCGAATTAGTAAGTCACTGAACGAAGTATCACTACTGTATTTTAGGGCTATGTATAGAAGTAGAATGCGTTCCAAAGTTCAACGTTGTTAATTGCTACAATAGAGTAAACATGTTCCTTTTGTTGTTATACGTTATAAAAACAAACCCTTCTTTCTCACCATAATTATTGAGCAATACGTTGCTAATTGTCTTCATTGCATTCTTTACAAACTTCACGTAATCACCACCATATCAACAAGATAGAGCAAACTCGTTAATATTTCATCATTGTGGACTCCCACTTCACTTAAATGGCGAAGAATATACAGTAGGTCTGGTTAGATACAGCCAAAAATATACTTTCATACTTTGCTGATACGAGAGTTTGTGCAATTCCCACTACAGGTACATGTTCGAAAGTTCTCCCCAGTTCGGTCTCCGAAAATATCCATCCTGACAGCCCTTATAATTAATTAGAAATACACAGCAGTAACTATAATTTACATTTGCAGCAAGCTTAAAAAAACTTCAAATATACAGAAAACTAGGCTCACGAATTCAATGCTTCTCTTACAAAACACTTAAGAATATTTTCACATTGACTTATGGCTACAGTTTTACATCTAATCTATGTAGTATAATTAAGTTCTGTGGTTTCGATACTATCTACTGAAAAATGTACCAACTCTATACTTCGAAAAATGAAGATTAAGAACATTTTCAACGCGTATCATCTTTTACTTTTTGATAATTTGTGTAATTGTGATATTATTACCTCCAGCTAGTTGTCTGTATTAGCCAAACTTCGATTACCGCTACAAATTGTGGCTTTCAGATTTCCGTGGTGGTACATACTATACATTAAGCTGGCTATGAACATAAACAGTTTTCTTTCAAAACAAATGTTCAATGGTACAGCGCATTGTAAGTATCCGATGTCGAAAACCCTGACAGAGAATTTTCTGCAGTAAGCTGTTTTCATTGTAAAAGCCAGGAGAAGAAGTTAGACGAGGAGACACACTCTCCTTACTGCTGAGATAAGAAGGCAAGCCCAGGAATAATTTTGGCTCTGCACTGTCACATAAAACGGAGGCTTCAGTAACATAAAGTACTTGTCTATATATGTTTGTAGAGTAAGAAAGTCTGAATCACGAAATTATGTCACGCAAAAAATCGAACAGTCATTTGGTTCCCAGTTGGTTTGTGAAATAGCGCGAATCCGTCCTGCATCTTTATGAAATTTGCAAATCCTTACATAGCCTTCACATTAACTGAAGAGGCGTAATTGCTTTTACAGTCGGGTACTACACAAGATGTAGGTATTTCCACAAACTTAACTATATAATTTTGAACTTACAAACCGTAAGGCCCCATTCACAATGCAACCGTAAACTTTACAACGTAACGTAACCCTAAAATTAACTTAAAATGTGTGGTATTCACAACAGAGTAATGTAACATGAACGTAAAGAGTAGGCCTACACAGCAGCCAATCAAAACATTGACGTGTTATTTAGCACGGAAGTCGGGTTTTGGGCTATCTCGGTTTTATATATTAATACCTCGATGGAATCAAACAACGTGGTAGTGGAATTCACATTGCTTCAAATACCTCTAGCTTAGCTCCTCGGAGCTGTCTACCTGAAAAGGCGAACTAAACAACGGTGCAGAAAATGGGTTCATCGCTTGAATCAAAGAAGGTTATCTCAGGGCGATTTCGGTAATCTAAGAAATGACCCTCATCAGTTCGCTTTGTACATGCGGATGAAACCTGAACTGTTTGACACTATCTTACGATTTGATTCCCCTTTTCTAATAAAAAGAAGTTTCACTCGCTTCACTGAAAGTTGCTTTTACGTCGCACCGACACAGATATGTCTTATGGCGACGATGGGATAGGAAAGGGCTAGGAGTGGGAAGGAAGCGGCCGGGGCCTTACTTAAGGTACAGCCCCAGCATTTGCCTGGTGTGAAAATAGGGAAACCATGGAAAACTATCTTCAGGGCTGCCGACAGTGGGGTTCGAACCCACTATCTCCCACATACTGGATACTGGCCGCACTTAAGTGACTGCAGCTATCGAGCTCGGTAAAAAGAAAAAGAAGTTTAAGGTCTCCTTTACCGCCATCTATGCCCCTAGCTATCACAGCCCGATGAGATGTTTTGATCTATTTGTTTGGATGATATCGTGTTCGTAAACTAGTAGTCTGTCATAATGTTAAGAAATACAGTATATAGGGACACTGTTCTATGACAGGGATTGTCACTCGCCTGGTCGCCAGCGCTGCGAGCTTGACTCCCGCCATTTGCCGTCAGATTTCATTGCTACAGCATATTTATTTTTACGTATTCTCTTTCGGTACAACGTCTTTGTAATTTTTTTCCTTTTATCATCCATACACACAAAGGTTATTTTGAGAGAGAATTACAAGTGTTTCGTCGGAAGAAGTCATTACATCGCGCACAAAACACAATGTTTACGTCTGCTCTGATTGGCTGGTTCTTAAACTTAACGTAAAATTAACCGCAAGAACTTGGAGTTTGCAATCTCTTAATTTTACGGACTCGCAGGTAAGTTTACGTTGGCGCATTGTGAATGGTTCCATCAGAAAACATGGCCGCAAACTTCTAAGTTAACGGTAATTTTAAATTTACGTTACGTTTGCATTGTGAATGGGGCTTAAATCAAAAGAAATGCAGCACGATCCCTCAGTTACTGCATTGAAGTGAATGGCGCGAGTTGCCGATAGCCACACGTCGCTACGACGTTGCCAAGTTTCTCACTCCGCGGCCTTGTACTACAGACGGCAGATGGCTATGGAGAGGTGCCAGTTACAAGAGGGCACGCAGTTCCAGCTGGCGCTAACAATGGACATTTTCACACAATTCAGATTACATTTTCAAATATTTACAGTCATTATGTGGATAGGGTGGGCATTATACATTCAAAGAAGAACTGGCCCGGCTCGTGAGTTTTGAGACTGGCCCATGTAAAGAAACTCGCTCTTATCAATCGTCTTTTTGGAATTCGTGAATTTTGGTGTTCGTGAGTTTTAAGGCTCAAAGAAATGAGTGTACTTTAAAAACAAGTACATTACTAAATTTGCCTAATTTAACACTGTTCTGCTGATGGATGAAACATGCACATTTATATTAAAAGAAAAAGCTGGTATCAATACCTCCAGTATGAATTCAACAGTTTTACGAGATCTGTAATGTAATTTAAGAATATGAAAACAGAATGTCGGTATCCCTAACGCATGTTGAGATATTTGAATTGAACCTTCTTTACTTGAAATCAGGCAGCTCATCAACTTGCCACAAGGCATTTGTGTACTGCGATCAACGCCCTCGGAGCTCTTAGACCAAGGGAACCTTGGCCAGAACGTTGTTGCGCAAGTTATGGGCGGAAAATATTGTCAAATTCGTTCTACTGAAGGGAAATGTCTGCGGGACGTCCTGTGTTAGAAAAGGGAAACTATGGATGAGCATTTCTAATACCAATGACATTTTGTTATAGCGGATGCCATTTCTTTCTCAAGTACAATTTGTTGTTAAATGTTTTCTTTTTCTTAATTTTATTTAGTCATAAATTAATTTCGACAGACTAAAGAAGCTAAGAGTTATACATATCTGATCAGTTGTAATACTGACTGCACATTTCCTTCCCTTGTATATTAAACTATCACACATTTACTTTTCCTGTTCACGATGTGACTATGGAGACAAGCGAAATTTCTTTTCGAAATTTCAGTTAACTCCATTGTAGAATCCGTAACTGCTATTGGTAAATTCTTCTCAAGATTATCGGTATGATTTGAACATTTCTAGAACACAAGACCTCATTCACTCACCTCCTCATTACTGACCTTCCCACTGTCCTGATAGCGGCAGAGGGTAAATACAGTAGAACATTTCTTCCTACTCTGAACTGGCAAGGTTATCGATAACCTCCTTCTTCTTCTTCTTCTTCTTCTTCTTCTTCTTCTTCTCCTACAACTTTTCCCACACTGGTAGGGTCGCGGGTGCGAATTGTGTCACGCAAGTGGATCTGGCCTGGTTTTACATCCGGATGGCCTTCCAGACACCCTACGTGGAGGGTTGTATTTATTATTGCGTGTTTTTGTGGAGGTTGGTATTGTGATGTCCTGTGTGTATGTGAAGAAGAATGCGATGGGACAAACACACACAAGTTCCCGAGCCGTAGGAATTAACCATACACAGTTACAGTCACCAGCCCGGCCGAGAATCGAACGCGGGGTCCTCTGAACCGTAGGCGAGTAAGCTGACCATTCACCTAAGGAGCCGGACCAAGGTTGCCGATAATATTTAAGCTCATATTAACTGTCATGTTTAAAGGTGATACACTAAGACTTTCTTACATGGGCTAAGATATCTGCATTTGAAATATATTAGAATTTGTATATAAAACAAAATCAACGCTATAAATCATATGAAATGAATTTATTCAATCCTAACGAGTTCTGGTAATGAAAAGAATGATGTGATACTTCCAATGGTGGTCTCTGGATCATGGTGGGAGATTTAGAATTAAAATTGTTACATAATAGTAATTGAGGCAGAACGTGAGGAACTTCGGGTTAAAAGCGGAAGGTTACAGGTGGCTTGAATCAATTATTTAGAAATCCGAATTAGCCAGATGTAGAAGTGAGAAGCGCTCCAGGTAATGGCGTCAAATTCCAATTGTCTGCCGTTCTCTATAGAACCGAAAGTAAATGTCGCACGAAACTAAGATTAACGGGTAACCATGAACAGAAGAACAGTCATCAGAGGGTGGTATTAAGAAAGGCGTCTCTCTTTGTCCCTCTATCTGTCCACCAGTCTATTTATTTATCGTATGAATAATAAGAATGCTAAGAACAAATTACTAGTATAATAAAATTAAAATGCATTATTTACTACTGAGATCACAAGTTCGCATGAGTCCAGGCCATCAATCCATTCAATCGTTTCAGAAGATGCGTGACGGACGGAAGGTATTGAGACCTTGAATGCTTGTACTAAGTAGTCGACGTTTATAATGTGCTGAGTTTGAAGAAGTAGCCAGCCTCATTTGTGGATCAGAAACCCACATCTTCCTTGCTCCATTCGGATCAGGTTGATGATCATCCACTGGCGCCTGAGTAGATAGGTACCACATACCTATAGTATACGGAAGCATTTTTAATTAAGTGCCCGTCGAATATTGGAGAGTGTTCCAACTGTGCTTTCAATGTCTTCACTGAGGCTAAATAAATCTACAGGGTGGCCTATTGTGCACCAGAGTGGTTTCTTTCTAGACCGGGGCCACTATCTCAACATGTTTCCGCGTGTCGTGCTTGCGGCGGGGAACGTGTTCAATCAATCACCACTGATCTGCGTTTAGGGATGTCGCCCTGGTGGCAGATTCCCCTGCTAGTTGTTTATCTAGTATTTCCTTAAATAATTTTAAATAGGCTTACATTGTAAATGTAGCATCCCTTGATAAATCATTCCAATCCCTAGGGAATTCATCTTCCTATAAACTATTTGACCAATTCGTCCTGTTGAATTCCAACTTTTTTAATGATATTTCCTACTTTTAAAATCTCCTCTCAACCTTATTTGTCTACTAATGATTCCAAACCTTCTCTCTATTAATAACAGCAAATCAAGACATTTAACAACTACAGAATAAAATAAGCCCACGAATTTAAATATTATATACACTGACTGACAGAGCAAATGCAACACCAAGAAGGAGTGGTCAGAACTTTATGCCAATTGCAGGGTAGACTGACGTCACTGAGGTATGCTCATGATGTGAAATGCGCCGCTGTGCTGCGCACGTAGCGAACGATAAATGGGACACGGCGTTGGCGAATGGCCCACTTCGTACCGTGATTTCTCAGCCGACAGTCATTGTAGAACGTATTGTCGTGTGCCACAGGACACGTGTATAGCTAAGAATGCCAGGCCGCCGTCAACGGAGGCATTACCAGCAGACAGACGACTTTACGAGGGGTATGGTGATCGGGCTGAGAAGGGCAGGTTGGTCGCTTCGTCAAATCGCAGCCGATACCCATAGGGATGTGTCCACGGTGCAGCGCCTGTGGTGAAGATGGTTGGCGCAGGAACATGTGGCACGTGCGATGGGTCCAGGCGCAGCCCGAGTGACGTCAGCACGCGAGGATCGGCGCATCCGCCGCCAAGCGGTGGCAGCCCCGCACGCCACGTCAACCTCCATTCTTCAGCATGTGCAAGACACCCTGGCTGTTCCAATATCGACCAGAACAATTTCCCGTCGATTGGTTGAAGGAGGCCTGCACTCCCGGCGTCCGCTCAGAAGACTACCATTGACTCCACATCATAGACGTGCACGCCTGGCATGGTGCCGGGCTAGAGCGACTTGGATGAGGGAATGGCGGAACGTCGTGTTCTCCGATGAGTCACGCTTCTGTTCTGTCAGTGATACTCACCGCAGACGAGTGTGGCGTCGGCGTGGAGAAAGGTCAAATCCGGCAGTAACTGTGGAGCGCCCTACCGCTAGACAACGCGGCATCATGGTTTGGGGCGCTATTGCGTATGATTCCACGTCACCTCTAGTGCTTATTCAAGGCACGTTAAATGCCCACCGCTACGTGCAGCATGTGCTGCGGCCGGTGGTACTCCCGTACCTCCAGGGGCTGCCCAATGCTCTGTTTCAGCAGGATAATGCCCGCCCACACACTGCTCGCATCTCCCAACAGGCTCTACGAGGTGTACAGATGCTTCCGTGGCCAGCGTACTCTCCGGATCTCTCACCAATCGAACACGTGTGGGATCTCATTGGACGCCGTTTGCAAACTCTGCCCCAGCCTCGTACGGACGACCAACTGTGGCAAATTGTTGACAGAGAATGGAGAACCATCCCTCAGGACACCATGCGCACTCTTATTGACTCTGTACCTCGACGTGTTTCTGCGTGCATCGCCGCTCGCGGTGGTCCTACATCCTACTGAGTCGATGCCGTGCGCATTGTGTAACCTGCATATCGGTTTGAAATAAACATCAATTATTCGTCCGTGCCGTCTCTGTTTTTTCCCCAACTTTCATCCCTTTCGAACCACTCCTTCTTGGTGTTGCATTTGCTCTGTCAGTCAGTGTATATAGGTTTATTAGTCACCATTTATTTCAGACAATGTTCAAAATGTCCTCCTTCTGCGGTAAGATATACCTCAGATGGTTTAAAGAAATGATTTGCCTCTTCCGATAATTCCGTTTCGGTAATAGACTGTACTGCACGTTTTATTTTGGCCTTCAGTTCTTCTGTAGTACGGAGATTATTTCGATGAGAACTCAGTCGGTAGAGCGCTGGCCTTCTGGGCCGAGTTGGCAGGTTCGATTCTGCCTCAGTCCGGGGGCATTTAAAGGCGCTCAAATACGTCAGACCTACGATGGTAGATTTGCCGGCACGTAAAAGAACTCCCGCGGCACAAAATTCCGGCAACTCGGGGTCTCCGAAAAAATAACGTAGTTAGTGGGGCGTTAAATCGATAACATTTTTGTTATTTCGTCAAACGTTTCCCCTTTTCGGTCCTTCAAAGATAATAATCGCAGTAAGTTAGGTCGGCTGATCTAGTGGGACATAAACCTGGACTAATTATCCGGTCATCAAAACTGGACGTTAAGTATCTATACAATTAAGAGCGGTGTGGGCTGTTGCACTGTCCTGTTAAAATATCCATTATCGTTTTCTTCCTGTTTCAGTTCATTAAAAGAAGAACACAAAATTGTTCTCACATACAAATTCACGTGGTCATGGGGAACTATAGGTCCAATTATCCGCAACGTACTTACCGCTATTTTAATGGGCTGCACTGGCACTTCCTCTATAATATGCGGGTTCTCAATCGCACATTTCGAGAATGTACATGTCCAGAAAGATGAAACCATGCCTCGTCCGATATAAACATTAGTTGTGGATCCAAATTTCCATTGTAAACACTTTCACGAAACCAATTACAGAATCTTCTTCTTGTGGCGAAATTCCTGCACAAAACTTATTTTAATATGGTCGAAATTTTAGCAGCCTGGTCACTTTGTGGACCGACCCTAAGGATATGTTCGTTTCCTGCACTAGACAAGTAAGTGATTTGGGGGTACTTGCTTCTAACCGCGCTCGATTATCCACAGGATTCTCTTCAGTTAAAGATAGACTTTTCTGCTTCCTCTGTACATATAAACTAAACATAATGTATTGTACGCCACTTTTTCGTAAACTTCGAAACGCTTAATTTTGTAGGAATCCTAGAGTCAAGGTATTTACGAGCAAATCTCCGAACGTATCTTCCATAGCTGATTGTTTAAATTTCAATTAATAATTCACAAAAAAAGGTCGCTGTTCAACCGAATACTTCACCATTAATCGATTTCTTAATACACAAGCAATGAAAATCTACAGCCTATTTCTAGTCATTCGAACGAGTCAGGTATGGAATGAATGAAGCCCCATCTAGCGGCAAGGACAGGAAATTGTGCCGGCTGCTGAAGCCTGTCGCACTCTTCTGGGGCAATGATTAATGACTGAAAGATTAAATGATATTGGAGAGTGATGCTGGAATGAAAGGTGACAGAAAATACCGAAGTACCAGGAGAAGAAACTGTCCCGCCTCCATTTTTTAAAAGTACAAATCCCACATAGAGTGACCGGGATTTGAATCATGGAACTCAGCGGTGAAAGGCCGACGCGCTGCCGGCTGAGCGACGGAAGCTTCAATACGTAAGCAATATCTTATATAAAATAAGAGATTTGTCTGTACATTACTCGGAATTAGAAAAGAATATTTCTGTATCGGTCATCCACAGTAAGAAGGAAATGCAATTTTTAATTTTCCGTCATCTCTGTCTGTCTATATACACATACGTATGTATGCATTTATGTACGCGCATCGCGAGAAAATGGCCGAATAAAATTTAATGAAAATCGGTATGTAAAGTCATAGAATATGGCACTACATTTTAGGCTGTAAATAATTTTATTCACGCTGAGTGAAATGGTAGTTTAGGGGAAGACCTAAAATGTAAGTCCCAAATATATACGTTATTCGTGTTCCTATCGATAAATAGGCCCTACTACATAAGAAAAGTTACAATACAATTTCCGATCCTATGTCTGATAACAATTTTGCAGTACTGACTGTGATAATAGAGATATTCATGAATTTATACTTTTATTGCTTAGTTCATGTCAACGCCGGGCCACGAAAAAATGGGGCCACAGAATTGAATGAAAATCGATGTGTAAAGTCTGGGAATAAGGTGATACAGTCTAGCCTACAAATAATTTTATTCACGTTAGGTGAAATGGTAGTTTAGAGGAAGGCCTAAAATATTTATATTAAGTTATTAGTGATCCTACATTCAGAATGTTATACAAAACACAATTTCCGAACATTTATATCGTGTACAGTTTTACTCTACCGACAATGGTAACATAATTTATGAATTAAGAGTGTTCTTGCTTGGTCTATATCAATGCCGAGCATCGCCATATGGGAATATAGTACAAGCGTATTAACTGGTGATGATGGTGATTTTTGTCATGATTGTGTCTTAAGGTGGTCATCAGCCCATATCGACAAGACAAGGCGGAGTCTTAAAAGAAGGAAGAAGAGCTTCCTTTATACTGTATTTGATGGTGTAAGATCCCAAAGTAGAAAGGAAATAAATGTGAAGAACTAAAATATCGAAAGCTCATAAAATTTATCGGCATTACATTGTCTACCGTTTGTTGTGACGCGCTTTGCCTCTTCTGCGGCCACTTTTCTCCGACAGGTGGCGGTAAGTAGCTAGGCGGTTACATAACATTTTTTTTAATAGCATGCAATTCCTCTGTTTCTTACATGTTCTGATAACTATTGGTATCTGACATATTGGATCACCATAGTATTCCAGCTCTTTGATTCCTGCCCTGAGGCGCTGATACGAATGAGGAGTGTGCACAAGTAATGGAAAACGGTAGAGCAGTGTTCACCACTGTCTGTTGCCAGGTCATTCCAGCTCTGGAAATTGGCGCTGTTAAAACGCCAGAGTAGTACTCTTCGTGAAACGTGAGAAACTGTGCCCTTTTTCATCTGATCGAGCATTTCATATGATAGCATTGCTTTTAAGCGCGATCCCCCTGTGCGTCGGGGCGGTAGAATAACACCCACGGTATCCCCTGCCTGTCGTAAGAGGCTACTAAAAGGGGCTCTGAACTTTGGAGCGTGGTTTGGTGACCACGGGGCACTTAACTGAGTCCTGGCATTGCTTCCACTTACTTGTGCCAGGCTCCTTACTTTCATCTATCCTATCCGACCTCCCTTGGTCAACTCTTGTTCTTTTCCGACCCCGGCGCTATTAGGTTTTGCGAGGGCTATGGAGTCTTTCATTTTCATGCCCTTCGTGCCGCTTGTCTTTCATTGGCCGATACCGTCACTTTTCGAAGTGTCGGATCCTGTCCAGTTTTTCTTTCTGATTAGTGTTATATAGAAGTTGGTTGCCTAGTTGTATTTCCTCTTAAAACAATAATCACCACCACCACCAGTTTTAAGTGCGACATTCCAGCCGGTTAATATTCTATTCTGAAAAGAATGCTGTTTTAAGGGACATCGCTTCGATCCTCGACCGGGCCACAGTATCTGGGTTTTTACTGATGTTGTCATCATGGATCTATTTGTTTATTTATTTGTTTGGTTTACTCTTGTATGCTTACGTGACTGCAAAAATCTGTTTTTTGATTTCATATTTTGTTGATATGTGGTTTCAGTTCCAGGGGAGGCAGGGGGTTCATTCCCATTGTAGTAAAGACAATGTAATTATAAGTCTTTGGGGGATTTCATTTTGTTTATGTGGCGTAGGGCCCTTCGCTACAAATTCATTACTAATGTTGTATTGTGTCTTTTCAACGCAGATTTAATTGTCGATGGAATAGAGTTACTAGACGGCTAGTTGTTATTTGCTTATATGATTGAATTTTTAGTTAGATTTACGCCTGTCAGTGAACTAAATCAGATATACTTGTTTAGTCCTCGTTCGGTTCGCATTAGTAAAGTTTAGGAATGATTCGGCGAAATGATGATTTAATTTTTAAAAAGATAACACAGGTCAATTATTTTTCCGAATAAAAATGTTAATAATATCAATAATAAAACCCAACAAGGCGGCAAACAAACTGTTATGATTTGTAATTATTTATGTCGGCAAATTTTCTTTGTAAACAGACCATGAGAATGTATTTTAAAGTAATGTAAACAAAACTTAAACCACTCGATAGAAATATGTTCTACGATCTCAAGATTTTTAGGGAGTGTTCTTTATCCGAGTGAATGTATTAGCGTGACCTTAATGTCAATTGAATCTGTGATTTTGGTAATGATTTTGATAGTGCTTTATCTATTTTCGTACTGCCAAATATTTCAATAAATTTAAATTTGCAAAGAGTTCTCATTCATAATTTTGTTAGTTTTTTACTCTTTATCTTTCCTTGTGTTCACTTCATTTTTCGATACATCACCAGGGTATGCCCGTTCACGACCCTGGGATGAGCAGCCGGTGTCCAATATGTAGGCAAGATGGTATAGTATCATTTTATATCGGGAGGAAGAGATCAAATCAGGGTCAGCAATTTTGCAAACAAAAAGAATCTGTAAAGGGCCACAGAGAGCAAGGAAGCGAGTACGTCATGACAAGCCACTGACAGAGGAGGCATGACCAATTTGGGGAACAATGTGAGAGGTGGACAAAAATGCCATCATACATATGCAAAGTGATTGTCCCACCAATGACGGGTACTACAGCTAGTACACATTAATACACAATCAAGAGTCGCTCACACGTTCCGGTACAATTCTCAGAAGGTGGTCGGGAGAGCGGAAGACGGCCAGTCGCAGAATGAAACAAAGTTTCATCATAAAATGAGAGCATTGTAAAATTTGTTGATTACAGTTTTGTTAGCATCATTGATAATACCACCCACTAGAAGCCAGTACACTCCTGTGGAGACCCGAAGAACATTTTTGGTATTTTACAACATTTATCGCATGAGCTTTTCAAGAGTGAAAATAATAGAAGTATTGCAACGAAATGCTCTTAAGCAAAGTGTGTAATGACAAATTATTTCAATGAATGAATGCAGATAATGAATTAATATTTACAAGTCACCACTGTTAGGCTTGGAAAACCGGATATATATTTATAGAATCCTCAGTCAGAAGGTTCGTTGAATTCCCAACAGTTCCACTATATCTGCTGTCATTGAAAGCCCAGCTCTCATTGAAAGGAAGTCAAAGGGCAGGCTGGGTAACCAATGACATTAAAAGTATCACTCATAACTGTCAGTTTCATACTACGAAAGCCGAAGTTCGAACTAAGGCAGGTGGATGAAAGCAATGCATTTGTTTTGTTCTAGCACTTACCAGAGCTCAGTGAAACCCATATTTCACCACAAATGGAAATGGACAATAATCTGATCGTACGTATAACAATATCTTCTACCTGTTTATGTCAGGTATCACAGAAGTTGTTTGGTTGTTTCCCTCAGTTGCATCTCAAGTGTGGAAGGTTGAATTCGTATTCAGCGCATCCACTTATAGAAGCAGTGACAACTGTAACCAGGATCTCCTCTTACACTGTAACTATAACGAACTATTGATCTTTGTCGCAAGACAATCTTGCTAGTCAATGAAGCATATGAAATGAAGACTAAAACATCTCCCAGCATGGTTGACAAGCCGACACCGTGGTCTAGGGGGAGCGAGTTTGCCTCTTATCGGGAGGTTCAGGTTTCGATTCCCGGCCATGTCGGGGACTTTTACCAGGATATGTCCGGCTCCATGGCTAAATGGTTAGCGTGCTGACCTTTGGTCACAGGGGTCCAGGGTTCGATTCCAGGCAGGGTCGGGAATTTTAACCAAAAGTGGTTAATTTCGCGCACGGGGCTGGGTGTAGGTGTTGTCTTCATCATCATTTAATCCTCATGACGCGCAGGTCACCTACGGGAGTCAAATCAAAAGACCTGCATCTGGCGAGCCGAAATTGTCCTCGGACACTCCCGGCACTAACAGCCATACGTCATTATTACTATTATTACCAGAATGTGAGGGCTAGTTCGAGGTCTACTCATACTACGTGAGAATTGAGGAGTTATCTGACGGTTATATAGCGGTCCCGGTCATGAACGTCAAGAATGATAGCCGAGAGGATTCGTCGCACTGATCACACGTCACGTCGTAATTTGCAGGCCTTCACGAGGGCAGTTGCCTAGTAGGTCAAGGTCTGTCAAGGCTATAAGCCTTGGGTTTGGTTTGGTATGGTTGCCAGTTTAATCTAAGTCTGGATCGAACCATCTGTCATAGATACATCCGGATACTTACTCTGGTCGTCTGACGAGTAGTAGCGTGGATGCGCGCTAAAAGGTGCGAGGGGTAAGCAAGGCTACCACGTATGCTCCTATCTCAATCTCAAGGCCTGACAATAAACATCTCCGTCCTCGGTGACTCTCGCGAATTGAGGTGCTGATGTGAAGTATCAAAGTGGTAAGTACTGAATAATGAATATAAAGCGATTCAGAGAACTCGCATTGTTTGTCATGACTGATGGTTGTAGCTACGAGTGTAGTGTCTGTTACTTGCGCCGCATCTACAAGCAGCCGCGACTTCCCGCCAGACGCAGATAGTAATCTGAATGACATACTGTTCCCTTTCTGATATGAAGGAACACTGTTTCCATCTTTTGTTAAGACAGATGCCATACCGCAGTCTAAAAGTCGCGAAACTCTAATAAGAGGAAGGTTCATCTACTTGACAGCTGGAGCGATACTAGCACCTCTAGCGGCGAGGTAGAGGCAACTTACTAGCAGACAACAGGGAACGAATTACCACCACAGTCTAAAATGGTCATAACTTCTGAACCATTCATGCAAATAATGTCCGGACAAGGTTATTGTAATCCTTATGAAATAGTGGAGGAGGTCAAACAATTTATTTCGATGAAGAGTTCGAGGATAATATCGAAATATTTATTTAATCCTAAGGAGTTAAGTTTTTTCAGCGCGGACTACACCATAAAATCGTTTCTAGAGGCCAACCGGTTCGAAATAGTTATATTCCATCGGGGACTTTTTTATAGAGGTTTTTATGCTCTACAATTCGTACGCTTAAACTTGGGGTCTATCGTTGACGGTTCAGGCAGCGTAAACCAAGAAAGCAAGTGACCCACCATGGTAGAGCGGTAGAGCGCTGGCCTTCTTAGACCAACTTGGTAGGTTCGATGTCGGCCGGTCGGTCACTTGCTTTCTTGGCTTACGCTGCCTGAACCGTCAACGATACACCCCAAGTGTAAGCGTACGAATTGTAGAGCATAGAAACCTCGACAAAAATTCCGCGATGGTATATACTTATTTCGAACCGGTTGCCCTCTAAAAGTGATTTTATGTTATAGTCCGCGGTAAATAAAAAAAACTCCTTAAGATTAAATAAATATTTCGATATTATCCTCGAACTCCTCATCGAAATAAATTGTTTCGCCTCCTCCACTATTTCAGAATTACAATAACCTTGTCAGGACATTATTTGCGTGAATTGTTCAGAAGTTATGACCATTTTAGACTGTAGTGGTAATTCGTTCCCTGTTGTCTGCTAGCAAGTTGCCTCTACCTCGCCGCTTGGAGCGCTGTAGTCGCCTCGGATGAAAAATATCATCAGAGCTTCGCGACTGTATATATTAGACTGTGGCCATACTTTACTGTGTCGACTCAGTTAAGTGTAACTTAAAAGCTTCCCAGTCCCTTGAACACACAAGTTCAATATAAATATTTCACTATAACATACCTGTAAATGACACATTATTATTAATAGTGCTTATTTTTATTCCTTGTGTAATTATTTTTTACAGGTATGTTATAGTAGGTAAGGTAAGGGTGTATTCTGCCAGAAGGCAGGTCCGAACCTCCGCAGAGGTGTGTCCGAGCCGCAGTTTACGCACGGTAAGGTGGCCAGTTTCTTTCCGCTCCCCCATTCCCTTACCCACCACCAACAGCGCGTGGCAACCCATCCATATCTTGACCACGCCCATTGTTGCTTAACTTCGGAGATCTCTCGGGATCCGGTGTTTGAACACGGCTACGGCCGTTGGCTGTATGTTATAGTGTAATATTTATATTCAACTTGTGTGTTCCACAGACTGAAAAGCTTTAAGTTACATTACTCTTTCCGTCGACACGACCTGCTGGATATTGCCTGATTTTCGAGGCGTGTGTCATTGTCTTTAGTTTTTCACCGACGTGGCTGCAGGTCGAATTCCTTCCTGCCAATGCATATCTGATTTTTGAAATGGAAACTCACGCCTCTATTCCAATGCCACACAAAACTGAAATTCCTGCGGCTTTGGTCACGATATCAAGTCACGTAAAGCTTATTATACCTACTTTGCCGGCCTGAATTTCAGGGAAGAGTAAGAAGCAAGTAACAAAGCTTTCTGTTTGACATGAATGTTGATATTATGTTCACAGTCAAGGGACAACCAGCTTTACGTGACTGTTGGTATTGTGATCATAGAAAAAGGACCTATAGATTTACATGGTTGAAGATATAGTGGCATAGACAAATGACCCCCAGTTTTACATGACTATTGAAAGTGTGATCATAGCAAGAGGACCTCAAATTTTACAATACCGTAAATATTACGATTACAGTCAATGGACCTCCAGTTTTATATGACTTTTGATCATAGCCAAGGAATCTCTTCGGATATAGTACCATATCTGAAGTACTTATTTGATTGCATGCATTAAGGAGCTATACCAAATGAATGGAGAGTTGCTATAGTAGCCCCTGTGTATAAAGGAAAGGGTGATAGACATAAAGCTGAAAATTACAGGCCAGAAAGTTTGACATGTATTGCATGTAAGCTTTGAGAAAGCATTTCCGATTATACTACACATGTTTCCGAAATTAATAACTGGTTCGATAGAAGGCAGCTCAACTTGTAAGATTCCAGAAAGATATAGCAGATACTTTGAATTCAGGAGGTCAGATGGACCGTATCGCGATTGACCTGTCTGAAGCATTTGATAGGGTGGATCATAGGAGACTACTGCAAAAATGAGTGCAATTGGACTACACAAACGAGTGACTGAATGGGTTGTTGTATTTCTAGAAAATAGATCTCAGAGAATTAGAGTAATCGAAGCTTTATCTGATCCTGTAATAATTAACAGGGGAATTCCTCAAGGTAGTATTATTGGACCTTTATGTTTTCATATATATATGAGTAAAGAAGAGGAATCAGAGATAGGGCTTTTATCGGATGATGTTATTCTGTATAGAGTAATAAGTTACACGATTGTGTGCAACTGCAAAATGACCTCGATAATCTTGTGAGATGGACAGTAGGCAATTGTATGATGATAAACGGGGTTAGAAGTCAGGTCGTAAGTCCTCTCAGTTTTAATTACTGCGTTGATGGGGTGAAATTTCACTATGGGAATCATTGTAAGTACCTAAGTGTTTATATAAGGAAAGATCTTCATTGGGGTAATCACATAAATATGATTGTAAATAAAGGGTACAGATCTGTCCACATGGTTATGAGGGTAAGGATATGAAGATGAGGGCATATAAGCCTCCAGTAAGACCACAACTAGAGTATGGTTCCAGTATATGGGACCCTCACCAAGATTACTTGATTCGAGAAATAACTTACCAAGGGGGATATTCAATAAATATACGTCTCTTCAATCAATCACTACTGATCTGCATTTAGGGCAGTCGCCCAGGTGGCAGATTCCCTACCTGTTGGTCTCTTAGCGTTTTCTTAAATGATTGCCAAGAAATTGGAAATTTATTGAATATCCCCCTGCCGTAAATGCAGATCAGTAATGACTTATTTATCGATTGATTGATCTCGACCACAATTACTATACTTTTTATTTTAAAATATCTCGCATAAATTGGCTGATATTCGAACCGCAGTCATCTTGGTGAGAAAGCAGTATTAATAGCCACTTTGCTATTGTACCCCTGAGAAAGTGGAATATTTTTCCTGATATTCTCTTAAGTCGTAAAAGATTGGTCTTGTAGTATAATACAGTTAATCTGTGGAAAGAAGCTTAACTTACAGAAGTGCTTATGCTTGATGGAAGCCGTCGGAGAAGATGAAATCATGTCTCTTTCTTAGGTTACGACCGACAACGCATGAAGAATTCAGCAAATCACGTACCGTTCTGTAACTTGTGACATGTGAGTGTTGGAACGTCCTGTGTTACCAGCATCCCGATCGATGTGTTGTGGATGTGTCGGAGGAGAGGGTGCCGGGGAGCTGCAACTAGCACGAGATTGCTTTGGCGGTTCAACTTAAAGAACAAAGAAACTGTGCTTCGTGCGTGACAAACTTTCACCATAATGCATCACTTTCATTAAGCTTCAGTGTTCACTATCGGAATACTAGAAAGGCCAGATTTATGAGTAATAGTGGACTACATAAAAACAATTAAAATATTAATTTTATTGGTTTTACGTCCCACGAACTCCTTTTAGGGATTTTGGAGACGCCGATATGACGGAATTTTGTCCGTCAGCTGTTATGTTCCAGTAAATCAACTGATACGAGACTGACGTATTTGAAAACCCTAAACTACCACTGGACTGAGCCAGATCGAACCCACCAACCTGGGCTCAGGAAATAATCGCTCTACCATCTGAGCCACTCAGGCAGGCATAAAACATTATTAGTAAAAGTTAGTGAGGGGAGAACCTGCGAGTAATACCCTTTTTTAATAGAGATAGAGAACTGGCCTACCGGGCGAGTTGGCCGTGTGGTTAGGAGTGCGCAGCTGTGAGCTTGAAAATGGGAGATAGTGGGTTCGAACCCCACTGTTGGCAGCTCTGAATATGGTTTTCCGTAGTTTTCCATTTTTACACGAGACAAATGCTGGGGCTGTACCTTTACTTAATTAAGGCTATGGCCACTTCCTTCCCACACCTAGCCCTTTCCTATCCATTCGTCGCCATAAGACCTATCTGTGTCGATGTGATGCGATAAAGTTTCAAACAAATTTGCTGACATGTTTTACGGCAATCCAGAAAATGAATGTATCTAGGTCGGTCAATTGAAATTATACGTTTCAACTTATTCTACAGAACAGGAAACGTTTCTTGTAGTGTTAATTGAGAAATTCTACATGAATAAATATTTATATACATTTATATATAAAATTATAATTTTGTTTGTACTCTTCAAAATTCCTTCCGCCTTCTCCTCTTTTTGCCGTGGATTATGTATACAGAAGGTGAAAGTAGGCGGAGGTCAATTTTTGTCCGTCTCTCTGCTTGCTTGGTTGTTTGTTTGTGACAATGTGACAAAAAAACGCCTCAGCGAAATTTCAATTAACTCCGTTTTTGAGTTCACGGGTAGCCGGGTTGTGCACTAGGCTATGTGTTATTTCATTAGCATACAGAGACGTAACAGTATTAAGAGGGAAAAGCAGTAAATGTTAAATTTCTACGTAATATTAACTGAACTAAGAAACCTCTAGAATACATATAACAAGTTGTGAAAAATATAATTTCCCATTTTTTATATTATACACAGTATGTATAATGATAACGAAAATATTGGCGATTGTTTAGTTTTTCACATGCTGTCCTGCCGGCCCTGTACTTACGAGTCATTCAATAACCCGTCAGCGACATAGTTACTATACCTGTGGTCCTATGAAATGTGATAATGTTTTGAAAAAAGAACCAACATTGTTACACATTTTGTTTAATGTCATCAGTAAAACAATTCTAGATGACATGATTTTATCTGAGGATGTAGCAGTAGAATAAAACTCCTGATGTCGTAAGAGGGAACTGAAAGGGGTCCAGGGACCCTTATTTTGGGAATATGAGTTGGTGGCCACGAGGTCCCTAGCTGAGTCCAGGCATTGCTTCCACTTATTTGTACCAGGTTCCTTACTTTAATCTATCCTATCTGATCTCCACTGGTCAACTCTTGTTTTCCGACCCCGAAGATATTACATTTGTGACGCCTAGGGAGTCTTTCATTTCCACGCCGTTCGTGGGCCTTCCCTTGCCTTTTACCCATATTTTAATTCTTCGAACGAACGGACCTCTTCCCATTTCTCTTCTGATTAGTGTTCAGAGAGGATGGCTGCCCAGTTGTACTTCTTCTTCTTCTTCTTCTTCTTCTTTATCTGGTTACCTTCCATGGTCGGTTTTTCCCTCGGACTCAGCGGGGGATCCCACGTCTACCACCTCAAGGGCTGTGTCCTGGAGCTTCAGACTCTGGGTCGGAGATACAACTGGGGGGATACAACTGGGGGGGATGACCAGTACCTCGCCCAGGTGGCCTCACCTGCTTTGCTGAACAAGGGCCTTGCGGAGAATGGGAAGATTGGAAGGGATAGACAAGGAAGAGGGAAGGAAGCGACCGTAGCATTAAGTCAGGTACGATCCCGGCATTTGCCTGGAGGAGAAGTAGGAAACCACGGAAAACCACTTCCAGGATGGCTGATGTGGGAATCGAACCCACCTCTACTCAGTTGACCTCCCGAGGCTGAGTGGACCCCGTTCCAGCCCTCGTACCACTTTTCAAATTTCGTGACAGAGCCGGGAATCGAACCCGGGCCTCCGGGGGGTGGCAGCTAATCACACTAACCACTACACCTCAGAGGCGGACGTTGTACTTCCTGTTAAAACAATAATCGCCACCACTGCGTTGCATTTGCAATATGGAACAGTGTCCGCCTCCGTAGTGTAACGGTTAGTGTTATTAGCTGCCGACCGCGGGGGCCCGGGTTCGATTCCCGGTACTGCCAGAAATTTAAGATTGGCAGGAGGGCTGGTATGTTGTTAAAATGGTACATGCAGCTCACCTCCATCGGGGGGAGTGCCTGATAAGAGCTGCACCACCTCGGGATGAGGACACGAGTTTTAAACCTAGAACAGTGTATTTAATGTGGGGACCGTGAACATCCCCGAAGCTCTTTCCGGGCTGTTCCTGAAGGAATATTCTGGATAATGGTTTCCTCCTTCGGAAGGATTTTTATGTGGCTATAAGGTCAGAAGCTCATTGGTTATGCGGACACCCCTACCGTTAAGTGAAACATAGCACATAGAATATAATTTAATTCGATTACCGGTATAGTTAGTACAAACAATAAACTCATTTCATTATTTTCGACAGTCATCGTAAATTATTATATAGCGTAATAGTGCAAATTTGTCCGCCTCTGTGGTGTGGTGGTTAGTGTGATTAGTTGCCACCCCCGGAGGCCCGGGTTCGATTCCCGGCTCTGCCACGAAATTTGAAAAGTGGTACGAGGGCTGGAACGGGGTCCACTCAGCCTCGGGAGGTCAACTGAGTAGAGGAGGGTTCGATTCCCACATCAGCTGATGGGCCTTGTTCTACCAAGGGAACGCTGTTCTGCTCCTAGACCTGTAGATTTCGAGATGACGCGAGATCAGCCTGACGTATCCCTCTAGGCCGTAATTCTCGGGTAGAGGCTAAACTGTTCATCTTCTTCCATCCGTAACATGAGACAGAATCAGTTACTAGGTTGTTCGTGACTCGCAACCTTGACAGTAGGCAGCCGCCCCAACATCCTTTCTTAACTACAAATATAACAAATATATAGCCTATATTAACAATATTAAATCAACAAAATCTGTACGGCTCCATGGCTGTGTGGTCAGCGTTTTGTATTTCGGGCGCCGGGTCCCCAAATTCGATTCATGGCCAGATCGACGAATTTTAATCTTAAATGGTTAATTCGCTTGGGCCGAGGACTGGGTGTTGTTTGGTGTCCTCGACATCCCTGCAACTCGTTCACTACCCGCAACTCTATTCCCCACCACGCTAACATGCAGTTAGCCATACGACAGATACTGCCCAGCCTGCCTTATAAAGGCTGCACCAGGCTAGCAATAGCCATACAAAAATATTATCTTTATATAAAATTAGAGTTTTGTCTGTACATTGCTCAGAATTTGAAAAGAATGGTATTTCTGTATCGGTCATGTCCACAGTAACAGGGAAATGCACTTTTTACTTTTCCGTAATGTCTGTCTGTCTGTCTGTCTGTCTGTCTGTCTGTATGTATGTATGTATGTATGTATGTACACGCATCACTAGAAAACGGCTAAAGAGAACTTAATGAAAATCGGTATGCAAAGTCGGAGAATAAGTCGCTACAATCTAGGCTATAAATAATTTTATTCACGTTGATTGAAATGGTAGTTTAGGGTAAGGACTAAAATGTAATTTTCAAATATTTATGTTATTAGTGGTCCTATCTTAATAAAATTTGGTATGAAAAGTCGGGGAGTAAATTGATACAATCTGGACTATAAATAATTTAATTCACGCTGAGTGAAATGGCAGTTTAAGGGAAGGCCTGAAATTTAATTCTTAAATATTTACATTATTAGTGGTCCTATCTCATTGAAAATTGGTATGCGAAGTCGAAGAATGAGCCACTAAAATCCAGGCTATAAATAATTTAATTCACGCTGAGTGAAATGGTAGTTTAGTGGTAGCCCTAAAATGTTATTCTCAAATATTTATATTAGTGGTCGTATCGATAAATACTACATAACTAAAGTTATATAGAATTAAATTTCCAAGCATTTATGTTTTATACATTTTTACCGTACCGGCTATGATAACAGATATTCATGAATTTGTATTTTGGTTGCTAAGTCCGTATCAACGCCGAGCCACGAGAAAATGGGTTAACAGAATTTAATGCAAATCGGTGTATAGAGTCGGGGAATAAGAAACTACAGTCTAAGCTATAAACCATTTTATTTACCCTGGATGGAATTGTAGTTTAGGGAAAGGCGCCTAAAATATAATTTTTAAATACCTATGTTATTGGTCCTATCGATACTACCGGCACATAACAAAAGTTATAGAGATTACAATTTCCGGTCATTTATGTTTTATTCAGTTTTAACGTACCGACTACGATAAGAGTGGTATTTCAGAGTCGGAAGAAAACGAAATGTGAAGGCCTACAATATCGAAAGCGCATAACATCAACAATAACATTACATTGACCATTGTTTATTGTGATGTTCTTTGTCTCTTACGCTACCACTCAACTCCGATAGATGGGATTACTGCTGCGTACCGAGTATAACAGCCTGACCGAATATTTGTAGGAAATACCTGGGGAGTTAGAAAACTTTCTTCTTTAGCAAGTCATTCCTCTGGTTCATACATTTTTCTGATACAGCTGGTACGTAACACACTGGTTCATCATAATATTCCAGCTATTCGATCCCTACTCTGACGCGCTGTGTTGAATGAGCAGTGGGCACAATTAAGGCAGACGCTCACTCAGTACAGTAGTAGTAGTAATATGGCCTGGTCTAGAATAACAATTAGGGCTATTCCAAATTATAGCACCACAATTCACTAAATAACACAATATTCAACCCTAAAAAGAGCCGTTTCTTAAGAAAAACTTTTTCCTCTTCACTTTTATTAATTCTACGTTCAATTTATTACAAATTAGCAGTGAAGAGGGGGTTTCTCCTCTGGCTTGGAGGAAAAAATTGCCTCCAAGTCAGATTTTTCCGCCGCCAGTGTAATGAATGGATACTTTCTGACTCATCGGGTACTCCTAGGAAAGAGATTAGTAAAAGGGCATAGCTTTTGCTCTGGGATACTCCAATATTCGACTCACCCCGCCGAAAAAAGGCGAAGAGTGTTCACGGCTCACGGCTGTCTGCGGCTTGGTCGTTCCACTTCTGGAACTTTGGACTGTTAGATGGCCAGCTTAGCCCAGTTCGTTAAAAGTGAGAAAATGTGTGGTTTTCCATTTGATCGAGTATGTCATATGAAAGCATTGCTTTTAATCGCGCCATTCCTACTGACGTCATTGTAATGTATGTTCATTTCATTTGGGAAAACAGATAGTCTTTCTGACGATATAAAAAGGCAGGTGGAAAGTGAGTGTCTACCATTATAATGAAAGCTCCCCAACCTGATTGTGACGGATGGTATGCAAGCGGGTTTACCATTACAGTGAAAATTCCCTAACTCCGCCTTCACACGAGAAAAGATGTTTCGTGACTTTCCCGTCGCATTTCTAGGGTAACGTTAAAAGCTAAGCAATTTCATACTACCTTGCTCACAACGTGTACATTACCTAATATAGAATTCTGTATAAAATGTAGAATTCCGTAGCGAAGCACAGGTACATCAGCTAGTAAATTAATATAAATGGAAACCTTTATTGTTTCACGTTTTATAAAAAGCAATGCAAATACAAATATTAGCTTATTTGTTACTTAATTGAAAAAAATAGTTCTTACACCTTTGTTAGTCCGGCTTCTTCGATGAATGGTCTTCGGTGCAGAAGGCCGTGGGTTCGACTTCTGGTCGGGTCAGGGATTTTCACTGCGTAACTTGCATTCCTCTGTAACATGGGCTGAGTATTTGTGTTTGTCTTAATGCACTTATCTTTATCCAGTGTGTCAACGGCCTCATGAGTTGGAATGGCACGCCATTGCAAGTCTGAATACCCACCATTTTTGTTCATTCGGTACTCAGTCGGCAATCACCACAGAAACACGCAATAGTGAATACCTCTCCGTCAGAAAGGGCATCCGTCCGTAAAAACTGGGCCAAATTCCCAAGCAGTGTTGTTTCCAAGAAATGGTTGAAATTCCGGTAACTTCGGATTTGGTTTTCACTAGGAATTGCACCCAGCCTTAAGAACCCTCAGGCAATGATCGCATTAATCATGGGACTTTCCCTTTAAATGCAGTGCTGTTCTCACTGTAGGGCTTTAAACCAAGAGGGTTGTGAATAACTCGAAAGGGAGCAGAGCATACGTTCTTACGGACAAAGTTAAGAATTTTCTAAATAAATTCGGTAATTATTTTGACGTATACTTTTGCAATTATTTCGGTACATTTAATTTGATTACAATCCATTTGAAAATGCTGCTGAGTTATTATCTCTCTGATTAATCAAGAATAACTCGTGGATTTCACTAGTGATTATTCGATAAAATGTAAATTTACGATCTTAGTCGGAGTTCTGGATGGGTACAGGCAAGAGATTTCCAACTTTGGGTGAAAAAGGGCAGACAATAATGATTCCTTTCGCAACAAGGTAATCATGTGAGACAGGAATTTATGTGTTAGCAGAATAAATTCGATCGTTAAGACTAAATATTGCAAGAGATTTTAAAGTAGCTATTTCTGATATTTTCTCACGTTTTGATAACCTTTGCTCTGAAGAACAAACCCATAGTTCACACCGAACTCTGACATTATTCGATTTGCTTTAAAGTTAGTTATATTTAATTTAAAGATTGTTTCATTCGAATACATGTATATTAGACAACTAAACGCGTTAAAACTTGTTTTTATTGTAGGTCTAATATTTTGATACTTGAATGTTGAATAGAAAACTACCAAGTACTACGAACAAAAAACACAACTTAAACAATAAAATTTGACTCCTATTTTGATAATGAAACTATATTACACCAAGGAAGGTGAATGGCATTAATTTTAAAACCACTCGCAATTAGAAGGTTTTATATTAGAGGATATGAGAATTAGAGGCAGACTAAAGTTACAATGGCAACTCAGTTGTTAACGATTCAAAATAAGAGGTGTGGAACTAAACAAAGCCACAGAGCTAGTTGTAAGTGGAGGAACTTACTTAATTCTCAAAGGTTTGCAGACTGAACGCTCTAAGTCATAAAAGTCTATGATGAAGATATATGCAATCATATGTATGTAATTATATATTATGTTTATTAATATGTTAAATACAATTTATTTGAATTAATTATACAAGAACCATATTAACGATGTTTATTTTAAGGAATATACCTCATGCAACCATAGGGAACGCCAAATCATAGTGCTCTTTGAGCACGTGGCAACCTAAATCCAGTATCATTATATCTTGTCAGCTGATTTAGGTATTAAAGTACAAGCGATTATTTTTATATAAACGAACCTTGGAAAAATACACTGAATCCATCGCAAGATATGTAGTCAATCAGGAATATATGCGCCATGAAAAGTGGTCATAAATCGTGGCGAGTCTTCACCTTCATTGGTCTCGTATAGCTCATTAGAAGCCTTGACACAGACCGAGTTGGCTACGCGGTTTGGGTCACGTAGCTGTCCTCTTACATTCGGGAGATAGCGAGTTCGAGCACCACTCTCGGCAGGTCTGAAGATGGTTTCCCGTAGTTTTGCGTTTTTATACCGCGAAATTGCTGGGACTGCACCTTAATTAAGGTCACAGTGGCTTTCCGTCCAGTCCTAGCCCTTTTCTATCCTAATGTTGTCATTACACCTGTCTTTGTCGGTGCGACGTGAAACAACTAGCAAAATAAAAAAATTAACCGCCTTGATTTGCAAAGACAACTGTTGCTTTGCCGGATGGCCTATAGATAGGGCCTATTGCAATGTAATATGGTCAGGGCATTGACTTCCTCATATCACACAGGTACTCATTTGATTTTACAAGGCTGAAGGAATCCCTTTCCACCTCTCGATTTAGGACAATTATTTGAACGAGTCTTGAATCAAGCTCAAGGCCTCCCAGTACGAGGCAGACACGCCATCACGCGTGCCATTATTCGAAACAGCTAGGCGGTCGGGTGTGGATAGGTAAAAGGTAACTTAGTGGAGTACCTTCACGTTTATTGATTTCACGTTCATCATATCGGAATGTTCCCTATCAGCGACCTCTAAATGACAACCCAGATAAATCTCTGGTGTTTATAGTGCATCGCGTCCTCTGCTACCGACCAGAACAACTTTGTTACTTTCATCGATGTACAGTATCTCCCATTTGGCTTTCAAAATATTAAAGTGACTGACCTATGAGCAATGGTAGAAATGCCATTCCTAAGCACCCGGCCCCTGTGATGAATAGTGTCGGAGTGTCTCCCAGAGGGTCCGTTGTACATTTCGGTGGGCATGTGCTGATATGTTTTAATATCGGGTTTGGTGAAAACGTAAAGGGAAACTACTTTACTTCTCATTTTCCTAGTGCTTACCTTCACTGAAACCTAGCCTAAAAATGGCAGCTGATGGTGGAATTATTGGGAAAAAATTTCCCGCTATATTTTCTTATTTCTTCAGGTAGGAAATTGAAAATATTTATATTAATAATAATAATAATGTTATTTGCTTTACGTCCCACTGACTACTTTTTAAGGTCTTCGGAGACGAGGTGCCGGAATTTAGTCCCGCAGGAGTTCTTTTACGTGCCAGTAAATCTACTGACACGGGGCTGTCGTATTTGAGCACCTTCAAATACCACCGGACTGAGCCAGGATCGAACCTGCCAAGTTGGGGTTAGAAGGCCAGAGCCTTAACCGTCTGAGCCACTCAGCCCGGCAATATTTATATTAGTGCTCATAAACTATCTTATATTATCTTAGCGGCTAGTCTAAAAGTATTCGGCAAACATTTTCACGATAAAGACTCTTCGATCGGTGACACAATGCAAATATTTTTTATCGCACAGATCACACTGAAGGCTAATAATTATTTTAAACCACGTAGGTTTAAATAAATGCAGATTCAATGTTTGTAACTTACATTTGGAGAAGTAAACATTTCTGTATATATTCGTGTTTTTACGTGCGAGATGCATGCAAAATATATCATTTTAATGTATTCTAAAAATTGCGATCATAATCTCCTAAAAATGTATTGAAAAATTTAAATCTTCTTTTACTTTCTGAGAGTATTGGAGAGGATATTTAGTGAATATTTAGCCCAGTTTTTGTGGCCGGTTATCCTTCCTAATGCCAACCCTATGTGGAGGGATATATTTGCAATAGGATATTTCTGTGGTGGTTAGCTCTCTGCTGTGTTGTATTCAAATGCAAAGAACTATATTAAGACAAACAGTAACACTGAGTCCTCGAGCCAGACGAATTAACTATTTGCACTTAAAAATACTAGGCACGACCAGGAATCGATCACCAGGCCCTTAGAACCGAAGCTCAGAACGCTGTTCATTCAGTCAAGGAGCTAGACGTAGCGAAAATATCAAATATGATTCTTGTTTTGATGTATGCATTTTTCCAAGAGTGCATTTTAGACTCACGCTAGTTACTGATGTGCTACAGTAGAGGTACCGGAATGCAATACTCGCCGCATGATCAGATGCCTTGATGGGGGAAGACTTCCTAGAACGTTCATATACTGTGTTTTATCTTTTCCCATGAGGCACTCCACTCATTTTTTCCTCTTTTTATAAGAAGATCTCAATGCAGACAGTGTCAAACAACCGGGCACTACTTCTCAACTCAAGAATTCTGTTTTTTTTTTTTTTTTTTTTTTGCTAGGGGCTTTACGTCGCACCGACACAGATAGGTCTTATGGCGACGATGATGAATTCTGTTTTAGCTCCAAACCAAGTGCCCAGCCACGAATTATTTAAAAGGATGTTGTTTACACATTCTGCACTGTATTCGGAACATGAAGTCAGAGAGATGCACTTTTTGTTTCCTTTGGTGAGATGTTCTCTGTATAAGAATGTAAAATTTAATATGTTAAAACTAGGAAAATATGATGATTTTCGTAAAAATTAATGAGGTACAAACCCGCTAACTTGTTAGCGTGTTCGACATTTACTTGCTACGGCGGAAGTCTTCCGAATAAGCTGAGTATGTAGCAACTTACACTCCACACTATGAGTATAGTGTTACATTTCTTTTGTTTATAGGTCGAGTGACGATGTATAATTAATTTAGTAATCGTAAATACATTTCTATAAGACATTCGTACTCTATTTTCTCAAGATTTGTTCAATTTTTAAAAGATGCGATTCAGGGAGCCCGAAACATCCTCTTATCTGGACGAAACGTATCATATCGAGGTTAATAAGGTTTCTCTCTTAATTTTTCATGTCTTAATTTAAATGTAAAAATTGTGTTCGGCCTAGTAAATTTTTTTTATGTCGTCGCTGTCAGCCATCAACTGCAGTCTGAACAACCAATGGCGTCACAAATGGGTGATATTATCACCTATCGAGCATTAATAAAACGCGTTGTATCATACAGTAGTCCTCAAATTAGATGAATATTTAACACACACTCGTAACCTTCAAAGCATACAGAATACAAAGAGATTTAATTTGGAGTGGACTTGCAGCCTCTCAATCACTATAACGCGTAAGTTTACAAGGTATTTCCTGTTAGGGATATTCGTCACAATGTGTGCTTTGCTAATACTTGAGTTTAATAGGAAGTACTTAGTATGTGTTATATACGCTGAATAAATTAGCGCTAAAATAGAGAATTTTTGGCTTAAAATACGTACAAGTATAATGCACAAGTTGATTCTTCTACGTGCCTTTAACAGAGTGAAGTATTGTGGACATTTCAGTGGGAAACAACCCCCTAGGAGAATTAGGGATGTTAATTTTAATATAAGAAGTGACACAATAGACTGATATGAGTTACAACAGTGCTGACTTTCTTTTGGTTTTTACAATTTGATTTACGTTGCACCGACACAGATAGGTCTTATTGCGACAATGGGATAGGAAAGGGATAGGAGTGGAAAGGAAGCGGCCATGGTCGTAATTAAGATATAGCCCCAGCATTTGCCTGGTGTGAAAAATGGGAAACGACGGGAAATCATATTCAAGGCTGCTGACAGTGGGATTCGAATCCACTGTCTCGAATGCAAGCTCACAGTTGCTCGCCTGTATCTGCACAGCCAACTCGCACGTTACGTCCTATGTCAAGGTGACGAAATTACTTTTTATATCATATACATTGTTAGCTTAGACACTAGCACTGTATAACTATAAACGTCGCTCATTAGATTTATCTATGAAGCAAAATCTATATATATAAAGTAGCTTGTCCTGACTGACTGACTGACTGACTGACTGATTCATCATCGCCGAGCCAAAACTACTGGACATAAAGAAATGAAATTTTGAGCATAGATTCATACTAAGATGTAGGTGCTCGCTAAGAGAGGATTTTTGGATATTCCTTTGCTAAGGGGGTGAAAAGGGGGTTGAAATTTTAAAATGAGTGTATCTATATCTCAAAACTTTGAAA
This sequence comes from Anabrus simplex, assembly GCF_040414725.1. Lineage (NCBI taxonomy): Eukaryota > Metazoa > Arthropoda > Insecta > Orthoptera > Tettigoniidae > Anabrus > Anabrus simplex. The sequence continues at coordinate 1,064,433,272 of NC_090265.1, forward strand.
GTTTACAGATGTAAAAATTGGTATTTAGAATCTCCGTTAAAAATAAGGAAACACGTATTTTTTTGTTTTCAGAAAATCCCAATAGGAGGGGTGAAAATCGGTGAAAAAGGGGTTGAATGCCTTTAATCAGAATACCGGTACTTATATCTCAGAAACTGAAGATATTACAAACCTGAAAATTGGTACTTTTGATCTCTTTTAAAAATAAAGAAACAGATATTTTTTTGTTTCTGGAAAATCCAATTAATAGGAGGGTGAAAAGGGGGGTGAATTTTTAAAAACAGTGCATCTATATCTCAAAACTTTTAAAGTTTACAGAGGTAAAAATAGGTATTTAGAATCTTCATTAAAAATAAAGAAACACGTATTTTTTGTTTTCGGAAAATCCCAATAGGAGGGGTGAAAAGGGGTGAAAAGTGTATTGAATGCCTTTAATGACGATACTTATATCTCAGAAACTGAAGATATTACAGACCTGAAAACTGGTACTTTTGATCTCTTTTAAAAATAAAGTAATACGTATTTTTTTGTTTTTGGAAAATCCAATTAATGGGGGGTGAAAAGGGGGGGGGGTGAATTTTGAAAATGAGTGCATGTATATCTCATAACTTTTAAAGTTTACAGATGTAAAAATTGGTATTTAGAATCTTCATTAAATATAAAGAAACATGTATTTTTTTGTCTTCAGAAAATCCCAATAGGAGGGGTGAAGAGGGGTGAAAATGGGTTGAATGCCTTTAATGAGGATACTTATATCTCAGAAACTGAAGATATTACAGACCTGAATATTGGTGTTTTGAATCTCCTTTAAAAATAAAGAAGCAAATATTTTTTTTGTTTTTGGAAAATCCAATTGCCGCCTCTGTGGTGTAGTGGTTAGCGTGATTAGCTGCCACCCCCGGAGGTCCGGGTTCGATTCCCGGCTCTGCCACGAAATTTGAAAAGTGGTACGAGGGCTGGAACGGGGTCCACTCAGCCTCGGGAGGTCAACTGAGTAGAGGCGGGTTCGATTCCCACCTCAGCCATCCTCGAAGTGGTTTTCCGTGGTTTCCCACTTCACCTCCAGGCAAATGCCGGGATGGTACCTCTCTTAAGGCCACGGCCGCTTCCTTCCCTCATCCTTGCCTATCCCTTCCAATCTTCCCATCCCCCTACTAGGCCCCTGTTCACTATAGCAGGTGAGGCCGCCTGGGCGAGGTACTGGTCATACTCCCCAGTTGTATCCCCCGACCAAGAGTCTGAAACTCCAGGACACTGCCCTTGAGGCGGTAGAGGTGGGATCCCTCGCTCAGTCCGAGGGAAAAGCCGAACCTGGAGGGTAAACAGATGATGATGATGATGAAAATCCAATTAATGGGGGGTGAAAAGAGGGTGAATTTTTAAAATGAGTATATCTATATCTAAAAACTTTTAAAATTTATAGATGTAAAAATTGGTATTCAGAATCTCCTTACAAAATAAAGAAACACTTATTTTTTGTTTTCGGAATATCCAATAAAGGGGGGGGGGGGTGAAAAAGGGATGAATTTTTTAAATGTGTGTATCTATATCTCAAAACTTTTAAAGTTTATAGATGAAAAAATTGGTATTTAGAATTTCCTTTAAAAATAAAGAAGCACGTACTTTTTTGTTTTCGGAAAATCCCAATGGGAAGGGTGGAAAAGGGGGAAAAAGTGGTTGAATCCCTTTTATGAGGCTACTTATATTTCAGAACCTGAAGATATTACAGACCTGAAAATAAAGAAACAAGTAATTTTTGTTTTTGGAAAATCCAATTAATGGCGGTTAAACTGGAGTGACAAATTGGGGTGAAATTTTTGAAAGACTATATCTACAGAATATCTGAGAAAGGTAAAATGTTACAGACGTAAAAATTGGGTATTTGTAATTTCCTGTAAATGAAAGGAAATATAGGTGATTTGTTTTTGGAAACTCCCCTTAAGGGCAAATAAAAAGGGGTGAAATTTTAAAATGAGAATTTCTACAGTAAATATAAAAAACTTAACATGTTACAGAAGTGAAAATGGTAATTTTATCTCTATTAAAAGCAAAGAAACGTGCATTTTTAATTTTCGGAAATACCACTTGGGCGGAAGTGAGGGGGGGGGGGGGAAGTGTGTAAATCTGACTGAAAATAGTGTCGATTTCTTTTAATTAGGCTACTGATATCTCAAAAATGAAGATGTTACAGACAAGAACATTTAAACATAAAGAAACACGCCTTCTTTCAATTTTTCTTTTGGGGGGGGGGGGTTAAATAAACTTAACCCTCTACTGCATACTGTTACCTTTGGGCAACAAATAATTTTTCACCTGTATAAATGGATAAATATTGTAGACAGAGGTAGTTACCGACCTACGGTTATGCAAGTTGTACTTGCGCCTTGCAGTACGTACCCATGGCCAGTAGGTAGTAATGTTCGGTCTTTGAATGTTAAACGCTTAGCGTAGAATCGTGAAAAATCGTATATATATTCAACAATGGCAATCCACATCACATATGAGTGTTAAGCTATTAGCCCCAGTTAAGAATAGCTGATACATCTAATACATTGAGCGTATGTTGAACATTAAAGCTTGAAATTTTCTTCACCAAACGAAAACGAAAAATAATTCATGCAGTAGAGGGTTAACGGCGGTGGGGTGTAAAAGGAGGTGAGACCAATTGATTTTACTGTTCATAATGATCTTTTAAGGAGCCTCCGTTGCTCAGGCGGCAGCGCGCCGGCCACTCACAGCTGGGTTCCGTGGTTCAAATCCCGGTCACTCCATGTGACATTCGTGCTGGACAAATCGGAGGCGGGACAGGTTTTTCTCCGGATACTCCAGTTTACCCTGTCATCATTCATTCCAGCAATACTGTCCAATATTTAATTTCATTTGTCATTCATCGCTCATTGTCCCAGAGGAGTGCTTCGGCAGCCAGCACAATTCCTACTGTCGCCGCAGGATGGGGCTTTATTCATTCAATACCTGACCCTGTCGAATGACTGGAAACAGGCTGTAGATTTTCGATGTACTTATTTTGATCATAAACCGATCATTATTAATCTTTCCTGGGTTCGATTTCAACAGCCATCTTTTCCTTCGGAGAACGTTCCTAGGTTACAGTAGAATCTCCTGGCATATAAATAAAAATGTAAGCACATTTAAAATAAACGATAGGAATGAGATTGTCCGTCAAATAGTTCACCTCTATAATAAGGTCAATAATTCACGGAAGTATGTCATTCGTACAGCCAGAAATCACGCACACTTGCCTACGCGCGACAATGGTGCTGGTCACATTGTCAACAATGGCAGCAGATGCAATTTACCGCCAAGTAGCGGTGGGGTCCAGAACAGCTAATAATAATAATAATAATAATAATAATAATAATAATAATAATAATAATAATAATGTTCTGGACCGTCGTCAAATTGTGCGGACCGCGCTGGAAACGGGTCCTGGCCTGGTAATGACTACGAATACAGTCCAGCCGCGGGTTCAGTACCGCCAAGGCACCCAAGACGACACCACGCCGGATCTCCTTCAGGATTTGATCCATACTAAAAACGCTTATAGGAAAAGATGGCAAAGGTTAAGGGACCCAACTGACCGCGTGGAATACCTAGACCTTCCCCGGGAAGTACGAAATCGATTGCTGCAAAGAAAGATTGAAAAATGTGAGGAACTTTGCTGTAATCTCTCAGAAAACGAGTCAAATCGCGAATTTCTGAGGATTATATATAAAACGTTAAGCATTCAATTATAAATTTCAGTATAATACCGTAGCGAAGCACGGGTATCTTGCTAGTATACTATACGCGAACTTTTTCTTGAGCCCGATTTTTACGGAGCGTGGGGTAAGGAGGGAGCGCTGACGGTTCCGGTTATACTGCCAACTGGATGGAAATTAAATCTGAATTGAATCGATAATATGATCGATCGATATGAATTTTCTAAATATTTATTATCTTACGCCAACAGCTCTGTCACACATACATTATTTAACATTATATAACATTTCTCGATGCGAATCTTGTTCCTAGCATGAATTATATACTTTGGCTTTGCTGTGTAAACAACATCAGTACTAGTTCGTAAAATGTACGCCGGATGTCGCACAGCGATGCGTAGTTTCTGTTTCAAAGGTTGCCAATATGGATGTCGAAGATAACCGAGGTCTACCGATTCAGCACTAGGGAACTCAGGGCTCAAGAAAAGGTTCGCGTATAGTAGATTTCAGTCACATTTATGGTTGTGATGATAGGGAAGCTAATGAGGTAGGCCTACAGGTGATCGTGAGTGGGAAGTAATATCAGGACTCGGCCTGGATGGTGAGAAAGGTGTCATTAATAGGGTGAATGTCACTGGAATTATTAGTGTTTTCGATTTAGCTCTCGCGATAACACGAACTTTGGATAATTCGATATTTTCTAAAAATAAAGTATTACTGAGTAACGCGTTCAATCAATCACTACTGATCTGCATTTAGGGCAGTCGCCCAGGTGGTAGTTTCTCTACCTGTTGTTTTCCTAGCCTTTTCTTAAATGACTGCTAAGAAATTGGAAATTTATTGCTAGGAGTGGAAAGGAAGCGGCCATGGTCGTAATTAAGATACAGCCCCAGCATTTGCCTGGTGTAAAAAATGGGAAACGACGGGAAATCATATTCGCCACGTGTTGGTAGCCTAAGAATGTTAACAATATTACGCAGGGGGCTAGCGTACTAGAATACAGTTAAGTACAGTAGTACAGACGAGGAGAAGTAATTACAGCCCTTGTCCTAGTCGAAGCTGTCAAGTGCTCCTATAGCCACTTCAGGACTCAAGCAGCATCAAAAACATCCGAAGAAGAAGATTGAAAAATTGAATCCTTCATATATATGGCAGTGACAGACTAATCGCCACCATACTCCTAAACAGGCCTATAGAAAGATTTTGTGGTTCAGACAATGAGCGCAGGTATTGTAAATTAGTGTCAATTTCATTTCTCCAGTAATTATACAGTGCAGTGAACTCTAGGTAATTTGCAAGTGCAGACAGTCTATTGCAGTCTTAAACCCGTTTCTAGCTGCGTTATTTGTGTGTGTATCTTATATGAAATGTATTGTTTACATTGCCATATTATCTAAAGTAATAGGCTGTAATTTAATGTGCAGTTCCAGTTTTCGTTCCTTAAGCAATAACTTAATTACCCACCATAAGATGGTTTTGACGTAACTCAGACAAAGCCCTGCACGGGCCAGACATGTACGTGTACCCATCCCGAAAAAGAGCTGGTTGGGCCATGGCTTGAACGGGCACCGGTACAGCCCGTATCCGTCGGGCCGGAGACCCGAGTAATAATCGGGTTCGGATCGCGTCGAGACGCAAGAAACATTACTTGGTCAGATTCGGGCCGGGCCCTAATTTCATTTATCGAGTTCGAGTCGGTCTAAAGGACAGACCCGTATCCGAATGACAATAGAGAGAGGAGAAGGTTAGCTGCCCATGGAAAATACTGTATTTACCATGCTACAGGCAAAGGACAGCTACTTCGTGAGCTTTGTGTGATGTGTGGTATTTTGAAATCGTATAATTAGCACCAGTCCGCCTCTGTGGTGTAGTGGTTAGCGTGATTAGCTGCCACCCCCGGAGGCCCGGGTTCGATTCCCGGCTCTGCCACGAAATTTGAAAAGTGGTACGAGGGCTGGAACAGGGTCCACTCAGCCTCGGGAGGTCAACTGAGTAGAGGTGGGTTCGATTCCCACATCAGCCATCCTGGAAGTGGTTTTCCGTGGTTTCCCACTTCTCCAGGCGAATGCCGGGATGGTACCGGTACCTAACTTAAGGCCACGGCCGCTTCCTTCCCTCTTCCTTGCCTATCCCTTCCAATCTTCCCATCCCTCCATAAGGCCCCTGTTCAGCATAGCAGGTGAGGCCGCCTGGGCGAGGTACTGGTCATTCTCCCCAGTTGTATCTCCCGACCAAGAGTCTGAAGCTCCAGGACACTGCCCTTGCGGCGGTAGAGGTGGGATCCGTCGCTGAGTCCGAGGGAAAAACCGAACCTGGAGGGTAAACTGATGATGATAATAATCAGCACCCTTGCTTACAAAGAGTATGAATTAATGTTGTGATATTCTTTGCAGTTGGTGATACAGCAAGTGCACAGTTGTTCCTTATGCAGGATATCGTCGTCGAAGAAACGAAATCTCGTATATCACAATTCTCTTCCCCCGCCCATTTTTTCTCTCAAGTCTCGTCACGCCACCCAGTCACATATGGACATTCAGTCCATCAGAAAAATTTTCGTTGTGTTCGTTTTACTATAACCTTACTGTACTGCAGTAATGTATGTTTGGATGGCGTATTTGTGCACTCTTGCAGTACAATGTACTTACGGTTAATTTTCCTTTACACTTCTGCATAGGAAAATAAACATAAGGAACACTGTTCTGATGGACTGCATATCCTTATGTGGCTGGGAGGTGCGGCAAATCTTAAGGATAATAATGGATAGGAAGTGCATCTTGACATATGTGGTTTTGTTTCTTCACGGACGATATATTATAATTCAACTTCTAGGTATGACAGAAGAGACCGAAACAAACATAAAAAAACAATAACATGGATGTGAAATGTATGTTTTCGTTCGTTTAGAGCAGAGGGAGAAATTGTATGAGAGTCCAAACGAATCAGAGGAAGACCTTGCAGATACGTACTCTCTACAGCACATGTCTGGGGTCCTTGTACATGTTCGACAGGAAATGGCACGTCGTTGCAGAGCGTATATTGAAGTAAGAGGTTTTGTAAAAGTTACAATTAACCATCTCAAAATGTACTTCAACTATTGATTTCCGACCAACAGTTTAACAAAAAGTATCTGTTTTGTCTCCTGTATTATCCTTAGAAGTTTGATTACTGAATGTTGATGCACTCTGTACGTTGTATACCATTTTCGCCCAGTAGATCGTCTGTACGAGGATAGGTATGAGCTAAGCAATAACATGTGGAAGCTCGCTAACAAGAAGCAAAAACGAAGTCGGGTGGTTTGTTGGATTAAGTTTAGTGTTGTTGCAAATAACAGGAGCAAGGAATTGTCTCTTTTAAACAATGAAGAAACTATTGGAGTGCGGTGGTAAAGCACGTACAAGTCACCAACACTTACACAAGCGACATTTCTGTTAAGTGAGTATATTTACAGATCTAGATTGTTCTTCAAGTGATGCTATGAACACAAACGAACAAATGAAATCCCAAGAGGTGAAAATTCTGAAGTTTAAAAGGTATGTATTAAAAACGTGTTGATTTTTGTGCGGTGTATTGAAGGCCATTTTAAACTGTTGCCGGAAACGGATTTATCAGCGTTTCTCTGGGTGCCTCTCTTGGGGAAGTTGATGCTAACAGTGTGCTGCTCCATCCGACCACAATTTTGCGACTCACGGAGGAGGAGGCTAATTCCCTGCGTCAATAGTATTTACCAGTTATTCTAGACGCACCATTGTCGTGAATTGTCTTTTACAACAGACTTGTGGACAGAGGATATGCGAACACACTTATATACTTCAATCGCAGCTCTGTATATCAAAGGCCGGCACCTTGTAGGGTTCTCTTCATTTGCTGTTTCCGGCAAGATGAAAAAAATGGATACAATACAAGCAAGGAGTTATTCAAACGACTTTCCTCAGGAGACATTACAGTAGACTGTTGTGAAAATGTAGCTTTGTCGCCGATCAAGATTGCAATATTATACAAGTTTTAGAGAAACGTGTATTGAACAGAGAATCTCCCCAGTGAAAATCAACTTATCGATGAATCAGTACCTCAGAAGATCTGGACTAGTGACTCGTCTTCCTCAAACAGTTCACCAAGAAGTTGAGTCCAGGTGGAACTCCATATCCATTATGGTTAGATCTTTACACTCTCTAACTGAAGCAATTTGGCGGTGCCAGAGTAAACCAGAGAGAAGAGTCACTTAGATGGGCAAAACGTACGTTTGCTAGAAGTCGTAAAATGTATCTTTGAGACTTTTTTAACTACGAACGTGACTTTACAGCCTTTAACGTTGCTTTGGGTACATACCTTAACTGATCTTTTATTTTCCTTTTTTCACGAGGGGTTTTACGTCACACTAACACATCAAACATTTTTCAGCTACGCAAGGATGCGAAACGGCTAGGATGAGGAAGGTAGTGACCGTTGTCTCAATTAAGATACAGCCCTAGCATTTTCCCAGTGTGAAAATGGGAAATAAAAACCATCTTCTGAACTGCCAACGGTGGGATTTGAGCCCGCCATCTTCAGAATATAAGCTCACAGCCACGCAATGCGAACCACGTGGCCCACCAGCTCCGTACCTCAGTTAAATGGTGCACTTTGGGTGGAGACGTGTCTCCTGAAATGAAATACAGTTCCGTACCGAAGTTACCTCGTACAAAAATGTGGAATAGCAATGGACCCCGAAATAGCTACATTCCCAAGTCCTGCGTACCGGGAACTTCGCAAGCTTTATAACACCAAGAGAGAGGAAATGCATAAAGAAGTGTGACGCCTGCTTCTTGGATGTCAGAATCTGGATAACAATGATCTAGACTTGCAGGGCAAAAGTCAGAGTAAGCTGGAAATCAAGAATAGTAAACTAGAAATCCATGAGGAATCAGACGACGACGCTGCCAGTTGCCTTGATGTGGTAACACAATACCTCTAGATAGTAGCTGCTAAAAGAAACAGCATTGTATTGCGATGGCGGAAGGATTTTTGCGGCCACAACTCTGTCGCAGTTGACCAAACTAGAACAACGGCGCTGGTCTTACCTTCGTAAAGTGCAACAAGTAGACGTGCGTTCTGTACTGATGGTTGTATTATGAATGAGTGCAGTAATGTTCTTATACCTTAAGTAGTAGACTCAGTTTTCGTCATCCGGGACGTCCTGATGAAGAGCCATAAGCCTATACCACTTAGCATGGAGGGTGGAAAAAATTGATGTAGAACTTGCAATAGTTTCAAACGTAAATGTATTTAAATATAAACGTTGTCCGACTCAATGGCTAAATGGTTAGCGTGCTGGCCTTTGGTCACATGGGTCCCGGGTTCGATTCCCGGCAGGGTTGGGAATTTTAACCATCATTGGTTAATTTCGCTGGCACTGGGGCTGTGTGTATGTGTCGTCATCATCATTTCATCCTCATCACGGCGCGCAGGTCGCCTACGGGTGTCAAATCAAAAGACCTGCACCTGGCGAGCCGAGCATGTCCTCGGACACTCCCGCCACTAAAAGCCACACGCCATTTCATTTTTTCAATTTATATGTTTATAACGATATCTACAATTTGCATTCTTCTAAGATAGCGTCTCTTTTTATTTTGTTTATTTATTTTATGTTTTAAATGTTTGAAGAAGAGGATTTGTCTCTGGTTGAAAATTGCTGCTACTGTTTGGAGCTGTCTGGCCTTTCTCTGGCAGTGTTGTAGGTTATTAGCCTATGTTTTTAGTAAATTTTCGTTTCTCTTATATCACTACAGTTAAGGTCAGTTTCTTATGCAACGGGCTTAGAATGAGAAGTATGTTCATAACATAAAGCCTCCTGCTTCTACATTTACTACTTGGACGAATACAGCACCTTAAAGAGATGTTGGAAATAAAGGCGAAAGCTTTTTTTGTAGCAAATCATTAAATAAACATGATATTTAATTTAAATATTGAGTTGAAATATTATATCTATGACATAAAATATGTGACACTGAGAAATGATGTCTATAGTCAGAGTTAGCAGCAATTCTCCCATTCGAATAATTTAGGGTATCATTTAGCAGAGTAATTAAGTGATTGATTTGAAATTGTGCCTGTAAGGACCCGGTACCTATACCATTACTTTAGTTATAAGCGTTAGAATGTTCACTGTTGAGTAAGTGAATTAGAGATAGCTTCGTTTTAGTCAGAATGGTGCTGTGTTAGCCTTGGCGAATGTAATGGTATGGGGACCGTACAAATGGGATGAAATGAAATCCCTGGTACATTCACCAACGTCTCTGATAATCGAACGATAGGCTTACAGGAACCTGCCGCCAGGTAATGTCCAACCATTTGTTCACCTTCTACGTCCTGTGGGGGACCTGTACCTACAGCTAGACAATGCGTCAACGCATTACTTCCGAATTGTGGTCAATTGGCTCGATGAACTGTCCACAGACCTGAGGATTCTTGCCTGACCCTCAAGGTCACCTGACATTAATCCAATTGAGGATTTCTGGGATGCTATCGAGAGGGATATGTGCACCATGGGACCTTCTCCTAACAATCTCCATGCACTATTTAAGACTGTACAACGATCGTGGAACCTAAATTGTCATTGATAAGAGTAGAAATTCCCCAGTTTTGAGGCCCAAGACGATGAGCTATCTTCAGCCTAATTGTAACCCTTTAATACAACGTGGACAGCTATTATTTTAATTCTCAAGTTTATTTAGTGCCATTCAATTAAGCTGCCTGTTATTACCAATGGCGATATACTGATGGTTTAGTATTGTCTAGTTATAATGTTTATGGGGTTGAGAAAATGTTTAAGTCTGTAATATAATTGATCGTTTCGTATTTGTGAAGTGCTGTAAATGAATATTTAATCTCTGGGAGCAGTATTTGATTCTGAACTAAACAAGATGTCGTCTTTAACCTCAAATTCATTTTGAAGAAAATAGTTTCTCTCCCTAGAGGTGCAACAATATTCATATCGGCCTCCATTTATTGATTCGCTTTGTTAAATATTGTACAAAAGTTAATTTGAAATGTTTCCTTCTCAAAAAAAGTTAATTGAACAATAGGACAACTTAATAATTTAATTTCAGTGCCCAGTAAATTCTTACTCGCCAGATGGCTCAATAGAATTGTTACATACTTCTTTCACATCCTGTGATTAGAAACAGTGCTCTCAGTATAACGTAATTTTGATGAATTAATGAGTGAATTAGATCTAGGACGTGTTTCGAAAAAATAATAAAATTTATACCTAAAAGTAAGATCAATTACTTCAACTATAGTCTCTTCAACTCATATAGCCTATAGTAATATAGAAAAATGTACACTAAAGAAGGATTAACGAAATAAAAATCATCTGATTCAGATGTTCATACTACTCTATTTAAATGATGTTATATTCCCTTCTATCCAGAGATAACGAGACCATCTCCAGCAGACATTACATATGAAATTGGAATTCATTTAAAATATAAATCTGCCCAAATTTGGTACTGTATTCAATAAAATATCTTAACATAAGTCTTTACATTAATTTTAAAATTCAAACCAGTGTTAATAAAATTCCTCTCCGAGGTTTGGATTACTGAAGAGATTGTGTTGATTAAAAACTATCCTGATATTTCGCTTTAGTAGAACATCAAAAGAAGGTCACAGCTCATTTCACTACCATCACTTTCCTCAGAGCCACTTTGAACATTATATTATTCTTTTCTAACACCGTACGTTAGATGTGAAGAAGATCGTAATAATAATAATAATAATAATAATAATAATAATAATAATAATAATAATAATAATAATAATAATAATAATAGCAACACAATCTACGGACAATGAACATTATGTAAGTAATTTAACGCTTGTAATATTTTAGCTCACTATGCTATACTAATATCATTTCATTCCTGTTCATAATTTAATTTAATGCCAAACTCAGGCTGCCCTCATGGACAGAGTAGGTATACTAAAAGCCTTAAATCGACGTATGGATAATTAAACATGAGTTCGTTAAATATTACATTAACATACTATGAACAAAATAGCATAGGAAATAATATAATGAACATTAAAAGTTCGCATGAAAATTAAAATTTTAATGGAAGAAATAAGTACTAGGATGTTATTGTCTATCAGTGATGTAGGAAAACCGTTATGAAATAATGTTTTTTTTACAATATTTTCTAACATTTAGTTACGTACAAGTAATACACACGATTTTGTTACGATCATGAATTGTACACAGAAATGTCTATTATTATTATTATTATTATTATTATTATTATTATTATTATTATTATTATTATTATTGTACAATAGTGAGGTTAGGTTTGTTATCCGGGCCAGACTTACGAGCCATGGGTGTGTACAGACAAACGGCAATCGAGCGCGCGAGCTGTAGCTGCAGCCAGCCCGGAGAGGGAAAGAGAGAGACAGTGTGTGTATGTGTGTGTGTGAGACCGAGGGAGAGGGAGTGAGGCTAGGGGAAAGAGAGAGTAAACCAGAGAAAGATAGAGGTTACTCACCAAATCTATGAGCTGTGATAACCGAAGGCCCAGTTTGACGAGCACCGTGTCCGTGTTGTTGCTGACTGGTCTGATAAGGCGATTGTAGTTGCTGAGCAAGTCATCATATAGACGTTTGGCATCTGGGTTACCTCGACACACCACTACCAAACACCACATTATCCACCACATGTGCGACACGGTCCCGTCCATTCTACGGCCTCGTCATCCTCAACACGCACTCATAACTGGAAACCTTTAACGCACGCACACCCACGTGTCCTAATCAAGCTAAATAAAGGCTTTATCATCACAGATGAGAAAACATATTGACCACTCGAGCATCGCTAAAAGTTTATGCGGTTTAAAGCGCGCTGGCAGTGTTAGTTTCCGGAATAAATCCACGTAAAACGACCAATATAAATAACGTAATTACGGTTATGTGTATATGTATCGTTTCCAGTTCCACGTGCACCCTTTCAGATCTGGTGGCCGGGCTTAGAGCTAGCTGCCTTCCTTTGGACGGGAAGCCGATATGAATCCGACAGGGGCCGCCACTAGAGCGCGCCGCGGAGGGAAGTGGATTCAGCACCTGATGTTACACTGCGCATGCCTTCGAACATTACATCAGCAAAACAACTCCACTTCCTTCCATGCTCTGATCTAATCTCAAACAGCATCCCCTCTCTACTTTTTTTTTATATTCCTCGCAGAATCTCCGGGATGTAATGCTTACCCGGGAGAAATTTATGAAATAATAAAAGGAGGCTGAGGATAAATAAGGGGGCTGAAATCAAGTACATAAAGCAGGTAGGAATTCCGGGTATAGGTAACGTAGTGTACCGACATCACAAAATCAAAACATGTTGTGTACTTGCTTCTACACGGTGTTTGTTAACTTTGTTTATCCTGCTACCCGAATATCTGTTGTTGTTTCCATCACCAGGAACACTGTGGTCGACAACTTCTTACAATGTATTTGTGGAAGATATATGATAAACTGAATCATATAGTTCATATGCTGGTGTCTGGATCTACAATTTGGACTGGGGGATGGAAGCGACCCAGATCGTAGCGTTTGAGAAAGACACTTAGCATTTTCGTTGATTACTAATAAGAAACCACGGCAAACTTCTTAGACATCGAATACCGGTGAATATAATATTTCTTATCTCCCCAATCCATAGATAATGGCGATGAGACCAATGGCTAAATTCACAAACCAGGGGCGTAAAAAATTTGAAACGGGCCTGCCGACAAAAAAAAATCGGACCCTCTCAAATAAAATATAAAACCTATGAATAACTGAACATGAATTGAAATACAGCAGGAAGAATTAATGCAATATACTGTCAAGTTATATGAATGAAGGTATTATTCGTTACTGTAAAATTCTTCTTCTCATCTTTTGCTACCGCTTTTTCCCACACCTGTAGGGTCACGGGTGCGAACTGATCCGCACATATGAATTTGACCCTGTTTTTACGGCCGAATGCCCTTCCTGACGCCAACCCTATATGGAGGGATGTAATCATTATAACGTGTTTCTGTGGACGTTGTCTGAATATGATGAGGAGAGTGTTGGGACGGACACGACTCGTTGGCTGATTGGTCAGCGTACTGGCCTTCGGTTCAGAGGGTCCCGGGTTCGATTCCCGGCCGGGTCGGGAGTTTTAATCGCTTTTGATTAATTATTCTGGCTAACAATTTAACCATGGAGCCGGACTGTAAGAATATTATTAAATAATGTTTAATAGGTTTTATTTGATTGACTCCGTGGTTTAACGACTAAGCTGCTGAACTGCCAACCATGCATGTTCGTGCTTAACTTTAATTGGTTTCATTTTTCAGTAACTACAGAACTAAACTCTGTAACCGAAGCGGAAGTCTCCGTTATAATAATGTATTCGATTACAACACAGAAAAATATACGAACAAAATTAAATATGTCCGCCTCTGTGGTGTAGTGGTTAGCGTGATTAGCTGCCACCCCCGGAGGCCCGGGTTCGATTCCCGGCTCTGCCACGAAATTTGAAACGTGGTACGAGGGCTGGAACGGGGTCCACTCAGCCTCGGGAGGTCAACTGAGTAGAGGTGGGTTCGATTCCCACATCAGCCATCCTGGAAGTGGTTTTCCGTGGTTTCCCACTTCTCCTCCAGGCGAATGCCGGGATGGTACCTAACTGAAGGCCACGGCCGCTTCCTTCCCACTTCCTTGCCTATCCCTTCCAATCTTCCAATCCTTCCACAAGGCCCCTGTTCAGCATAGCAGGTGAGGCCGCCTGGGCGAGGTACTGGTCATACTCCCCAGTTGTATCCCCCGACCAAGGGTCTGAAGCTCCAGGACACTGCCCTTGAGGCGGTAGAGGTGGGATCCCTCGCTAAGTCCGAGGGAAAAACTGAACCTGGAGGGTAAACAGATGATGATGATGATGAATTAAATATGAAAATGTTCAAATAATTTGAAAACAACTGGTAAGCCTATTATTAACTTCGCACAGACAGAGCTCGTTCGAAACTGAGTTGCCTAATTGTTACTAAACTTTCTAACTGTCAATATACATTGTTGTCAAACAAATGTGTGAAGGAAATTAATGTTCTGCAAAATGTGTGCAATAATACGATATCAGATGCACTACACAGCAAGAAAGCATCGTTTCCTAACTAAAATATGACATTTTGGCATAAATTTTCGTTGCTGTAATTATTTTTAAATCATTTGGTGCAGGTCTTTTCTGAAGAGCGTGTCATGGTGTTCCGAGAGACGGCAAGGGCAAGCATTTGTTTACAGCTGTGGTGTGTTACACTTAACACAATAATAATCTGCTGCTAGATGCAATACTCTACGCACAAATTGTAAAAAAAAAAACAAAAAAAAAAAACAACCTATTTCGACTGATTTTATAAAACCGCCTTGATCATTTCCGTGCAGAGTGGCATTAAACTAGATGAAAATCCACAGCCTGTTTCCAGTCATTTCAGCAGGTCAGGAATGGAATTAATGAGGCTCCCATCTAGTGGCGAGGGTGGGAAATGTGCCAGCTGTCGAAGACTGTCGCACTCCTCTGGGGCAATGATAAATGACTGGCAGATGAGATATGAATGGAGAGTGTTTCTGCAATGAAAGATGACAGGGAAAACCGGAGTACCCGGAGAAAAACCTGTCCCTCCTCCGCTTTGTCCAGCACAAATTTTCCATGGAGTGACCGGGATTTTTTCTAGTTGCTTTACGTCGCACCGACACAGATAGGTCTTATGGCGACGATGGGACAGGAAAGGGCTAGGAATGGGAAGGAAGCGGCCGTGGCCTTAATTAAGGTACAGCCCCAGCATTTGCCTGGTGTGAAAATGGGAAACCACGGAAAACCATTTTCAGGGCTGCCGATAGTGGGGTTCGAACCTACTATCTCCCGAATACTGGATACTGGCCGCACTTAAGCGACTGCAGCTATCGAGCTCGGTGTGACCGGGATTTGAAGCACGGTATTCAGCGGTGAGAGTTTTATTTTTTCGCGAGGAGGCCGCATTGGTCCTAACGTTACGCCCCTCGCACAAACCTGTTCTACCTAGAAGTCCAGATTCATTTCTGGTGAGATATGGTGCACTATGTTTTGATGTATGGGCTGGAATAAATATATTATTACTTTCATTGAACTGTTAGTTGAAGATGTCTAAGTTATGAGCAATGCTAGTAACGCTATTCCATATGCAGACAGTTCTTGTCATAAATGGTGTGAAGATGTCACTCATAGGGTCTCTCGGAGTGTACCTTTCAGTAGACTTGCCAGGACTGATGTGTAATCAAACGTTTTGGATTAATGAGTCAGGCAACAGGAAAAAACTACCTCACACCTAATTTCTCTTGTATGACTTTTGAGCGACTTCTAAGCTACCTACGACAGCTGATAGCGTAGTTTTCAGGGATCCGACGCGCCTTCGGGCTGAGGACACAATATTAAACGTTCTAGCTGGTGTTAGGGAGGAAGAAATCTGAGAATGCTAGTGATTTTTCACATAGAGATCATAGCAATAAAACCTACAGCTTTAAGTGGAATCTGAATCACAGGAAAGTTATCTTTCCTTTCGATATCTCATCTTGACCAGGGCTCAAACCATGGCTGCCTTGGTGAGAATTTATAAGCTTTTCATTTGCTGATGATAATGAACTTTATGTTTGATTGTTTAGATAATTTTAATTCATTACAGGTAACTTTTTCCTGGGGAGGAAATAATTTCACTTCTCCAGACCATCATTAGATCTACTGTGGCCTAATGTGCGACGGGTTACTTTTTTTTTTTTTTTTGCTAGGGGCTTTACGTCGCACCGACACAGATAGGTCTTATGGCGACGATGGGATAGGAAAGGTCTAGGAGTTGGAAGGAAGCGGCCGTGGCCTTTATTAAGGTACAGCCCCAGCATTTGCCTGGTGTGAAAATGGGAAATCACGGAAAACCATCTTCAGGGCTGCCGATAGTGGGATTCGAGCCTACTATCTCCCGGATGCAAGCTCACAGCCGCGCACCTCTACGCGCACGGCCAACTCGCCCGGTGGGTTACTTTCTTCATTATTGTCAATGCTCATTACTGGGAGGGATTGAAGAACTAACCAATTCATTATAGGTTACGTCTAATTGAAGTCGCCATCTATTTAAATATCAAATGGACTTCCTCCTGAAACGTTTTTTCAAAAAAAAGGTAAAGGAAGTTTGGTTCATGTACAGTAGTAACCAATTATTAGTACCAGAAATACGGAATAGTACCAGAATGAGCCCTCATTCTACTTCTGTTATATTTTCCACTAGAGACGTTGATTCCTTGGTTAAACTTGAATTAAAAAATTCAGATATAAAGGTGGTTGGCCATATAGAAGTAAGTTTATTCCCGGAATAGCTGGCAGTAGGCAAACTTTCTCTGTGTTTAAAGAAATCGTCTCCTAACTTTTCATCAAAATCATCTTGTCATTCATCACAAAATAAATTAACTACATAGGCCTATATCTCGTCACTCCATTTTTGTTCTCAACATGAAACCCAGGCAATTCAAATATGTACTGAGTTTATTATTTATTGTTATTATGAGATATTAGTAAATAATTACTCACACTGTGCAGCTATAAACTCTGCAAATAACCTTACTCCACGTGGGTGGGGTTAACTTCCAATAAGTAACCAGGGGAACCTGACCCCTACAGAGCGCGTCCCCAGGTGGCGGATAGGAGGCCCCTACAGTATGTAGGGCTGGTTGAAATAACCAATACAACCCGCGGACCAACAGGTAGCCCAATTCCTGGGGGGTTTTAAAATACTGGGACACCCTTTCTCCAGGGGTCATAAATATGGAGGGCCCTTGCCCTGGGTTAAGGGTGAAGACCTCAACGGCATCTACGGCAGAGAAGATGGACTTCGGTACGGCGGAGATGGCGGAAGAGGCAACCCATCCTTCTGGGGTGTACAGATGGAACCTACTGCCTTGTAGGACGAGGAAGGCATCCTCAAAGGCTAAGGGAGTAAACCCTGAAAGAAAATCCTCTTATGCGTTAGGCCTAGCAAGTCAGCAGGAGAGTATTGAGTACAGTTGCTTTCAATAAGAAAAAGAGCCTCGGAAAGAATATTATAGACCGGACTGACACGTCCTCTCAGACAATTGTCAAGTATGATGACCGTAAGGCTGATGATATACAATGTTCTGAAAGGAAACCCCAAATAAAAAAGAGACCCAAATACCGAATTGGAACTATGCACATTCTATCATTAACTGGAAATTTGGAAGAACTCCTAGAAATGATGGATAGAAGAAAAATATCAATATTGGGATTAAGTGAGACCAAATGGAAAGGGATTGGAAGTAAGACACTTCGTGGAGGTTATAAATTATACTGGAGTGGACAGGAGAAGGTAGCGAAAAATGGTATTGGATTCTTAATTAACGAAAGGACTGATGCTACAGCTGAAGTTATCTGCAAAAGTGATAGAATCACAGACAGGCTGCAGTGAGGAAGACAAAGAGGAATTTCGGCAAGACCTGGAAGATACAGTTAATGAGGAAAATGTTATTATTATTGGAGATCTAAATGCGCAAGTTGGGGTAGACAGACTTGGGTACGAGAACATCATTGGTCCACATGGATTTGGACAAAGGAACCCAGAAGGAGAACAACTATTAGATCTGTGCAGAAGAAATGATCTTATAATCAAAAATACATTCTTCAAAAAAAGAGACAGTCACAGAATAACACGGTACAGCTGGGATGGCCAGTATAGAACATTGATTGACTACGTAATCACAAATAAAGATGGTGGCAGGTACATCACAGATGTAAAGGTCATCCCTAGTGAAAGCATGGACAGTGACCACAGATTGTTGGTAGTAGACTTCAAACATAAGGCAAATGAAACGCAGAAACTTATTACGAAAGAACCAAGGGTTAAAACTTGGAAGTTGCAAGAAGTCCAAATAAAGGAAGAATACAAACTAAGGATTCAACAGAGTTTGCCGAAGTGTGAAGTAACCAGCGTTAATGAAGAATGGAAGGCCTTCAAAGACACCTTTGTGGGAGAAGCCAAAAACCTATGTGGAGTTATAAGTTCTATCAAAAGAAAAAAGGAGACACCATGGTGGAATGATAGAGTGAAAACAGCGGTGAAAGAAAGAAACCAAATAAAGAAGGCACTGGACTAGGAAAAACAAAAACAGGGACAAGAACGAAATGAACAAGAAATACAAAGACTTCAAGGAGTATACAGGAACAAGAAACTTGCTGTAAAGAACATTGTAAGGGAAGAAAAAGAGAAGAAATGGAATGAGTTTGCAGACAAACTGGAAGAGGACAGTAGAGGAAATATGAAATTGCTATACAGAGTAATGAAAAACAAGCGAAGGGATCAAGAGACCATAAAAGCAATAGAACGTGATGATGGAACTCTGGCACAAGAAGAGGGAGAAATTAAACAAGAACTCAAGATCTATTTCGAAAAGCTGCTGAATGGAGATACAGAAAACATAACAACGGATAGAGGAGAGCCAAGTCGAGGAACCACAACTGAACCACCAATTACATGGCTTGAGGTTGAAAATGCGCTCAAGAGCATGAAGAAAGGAAAGGCAATGGGCATAGATGAACTAAGTGCAGATATGCTGAAAGCAGCGGGAGTTCCAGGAATCCACTGGCTCTATAGACTGCTCAACAAGATATGGGAGGAAAATACTATTCCTGAGGACTGGAAGATGGGCATCATTGTACCTCTGTTCAGGAAAGGAAGCCGACGAAAATGTACTAATTACCGTGGTATCACACTACTGTCTCATTTCCTGAAAATATTGGAAAAAATAATAGAGACCAGAATCAGAGATATTGCTGAACCAATTTTGGAAGAAGAGCAGTATGGTTTCAGACCAGGAAGGTCAACTACAGACCTTATATTTGCAATTAGGATGCTAATGGAAAAATACAAGCCTTTATTTCTAATATTTTTGGACATTGAGAAAGCATACGATAGTGTACCAAGGGAAAGAATTTGGCAATGCATGAAAGAACTTCAAGTGCGAGACAGCCTCATAGACAAAGTGAAAATGTTGTACAGTGGGAACAGAAGATGTATTCAAGTAGGATGTGGTTTGTCGGACTGGTTTGAAACAAAGAGAGGAGTGCAGCAGGGCAGCTCATTGTCACCACTTCTATTTATTATTGTAATGGATGTAGTAATGAAATATATTAAAAGGAAAGAACATGGAGATATCAAAGTCTTCACATTTGCAGATGATGTTGCGATCTGGAGTGACTCAGAAGCGGAATTGGGAGAGAGAATACAAAGCTGGAATGAGGAGTTTAAGAAATATGGTTTAAACATCAGCAAGACCAAGACGGTGGTGATGAAAGTGTATGGGGAAGGAGCAGAACCAATAGTCATGTTAAATGAAGCTCAACTGGACAGCGTTCCAGTTTTCAAATACTTGGGTAGCGTTATATCAAATGACAACCTAGCAAAACATGAGGTGAACAATCGAATCAATAAGGCAACACAATTTTACCACCAGGTAAGACACCTGCTGTGGGATGAGCAAATACCCATGAAAACAAAAATGACATTGTACAAGTCCTATTATACACCAATTCTTACATACAGTCTCGAAACCACAACACTGACCAATAGAGATTATTCCAAACTTCAGGCAGCTGAAATGAAATTCCTACGCACTATGATCCAGAAAACCAGGAAATACAAGATTAGGAATGAGAAAATTAGAGAAGAAGTAGGAATAGATGATTCTCTCCTCAATAAGATTCAGATATCAAGACTGAAGTGGTTTGGTCACATGAAGAGGATGCCAGTAAACAGAACTGCAAGGAAGGAATTTGACAGAAAGGTAGAAGGAAGACGACCCGTGGGAAGGCCACGAAGGAAATGGATATATTTAGTTACGAGCGATGTACTGCTGAGAGGTCATGATTGGGACAAGTTGGTGGAGGAAGAATGGTACTAGGACAAGATGAGATGGAGGAGGCTCATATACCACACCCGGGAAACTGGAGATGGTTTAGGATGATGATGATGATGACTGTGCAGCTATAAAAACCTCTCTCTCATGTATTGAGAAACGTACAGTGCAGATAAAAGCGCGCGTAGCGCCGAATTTAATCACCGCATACCTATGGTTCCTATGTTCACAGTACTTGTATTCGTACCATCTAACACTCATTTAATTTACGATCCAAAGTTTTTCTGCACCCTGTATAAATAATATATGAATTCCACACTATTGATTTTACGAATGTTGCAGCACTGCACGGGTTAACATAATCTTCAGTTCGCCTACAGATTTTAGGAAGGAATTCTCCACATTCCGTATTATTCAATTGACCTACTCTTAGCGCATGTTACAGCTCAATTTTTGACGAATTGAATTAATGTTTCTGACTTGGTATTCTCTGCTGAGAAACCTGAGCGTTGGCTTTAAGAGCTCAACTTGGCAGGTTCGATGCTGACTCCGTCTATTGGTATTTGAAGGCACTCAAATACGTCAGCCTCTTGCCGGTAGATTTACTGGCACGAAGTCCCACGGAAAAAATTCCGGCACCTCGGCGTCTCCGAAAACCAGAAAAGTAGTTAGTGGGACGTAAAACCTATAACTGTATTATTATTATTATTATTATTATTATTATTATTATTATTATTATTCTGTTGTGAGGTTGCCTACTTATTTTGAGATCAATAAGGAACTTTTGTATTATTCCATGCCGCATGGAAGGGTGAGAAGAAGGTGTTTTGTTTAATTATAGCTACGCATTTGTTATGAACATCAATGAAATACGTCATTAGCCTTTTTCTATACACACAGCACTGTACTGTACACGTAACTGGTAATAAAACAAACTGGAAGCCAAAGTTTTACGCATTCCACACTGTATTCTCAGGAGAATGCCTACTAAACTATTTTTTCTTCTTCCGGTACTATCTTAAAGTTTAGGTGATTTCGATACTTATTCAGGAAAATGGCGAATATCACGAAACCTATTCTCTTGCTAAACAGTCAATAAAAAGAGGGGGACAATGAAACGGAGACGCTTCTCTTCTAATTGTTTAACTTGACCAAGGTTCTCAAATGGTGCGCTGTGCCATTTACAGTTAGTGATGATAGCCACTACGCTAAAAAATGAAAAACGCTTTCAATCTTTTGCATTGTTTTAGCCCCATGCGATAAAATGAAGTGATTTGCTGAAGACTGGAATTTTGTGAAGTAATTATAATTTTTCCGGTTACTTGTTGAAAAAATAATTTGCATTTTAATTAAGTAAAATATTACTCAGGTAACTGCAATTCAGCGTAATTACTTTTCCATTATACTTTTCCTATTACTTGGCACTCTATACGACAGATCAGGTATTGCTGTACAACATTAAAAATTTAAAACTCCTCCTCAACTCCCGTATTTAGTTCTAGTTTCACTCAACTTCGCCGCCCCCGTGGTGTAGGGGCAGCGTGCCTGCCTCTTACCCGGAGGCCCCGGGTTCGATTCCCGGCCAGGCCAGGGATTTTTACCTGGACCTGAGGGCTGGCTACGTGATTAGAATTGAGGAACTATCTGACGGTGAGATGGCGGACCCGGTCTAGAAAGCCAAGAATAACGGCACCTCGTAATCTGCAGGCCTTCGGGCAGAGCAGCGGTCGCTTGGTAGGTCAAGGCCCTTCAAAGGCTGTAGTGCCATGGGGTTTGGTTTGGTTCACTGAACTTCATATCTAATCCAATTACTGTGATTAAGAAGTTCAGTTTGAAATATGGTCAATGATCTGTAATTAGCTTCAATTGCTAAAATTGTAATGACTTAAAAACGCCGTACATTACTGTATTCTTACTCCTGGGGAAAGTTGAAAAATATGTTGCTAAACCTGGTCCTAGCTATATGCCCCACCGGGCGAGTTGGCCGTGCGGTTAGGGGAGTGCAGCTGTGAGCTTGCATCCGGGAGATAGTAGGTTCGAACCCCACTGCCGGCAGCCCTGAAGATGGTTTTCCATGGTTTCCCATTTTCACACCAGGCAAATGCTGAGGCTGTGCCTTATTGAAGGCCACGGCCGCTTCCTTTCCATTCCTAGGCCTTTCCTATCCCATCGTCGCTATACGACCTATCCATGTCGGTGCGACGTATAACAAATTGGAAAAGAAAAAAGGCTATGTGCCCAGATAAACATATCCCAATTGACTTTGAAGTATAGGAGTTCGCTACCTTGCGGTACTCTGACGAATGAACTGTTGTGGTACATCATGAGAATTTAAAAAGAGTGGTTAGCTTTATGCCCGGTCGCAAGTGCCTCCAGAAATTAACCTGGTGTAGGTTGAGTGAACCCCTAGACTGTGTGCGCCTCCAGAAATGAAATCTTTGTTTCCAATGTTTAGACTACTAATGGTGAACCAAAGCAGAAAGTAAGAGGTATAGGAAACTAATCATCTCAAAGAAAATACATTTTCTCCCTCAGAAACAAATTTCACAATAATTCGCTGAAACTTAGTCTGGAGCGGAAAATATAAGATACTGAAGTCTATGGATCATGGAGAGGCCTATTCTGAAAAGTACAGAATTAATTTCATGCCTAACCTTAGAATTATTTATTAGGGTACAAACTTTTTCAACATGTCATTCAACCACAACTTCCAGTTCAATTTGTTGAAGGACTTGTACTGGATACAGATTCATTTCCATGTAAATCGAAAACTATCACCCATTCTTTGAAAGGGCCACTGCTCTGTTTAATTTCACGTTCAAATCTCTCATCTGTGCTGGGCTGAAAACATTTCCACATCTGCGCGAGTGCTGTAGTTGAATATTTGCAACTCGTCTGCTTATGAGATGTATACATGTTGGAACAAATAAATAAATAAATAAATAAATAAATAAATAAATAAATAAATAAATAAATAAATAAATAAATAAATAAATAAATAAATAAATAAATAAATAAATAACCGGGCCTCAATTACTTATAATAATAATAATAATAATAATAATAATAATAATAATAATAATAATAATAATAATAATAATAATAATAATAGGAGCCTCCGTGGCTCAAACGGCAGCGCGTCGGCCTCTCACCGCTGGATACCGTGGTTCAAATCCCGGTCGTTCCATGTGAGATTTGGGCTGGACAAAGCGGAGGTGGGACAGGTTTTTCTCCGGGTACTCCGGTTTTCCCTGTCATCTTTCATTCCAGCAACACTCTCCACTATCATTTCATTTCATCTGTCAGTCATTAATAAATCACTTTGGGAGTGGCGACCCCATCGTATTAATAGCCTATATCTGTTTCATTCATTCCATCCCTGACCCGGTCAATGACTGGAAAACAGGTTGTAGGTTTTTAGTTTCATTTTTCAATAATAATAATAATAATAATAATAATATTTGGTTTACATTTTATATTACCAGTCTTTAGAGACGGCGAAGCGACAGAATTTTTCCTTGGGAAGGGTTTTATTAACATGCTAGTACACCTTCTAACTCAGATATCTTCCATTTTACAGAATTCATAAACGTCATCTAACCGTTCCATCACGAAATCTTGAACGTAAGATGTAAAGGCAAAATTAATTAAGTTAGCAACCCGGCCGGTACGGATCAAGATGTCTTATTCCTTATAACACTCTGCCTTGAACTGTGTTTAAGTTATTCGTATGGAGAATTACCTACGACAACTTAGTGCCAAAGAATAAGTGCCTGATATGTGATTCTTGTTCGGTATGGTGAGAAGATCCTCTCTGACCTCTAATAGTCTCAGCATTAATCAAATTACCAATTAACCTTTGTAGACTGGACCGCCTTTATTCAGGACATATGAAGACGCGGTAAAACCTATGACATTCCGATGAGAATTAATGTACGGTACCTCTAGACATAGGATACTCCGTAAACATTCACAGCTAATCTTGCATTCATATCTCAGTTATTCCATGTGAAATTTGTGCTAGACAAAGTCACAACACTCTAAATAAAAAACCTTTCTTGTTGTTGTTGCAATCGGATTTATGGCACACCGACACAGATCGGTCCTATAGCGACGATGGGATAGGAAATTGATAGGAGTGGGAAGGAAACAACCGTGCTTTAATTAAGGTACAGTCTCAGCATTTACCTGGTGTAAAATGGGAAACCAAGGAAAACCATATTCAGGGCTGCCTACAGTGTGGTTCGAACCCAAGCTTGTATCTATATGACCCAAACCGCACAGTTACTTGCTCAGTAGACAAAGGACCATCCGTACAACTATTTACTTCTGACGCCATCTGAACAGGCATGCTGTGGACTACCATTTATTATCAAAAGATCAGGATTAAAATGTATATAAATAATAGGAATTTGACCTCAAAGCCCTTTTTGAAGCTTTACATCTACTGTACATGACCCAGGGCACCAATTTTGGATTATCAGTTTTGCTGCCATCTTACCGTGAAGAGTAACTATACCGGATGCATTTAATTATTACCTGGGGTAATATTGTTTTGTCAACTGGATATCGGGTGAACCATTAGATGAATTTAACTTGTCACACATATGATATGAAGTGCCGTCCGGCTCCTTGGGTAAATGGTCAGCGTAGCGCCCTTCAGTCTGAGGGGCCCCGAGTTTGAATCTTGGCTGATCCAGAAATGTTAGCCGTCTCTGGTTAATCCATATGGCTTGGGAACTGGATGTTTCTATTCACACCTTCTCATTTACGCACAACACACTGCACAAGCAATCACAACAAACACACCTGAAGAAGACATCCTATAATATGCGATCAAGAGATTTTACCGTTCCATAAAGATAGCTACCTCAGCAGCTATCAAACCTACGTTCTACTTATGACCCACTAAGCAGCCAATTTAGATGAATCCTTGGTCAGGGCACATGAAAAGTTTTCGTGACGACTAGGCACAAGCCAGCACACATCACCCTGGTAGACACTTTTCAAATTGTTGTGCGGGATAGTATCAGTAAGGTGCTTGGTTGGCGGCAAGTAGGTCTCGTACAGATGTGAATTCAGACACACAAGATACAGTACCTCCCAAAAGATGCTGGAGTTATAAGGGATGAATATTCGCCTTCATAGTAAAATGTGCAACTCCATGTCCCATAATAAGGGTAAGAAATTTCACCAGTGGAGATCTGCGAGTGCTGAAAGTGGCAAACCTTAGGATGATATTTCATATAATCAATGAAATCATAGCAACATGCAAATTCCTTCTGTGGATCAGTGGTAGAGTGTCAGCTTCCAGATTCGAGTATCATGGGTTCAAATCCAGCAGCGGCGGTCAGATTTTCGAAGGGCGGTAGAAAGTTAATTCGGCACTTATCGTAGGATGTCGGCATGGAAAATATCTTTGGTGACACATTTGTGTTTATCCGGCGAAACAAATTAAAACTCAGCCGTTGAACGCGCATAACAGATCCGTTTTTCTAACATCTGGTAGCGTAAAAACGAATGTCGAAATCGACAGGCAGGATGCCTAAATGGCTTTAAATCAAAATGCCTACGCATGGTAACTGAGGCAATACGGTTATTATTATTATTATTATTATTATTATTATTATTATTATTATTATTATTATTATTATTATTATTATTATAGGAGAATGCATACAATTTAACGTCCGGCTCCTTGACTGAATAGTCAGCAGCGTAGTGGACTTCGGTTCATAGGGCCCTGGAATCGATTCTCGGCTGAGCCGGGGATTTTAGCTGCATTTCGTTAATTCCTCTAGCGCGCAAACTGGGTGTTTGTGTTCGCCTTAATACATATATTGATTTACATACAACAGATCACATTGTCCAGCTCCATTGATACATGTTTAGCATGCTGGCTTTTGGTCACAGGGGTCACGGGTTCGATTCCCAGCACGGTCGGGAATTTGAACCATAATTGGTTAACTCCGCTGCACGGGGGCTGGGTGTATGTGTCGTCTTCATCATCATTTTATTCTTATCAAGGTTGCCTACGGGAGTCAAATCAAACGACCTGCATTCTGGCGAGCCAAACGTGTCCTCGGACATTCCCGGCGCTAAAAGCCGTACACCATTTCATTTCATTTTTCAGATCACATTACCAACCACCGAACCACCATAGATATACGCAATAGTGAATACATTCCTTACAATAGGGTTAGTTTTAGGAAGGGAATCCGCCCATAAAATTGAGATTAATCCATGTTATCAATGACCCCAGACAATAGAGAAAGGCCAGGGACCAGAATAAGAGAGAATGTTTTCAATATTTACGTATCTAGAGTGGCAATATTGGGCTTCCTGCTGAGTCCGACTTTGTTTTCATGTGCTGTCCGGCTTCATGGCTAAATGGTTAGCGTGCTGGTCTTTCGTCACAGGGGTCCCGGGTTCGATTCACGGTGGGGTCGGGAAATTTTAACCATCATTGGTTAATTACGCTGAGACGGGGACTGGGTGTATGTGTCGTCTCCATCATCATTTCATCTTCGTCACGACGTGCAGGTCGCCTACGGGAGTCAAATCAAAAGATCTGCACCTGGTGAGCCCTGGGAGTCTCTATTATTCGACCCTGTCCCCACCGAAAAAAAGACGAAGAGTGTTCACGAATCACGGCTGTCTGCGGCTGGGTCTAAACAACTCTAGAACTTTGGACTGTTAGATCGGCAGTGTAGTCCTGTTCGTTAAAAGTGAGAAAATATGTGGTGTTTCATTTGATCGAGTATTTCATATGAACGCATTGCTTTTAATCGCGCCATTCCGACTGACGTCAATGTAATGTATGTTCATTTCAGTTCGGGAAACCACTAAGACAGCCTTTCTGAGGATGTAAAAAGGCAGGATGTAAAAGGTGAGTGTCTACCATTATAATGAAAACTCCCAAACCTGGTTGTGACTGATGGTATGCAAGCGGTACTACCATTACAGTGAAAATTCCCTAGCTCAGTCTTCATATGAGAACAGATGTTTGGTGACTTCCCCGTCGTGTTTCCACGGTAACGTTAAGAGCTATGCAATTTAATACAATCTTGCTCACAACGTGTACACTAGAATTCCGTAGCGAAGCACGGGTACATCAGCTAGTAACAAATAAAAACGCATTACTAATACGTTAAGTATAATACAATTTTACATTTATTTTAAACTGAAACTGAAGCATAACAGAGAAAAAAATTACGTTATCGCAAAATTATAATAACAAAAGGAATATACTAAACGATATTTTGTTCATGAATTAGTGACACTGTTCAAGAAAACTGTAGAACATACCTCAACATTTTGTTGTTATTCTTGTTCTCATATCTATTACATTTTAATTTTTTCGTAATAATCTTCAGCATTGCAAAGTTGCTTGGGGTAACTCTGGTTATTTGAGCTCAACACCCAACAGCATTTTTAGGTAATCCAAGAGGGCATAGACCTTGATGTTCGCAAAATAACAATAAAACTCAAAGCTTTATCTGAAAATAACGTCGGTTTCGCGTTTATATTGCATTTTGGTATAAATTTCGTATTTTGTCGCGTTTTAGAAACACATCAACATTTTGTTTTCAGATCGTAAAAGCTATTAATACAAATGTACAAGTCTTTATAAGCATTTCACGTAATATCGCTATTGTGAAATATCACCATTACTATCATGGTTGATTTCTTATTCATCATTTAAAAAAGCAGGTGCTGTAAGAGTGTTCAGGATTTATAAAAAGCTCCCGTGAGTGCGTTCCTCTCAAATCACGCTCACATTATGAATGTTTGAGAACTGCTGTTAGGCTCCATAGGTGGGAAACTTCATCGTACTAAACTGGAGATACGTTTTCTCTTTGCCGGTTTGAATAACTCAGGTGTTAGATTCTTCTGAGCTCAAATTGGTGGCTTCAATCTCGGTTCAGTTCTGTGGTATTCGAAGGTGCTCAAATACGTCAGCCTGAGTTGGAAGTTTTATTGGCATGTCAAATAAATCTTGAGGGACGACATTCTGCTACGTTGACGTCCCCTAAAACTGTAAAAATAGTTCTTGGGATACAAAATCAATAATATAAATTATTATTAGTATTCTTCATTTTTTTTCTCTGGGCTGTCACTGGAAATATTTAACCAAAAAAGTATTTTTAGAACAGAATGATAAATTCAAGACTTTCAGCTACCATCATAATAAAGAGAGTATGGCTTGCACAGCTGTTGGGCTTTGGTCTTTGCCCTGCATTGTCACATCTTCTGTCACTGTAGCTACTTTCTTTCCTATGATCAGGGGGTCTCCTTCTTCTCAGAGTTCTTTCCTGGAGACCACGGATTTTCTTCATGATCTGTCTCGCAGTCTGCCAATTTTTTAAATCTGGCCACGCCAGTTCTTTTATGTCCCTCTCATTCTCTGTCAGCCGAGTGATACGGACTTCCTTGTTTCTCCAGAAGATGGACAGGCATTTGGTCAATATATTGGGAGATAATCTTGCCGCAGGACCACAGAAAACTACCCTACTCTTTCTACAACAATCGCAGAGTCTATCTGGGAGTAGAGCACTGAATTATGTAATCCCCGGTATTCATCATCTTCCAGTACCTAGGCTAGGATCGTCCTGAGAATCATTAATCCCGTCTTTTTATCTACACCTGACAAAACCTCAGTTAGTAGGTCAGCAGATTTTCTGCATATAAAGTGACCAGGTGTGTATTTATATGAGGACGGGGGTACTTGAAGACACGTTTTTATTGAAATTTACGTTGTGCCTTCTTTAAGAGCACCATTTCACCCACTAAGTAATAATAAGTTCGTGTGGCTATTTCTAGCCGAGTGCAGCCCTTGTAAGGCAGACCCTCCGATGAGGGTGGGCGGCATCTGCCATGTGTAGGACACTGCGTGTTATTGTGGTGGAGGATAGTGTTATGATTTCACCCACTTAGAAGTTTCAACAAGTTGAACGCATCGTCCATGACCTTTGTGGGAATAAAGAACGACAACCATGCTGTAAGTCATGCTAATGTATTAGAATATTTTGGTACCGTATTCAAGATTTCACTTTTACATTTATTGAAAGCATATCCAAGCTACTTCTGTACGAACTGTCACAGCATACGTTTTGTAGAAATTAATATCAAACTACAGAACAAGAATTTTGGTGGTATCTATGTGTCGGGCTGAGTGTCTCAGATGGTAGGAGCTCTGGAGTTCTGAATTCAAATTGGCCGATTCGATCGCGGCCTAGTTCGAGAGTATTTGAAGGTATTCAAACACGTCAGACGCATACAGGTAGATTTGCTAGCACGTATAGGAAATCCTGCATGGCAAAATTCTGGTATATTGGCTTCTTCAAAAACAGCAAGAGTACATAATGGGACTTAAAACGACGATCAACTGATTCTAGATTCCAATGTGGTAATTTCTCTTGATTATAGTAGCTGAAAGTCTTGAATTTATCATTCTGTTCTAGAAAGACTTCTTTGGTTAAATATTTCCAGTCACAGCCCAGATAATGCAACTGGAAACGATTAAAAGAGAATAGTGCTTATGTCTTCGACTGATTTTATTTTGTTGCGCTTTCAGGTCAATGGGATAGCGACGCCGTTCATCGCATGTACCTGTAGACTGTAAGTAATATGTCTTGAGGACGTCATTCAGCGATATCTTGCAAGCTTCACAGTAAGATGGTAGTGGCTTGAATCCAGATCAAGTCATCTCATACCTTTTACATCAGATGGCACATCTCCGCAAATCCAACTCCATTTAAAATCGTAAATCTCACGGCTTACGATCACTGCCTGCGTGGGTAATTCTTGATGACCTTTGTAACCGTACGTGTTCTTGTCCGAGAAGATGAGGTTTCACCTCATGTTTAAAGTTTGACATGGAATGGAGATACGTTGAATTTGAAGTTAAGTCGGAAAAGTCGAAAAATGGGATTTGTGCCAAGATATATTAGCCTACGATGTGTTATTCAGACGACTCATTACTCATTAGTTATTCAGACGACGATTCATTAGTACTATGCCATTTGCCATGACTGTTGTCAATGTGTCGTGCTTTTGCGAAGTTTGTGAAGAAGTGTTATTAGACTATATTTTATTGTGCCTGTACCTACGAACTGTTGTGAGACAGTCATGTTGCCAGTGTTACTGATTCACGGTATTCACGGTATGCTCCTACCATTTTCTACGGGCTTCGTCATAATTCGGTCGCAGTACTGAAATTATCGTATAGGAGCATTGTCAGTTCATTGTGACTGTGGTTTTATTGGGCTATGTGGTCATAGCTCTACAAGTATCATCAAGTGTGCCAGGTTAGACGGTACTTCACTTCAGCAATTATTATGTCTGACAGACAGGGAAAGGTGGCACCGGCAACCACAGAAAAGGATGGTGATATTACGAGTCTGGTCATCGCAAGGAGACCGGACCAAGGACAGCTCCGGAGTTTCAGGACGTGAGGATCTAAACCAGCGAAGGAAGCAGTGATCTACATGAGTGAGTGACCGCCCTTTCCAAAGGCGAGAATTAACTAAAAATTTTAATGAGGAAAAGGATAGCAGGGCTGTCTGATTCACGCCAGAAACATAGTAAAAATTTGTGTATGTTTTTCCTTTTGTTTGTAATATACCGAATATAATATATAGAATATACTCAAACAGTTAGTAGAAGTCATTTATGTTAGCCATTACTGCCTACTCTTGCCTTTTCAACCGTTTGCAGGGTGTATTTAGGGATGATGTTATGCATAAAGGAACCGAGTGCAAGTTTTACTGAAATTGAGTTATTACTGCCATCTTGTGGAGAAAACCTGGAACTACTTTTCCTGCAAATATGATCTTTGGGCATGGAATAATTATTGCGATTATTTTGAAATTATGTAAATTTTGAAAATGAGTTTTTTTGTATCACACATCACAGAAAACGCATAACGGAACCCAGCGACATGGAATCTGTATGGTGAGGTTAAATCTGTGATTAGACATTTTGCATAAAGGTGCCAACTGCCTTGTGCCAGATGTCTTGTGATGTTTATGTGATGTTTATGAGTTATTTAATTTTAATTATTTTTCAATTAATCGGACTACACCCATAGGGTTGTTAAGGAAGAATGAAAATGGACAACAAATTAATGTTAAAACAAGCAAGGAGACAACACAAAAACAACAGGCTAGCATAAAGCATGAAGTTTATTAAAATGTCCTGTCCAACATGAAAAGTTGAGTCATAAAATGCTACCCAAAGCTATTATCTTTCCTAGCCTAATCAAGGAGCTGGCAGCTCAAGTAAATCTGTAAAGTCTGTTAGTGAAGTGCCTGAAATTGGTAATATGAGTAGTTATGATAACAATGATGGTATTATTCAATCTAAAGGAAGGCCTTATGAGCTTCCAGCGATTGTAAATATGGCATATTATGATGCCTATTTGATTTTTATCCACGTACTGCGAATATGGAATTTAGATTTTAATCAGATGATATATTTACCATGCTAAATGATACGAAGAATAACTGAAAATGAAACAAATCGACATGGCTAAGGATTAATTATTGAAAATGTTATTACATTTAACTCGACAAGTGAAACTGAGGTCAGCAGAGTTGCAGAGAGTGCTTAAACGCCGAACAAAGACTCTAAATATATGAAGATTACATCAATATTATGAGGACATGAAGACAGAAGAACCCATTCATTGTAGCACAAGGGTAACCTGAAGACTTATTTCATTCCAACATAATGGAAGAGGCTATCGTGAATAGGAAGATGTATACCAGCAATCAAAGAATCATGTGGCTATACTTCCGCAGAGACGCATCTAATTCTATTTCTGTAAAGACACAAGAAATATACTTTAAGGGAAATACTCCTGTTAGAATAGAATTTTACCGCACCTTTTGCCAGTGAGTTACCTCTTCTGCTGCCCCCAAAATATATCGCAGCCCGGGATAAAGGATATAAAATCCATCATGCATTTAATTCCAAGTGATGCAAAACCTATTTACAGACATTTCTTTGCTAATGAAAATGCAGTTGATGATATAGAGAGATTTCATGCTAGTCCTGTCTTCGTGGTAGAAGATAAAAATCAATGAACAGGGTACCTTTCGTTGTTAGTTTACAGGTCCAAGTTAATTTTGTATTCCACCGTCAGTTTTTCTATACGTGTTGTATAATGTTCAGATAACATGTCAAATAATTTAATAATATTGTAGAAACCAACTTTAGCCTTTGTGGTCTGTATTTATCCAATATTTAGTTCCTTTTAATTAGAGAATGAAGCATCGATATCAGTCATCTTAAATTATCAGCTATTCTGTATATGAAAAATAACAAAAGCAAGTCATCGGTTCTATTTCAAATATTCGATATAGTAAATAAAGTGAAGTACTAAAGTAATTAGCTAACCCAAGTTCAAAAAATAAACATAATAAAGCAAAATACTTCCCTCTGTAACTGATAATGTTAAATTAAATGGTTTCAGGTGTAACAGTAACTAAATATCCAATGTTAACTTCGAGCCTCAGTATCTCAGTTCCGTTATGAGGCCACTTGGATCCTCTGTACATAACATGAACATGGTCCAGGTAAGATACAGTCAACCGGATATCAGTCTTTCAGTTGTTATGTACAGTACTCGAGCTGGAATCTTTTAACTCTATCGAAAATGAAGATTCCTATTATTATTATTATTATTATTATTATTATTATTATTATTATTATTATTATTATTATTATTATTATTATACATTTAGGGATCCTATGGTGACCTCTGGAGCCCACGTTTGGTGAATTATGAATTATTATAATAATTATTATTATTATTATGAATAATAATTATTATTATTACCATCATTTCTTTCTTTATTTATTTATCTTGAGCGTTTTATTTTATTTCATTGGAAGGGATAATTTGCAAAGGAAAATTAAAGGATAATTGCCGAGCTAAGCAGGGTGATTAATTCAGTTTTATACCTTAATATGAAATAAAGAATTTACTGTGCATTTTCACTTGCATTGGTGTTTCCTTTCGTGGTAGCAATTGTGGTGTTTGTGGTATCCAAGTACATACCGCACAAGTTAGAAATCCCCGTGTAATTTTAATAACGATAGTATGTGGTTGAAACCTAACCCAGTTCATGGCCAACAGCAAATGATACATAGCTCAAGATAAACCGATAACCTGTGCGCTGCGTACTGCGGTCGGGCTGCTTGCAGCAGCGTAGAATTACAACCATGTTTACTGTCTGGTTTCTCTCTTGTTCACTGCGGTAGCTCTAATTGGATTGATCAGTAAACTTCCATCAGTTAAGATCTGGGACTGGACATAGCACCAACTGCCAAACAATTTATTAGAGGAATTCTCATCAATACTCTTTGGTCGAATACAAACATTCGTGATGGGGAACGAGAGAATACCAAATCGAATCACATCAGCTCTTGTTCCACATAAATAGAAAACTAACAGTGTCTATGCGTTTTGCTGCACGTAAACATATCAATGAGTTTTGAGGAAATAGCCAATGATAAATACATGTACATTACCAATGCTTTTTTTCTTTCTGAAAGTTAACAATGTTAGTACTCACCATGAAGATGAGTTATCCGCAGTAACTGGGGACTGGCATGATCTGGACATGCAGAAACACGGATAATAGTGTTACAACTGAACAACATCTAGCGACATGTTACTGCATTGTGAAACTACTGCAGGCTACTCTATATCTACAAGAACAAACATGTTAAATATCTGAATTCTTAAAGTAAAACAAAGTAGCAACAACCCCGAAGGCTCTTGGCCTCTCAAGCGACCGTTGCTAAGCCCGAAGGCTTATAGATTAAGAGGTGTCATGTGGTCGGAAAGACTCCTCTTGGCCGTTATTATTGGATTTCTAAACCGAGGCCTCAGTCTCACCTTCAGATACCACCTCAATTGTCATCACGAAGGCTGACTGGATCTCGAGCCAGTCCTCGGGTAGAAAACCCTGGAGCCGGGAATCGAATCCGGGACCTCCGGTTAAGGGGTCTCTCCTTTACATCCTTAATAGAAACCCTAAATACCCTTTCAACCATATGAAGACTAATTAAAACTGAGAGAACGTTTCCTCTTTCTATGAAATGGCGTATGGCTTTTAGTGCCGGGAGTGTCCGAAGGACAAGTTCGGCTTGCCAAATGTGGTCTTTTGAATTTATGCTCCTAGGAGATCTGCCAGTAATGATGAGGATGAAATGATGATGATGATGACGCATACTCTCAGCCCCCATGCTAGCGGAATTAACCAATTATGGTTAAAATTCCCGATCCTGCCGGGAATCGAACCCGGCACCCTCCGAACCAAACGCCAGCACGCTAACCATTTAGCCATGGAGCCAGACAAGTGAGGCAATGTTCCGTAGTTCTTCACTCAAAAAACCATACCCAATTGTACCATATAAGATCGAGTTGGCCACGCGGTTAGGGTTGCGTAGCTTTGAGCTTGCATTCCGGAGATGCTAGGTTCGAATCTCACCGTCTGGAGCCGTGAAAATAGTTTTCTGTGGTTTCCCATTTTCACACCAAGG
This sequence comes from Anabrus simplex, assembly GCF_040414725.1. Taxonomy (NCBI): domain Eukaryota; kingdom Metazoa; phylum Arthropoda; class Insecta; order Orthoptera; family Tettigoniidae; genus Anabrus; species Anabrus simplex. Next base: position 1,064,468,482 of record NC_090265.1, read on the forward strand.
CAAATGTTGGGGCTGTGTCTGATGTAAGGCCATAGCCCCTATCTTCCTAATCCTAGTTCTTTCTCATCCTTGCGTCACCGAAAATCTTCGATGTTTTATTGTGATGGTGATATAAGCTAACATCGAGAATTCATCTTATCTTCTTCTTCTTTGTCGTTTAGGCCTACTGAGGACCACGGGGCTCGTATCTACTCATGGGTAAAGTTGTTGCTTTCTTCTTCTTCCAATACTCCTTCATTTGCTGACTATGAGCCAGCTTTCTCTCCTCGGTCCACTTAGTTCCTGTAGTCTTCTTACTTGTAAGGGACGTTGGGAAAACTCCGTGTCGGATGGCTTGACGGAACAGTAGTCGGTCATGAGTTTGTCCCGGTGGTATATCTAGTTGTTCCATATCTGACTTAACTGACGTGATCCATTTGTTCTTAGAAGCCTTGCCTCTTCCTGTTACTGTGAATATCCTGTTGGTGAGTCTTTCGGAATCCAGACGGGCCAAGTGTTCATAAAAGGTCAGGCGCCTTTTCCTTATATACGTGACGATGTCTTCCTGGTGTTCATACAGTTCATCATTATGGCGGATTCTGTAAGTGCCTCCTTCCTCTCTGATTGGTCCTAATATCCTCCTCAGGATCTTCCTCTCTTTTAACTCCAGCTTTCTGAGTGGGCCCTTCCTAGCCATTACAAGGCACTCAGAAGCATACAGAACAGATGGTTTGACTACCGAGTTGTAGTGTCTGAGCTTGAGGTTCTTGGAGAGGCACTTAGATGAATAGATACTACGACACGAGTGATAAGCCCTTTCAAACTTGGTACATCTGGCATCTATGGCTCTGTTCTCGCTCTGATTCGCAGAGATCCATTCTCCCAAGTACTTAACCGCAGGTACTTTTCGTATGGTAGCGTCTGTGAGAGGAATTGTGGAAGGGGCCTCCTTGATATTGGTCATAAATTCAGTCTTCTGGATGCTGATTTTCAGACCAGTCTTAACTGCTACACAATAAAGACTCTGTAAGTTGTAGGTAGCCTCCTCTATATTGTTTGGCAGTAGAATGAGGTCATCGGCAAAGGCTAGGCACGGGACAGTGAGGTTGTCTCTCTTGTACCCAAGCTTCAGTCCAGCTCCCGGTGGTAGCATAGTTCTCCATTCTCTAATGATCTTTTCCAGGACACAGTTGAAGAGAATGCAGGAGAGACCATCACCCTGTCTAACTCCTGTTCTGATTGGAAAGCTTTCAGATAGTTCACCTCTGAACCTGACCTTGGACGTCGTGTTCCTCAGAGTGGCTTGAATCAATCGTAGGCTCTTTCCATCCAGACCAAGTTCCCATAGTATGGAGAAAAGGGTGTCTCTGTCCACAGAGTCATAAGCTTTCTGAAAATCTACTAGGACCACCACCCAGGGATGTCCACCTCGGCTTTTGTAATTGAGAACTGTCTTAAGATTGTGTATCTGTTCTGGACAAGATCTAGTCTTACGGACACCAGCTTGGTATTCACCTAACTGTGAGTCTAGCTGTGTGGTGACTCTATTAAGCAGGGTTACAGAGAGGATCTTGTGGGTAATTTGTAACAAGGATATACCTCTATAATTGTTGAGATCTGTCTTACTTCCCTTCTTGTGGAGGGGGTGAATCACGGCAGACGTCCATCCTTCGGGTAGGGACTCTGTTGTCCATATGTCCTTTATGATTTGATGGAAGCTCTGCAAGGACTGGTTATCTGCATGTTTCCACATCTCGGCAACTATGCCATCTTCACCTGAAGCCTTGTTGTTCTTGAGACCAGCGATGATGTCCTTTATTTCTTCTCTCGTAGGTGGTTGAGAATCAGGGTTCCTGTGTGAAGGCTCATGGAAAATAAGCTTTTCTTTAGGTTCCTCTGCGTTTAGTAGCTTCTGGAAATAATCTGCAAGAGTTTTGGTGCAGTCTTTATTGTTGAGTTGAAGTTTTCCATCTGGCCCGTGGAGGATGAGGGTAGGAGCTGTGTACTGGGTCGTTTGCTTCTTCTTAAGTCCTTTGTACAGGTCTCTTGAGTTGTTTCTCTGAAAATTATTTTCAGCCTCTTGCATTAGGCTCCTGAGGTAATTTCTCTTGGCACTGCGGATGGTATTAGCTGTAGCTTTTCTTTGCATGAGGTTATGTTCCAACATGCACAACACTGGCAGTGTCGAAGCTTTCAATTACCAGAAATATGTTTCAAAATCAGTGTCATCGTAGTACCAAAGTATGTAGCGCTTCTTTCACCCACCTAGGACGTTTTATTACATAATCTTGGTCATATTCCTCGTCCCCGAGATTTTCTCTTCCAATGAAATATACCAGTCGTAGACCAGCCGACTTTTCTCCGGTAAACTTTTAAATCGAGGTAATACCCATTATCTATACTAATATTATAAAGAGGAAAAAATTGTTTGTTTGTGACGAATAGGCTCAAAAACTACTGAACCGATTTTAAAAATTACTTCACCTATAGAATGCTACATTGCCAGTGAGTAACATGGGCTGTATTTTATTTTCAAAACAACTCGAGTAGGGCGGCACGGGGGGGGGGGGTGATATAAAAATAATAGGCTAATATAGGCAAAATATCGAATTTGTCGTATAAGGACGAGACAAAGCTCAATTTAATTCTCTTAACACAAAGAACAAAACTCGGTAAGCCCTACGGGTCCGAAAACCATGTTTTAAGGCCCTAAAACCAACCGTTACGGAGATATTGGCACCACACTACCCCTGCTCTAGGAATTGGATAAAGTAATGAACTGCCGTAACCACGGCAACGTCAGCTCTAGAATTCTACAGCAGCAAAATTATCTACAATAAATCACAAAAACCTAACATGTTACAGACTAGAAAATTTATATTCGGAATTCCCTTTAAAAATAAAAGATCACAAATATTCGTTTTCAGATAATCCACTTAACGGGGGGGGGGGGGGGTTAAAAGAAGTGAGGAAGGAGTTGAATTATTTATACGAGGATACATATATCTCAAAAAATGAAGATGGTACTTGGAATCACCTTTAAAATGAACACACTCTTTTTGGAAAATCCGCTTAAGGGGGTGAAAAGAATAAGAAAGCGGGTGAATTTTTAAAATGAGTATCTTCTTCTTCTATCGCTTTACCCACACCCGTGGGGTTGCGGGTGCGAACTGTGTCGCAAATGTGGATTTGACCCTGTTTTACGGCTGGATTCCCTTCCTGACGGTAATTGTGTGTGTGTGTGTGTGTGTGTGTGTGTGTGTGTGTGTGTGTGTGTGTGTGTGTGTGTGTGTGTGTGTGTGTGTGTGTGTGTGTGTGGAGATGTTATCTACACTTATATACTAATATTATATAGAGGAAAAATTTGTATATTTGTTTGTAACGGATAGACTCAAAAACTACTGAACTGATTTTAAAAATTACTTCAACTATAGAAAGTTACATTGCCAGTGAGTAATATGGGCTGTATTTTATTTTCAAAACATTTCGAGCGGGGGCCGACGGGGCGAGATATAAAAATATTAAAATAATAGGCTAAAGTAGGCGAAATCGAATTTGTCGTTCAATGACGAGACAAGGCTCATTTTAAGCCCCTTGACGCAAAGAACAAAACTCAGTAAACCCTTCGGGCCCGATAACCATGTTTTAAGGACCTAAAACCAACCGTTATGGAGACATTGGAACCACACTACCCCTGCTGTAGGAATCCGATAAAGAAACGAACGGCGGTAACCATGGCAACGTCAGCTCCAGGATTCTATAGCAGCTAGATTATGCATGTACGTTTGGGCATAGCTACCAACCAAAATTGGTACACATATGATTTACTATCTGGAAAAAATAAATTGTTGTGTAAGACACTCATAGCACTCCTTTTGGCGGGGATGGAAAGGGAGTGAAGTATAAATATAATAGCCCCGGAGATCTCCGTAGTACAGCGACGGGCCTTCGTTTTTACGTACTGGCTTAGGTTTCAGCATTTGCGGACTCTGTTACATACAGTTAAAACTATTTTCTATCAAATCATGGAGTAGTAGGATCACTGATGTTATTAGTGCCGATATTTCGGTCCACTTTTACGTTCATTATAACCATGAAAACAATCTGTATACTGTACACAATTGTCAAGACTTGAAAAAAATTTCTCAACATTTATACTCAGATTCATTATATGATGTGCGACATGAGTGTCAAGCCCTGAGAATTATAATTCTCGATAATTATAGTAGTTTCTTTTATGCATCGCGTATTTCCTCGCTCATTTGTAATAGTTACGAAGAGTCGGATAAAACAAATACATCCAATAATATTTATATTTGTGGTACTATCTAGCGGAAGTGTACTTACACAAAACCTGCAACCTTGTGAAGGGAGCAGGTATATCTAGGTGGGAATGAAGGAAAAACATGGTAGCAAAAGATCTTAGAGGTCGACGCTAATTAGGAACTAATATTTACAGGCCCCCATGAAGAAAAGAAGAAGAATATACTTACACTATAATTCCAAACATGACAAATAATTTCTACGTACTTAAGTAAATACACCAGTGATATAAATATCTAATGAAGTCAGTCACAGCGATAGTATGAGTAACTAAAGCCAGTTTCTGATAACCCGTACGAAGAACGGGTACTTCTGCTAGTCCGAGATAATTTTGTTGGCCAATACGAATTTAATTGTTAAATAGGTTTTCTTTAAAGCTTTAAACTAGGATAAACGCTTTTAATCGGGTTGGTGAACAAGGGCCCCAGAGAAAGAAACAACTATCTACTAGTGTAATACTGTTGGTATTATTAGAGAGAACACGATTGCAATACAGGCAGTTTTGATATTTCTTCTTTTGCTGTGAAGTTTAACGCTCACAGAATGCAGGAAGGCTACATATTTCGGAGGCATCTATCAAACTGGCAAAATGCCGCCTGAACAGCTGATCATAGAAGGCAAGATAGAATGGAAATGTGGGCGTGAGCGGAGAAGATTATACTAGCAGCGGAACCTCCGACAATGGTGCGACATCCATGATACGACAACTCTGATACGTGAAACACAACATAGGAAAAAATATCAGATGGTCGTCCACCATAAATAAGGAGACGCCCATGAGGAGAAGAGGAGAAGAGTATGAAGAAAAAGAACACTGTGCTATTATTTGTTTTTGGCGACGACGGTACTAGGAAGGGCTATGACTGGGAAGGTAGCTTCAATTAAGATGCAGCCCTGCTACTTCCCTGGTCTAAAAGTACTTTTAATACTTTTAATATTCACCCATTTATTAATTCTGCCAACATCATGTCTGTAAAAGAGTAGGCCTACTTTTCAACCTGATTCTAGGATGAATACAAGGAAATGAATTTATTAATCAATTACTTAGTGAAGACACCATTTGCATAGTAGGTTCGCTAAATCATCTCATTTTCCATAAGCTATTATTATTATTATTATTATTATTATTATTATTATTATTATTTATTAAATTCCCAGTAAATTGATTCCTTATTTTTGGCAGCATTGCAGATAATTGCCCTAACTACTTGTTAATAATCAGCATATCAAGATGACCAATATCATTATTTATAATGTCCGGCTCTATGGCTAAATGGTTAGCGTGCAGGCCTTTAGTCACATGGGTCCCGGGTTCGATTCCCCGCAGGATTGGGCATTTTATCCATGATTGGTTAATTCCGCCGGCACGAGGGCTGGGTGTATATATCGACTTCATCACTTCACCATCATCCTGACTCACAGGTGGCCCACGGGTGTCAAATAAAAAGAAATGTATCTGGCGAATCGAACTTGTCCTGGGACACTCCCAGCACTAAAAGCCATATGCCATTTCTTTTTCATTTCATTGTTTGTAATACGTAAGATTAACCGTTATATATTACTTTTATGTATTTATGTTTATAAAGTATATGTTATTCAATATTCAAACTTCAGACTAGTTTAATTTAGCCCTCTCTCTTTTTTTATTTCTGTAATAATAATTGTTCTGTGTTTTGTTTTCAATGTAGATGCTACAGAAATAAGATCATTAGCCTCAGTGTCAAATAATAACCAATAAATTTAAATAAATTAAAATTCAAATAAAAGTGAGAAACCACAGAAAACCATCTTCTGGGCTTCTAACGCAATGACGAGGTTCAATCCCACCATTTTCTGAGTAGAAGCTTACATCTACAAGGCCTGCATCGCGTAGCTTAGTTGCTCGACATTTTTGTATCTTGATGTAGGCTATACATATAGCCTAAATAATGTTAATAATGTTATTTATTTTTAAGTCTCGCTAACTACTTTGACATTTTTCGGAGACGCTGAAATGCCGGAAATATTTGTCGCAGGTGTTCTTTAACATGCCTGTAACTCTACCGACACGAGGTTGAAGTATTTGAGCATCTTCAAATACCCGCCAACTTGAGCCAAAAACGCTAGCGCTGTACCGTCTGAGCTGCCCAGCCTGGCGTACTTATTATTGTTTATATGTTGAGTACTAACCTTGTTTGTTACAATTCTTATGTAAACATTTCTGAAATCGTAAACTGCTTGTTCCGGAAGAAAGCAGTTGTGAGTCTATTCTTAGAAAATGGATGTGCTGGAAGAAATGGTTTCCTTCATATTCATGTTTGTTCTTATATGCTAGGCTTTTAAAGTTTACATCGAAATGTAAACTTCTCCATTTTTGAAGTGATAGTTTCTTCGTCAGGTGCAGAATAGACTAGCCGAGTGCAGCCCTTGTAAGACAGGCCCTCCGATGAGGGTGGGCGGCATCTGCCATGTGTAGGTAACTGCGTGTTATTGTGGTGGAGGATGTGGTGTGTGAGTTGCAGGGATGTTGGGGACAGCACAAATAACCAGCCCCCGGGCCATTGGAATTAACCAATGAAGGTTAAAATCCCCGACCCGGCCGGGAATCGAACCCGGGACCCTCTGAACCGAAGGCCAGTACGCTGACCATTCAGCCAACGAGTCCTCATCCCGAGGTGGTGCAGCTCTTTTCAGGCACACCCCCATTGGAGGTGAGCTGCATGTACCATTTGGACCACATACCAGCCCTCTTGCCAGTCTTAAATTTCTGGCAGTACCGGGAATCGAACCCAGGCCTCCGAGGACGGCAGCTAACAACACTAACCGTTACGCTACGAAGGCGGACATGTGAGAAATAAGTAATTGCCACTGCAATAGCAAGGCATACAATCCAATTCCCGAACTTGCATAGAGTGTTTTGTTAACATTGATGATGTTTTGATGATATTAATTAAGCGCAATCGTCCCAATACGAGTATGTATCAGTTCATGATTAGGTCCGGATATTGTCTGGTGGACAGCAGCGATTTAGTTCACCGTATTCCCGAGAGGAGGGCTGATATAATTGCCAGGTTTATGAAAGGGTTGTACAGCACATAATATTTTACCTGTTGCGTACAATATGACGGCGTTTGTGTGAAATGAGGATGAACTTGCATAGTAGGTTCGCTAAATCATCTCATTTTCCATAAGATATTATTATTATTATTATTTTATGATTAAATTCCCAGTAAATTGAGTCCTTATTTTTGGCAGAATTGCAGGAAATTGCCCTAACTACTTGTTAATAATCAGAACAATCCATCATTCGAAAACTTGCGTCCCATTCGGAATGTTATAAAATGTGTCGGTGCTCTTTCAGGATGTTGACAACTATGTCATTCTATACATTATTCATAGCGATTCCAAATTCATTTCGCTTACTTCTAAGGGTTGTAGAGGGGACCTTGTGACTTCATTTTTGAACAGGGACCTGTGTGCGGAAACGGAGAGCCTCCGTGCTACAAGGACAACCAGATCGAGTCAAGTTCTGCTTGCATGAGTGCATCGAATTTGGTAGTGACCACATCGAACAGCTCTGGTAGAGTAGGTGTCGTGGAGAGACTGAAACATCAAACATTTGATTCGATCTAGTGTTACTACAGTGCGTTCATTTTTGGTGCTGGCTGCGTGATCGCATGCAAGTGACCTAAGCAGAAAAATGCAGGATTTTCCCGCGTGGTGAGGTGTATCGTGGCGAGGTGAGGAACATATTACGAGCCTGCCAATTTCCGTACACTGAGAGTCAGTGCCCGCTTGTCTGTGCCGAGTGCACTGCAGTGAATTACATTACATTTGTAAAACGTAAGAGCGATACATTTATTTAGAAAGCTGTCTTAGCATTATGCACATTTGTTTATTATATCACGGAATTGCCAACCGAAAAACTCCCGCTTGAACAAAGACTACTTATGCACGGCACGTAGGGTATATGAAAACGGAGTCATATAGAGAAATGTGCTAATTTAAGGACAAATTCCCTGGCATTTCATTTCCAAGTAGGGATACTATGGGATGTCTTGTTAATAAATTTAGAATAAGGGGATCACTAAATGCAGCAATTTCTACCCGTAGAGGAAGGATTCTAACTGAGGAAATTAGCTGAAATTAGCACATCATTCGAAAAATTACCAAAAATCGCTATAATTTGTTATACAGCAAGTAGGTGTTTCAAACTCCTCAGTCCTTAGGACTAATCAACATTTACATTTGAAACCTTACAGAGTGACAATCGCCCATAAAAGAAGAGCAGCTCGATATGTTTTGGGTGATTTCCAACAAAAGAGTAACGTTACGGAAATTTCGCAAAGTTTAGATTGGGAAAATTTGGGAGAAAGGAGACAAACTGCTCGATTAAGCGCTATGTTCCGATCTGTCAGTGGAAGGATGGTGTGGAATGACATGAATAGACGAATGAGTTTGAGTAGTGTTTTTAAAAGTAGGAAAGATCACAACATGAAGATAAAGTGGGAATTAAAGGGGACAAAGTGGGGCAAATATTCGTTTATAGGATGAGGAGTTCGGAATGGGAATAATTTACCAAGGGAGCAAAAAGCAAAGTCATCCCCATAACAGGCCATGAAGGCCCTTGGAGGGGTGGAAGGCAAAGGCTTCCACTATCCGTAACCTCGGCACTGGATGGGGTAGAGTGGTTGGTTCTACGCTCAGCCGCCTTTGACCCAGCAATTAACCTGGTACTCATTTTTGGTGTAGGCTGAGTGAACCTCAGGGCCATGTGCACCTCCGGAAGTGGAAATCTCGTTTTTTAAATTTTACGACTTCCTGACGGGGATTCGAACCCACGTCCTTCCGGACGAACCGAGCACGCCTTTACCGCCTCGGCCAGGCAGCCCGTAAATTACCAAGGCAGATGTTGGATACATTTCCAATTTCTTTGAAATTATTTAAGGAAAGACTAGATAAACAACAGACAGGAAATCTGCCATCCCACGGGGTCATAGGTGATTCTTGCACATACAGCCTTCAGCAATACATCCCAAGACCTTTCATGGGTTTATACAATCACAGAGGCGCAGGTCACGGGAACATGATCATAAAGAATGCATGATAGCCATAAAATAATGAAGTGCATCACTGAAATATGCAGCAACTGTTGTGTGATTCACCCTCATATTAGGTAACACATCCGAAGTTAGTAGGAATTGTCTCTCTCTTCTTATTACCCTAAAATTACAACACGAAGTTGCCTTTCAATCACGTCCGTTATTTCGTCTAGCGAGACCCAAATATATTGTTGTTACGTGCCAGTCCTCTGGTATTTCATGGAAGGAACTAGTGAGTCATCTGGGAAGTCTCGCCGAGGGCATACTGACAGCTTCTTCCCTCTATTGTTCTCTTCGCTGCCTTTTCCTTAGCACCTTTTGGAACAAGAAATGAAACTTGGTTCAGTAGTTTTTCGAATGCATTGCTAGTGTACCGCTCCCGCCTTCACCTGTTCATAAAATATGGGGAACCTGGCTTGAAGCTGCCGCTTATAATGCCGATTATTTTGAAGAAGTAAAGAAAGCAGTATAAGACGAGTATAAGGCGAGTTGGCCATGCGGTTAAAGGCGCGCGGCTGTGAGCTTGCATCCGGGAGATAGTGGGTTCGAATCCCACTGTCGGCAGCCCTGAAGATGGTTTTCCGTGGTTCCCCATTTTCACACCAAGCAAATGCTGGGGCTGTACCTTAATTAAGGCCACGGCCACTTCCTTCCAACTCCTAGGCCTTCCCTATCCCATCGTCGCCATAAGACCTATCTGTGTCGGTGCGACGTAAAGCCACTAGCAAAAAGAAAACGACTTTGTATCTGAAGAAGCTGCTTTTATTAAAGGGACATAAGAAGTCTTGAGCAAAGATGGTTTTCGTAAGCAACTTATATTTATTAGTTTCAATTTGATGTGCATCACTTCAGAAAAAGGACTGTCCTTTCACTTAGATCTGGTCTTGTTGAAGAAGTCGAATGACCTAAAGAAACTAAATCATTTTTCTCGGAAAAATTTTTTGCAGAGTTTAGTGTTAAAAACCTCCAGTCGTTGCCAACTTAAAAAAAATCTGGTTTCTCTACTGCAAAGAAAATGTTGACAGTGCACTAAAAAGTGTCAAAATTTGCACTAAAATGTTTAAATATGCATTTGAAACAAATAAAAATCGGATATCAATATTAGCAATTTATATCACAAAAATAAATGTTAGACTTTAAACATGGCCTGTATAGCAAAAATTATACATGCCGTACCATAGTAAAATGCTCCAGTCACATGTCTTGATTACACTTAATAACAGCATGATGCAACATGTGCTCAACCACCAACTTGTGCCTGTTTTCACTTAAATGGTTCTGTACTCAGGAAATACTCTCCCTACAAGACACTCTACAGCTGGAGAAAACTCCGACTTAATGAAGGGAATTCTAGTACCACCGAGCTCGATAGCTGCAGTCGCGTAAGTGCGGCCAGTATCCAGTATTCGGGAGATAGTAGGTTCGAACCCCACTGTCGGCAGCCCTGAAGATGGTTTTCCGTGGTTTCCCATTTTCACACCAGGCAAATGCACCTTAATTAAGTCCACGGCCGCTTCCTTCCCACTCCTAGCCCTTCCTTGTCCCATCGTCGCCATAAGACCTATCTGTGTCGGTGCGACGTAAAGCAACTAGCAGAATTCTAGTACCGATGCACCGTCATGTTGAATGTGTCTTTGGTCTGAGTCGGTATTACTCTTCTGTTACCACGGATCATTCAGGTCAGCCGTCACCGGTCACGATATTATACAACTGTGTTGGACCACTGCACTGTCCACCGCGGATGATAATGCCATTTATGACATATTCTCGGTAGGAATTCGACACCGTGGAATATTTTCACAATTCCAGAAATAAGAATGTCTCATTCGTTTGGCACTCACTCTCATGCCCCGGTCGAACTTGGATAACCCACATATCCTACCCATGATCTGCTAAAAGCTCATCTAGAAAGACACGATCACCTTCCCACAACTGAAGCAGATTTCATTATTCCTGGTCTGTTTTGACTTGAGATGGTGACACCAACTAACGTAAAGTAGGGCCCACGAGAGTTGAAGTCTGACAGGTGAGCGGCGAAAGCTGTAACTATGAAGTACGCTACGTTGTCATAGTTACCTCCATTTGCAGCCTACCACCCTTTCAGACAGGCTGAGTGTTTAATAAAACATGTAGGCCTAGGCCTAATACAATTCATTTACCTTAACCGGTTCCTAAGCTCGTGTTAATAATTCCAACATTTAAGACAGAACACGACATTATCGATATATATAAAAGATTTCATAATCACTAACAAAATCATCAGTTTCTGACAATAACCTCAACAAATGCACATGTTAATCACAGAATATAACAACACTACCCACATTGATAGTTTTTTATTATTTAACTTCGATTGTTAACGGTACCTGTACAATTAAAAAATAATCTACGGTATAATAAACACAATAGGAAGACAATACTTCATCGAGAAAAGAAATCAGTCAGAATATGAATGACAAAAGTGACTGAGAGCAAGCCAACCCGCGTGGTGATAGCGTCCTAAAATGTTGCAACTCTGTTATCGTTGCCATAGCAACAGGCCTTTTTCGAGCAGCGTTAGTCAACTTTTTCTCGCCGGTGGCGCTAAACGTCAGACTTCAACTCTCGTGGGCCCTACTTTACGTATTGGTATCTCATAACTTTGAACATGTCAGTGTAGATTTTTATCAACTATTTCAAGCACTTTCTTTCAGAGTGGCTCACGAACTTTCAGCTCCTTTGAATTCCCTTCGGAGTCCGGACCACGACAAGCATTATTTTAGAATGGCTCAATAAATAAAATTATAATCTATGTTCTGTTATACGAAACATTGTTCGAAGTACATATAGAATATTTCTTATAAATTCGACATGGATTAACTACGCGAGATAGTACAGAGTGATCATTTTGAAATATTCTACTATTTGAAAATACTTAATTCGGCATAAAATAATATTTTATATACATTTTAATATTTAAGTGCAATAGCTTTTATTGACTCATATTTTAAAATATTTAGAAGTAAGAATGACATATGTCTGGGACGACGGCGCTATCTAGGTGCGGATACCAGAGAACTTCGTCCTTCTTTATACTAAGCGACTCTGCAACAAAGAAAAGTTGCGGTTATGTGAACGAATCGTATCCATGAAATTTCATTGTAATTTTTGTCCTAAATGGAGGATAATAATTGCTTTCATACAAATCAACAGTAAAGTTAGCGGTAAATATAAGTGCCATTATTACTAGCTAAATATAGATACATAACAACGGCGACTATTTTGCTGTAGACACGACTCTCTTCTGTGGCATTCCTCTTCATCCTCAGGGGCCCAGACGGTTGAGGCGCTGGCCTTCTGTCCCCAACTTGGCGGGTTCGATCCTGGCTCAGTCCGGTGGTATTTGAAGGTGCTCAAATACGTCAGCCTCGTGTCGGTAGATTTACTGTCACGTAAAACGACTCCTGGGGGACTAAATTCCGGCCCCTCAACGTCCCCGAAAACCGTAAAAGTAGTTTTTTTTGCTATTGGCCTTACGTCGCACCGACACAGATATGTCTTATGGCGACGATGGGACAGGAAAGGGCTAGGACTGGGAAGGAAGCGGCCGTGGCCTTAATTAAGGTACAGCCCCAGCATTTGCCTGGTGTGAAAATGGGGAACCACGGAAAACGATTTTCAGGGCTGCCGACAGTGGGGTTCGAACCTACTATCTCCCGAATACTGGATACTGGCCGCACTTAAGCGACTGCAGCTATCGAGCTCGGTGTGAAAGTAGTTAGAGGGACTTAAAGTAGAGATGGCTGCAAAATAACGTAGCTGTTACTCTGTCATAGTAACATGCCTGTCACTGTTACAAATGTAACGAGGACAAAAAATAACAGGTTACCGAGTAACGATAACAGAATAACGTACTAGTGAAAACAGTAACTGGGAAGTGGGAACTGTAACTATTAAACAATGAAATGGAGTATGGCTTTTAGTGCCGGGAGTGTCCGAAGACAAGTTCGACTCACCAGATGCAGGTCTTTTGATTTGACTCCCGTAGGCGACCTGCGCGTCGTGATGAGGGTGAAATTATGATGACGACACCTACACCGAGCCCCCGTGCCAGCGAAATTAACCCATTATGGTTAAAATTCCAGACCCTGCCAGGAATCGAACTCCGTACCCCTGTGATCAAGGGCCAGGACGTTAACCATTTAGCCATGGAGCCGGACTGTAACTAGTAGCAGCTCACAGGCAGAGAATGTGACCTTCAGATAGTACGCATGTCTTCCATGTGAGAGCGCTTTCGTAGCAGATTGCTTTAAGTCAAATACACTATAGTGTATAATATTACAGAGTATTTGTTTAATTGCTGCTGTCATGTGGTAACTAAAGTGTAAACTGTTATGACATATTTAACTGCCCAGACATTCGCGCAGGGCTACCTATATTATTGTATTATTATAGGTTCCACCGGTATAATTTTTCTTGTACCATAAATAAATTAGTATGCTAAATATCCATATTAATATTATAGTTACCACATGACAGCAGCAACTTAAACAAATACTCTTTAATATTATACACTATAGTGTATTTGACTTAAAGCAATCTGCTACGAAAGCGCTCTCACATGGAAGACATGCGTACTATCTGATGGTCACATTCTGTGCCTGTGAGCTGCTACTAGTTACAGTCCGGCTCCATGGCTATTTTATCTATTTTATCTGCCCAATATTACTTCATTTTACTTAAGCGATCCTCTTGTACCGATGTGGGTGTCGAGGTTTGGCAGACAGATCATCATGTTTTCTTTTCTTCTATCCTTGATTGGGGCATTGTCAAACTTACTCCTCTAGATTTCAGAAAAGGCGCCATGTTATCTTCTCATTTCATCCATTGTCTGCCTATCGTTAACTTTATAGCAAATAAGAATGCGTGTTTTGCTGCACCGACTGTCAACAGTGCAATGATGCGTACGCGCATGTGCGAGCGAATGAATGGGACTTCGCAACGCAGCTGTAAGGAGACAAGCTTGAAGCCGTGACCAGCCTGTGACCCATAAGAGGCGAATAACATTGGACGTTATTTTTAACTGTTACTTTTCACAGTTACTTTATTGTAGCAGTGACAGATGTAGCAGTTACACAGAAATAACCGTTTGTCACAACTGTAACTTAAAGCAAATAACATAATATTATTATCATTTAGACTTTCACGGCCCGTGTAACTATTCATGAGTTCTATTTTTGGGCTTATGCCGTGTAAATAATTATAAACACACTCAACGTTTCAAAAGGAACCTTGCCTTTCTTCATCAGGAGACAAAAGAGAAGAGAAACGACGTATTGGTGGTTGCTAGGAGAAAGCAACAAGGAAGCTTCAAGTGGTGCCCAAAGATATAAAGGGGACGCCATTTTAGCCCAATGCTAGAGACAATGAATAGTAACAGCAAAGCATTACTCTCTAATGGTTCTGATTATAGGTAGCCATGATTCACTGAGGTTGTAACCTGTATCGCGGTTGAAATTATCTGGATGTTTACGTATTTCAACCGCCTCCCTGATAATTCTTGGGCGATATTGCTTTATACGGGCAAGAACATCCACTTCTTGGAACAAGACATCATGACCAGGTGTTAGGGCATGGTCAGCAACAGCTGATTTATCAGGTTGGTTGAGTCTGATACATCTGGTATGTTCTTTGATGCGAGTACACACCGTTCTCGAAGTCTGCCCAATATAAACCTTGCCACAAGTACAGGGAACTCTGTAGATACCAGGTTGTTGTAATTTAGGCAAACTATCCTTAGTTGGTCGCAGGAGTTGCCTCATCTTAAGTGATGTTCTAAAAACAGTTCGTACATGGTACCTACGTAAGATTTTAGCAATACGATCCGTCGTGTTATGTATGTAAGGTAGGTAAGCAGTTCCTTTTACATCTTTTTTCTTAACAGACGTCCGATTATATGCCGATTTCAGAACCCTTGAGATCAAAGCTCTGCTGTAACCGTTGCTCTCAAAGGTGGTTCTCAAGGTGTTAATTTCCTCTTGTAGCACTGCTCCTACTTTCTATGGAATGGGAAATATTATGAACGGACAGATGGTGTGGCCATGGGAAGTCCTCTCTCTCCTGTTGTGGCCAATTTCTTCATGGAAAACTTCGAAGAGAAAGCTTTGTCATCGGCACCTTGCAAACCGAAGATCTGGTGGCGATTTGTGGATGATACGTTCGTCGTATGGACAGAAGGTGAAGACAATCTTGGTCACTTTCTGGATCACCTTAATCGCCAGCACCCTTCCATTTGTTTCACCTTGGAAATGGAATCTGACGGCAAAATACCATTTTTAGATGTTCTCGTCACCAAGAAAGAGGATGGATCTTTAGGACACAGCGTGTATCGTAAGCCTACACACACCAATAGATATCTCCACGCAGATTCTCACCATCACCCTGCCCACAAACATGGTATCCTTACAATTCTGACTACCAGGGCTAGGAGGATTTATGAAGCGTCAGATCTACAAGAGGAAATTAACACCTTGAGAACCACCTTTGAGAGCAACGGTTACAGCAGAGCTTTGATCTCAAGGGTTCTAAAATCGGCATATAATCGGACGTCTGTTAAGAAAAAAGATGTAAAAGGAACTGCTTACCTACCTTACATACATAACACGACGGATCGTATTGCTAAAATCTTACGTAGGTACCATGTACGAACTGTTTTTGTAACATCAGTTAAGATTAGGCAACTCCTGCGACCAACTAAGGATAGTTTGCCTAAATTACAACAACCTGGTATCTACAGAGTTCCCTGTACTTGTGGCAAGGTTTATATTGGGCAGACTTCGAGAATGGTGTGTACTCGCATCAAAGAACATACCAGATGTATCAGACTCAACAAACCTGATAAATCAGCTGTTGCTGACCATGCCCTAACACCTGGTCATGATGTCTTGTTCCAAGAAGTGGATGTTCTTGCCCGTATAAAGCAATATCGCCCAAGAATTATCAAGGAGGCGGTTGAAATACGTAAACATCCAGATAATTTCAACCGCGATACAGGTTACAACCTCAGTGAATCATGGCTACCTATAATCAGAACCATTAGAGAGTAATGCTTTGCTGTTACTATTCATTGTCTCTAGCATTGGGCTAAAATGGCGTCCCCTTTACATCTTTGGGCACCACTTGAAGCTTCCTTGTTGCGTTCTCCTAGCAACCATCAATACGTCGTTTCTCTTCTCTTTTGTCTCCTGATGAAGAAAGGCAAGGTTCCTTTTGAAACGTTGAGTGTGTTTATAATTATTTACACGGCATAAGCCCAAAAATAGAACTCATGAATAACATAATATTACTTCATCGTACTGTCTTTTGTTTACTTCCTGAGGTCGTTGGCTAGCACCGATGATTGGAAGTGAATTTTCAATATCTTTGTCCATCATGACTAGTGCGGGCAGTTCAGATGGGAAAATGGAAGTGAAAAGAATATCGTAAATAATATGAAAATGATTTTTGTTGAAAGAAAAGTAGCATGATCCCTGAAACAATAATTATATTAAATAATGAGTTATGCGCACAAGTAGGGCCCGATGACTTTAGATGTTAGGCCCATTAAACAATAAGCATTATCATCATCATGAGCACAAGTCAACAACTCGCCCACCAAGTAATATCAAACAAGGCAAAGAAGTTCAAAGAAATGAGCAAATACTTCACACACAAAAGCGTTACATGAACAAATGACATACTGAAGCGCTATGACGAAGTAGAATTCACAGTCGTAATATAGCAAAGTATGTATGTATCTATTTCTTTAGTAATAATTGTATTTACTAATTTAAGGCTAATTTTACTCTTAATTTGCTTAAAAGCAATTATTATTTTCCATTTATGACACAATTTATAATGAAATTACATGGACACGATTCGTTCACGTACCCAAAAGATATTAACAAACTTTTAAGTTCGAATTCTCGTATTTACTATTATGCAGTAGCGAGATGTAATGGCATTCGTTTCTAAAATTATGTAATTTATCGTGGACAATTTTTGGGTTCGACTGACCAGTATTAAAATCAATATTCACTCAGTTAATATAGACGTAAATATAAAAGAAACTACAGTAGAGAATCGATAATTTGAGTGTATGAATAATCCAATGTATAGCACAATATGAGCCACAAGAAATAGCTGAAACATGTAACCAACCACTAACAAACGGCAATTCATTTCCGGTGTTCCTCTGAATTCATCTATACGCATACAGTAGGCTGATTTCATTACCTACGAAAAGGAGTTGAATTATTGAACCGAAAAGTCATTTTGGTAGTAATAAATAAAAGGAAAGAAAGGAAGAATAAGCTGGATGTCTATTTGAAATAAAAAATAAATTTGGTCAGCTAATTCAGAAGCAAATAATATTGCTCGTACTTTCTGGCAATGCACTATTAAAGGTAAACGTCGGAAAGGAATAAATCTTGTCATAATTGCAAGTAAGAAGTAGGCATCGTCGCGATTCCGTTTCGTGAAAAATATACTGCAATCTCGTTAAATATTACAAAGACCGAATATTGACAGTATGGTACTTAACATGGACTTTCGGCTTATTAGGTCGTGCGAGTCATAGTTGATGCCGCAGAGATGTTAAGTAGAGAACAAAAGTGGTCAACCGGGTGTCTGGACATTTGCGGTCATCACAAAATCACGGACATTTTCGGTCACTGACACAAATTTTGCCCACTCACACAAATTTTCCAGTTGTCAGAGGACATTTGCGGTCAGTAAAGCAGGGAGTGGGCCTCATTAGCTTAATCTTGGGGTACGCCCACTAACCTGTCTGAGTTCCTGCTCGCTCCTTGCAGATCAACATTTTTCTCTCACCGGTATTATTTAGAGACTGATACCTTCAGATACAAACACAATTCTATATCGAAAATTCCCGGTGTAAGTATTTACTGCTGTATGCTGTATAGTTGGGGACAAATCATGACGACCTCGCCTCACACCACTACTTTCCAGCGACAGCTCTGTGCCTATTAGCGACTTATAGGATTTATTACCTCTACTGCAGCCAGAGTTGCCAAATCGGCTACTGCACTCTACATGAAGAAAGGGTAAATACTACAGAGAATGAGGAAGAAAGTGGTTTGGCAGCCTCTCCAAAACAAACAAGGATCACTTAGAGCTCGTTAACTCAGCAGGGTGCAGGGTGTGATTGACTACTGGCTTTCAGCTCGCTTCCAGGAACTGAGGTCGTCACGTTTTGTCCCCAACTATAATGGATTTGACAGTTACTGATAAGGCAAATGGTTATATGCACAGAAGGTATAGGGAAAGTCAACAAGAAATCGTCACCTGGGTGTGTCTGAAGGCGAAGAACAAGTCATGTCATGTTGTTGGTAACATAAAATTCTGTAGATGATAAATAAATAGGTCCGATGACCTTCGATGATAGGCCCCTTAAAATAATAAGCAGCAAGATAAATAAATATATTCCATTCTATCTCCTATCCGGCCTCTCTTGGTCAACTCTTGTTCTCTTCCGACCCCCACGGCATGATGTTTGCCAAGCCCAGGCAGTCTTACATTTTCACGTCCTTCGTGGCCTTTCCCTTCGTTTTCCCTAAAAGAGAGTCGGACCTATTCGAATTGTTTTCTGGTTAGTTTTAGGGGATGATGGTGGCACCGTTCTACTTTATCACATAAACGGTAATTACCACCATCACTGAAAGGTCCCGTGGCTACCACGATATAAATAGTGACGCAGATGCACAAGCTCGTATATTTGATATTTAATCTCTAATACACCACAAAGTGAATTTTTATATACTGCTCCCTGGTGGGGGTGTGATAAGCGTCATGCAATTGTAATTATTTATGGAGGAATATATATTTCATTTTCAGAAGCGAGAAGATCGTACTTTATATATTATAAGTACAGACCAGGCCGAGAGGATGTTGTGAAACCTACCCCAGACTGTTGTCTCCACTGAGATTAACAAACACAATGAATAGCAGAATTCGAAATCTCAGAAATTGTGACGAAGGGGAAAGAGCGAGGCTAAAAGTGTTGACAAAGTTTCGTAGCCCCGGGCAGAATTGGTAGCGGCAACAACGCATCGGGCCGTGCGGAAAATTCCGAGAAATGACGTAGGGGTATCCCCATGTGCTAGCGGGTTGGCACTTGAAGAAAAAAATATGAGCCTTCCCGGTCCCGTGGTTTATGTGGACCAATAGTAAAATTCATCGACCAGTCGCAGGTACGCCAACTTCGTATCGTAAGAAGCACTAGAAACCTGAACTCCACGGATTAAATTTATAAAAGGAAGTGAGTTATAAATTCGGTATCAGGTGAAATTTAGAAGCATAACCATATAATAAAACTTATTGAAAGTTAATTGAGGGAGATTGCATGGCGTAATTCTAAGAATTCATGAATGCTATCCGCTGATTGGCTGGAGGCAAGGGACGCCACAATATAGCGCGAAATCCCGAGCTAGGAGACGTCAGCTAAATTCGCAAATATATCAATTACCAGCGAACGATAATAGTTGAGAATTGGTATAGAGCCTTTGAGAACATAATTACATCATTGGATCTCATATTTAAGCCACGGGCCGAACCGCAAATTGTCGTATGAAGATATCGGGGCTGCACGTCTTATGATGACCTCCCATGAACTCGGAAGAGAGGGGATACAAGTATAAATATGAGGTCGTGGACAAGGACTGACTAACTTCTGACAAAGTGTTTGGGCTGATACCACGTCAGGGGTGCGTGACAACTTCTGATATTTTGTTCGAGCCGTGACAACGCCAGGGGTGCGCGTGTGTACTTACTCGTGAAGTATGGTTCGAAGTATTATATTGTTACATAGTACAGTATTTCATGACGTGAGGTAGCTCATATTACAGTCTTGAGCAGTATACTAGTATGAAGTGTTCCAATAGTTACAGGACTCAGTAAAACATAACTTACGGAGTGTGAGATTCTACAAACAGATTAGGAAGTACGTTACGTGAGAACGGTCACGAGTGTTCGATGTATTTCACCTAGTAAACAGTCAATCATAATTGATACCTGGTCAGCTACGCGAACGTGAGACGGGAAAATCGAGTGCGCGCCGGGCCGTTTGAATGTGATATCGAGGTGTAACAAGTTCCTTAGTGCCGGGGAAGGAATGAAGAATATGTGTGTGAATTAGGCGGGTCAGATAAGAGGCCAGAAGTGTAAAGTTTCAGTTCAATATTAGTGTGTGTAAATTTGTTAAAATGTTAAAATTTTAAAAACTTGAAAAGTAATATGTGTAAATCTGAAAAGTGCATTGGATTACTTTTTCAAGCTGGCATGAAAACTAGTAGGATACAGGGCTAAGACTGGACGGGGCCTGTGCTCGTCGTCCGCTTTAGCAGACTACAAAAAAGAGATGAGTAACCTTTTAAGATATTTGTAGATTGCTATTTAGGGGGAGGAAATCATATTAATTTATCATGTAACTTGATTGTGAAACGAGCCGTTTCTGGCTCATGTAAATTCAGAGATAGATAGACAAATGGACAAATTAATATGTACATAATTAGATCAAGCACTCATCATAATTTTGATTATTAAATAGAGTAGAGTAGGGTTTATTTGTTCATTCAAGTGCTTGAGTTGTTTGATATGATATGGAGCACGTTTCACGTAAATATAATGTTAATATTCATTTAGAAGTGTTCCAAAGTGTTTTTCCGTTATCGGAAATTTTATAGATATTAAGGCATGTTGTTAAGATAATCCAGAGGTAGGGTTGTCAAGTGATTTAAATTGTTGTGGGACGGAATAAATTCCATTGATTTGTTTGTAAATATCGCGAAGTTCGCCAGTGGACAAAATAATAATAATCGGTACAAGTGTCGGAGTAATAAGTTAATATTGGGTAATGTGTAAAGGCGTGTTTAATAATAATCTTTGAGAATAAAGGCACGGGCCTAGTTAGATAGAATGATTGCAAATTAAAGTAATTTAAATGTGGAGATAACATGTGGCATGAATATTTTAATTTGGGCAGTGAATCCGATTTTAACACTAATTGTTGATTTAACATTGTTGGACTCCATAATAATCATAAATAATTTTGGTAGAAACGAGATAGGCACTTTGATAATATGGTCACGCTATGTTTGAGGCCCAGAGTGATTTGAGCCAAAAGTTGAGATTTGGAGTTTTGTGGGACAGAAATCCGGCCCGAAATGAAAGTGAATTGTACTGATGTTGATGAAGAAATAGATGGATCTTAAGGCCTACATAGAGGTTGTATTTCTATACCGATGATATGAGTGGTAGAAGAGAGTCCACGCACCGAGGGTTGATTAATGAAAATGTTTTGAAGAGTTCCGATGGATAAATGGACTTCAAAATGGAAAAGGAAGGAATAATTTAACACTTGCAGAGATTGGAGGTATTTGCTCAAGTGCGAGGTGTTATGGGATTTGAGAATTGTCTTAAGAGCATATGGTCTCCATGAATTAACGACAGTACGAAAATAAGGTTGCGGGTTCGAACACTATTATGTCCCGACCGATGTGAATTCGGATCTTGGTGATTTCTGTTTGGGAGAGAACGTATGTGACTAAATTATAAAGATGGGAAATAAAAATAAAAATTCTCGCAATAATAATAATAATAATAATAATAATAATAATAATAATAAATATTCGAAGAAGAAGAAGAATTTACTTTTTATATTTTGGACATAATGCTGATGTTGGGAGTTGAAATGAAAAATTTGAGATTTTCAAAATAATAATAATAATGAGAATATTTGAAGGAGGAGAAGAATAAGAAGAGCGATATATTTTTTATTTCAGATGATAATAATAATCGTGAAAAGTTGAAATATTAGTCCGAGGATGATTACGGGTTACGATAATCATGATCTCCACAGTTAATAATAATAATAATAATAATAATAATAATAATAATAATAATAATAATAATAATAACATATTTTTTTATTTTACATTATTATTATTATTATTATTATTATTATTATTATTATTATTATTATTATTATTATTATTATTATTATTTTGGATGATGATGATGATGAATCATAATAGGGAAGTCAGCTGGCGAAATAACGTAATAATGTCAAGTTGTTGTGAATAATAAGTTAAGTTAATAGTTGTAAAATGAAGGCAAATCCCTACATCTGGACCATTAGGTTAGAGTCGCTTTGTCGTTTCCTTCAACTAACGATTAGCATATCTTGGTTAGGAACCCGGGGAGAGTTTGTAGTTTCCCGGGTTGGTCTCATCTCAATCAAAGTGGAGGCGATAACATGGTCCATGTGATCGCGCCCACTTAGCCAACAGGTAATTGGTCCATGACCAACTATGGTCATGGTGTTAACGAAGGTAAATCTGATACCTTCAGATATCAACGGTTCCACCACCCAAATGGAAGGGTGGTCAAAAGTGATAAATATTATGTAATCATTTTCAGGAATAATTTGCCAAATTACCGGCAAATCAAGGGTCAACAGATTTTGTTGTGTGTAAAAATGATTTTGTTTACTTAAATAAAATGCTCCTTTAGCATTTGCAAGGAAACAGTTCCAGGTTCTTGTTCTTGTAGAATAGTAAACCCACGGTGACCGTTTAAATATCCGTTCCCATTCCTAGGACGGAGCCTTCATAATTTTCCTTTGATCTGAATATATATAATTTGTGTGTTTTATGATGAGCCTTAAAGTTAAAGATTAGAGTGTCCCGTTCAACCCTGTAGTACTGATTGGATGGCGCCCTTACATTTAGTTTGAGATCTTATATCTCAATATATTTTTTTATTATTTATTAGTTGCGATAGATTCTGACCGTAACACTCCCTGAGATAAATGCTGGTTGGGATTCAGGCTATGAGCGGGTACAATACAAACATCGGAGGCTAATTAAAAAAAATCCTATTTATTTATCGAGGAATAATTAAATGTAGGTCAAGGTAAAAGACACTGTTTGATTCCGCACCAGTACTTCATTTTTAGAAAAACAAAAGGTAATCCATCGTTAATTAATTTTATTTATTTATTTGTTTATTTATTTATTTATTTATTTATTTATTTCTGGTAGTCGAACGTCACGCTAACATATTTTTCGGAGAAAATATGATGGTAAGCGTCGTGATAGTGTTGTTCCTTTGTACATACCTATTTACATTAGGATTACTTGAAGCAGCAAGAAGATTACGCTAGTTCTTCTATGTAAGAAATTGCCTTTAAATAGAACCTGATTTCATCAGTTTCCTCATATTTCTTAAGGGTTCTTTCAATTCTGTCATCTTTCTTCACATATTTCGTCTTCCTCCTCTTACCTTCAAGATTTAGCTACAACATACAATAGTATATACAGTACTCACACCAGGAATTTTCGGTATAGAATGGTGTTTGTGGCTGAAGGCATCAATCTCTATAATGCACGTGAAAGAAAAAGGTTAGCGGGGATACCCGAGATTAAGCTAATGAGGCCCATTCCTGCTGCAGTGACCGCAAATGTCCTGTGACAACTGGGAAATTTCTGAGAGTCGGCACAATTTTATCTCAGTGACAGCAAACGTCCGGCGGCCGCAAATGTCCGTGACCGCAATTGTCCGGCAACCGTCAACCGGACACCGGTGTGAACCGAAGGTTGAGGGTACTCGACATGTTTTAACAAGCTGAAAGTCTATTTCAATTTTTTTTAAACAATCTATCCTTTAACTAAGCAGCAAAAAATATAACTTTCTAAAAATGATATATTAAAATAATATAAAAAATAAAGTAAGAAATGTATATGTAATAGCAGTAATTGAAACTACCTGTGTTGTCTCGCCAGTAGATTTACAGGCACGTAAAATAACTCTCGCGAGAATCGTAACACTATTTAGTGTAACGTACATTCAGTAATATAATTATTTATTTATTTATTATGTGCTACCAAATTTATTGATGAATGTACTCGTATGTAGGTTATCTACAATCGAATCTGTGCAGCTATCAGCATGAAATGATAGCAGGCCTACAATATTAACTTTAACTGGTGATGTACTGTACTTGCAACACTGCTTGTAAATAAAGTCTATGGTTGTAGGGGAAAAGTCTCCCTAGGAATTTAGTTGTAACTACATTTCTATTCTTTTACTTAAACCTGTTGTAATTATGATAGGCTTAAGTGCAGTTTAGCATTGTGTTGTAGTTATTTTATTGATATCTTGCTAATTTTATTGTTGTGTTATCCTTGGGCAACATTCTCAGTATTTCGATATTTAACGGCCTTTTATATTTCTGTTAGCGCGTAATAATAATAATAATAATAATAATAATAATAATAATAATAATAATAATAATAATAATAATAATAATAATAATAATAATAATAATAATAATAATAATAATAATAGTAATAATAATAATAATAGGAGTTAGAGAGTTTGGGGGAGATAATTGAGATTCTCTCAGAGACTAGAAGGAATGTAAGCCTCCCTCAAACAATGTACGCGAAAACGGTAGGTATAAAAGAAGACAGGTGGTATAATGTTTTAAGGGGAAGGACATTGCGGGATAAGGGCTCTATTCAGGAGCAGAATTCAGGACAAGTGTCTGTGAGAAGTCGGTATGAGTCACTGCAGGTAGAATAACAGAGGGAAGATGAAGAACAGCGAACTGTAGCTGAGAAGTGTGGAAATAGGAGGAAAAGAAAAGGTAGGAAAGGGAAATATATAGTAGAGGATAGGAAAAGAAAGGTTGTGGTGAGTCATGGGAGGGGGGAGAGGGAGGAGGAAGTAGCTTCTGCAGCCGCCAGGAAAGACAGGGCTGACCAAGAGGGGAGGGGATCAAATGGGGTGGGTAGAGTTTAGGCTCTTATTATGGGGGATTCCAATGTTAGACAAGGGGGAAAGTGTGAGGAGGAAAGGTAAACAGGGCGCAGTGTTATCCAGGAATTAGGTTAAGGCAGGTGTTCAGGAAATTAGAAGAGAAAGAGGAGAGAAAGGAGGTGGTAGTGTTTCACGTTAGTATCAACAACGTAAGGCAAGCAGGTATAAGTACCAATATAGTTGGGGATGTATGGGATATAGTAAATGCAGCACGGGCGAAGTTTAAGCAACATAGTTAATTTTGTACTCCTCTCTGGAGCTCGAAATCATGGGATCAAATCTGATGCAGTCGACTGGTACCCAAAATACTTCAGATTAATACAAGATACATTTTTCATTAGACAGAGAATCTCTATTCAGGGCAAACCTTCGGTGTCTCCAAACTGCAGTAGTTGTTTGGAGGACGTTTATTGTTTATTATTATTATTAGTAGTAGTAGTAGTATTAATAGTAGTAATAGTAGTAGTAGTAGTAGTAGTAGTAGTAGTAGTAGTAGTAGTAGACTTCGTCCATGAAACGGCAATATGTCGTAACCCTCGATTGGGTTATGATATGTCATAAAACATCACCGGGGATACAACGTTTTATTTTCCATAAAAAATAATGTTTCTTGAAAGGATATGGCATCCTTACTGAAGGTGGTAACATAACACACAAGCCTGAATATTGCGAAGTATCGAATTGGCTCAAATTGAGGGTTACGACATATTGCTGTTTCATGGACATTTTGTTTCGCCGGTGTTCAGTTATATTAGATGGGATAACTACTGAAGCTTGATGAAACACAATTGATCTTTTCTTCAGTTCTGTTTTAAACCCCTATTTCGCACTTTTCGTCCGCCTCCGTAACGTGGCATGTAGCATTATTAGCTCCCATCCTCGGAGGCGCGGGTGCGATTATCGGTACTGCAAGAAATTTAAGCATACCAGGAGGGCTGGTAAGTGGGTAAAATGATACGCCCAGCTCGCTTCCATCACGGGTGTGCCAGAAAAGAGCTACACCCTTCGGTATGAGGACACGAGTTTGTTCGGCTCCATGTCTAAATGTTAGTGTAGCCTACTTGCCTTTGGTCTAAGGGGTCCCGGATCGATTCCCAGCCGGGTGGGAGATTTTAATCTTTATTGGTTAATTCCGATGATTCGTGGGCTGGGTGTGTGCCGTGTTCAGCATTACAATATCCCACTTGTTGGCTGAATGGTCAGCGTACTGGCCTTCGGTTCAGAGGGTCCCGGTTTCGATTCCCGGCCGGGTCGGGGATTTTAACCTTCATTGATTAATTCCAATGGCCCGGGGGCTGGGTGTTTGTGCTGTCCCCAACATCCCTGCAACTCACACACCACACATAACACTATCGTCCACCACAACAACACGCAGTTACCTACACATGGCAGATGCCGCCCACCCTCATCGGAGGGTCTGCCTTACAAGGGCTGTACTCGGCTAGAAATAGCCATACGAAATTATTGTAATTATTGTAATATTACAATTCATCATAGCTCGCCCATTCTCAGATGCGCAGGTCGCCTACACGTCGTTAGATCAAAAGACCAGCACCAGGCCTCATCGGAGACCACACTCCATTATATCATTTCTTTGATAACGTTGTAAGTTTCTTAAACCACTCTCTTCTTCAGCTTACTATAGATGTTCAAGAACTTCCACCACTACTGGAACGACAACAACTCTATCCTGATGCCATCCCTCTTAATTTATTTGCCAGAGGCACGTACTTGTGGTTCTTAAAAAATCTTCTTCTGGGTGATCTAAGGAGCAGGGATTACAATATAGATCAGTATGTGAAATTTGACCCCTCGTATGCCAGTACAATATCAGGTTGGCTGTGACTGATTATGACTCGTTGTTCCTGTTTCAGCACTTCCCTCTCCTGGTTGTTGTGAACTGGTTGTGGATGTTATATACTAGGGTGTACGATTATTCATTTTAATGAATGAAATAATAATTGCAGCTGATGACCACAGATGAAAGGCATATGAATTACAGTGGTGATTCATCACCACAAAACTGAGTCATTTTCTTCCGCCTCTGTTTGCACTGAATAACGTTGTATCGATTAGTTTCCTTATCTCAGGGATAGCGCGCACTCTGAATATCAGACACGATTGTTATATGCATAAATCTCGTGGTGAAACTCATGTACTGAGAATCTAGTCGCTAGGTTTTAATTTCATCTCTCTGTCTAGTAGCGTGATACCGTAGACATTGAATTATTATTTTCCACTGCTGCATTGTACTTGCAACGGACTTCCAGATTGTTAGCTAGTATCGAGTGCATACAGTACGTGCCAAAGAGATGTTAAGTATAGAACAACAATGGCCAACCAATTATCGGCGAGTACCGAACCCACAACCTTCGGATTTCAAATTCGACAAGAACACGTCCCTGGCAACAGAACAGGAATGACTGATACCACCGCAGCTAAATGTGGGGGGCAGCGAATGCGATATCCGAAGGTTGTGGGTTCGGTTTTCATCGGTCTCCAATCAGCCTTTTTTGTTTGGTACGGGACATATTTCAGCACCTGTTAAGCTAAAAGCCTCTTTAATAATTTCATATTTGTTTCCGTACTTGTGTTCAGTCGGCTTATCAGTTCTTCAAGGTTCATTTGATTCTCATTTACCCTCAGGGCTAGCCAATCCCCATGGAGTGAATGGGAGATCTCATCTTAACACCGGCATAGGATAGTGTCTCACTGAAAGTTGGTTACAAAGTGATAGGCCAAGTGGCCATGTACGTTCGAAAGGATATGGACCTTTCTCAACGGTAGGAATAAAGAAGGGATAGGCAATAATGTGGAAGGGGACGATACTGACCATCAGTTAGCTACCATACATACATTCGCTTGGAGATTAAGTGGGAAACAACTTTCAGGATACCCGAGAATTGGTATTTCAACCCACTTTCACTAAATTGTTTTCAAAAAGCTGATGCACCCTGTGCCAGCCATGACATCAGGATTTAAACATCTAATGATGATGATGATAATGCTTGTTGTTTAAAGGAGCTTAACATCTAGGTCATCGGCCCACATCTGGTAGAACCGAGGGGCTGAGTGGCTCAAGCGGTAGAGCACTGGCCTTATGAACTCATAGGGGTAGTAGGTACAAACTGGTTCAGCCCGGTGGTATTCGAAGACGTTAGTAGATTTACCGGCACGTAAATTAACTGTACGGGTCAAAATTCTGGCACCTCAATGTCTCTCTATACCATAAAATTAGTTAGTGGAACGTTAAACAAATAACATTATTATTTTGAACTTCAGCTTGCAATTTTTTTCACAGCATAAGAGTTAGAGCGCACATCCACAACTATGGTTTAGTCGGCGTATCATTTTTGCAGTCGTTCCTCTCGCTATTGAATGTTAGATCGAGTCAGCTGCTTTGTATTCCAAGAGAATGGTGTACGGACTAAGAACATAGATACACGAACATTAGAATAAATTAGATCTCTACAGTCAACGTGATTTTGCATATAGCTCCATGGAAATATCTTTCATTTTACTTTCGCTGAGCACTCTTGAAATAACTGAAAGGCCAGTTCCATCTCACTGGAGACTTATTGCTCTTTTGAAACATTACTACTGCTCTCTTGAGAATTTGCTCTTTAAACGAGACCTCGTGTCAGTGACAATGAAAAACCGTGCTTCTTACAAGGCAGCTCAATCTCAGTCTATTTTACTTGATGTGCTAACCTCCAGAGGCCAATCATTGTAACCTACGCTGAAGAAAGGCAAATCACCAGGGGACATGCTATCACTATTCCTATAATTAACACCTATACTGATCTTGTATACCATATTTACTCAAATATAACACGCCATCGTTTGAAATATACACCCCAATTTTTCAAATAAATCGAGAAAAAAAGTATTGGCGAATATACAGTTATACGCACCTGCTCAAAAATTCACCTTGCGTTTGAAAGAAGTATCATATGCTTTTCTTCACATATATTCTCTTTCTAATAAACAGGAACAGATGCAAAGCAGAAAACTGGTGAACTTTTCACTAACACTTGTCGACAATGACTAATTCCATTCCAAATTAGTGATTATTGTCAAATTCCTTCGGGTCATTTGAAGGCACCATGATTGTTAGAAGTTGCATAAATAAATAGATAGGTAGATAGATAGATAATGCCTTTATTTATGTCGAAGTTAGAGCTATAGGCTTTCTCTTATAGTTAGCTACCTGGTATAAATACAAGTAATTTAATAACAATAACAATAATAATAATAATGTTAATTATAATTTCAGAATCCTTAAATTTAAAAAAATAACAAACGTAAAATGAAGTATGCCTATCTAAAATAATCACTCATCTCATTTATTGGTTCATTCATTCCTTCGACAACTATCTAGCCATTCAGCAGAATCTACTCAGCAATTGCTCACGACAAGTCACTTTACACTCTCATATATAAAAACTAGCTGATGTACCCGTGCTTCGCTACGGGATTCTCAGAAAGACTGACTTTGTGGTTTTCTTAACCTGAACTCAACAAAGGTCATTACAAAAACGTTTGAATGTAGCGACTAAAAGCAATGCTATCATATAAAATACTCGATCAAATGGAAAACCGCACGTTTTATCACTTTTAACGAACAGTGCTGCGGTTAGATTGCGGTGCCAATCTAATAGTCCAAAGTTCCAGAGCTGGGATGACCAGGCCGCAGATTGCCGTGAACACTCATCTGCCATTATTCCGCTAAATATGCACACTGTTCATTCCAATCAGTGCTTCAGAGTAGGGATTGAATAGCCCGAATGCTATGATGATCCAGTGTGTTACGTACCAGTAGAATCAGAAAATTTATAAACCAGGGGAATGTCATGCTAAAGAAGAACGTTATCGAACTCCCCAGCTACTTACCATCAATATTCAGGCAGGCTGTTACACTCTGTACGACTGGGCGAGTTGACCGTGTGGTTAGCGATGCGCAGCTGTGAGCTTGCATCCGAGAGATAGTGGATTCGAACCCCATTGTCGGCAGCGCTAATGATGGTATTCCGTTGTTTCCCACTTTCACACCAGTCAAATGCTGGGCCTGTACCTTAATTAAGGCCTAAGACACTCCTAGCCCTTTCCTATCCCATCGTCGTCATAAAACCTATCTATGTCGGTGCGATGTAAATCAAATAAAAAATACTCTGTACGCAGCAGTAATCCTATCTACCGGAGATGAAGGGCAACAGATGACACAAAGCACATCACGACAAACAATGGTCAATGTAATGTTATTGTTGATCAATGTTATGAGCTTTCTATATTGTAGGCCTTCACATTTAGTTTTCTTTCGACTCTGTGATTTGTAAAGTATTTATACAATAAACTGTAGTTTCTTATTCTCCGACTTAACATATCGATTTTCATTAAATACTGTTTACCCATTTCTGGTTACTCGGCGCTGATATGGACTTAGTAACATAAATCCAAAATCATGAATATCTTTGTGATCATAGCCAGTACGGTAACAATGTATGACATGAATAATAGGAAATTTAATACTATATAACCCTAGTTATGTAGCATTCATCGATTACACCTCTAATAATAAATATTTGAGAATTACATTTTAGGCCTTCCCCTAAATTACCATTTTTCTCAGCGTGAATACAATTATTGATAGCCTATATCTTAGCAACTTATTCCCCAACTTTGCATACCCATTTTCTTTAAAATACGATCACTAATAACATAAATAGTTGAGAATTAAATTTTACTCCTTCCCCTAAACTACCATTTCACTCAGCGTGAGTAAAATGATTTATAGCCTAGATTGTAGAGGCTTATCCCCCGACTTCACATACCGATTTTCATTAGACCACTAATAACATAAATAGTTCAGAATTCAATTTTACGCCTTCCCCTAAACTACCATTTCACTCAGCGTGAGTAAAATGATTTATAGCCTAGATTGTAGATGCTCATCCCCTGACTTCACATACCGATTTTCATTAAATTCTCTTCAACCGTTTTCTCGTGATGCGTGTACATACATACATACATACATACATACAAACAGACAGACAGACAGACAGACAGACAGACAGACAGACAGACAGAAATTACGGAAAAGTAAAAAGTGCATTTTCTTGTTACTATGGACATGATCGATACAGAAATACCATTATTTTCAAATTCTGAGCAATGTACAGACAAAACTCTTATTTTATATATATAGATATAATTTTGTTCGAACAATTGGAACGCTTGCCTCATACTTTGTTTTTAAAAATTTCATTTTAGATATACACAATTGGAAAATAGATTAATTTCATTTTTTCTCTCTGTATGTCTGTTAGTTTGTGTGAATATCACCGGTAACCTACTTAACAGAATTTATGTTCAAGGATATTCGGAGTGTGGACTAGGATAGATGTTACTCGATTAGTATACAGCGGCATAGCGATATTAAGAGGATCAACAGAGGGAATATCAAATTTCTTCGTTGATATGAACTGTATCGAAACACCATATAAAATAAAATATTTGCAAACATAATTTCCAATATAATTTGTGTTCCATACTTATTACTGTGTGAGGAACAATAACTGACATTTATGCAATTGCATTTTTTCACATAGTTCTAAATATCTCACGAAATCTGAGTACACTTCCCGTATTGAAAACGCCATATAAACGGGGACTCAGTTCGGATTGAGTTCCATGTAAACGCGGATCGTAGTGAGATCGTATTGAAACCTACTGCGCACGCACTCCATGTTTGTTCTGACGAAATCATCATCATCAAAGTTCTGTCGAAAAAACAAATATAATAAGCCAGTAAATATATTTACCTGTATAAATTATCAGCAACTGCGTTCATCTCATAAGACGGCCAGCCCTTGAGATTAACAAAATCACGATAACCTTCTATTGGGGGTAAACTTGGAATGTGCGTTCCATCTATTACACCAATTACGTTTTGAATACTACACATACTTTCAAAACTGAAAGTTATCTTCTGGGTTTCTACTGCATTTGGCGTTTTAGAATTCTGAGATGTGATAACGATTTTACGATAATTCTGTATCGTTCGTATACGTCGATGTTGCTTGCCAGATTTAATACGATACTCAAATAGTCTACTGCATGTAAATGGGGATCGTATTCAATACGGTAAGTGTAATCAATCAATCAATCAATCAATCAATCAATCAATCAATCAATCAATCAATCAATCAATCAATCAATCAATCAATCAATCAATCAATCAATCAATCAATCAATCAATCAATCAATCAATCAATCAATCAATCAATCAATCAATCAATCAATCAATCAATCAATCAATCAATCAATCAATCAATCAATCAATCAATCAATCAATCAATATTGATCTGCATTTAGAGCAGTTGCCCAGGTGGCAGATTCCCTATCTGTCGTTTTTCTAGCCTTTTCCTAAATGATTTCAAAGAAATTGGAAATTTATTGAACGTCTCCCTTGGTAAGTTATTCCTATCCCTAACTCCCCTTCCTATAAATGAATATTTGCCCCAGTTTTTCCTCTTGAATTCCAACTTTATCTTCACATTGTGATCTTTCCTACTTTTATAAACGCCACTCAATTCGTCTACTAATGTCATTCCACGCCATCTCTCCGCTGACAGCTCGGAACATACCACTTAGTCGAGCAGCTTTTCTTCTTTCTCTCAATTCTTCTCAAATCGATCTCAATCCCCATGTAAACGTGCTAATTCATATCGCATACACTTCTATCGTATGAGCTATGATAACAGATATTCAGGGATTAAATGTTGTATTGATAAGTCCATTACCGACGATCATTGCGTCATCATGGTGCCGAGTTCATTGTCGATTGTGTAATGAAGTGCCCATACTAATCAGGAAGATGGCCATGAAAATGAGAAGGAAGATGAAAAGAAGAATGAGAGAAAATGACCTCGAATGACCTAATATCGCCGAGCCGAAAGAAAAATAAACGTGAAGACCTGCAATGGCATAAGATCATGAAACTGATCAACAATACATTACTCTGACTTGTTTGTTGCGAGGGGCTCTGTCGCTTCTATTGTCACTGATCACCATTAGATAGAATTACTGCTGTCGTCAACAATGGGTTCAACAGCTAGTGAAATACTAAGAATAAAAGAATAATGCCGACAACTGCGTTCTCAAAGTAAGCCATTGATTAAAAGTAAGATTCGAATTAATAATACACTAAATGTTTTACATAATAGAAGTATCCATCGGCGGCTTTTGGTTTATCTTGTAGCATATATTGCGCGGAATTTGAATATGTTTGACTGCGTGCGAAGTGCGTATGAATATAATAACTTATCGAATATAATAGGTATGCCATTTTTCAAGGGGACATTTTCTTAAAACATTGCTTGTTATAAATTTGTAAACTGTATCAATTGTTCCAAACTTAACTACACAGGAATGTATCTAAACATCTATTAAACTCCTAACGCCATACATCCTGTTTATTTGGTGCAGGCATATATTCGCGGCTTATCCCGCGTTTATTGATTCAAATGTTAGATGTTTTAAAACCATTTATTTAAAGGCAAACTAAAATTAATTTTGAATATTGAATTTTCACGACCGCATTGTAACCGAAACCAACTTTCAACTTATTAGGTCGTGTTGCGTATATTTAGTATGTGTTGAAGAGATGTTAAGTACATAGCCACCATAGCTCAACTGGTAGAGCAACCGACGCGAAGTCGGGAGGTTGTGGGTTCGGATCCCACTGGTGTCTGGTTGGCCATTTTTGTTCTGTACTTAACATCTCTTCAACACGTACTAAATGTACGCAACACGACCTAATAAGTTGAAAGTTGGTTTCGATTAAAATACATTTTATTTATTAACATACATAGTTTTTGCATAAATTACATTATTTTATTTTAAATTAAATTGTTACCTTCAGTGCTTAGAAATCGGGTTGGTGGACGGTAAAAGCAATATTTAAAATAATATAAACCATCATATTATATGAAAAACAAACTATTTTTTCCTTATAGAGCTTCGGATACACTATTTGAAGTGTCCTTCATTGTGGAGCTAGGTTGTATGGTGTGTTTGCCTTTCCAATTCTTGAACAACCCACGTACAGTTGACCATGCGAGAAGCAGCGTTTCCGAAGATCGATTCATAGATCTTTAAGATATTGCCTTATGCCTTGTTGATGCACATAGCGAAACTAAAACGAACGGGGAACTGCAGACCTATCATTTTTTTTTTTTTTTTTTTGCTAGGGGCTTTACGTCGCGCCGACACAGATAGGTCTTATGGCGACGATGGGATAGGAAAGGCCTAGGAGTTGGAAGGAAGCGGCCGTGGCCTTAATTAAGGTACAGCCCCAGCATTTGCCTGGTGTGAAAATGGGAAACCACGGAAAACCATTTTCAGGGCTGCCGATAGTGGGATTCGAACCTACTATCTCCCGGATGCAAGCTCACAGCCGCGCGCCTCTACGCGCACGGCCAACTCGCCCGGTGACCTATCAATTGAAACAGTATATCCCAAGGGATGATTTGAATCCGAGGAATGAATACTACTTCGCCCGCGGTATGTCAAGTCATGATAATGGCTTCAGTAATACCCGGTAACAGTTTCTTGACTGAGAGTCGTGTTTCATTGCCGAGGGAAGAAGGATTCATATTCCGGAGAAGGAAAATCGGTGCCACAATCGTCCGCACCAAGATGTTCGAGGTTATACTCCAGGTGACTCCAGTTGTTCGAAAGCTCTGTCGTATAGATGACAGCCTCATTTGTATTACATATCGTGTCGATAGACTTGTCAATTTGTAGAACACCGGGTAATTCTTGTTGTAAAAGTTGCTTGTTGATATGCTGTGCCCACTTACGTTAAACATTTCAGATCTCCGTGGGCATCGCATACATACACACAGAAAAAACACTTCCGGATATCACGGACTGATTATGGCTTCTCGTGTCCGGGACCAAAAATAGCTTTCTACGCCATGGACTTAAAATGGCTCTTTGACTTGTGTTACCTGTCTAATGTACGTTGCCTAGTGAAAGTGAATCTATGCATTTTGTCCTGGTGACAGCACGTTGGATTGTCACATCCCAAAACACGTTTTCCACCGGTTTTTCGTTTCTAACTGCACAACGAACGCAAAAATAAAAAATCCGCCTTCGAGGTGCACTTGAACCCACTTCCAAACCCCTACGTAAAACATTTCAGATCTCTCTGTGCCATAGGTTTGGTTGAGCATCACACACACACACACACACACACACACACACACACACACACAGAGAGAGAGAGAGAGAGAGAGAGAGAGAGAGAGAGAGAGAGAGAGAGAGAGAGAGAGACCTCTCTTTCTTTTTCTATATAAAAACGTTAAGGGGGTCCGCTGTCTGCAATTTCGTTTGTTTTGCCAATTTTTCAGATATTTATCCGTTTTAGGCCGACTCAAGACCGTATCAGTGGTTTAATTTTTAGTGTCTGTTTGTCTGTTTGTTCCACCATTACGGTGAAATGGCTGAATAAATCTCGATCAAACTTCACATTTAGAGTATACTCATCCCGGGGAAGGTTTTGATATGCATATCATTTAAAAATCTCTGAATAGTCGGGAGTTTGTAGGGAATCCACAAGAGTTTTCTTCCATTTTATCTTATACTATTGGTTTCCCGTAAAATCAGTGGACTGCATGTGGAACGCCCTTTCATTTTAAACAACATTTTTATGTACATAATGTTGCTTACTCTTCAAATGACGGAGAAAATAACAATTTTTTGCGGGGCTCATGCTCTGCGTTGAGTGACCGACAAACGAACCTACAGGTTACCATGGCAACGTCTCTGATTGCTCGCCAGCAGGTAAATAACGTATTGCCATTTTCGTCATCATTCCTGTAATCTCGTGGTTTTTCCTTGGGTAGAAAGCAAGAGAGACGTCAATCGGTCATTCTGCGAGATATTGGCGGAAGACCGTTGGTGGTTACAATCGTCCTCGAATAGCACTAAGGGGCAGTGTTAATATTTGAACAGTACCGCGGAGTGTAGCCCATTATTTTACACCGTAAGGTGTCTTCTGGCATCTGCTATAATTTTTACTGTATTTATATTCTACTTCTGTTTTCCGCTTTACTGTAATTTCTTGCTTCTGCCTTGCCTGTTTAGGCTTAAAGTAATAATACCGTAAGTCATCGTCTTATCTGTTTACCTAATTACCACCGCACCTAATTTCTTCACCGTAACTCATATCATTACAATTTATTGATGGACATTTTATTTTCAAATATATCCACTTGGTATTTACACATTTGTCCTGTCCGTTTGTCCTCAGTTATAATCCTATTTTCTATTAATTTCAACTTCCTTAACAGCATTATTTTCTCCCTTAATTACTCCGTACGTATGCGAGTGCTAATCCTGAAACCTGGACACACTCTTTTCCTTGAGGAAAAATTTCTAGCTGTTCTAATGTATAATTTTGGCCCCTGAAAATATCGAAATATGGACGCAGTTTAAATGACGGTGCAAACCTTTGTTTCGAGATAATTGGAGGCTGAACGGTAAGTCGTATCACAAAACAGATAGTACAATCTCTTTTCAGTTCGGAGAGATCTACAACTTTGGTCCTATGACTTCTTGTCACTTCTCTATCCCTTATACCTTTGCATACAGCTGTATTTCTTGATCTTAAGTTTATTTTGTACTTTTTACGTGTGTATGTTATCGTTTGACACACTTATAGGAAATATAAAATCATCACATTCGGCACCCAAATTAACACGACCAAATTTTATGATTCCATCTCTCGCGAGTATCAAAAAAATAAAGTAATATGTGAAACCTTTACCAAATTTTACTCTATTCAATGATTGCAAATCAATCTAACTCATAAATACAGGAGATATGAGAAAGTGTTATAAGACCAATCATGCAGAATACTAAAGTAGGCGAAATATGTTTGTCGATATGATGTACTGTTTCAAGGCAGTAACCCGGGAAATAAAGGTCTGCATTTATAAACGTGTCCATGCTTATCTATATAAATAAAGTTGTAGGGGGTCCGCTGTCTGTAATTTCGTTTGTTTTGCAAATTTTCAGATATTTATCCGTTTCAGGACAACTCAAGGCCGTATCGTCGGTTTTTATTTTTCGTGTGTGTTTGTCTGTTTATTCCACCATCACCGCGAAACGGATATGTAGATTTCGACTAAATTTTACATTTAGAGTATACTCATTCCGCAAAAGGTTCTGATATGCATGTCATTAAAATATCTCTGAACAGGCGGGGGGTTTATAGGAAAACCACAACAGTTTTCTTCTATTTTCTCTTACACTATTGATTTCCGGTAAAATAGTGGACTATATGTGAAACATCCTTTCATTATAAATAACTTTTGTTATGTACATAATTTCGCTTGCTCTTCAAATGACAGAGAAAATGACCGACAACGAACCTGCAGATTACCATGGCAACGTCTCTGATTGCTCGCCAGCAGGTAAATGACGTATTGCCAATTTAGTCATCATTCCTGCAAACCAGTGGTTCTTCCTTGGATATAAAGCAAGAGAGACGTCAATCGGCCATTCTACGGGATATTGGCGGAATGCCGTTGGAGGTTACAATCGTCCTCGAATACCACTAAGGGGCAGTGTTAATATTTGAACAGTACCGCGGAGTGTAGCCCATTATATCACACCGTAAGGTAGTTTCTGGCAACTGCTATAATTTTTATTTAATTACTATTCTACTTCTGTTTTCCGCTTTAATTTCTTGCCTCTGCTTTGCCTCTTTAGACTTAAGTAATAACACCGTAAGTCATCGTCTTATCTGCTTACCTAAGAATCTCTGCACTTAAATTTCTCCCCTATTATCGCCTTCTTATATCCGTAACTTATACCATCACTATTTATTGGGGGGGGGGGATTTTATTTTCAAATACATCCACTTGGTATTTATATATTTGTCCTATCCAGCTACCTTCATTTGTAATCCTATTTTCTGTTAATTCCAATTTCCTTAAGTGCATTACTTGCTTCCTTAATTGCTCCGTGTGTATGCGAGTGCTAATCCTTAAACGTCGACACTCTTTTCTTTGAGGAAAAATTCCAAGCTTTTCAAATGTATAACTTTTGGCCCCGGAAAAATATCGATTATGAATGCATTTTAATGGCGGTGCAGACCTTCGTTTCGAGGTATTTAGCGGCTAAACGGTAAGTCGTAATACAAAACGGATAGCACAATCACCGTTCAATGTGAAGAGATCTACAACTTTGGTCCTATGACTTATTGTCGTGTCTTGATTGTTGATACGTTAGATAGCGCTGGATTTTGTCGATTATAATCAAATCTCTCCGGCTAGATTGTGACTGCCATTAGGAAAAGGGGCCTGTCTTAATAATGAGAGCACTCCATCTCTAGTGGAATGTCAGTTTCCAAGTGAGCCTACCGTTATAGTAGAAACTCCGGAACTCGATTGTGTTTGGCAGTAGGAAATGTGGCCTGCCATTATAAAAAATTAAAATAAAAATTTCCCTAATACCTACCTTATATCGAAAACAACATTTGGTGTCTTCCCTGTTCTCTTTTTCGGATAGAGCTGAGAGACATGCAATTTAGTATTATCTTCCTCACTGCCTTTACAGTAATTTACGGAGAAATCCGTATACAATGTAGAATACAGTACCGAGCCACGGGCACATTTGCTAGTTATTATATATGATTTTTTAACTGTATTGGTAGGTTGGTGAGAATACATTTAATTTTGAGACAGCTACTAAAGAGCATTATTTTAAAGTAGGCGACTTGAAGAGTGTGCATCAAGTGCAGCTCGTTGGATGAATGGTTAGCGTACTGGTCTTCGGTTCTGAGGGCCCTGGGATCAATTCCTGATCGGATCGGAGTCCTTAGCCGTGCATGGTTAATTCAACACCACCTAGATACAAGGCCTGAGCACGAAACCAAGATGGCTGACAATAGAGGCAACCATCATAATGTCACTATGACATCTTACCATATGTTTTAATAGATCTGGCTACTTAAACCTCAAAATAATTACCCCAAACCCTCATTCTTTCAGATAAAAGTCACTTACACCTTCAAGAAACTATTTCTGAAAAAATTAGGGATAGTTGATACACAAGGTTTCTAAATAATGCTGAAACTCAAGTGAGGTTCAAGAATTAAGGGAATGGCAGAATACCGAAATTCATAATAAATGTTTTATTTCGTCCCCCACCCACAAAGGAAATTGAAAGCAACAACACACTTATTTACATAAATGCAGATTTGCATGAAATTCAGTCCTGTTGACAAATAACACGTTTCTTCCTCGTCAATACATTCTTTGACATGAAACTTTTTTTCTTACAATAATTATTCAAAAGAATGTTTGTTGAAGTCCATACCAGTTTTCTACAAACACATTCTGATGTATGTCTGTTATTGCACATATCTGGCTCCCACAAAAGTTCTTTATCATGAATAATTTTCATTGTACTCTCACATGCAACCTCCCTATGATCATTTACTAAAAGCAACTCTGTTTCAAAATCTGTACATAATTTTGTTACTACCAGATAATTATATATTATTACATTGATAACAAACATTTCAGGGAACAAAAGCCTACCCCTACTCTTATTTCTAATTAGATTATATGCCTCATCATCAGCATCAATGAAGTCCTCAGTAACAAGAATTCCTTTACAGTGTTCACATTTCAAATATTTTGAGACACTATAGCAACAATAACCTGCTAAATTGACTAAAATTGGCATGTCATTGTTACAGTTTTCAATATCGTGTAAACTTATATGTACATCTATGCTCTTACACAATGAATTATCAAAATCCAAAAAGGCAGAGGATTCAGGAGGCGGGTCAGAGAACTCATCTACTTCAATCTCCCCAAATGCGTTTGATCTTATCTTCAGAGTCAGTGATGACAGTAACCTTAACTTCTTTTCAACTTCAAACAACTGCCTCACAGAAATATTGTACTGCCCTCCTGCAAGCTGCCTATATTTCCCAACCCTGTCTTCTAATATGTCTGTTTGAAATTTTCCTAATAGGACATATGCAAAATTAAGTTTTGACAAACAATATTCTATCAACATCAACAATCCTTCAGTTGTCAATATCAAAGCAGCCATTGTTTCAGATGATAATGAACCTTTTCCACCTAGATCTCTCCACTTTACTAGCCATTGTAGGAATTTCTTCAAATATTGAAGCCCTTCCCCTGAATTCGAAGAGACTGGACACATTAAGCTGTTGTTGAGCCTTACCCCTTTACCTGGTGTTTTGACATTGACAACAGCCCACCAATCTATTATTATTTTGATATATGAGGCTGTTTCTTTATAATATGGTAGCTTACACTTTTCACCTAACACTTTCAGCCCTTCTATAGCATTGTCATTGAAAACTTGCAGAGCTAATTTTACATTCTGCCTTTCAAATGATGAAGGACTTAATGCTTTGAGAGACAGACCATAACCATATTTTATGAACTTTTCATGCTCAAGATCATATAATTTCTTAATTGTAAGAAAAGAAGCACACTGCACTGCACTGTTATCTTCAAAATCAGGGAAGTTCATGCACATATTCTCATCCTTTCGATTTAACCAGTTATTGCGAACACATTTGAGCAAGTGAACACTATCAAACACAAAGAAAAGTGGTCTGCTCTCATCAGCAGGATGCGGATAAACACATTTCAATTCATTTTCAGGTGAAAATATTTGCATGCATTTTCTGTTTACAGAACTATTATCACTAACAATACAAACAACTTTAAACCCTATTTCCTCTAATCCTACAATAACTTTTCTTAGTGCACCATGCAAATATTCTCCAGTAATTGATTTTACAGGTAATATGTGACCTACTTCCATAAAATCAGATAACAAACTTGAAACCATAAAACAATAAGCACCTGTTGCTAACTGCTCATCATTGAAGTCTTCCTAATTCGGTACTAGGAGAACAACAACATTACCACCTTTATAGTCCATTAATGGTTTAACATGAATTTCATCCATCATAAGCACAATGAACTTATCACTATCATTGCCAGAAAATTTATCCCTTATGTACTTCAGGAAATTGTTATCGTGCTGTTCTATTCTAGGATCTACTTTTAAAGAAGAAGAAAGCCTCCTGATGGTACATGGATGAGGCAGATACAATAAATTGAGATGTCTGAGGTATGCATAGCAATGGGGTGAAATGGACTGCAATATTGAAGATAAAATCAGAAAGGATGGACTATAACTCCTCCTCTCGTGTGACCAAAGTGCAATCTGTTCAATCATGAATTCAAGTTGTCCTTTTAGTCTCGGTTCTAATATGCTGACTTGTTTCAAAAGGTATGCTGCTAAACCTAAAATGTCATTAGTGCTGTTTGCACTGTGAACCTCAGAACTTAACGTGTCAACTTTTTCAAGAAGCACTGAAATTTCATCCAAGTCCTTTACAGACTGTGGGAAATGAAAGTTACCAATACTGTCTAATTTTATGTTCTCATAGTATACACTTAACTCCAAAGTTTCATTGATAACTATAGAACTAATTATTTCAGGTTCAGGGTTCAACACAATTTTAACTATTACTATATTTACACCTTTGTGAAGTATGTCC
The DNA here is from genome assembly GCF_040414725.1 of Anabrus simplex. Taxonomy (NCBI): domain Eukaryota; kingdom Metazoa; phylum Arthropoda; class Insecta; order Orthoptera; family Tettigoniidae; genus Anabrus; species Anabrus simplex. The sequence continues at coordinate 1,064,510,353 of NC_090265.1, forward strand.
CATGATTCACCTACATTCAGATTATTTAACTTGTCTTTCAGGTCAATGAAATTAGAAAATGTTATTCTATTCTTGTGTAAATTATATTCTACTTCACTCTCCTCGATTGCTGCCTGGATATTTTCATTTTCTCTTCTTCTTCTCTTCTCTTCAGGACCTTCTCGATACGTTTTTGAATTACTCAAATACGCTGGGCAATTTGGCAAAAGTGAAGGAACAGCACTGGGGATAAGACGTGGAACCTTCAGTAGTAGAGTTATAAGCTGTCCATCCTCACAGTGGAACTCAGTATGTTTCCTTATTTCGGACGGATTAAAATGTAATTCACAAACCTGCAATTACAGACAATCAGTTAACCTAACCTGAACGAATTTCACCATGCATGTTAGAGGTTAGATCCCCTCTAACCTAATAGCCATTTTTTGAGATATATTATACTCCCATCTCTTGATTATATTAATATATGAACACACTATGAAATAAAACATTTGCGAATAAAAAATGCATAACCTAGTATCTAGTTACTTACCACTGAATACTTCGTTGGAACGAAATTCTCGCGCTTTATTGCACATATCCATTTCTTTTTTAGATCTTCATCTTTCGGAAATCTAAAAATCTGTACTTTGCTAATGGCACTGTAGTTTCCCCTACAAATAGGCACACAACATTTGTAGACCATTATTGTATTTTGTATGACAAAATTAAGGATCACTTTCACAAGGCATTGCCTCAACAGTCCGCCATTTTCCTTTTAATCTCGACACCATGCACAGGCCTTATATCTAGGTGGTGTTGGTTAATTACTGCGTTTCGGAGACTGGGCGTGTTATCACAACGAATTTCTCTTCATATTCACACAACACATCACACCATCAGCCACCAAAGGAACACGGAGATAGGATTGGTGACATGAAAGACAACCGGCTGGAAAACCGGGCCAAAATCGATAGAAGAATAAGAACGAGTCAGCATCAATCTATTTGTAATTTATTTTTCACAAATTGTTTCCAATTGCGGATGAATACCAAGACTATTTAATGATTATAATGTCCGGCTCCATGGCTTAATGCTTAGTCTGCTTGCCTTTGATTGAAGGGGTCCTGGGTTCGACTCCCGGTCTGAAGGGGATTTTAACCTTTTGTTTAATTCCTCTGGCTCGGGGACTGGATGTGTAAAATTCATAAATTCATACTCATAGTCACGCAGGTCGCATATAGGCAGGCTGGGAAAGAAATTGTTCAAAATTTTGTTCTTAGAAATTTTGGATAGGCCTGCTATTTCAAAGGCAATGGAAGTCAGCTTTCAAGACTGCAACAGTTTGCAGTTTCTTGATCTAGTCTACAGAACTAAATTTGACAATTCCCTCAACTGCATTTCAGAATCGACTGAATTGCTACCCAAGCATTTTCAACAAGGTTGATCGTCCGAAAAATGAATTACGACTCCTGTATGCTGATGAAATGTGCAGATCGATTTCCATAATGGAGTGTTTTAAACTATGTCATGAACATAAACATACATTCGAGAAAACTTACACATTACATTAAATTACATTACATTACATTTTTTAGTCTTTGCGGTTCGTTCAACCAATGTTTCAATGGATACAACTTTCTCTTGCTCAAATAGAATTAAATTATACATAAGAAACATAATAGGCTAATAGCTAACTCTCCATCCACAAATAACTTCTGCGACGACTGATTTAGTGTAAAAGCCATTGGTGAGCTTTGTGTACTGGGAAATGTAGGCTATTTAAATGTGTTGTGCGAAGGGTGATTTGGCTGTTTAAATCGTACTGGAAGAAGTGTATTTGCATGTTTGATCGTGGATGTATCTGAATGCGTATCAGCTTACGTTCACAGTTAGAGTTGCCTTGAGTTAGATTGTGATAAAATTAGCGAATTACTCCAAGGTGTATTGGTTTGGAACGGTGTTAATTCAGCTTTGTGATGTCAGTTGAGGTGATATCGAAGTGCAGCGTTCTTGGAAACGCTAACCGACATAGGGGCCATCAGGTTGTTGGTACTGATCGTCATCATCTTCATGAAAATAATAATAATAATAATAATAATAATAATAATAATAATAATAATAATAATAATAATTTTACCGGGCGGTACACCTCTACGACGCAAGTTCAAATCTTACGCCAATTGAAACTTCTCTACTGGAGAAACCCGGAACTTAACAACTGAACTAACTCTACTGGTTATCAGAAGATGTCACTGTGAGTTTTTGATTTGCTTTTGTTTTTCATTGATCAAGAAGTGTGGACATTCTCTAACAGATGTCTCTATCAAAAACTATGATAACGAACTCTGGTGTAAAGGAATGAACCTTCTTGGAGAAATGTTGTATTCATAAGTTTTGTCTTTACTAAATTTTGTTCTGTGGTTTGTGGGTTGGCAATATTAATCCTTTCCTTCCGCCTATTTTGAATTAAGCCAATCAGTAATTTCTGTAATTAATTTTCCTCTAATCATTGCCTTCTTCTTCTTCTTCTTCTTCTTCTTCTTCGAATTTCCAAGTGTAACTTTTAGTCAACCAATAAAAATTGAGTGGATGTGTCTACTTATTCCTGAAAGGTCTCGAATTTTCCACGAGGGTATAAAAACTGCTGATTTTCTTGTCTCCGGGCCACTTCAGTAACATCTAGCTTAGTGTGTGGATATGTAGCAGGGGGCGGGAAGCGCCTCGTTCTTCAGGCAGCAGTTCTTCAACAAGGTAATGGCCTTTTAACATCTGTGTTTCTTGCTAGCTCAGCAGTTTAACTCTCGGGGAAGGTTCGAAACCTTTAATATGTAACCCATCTCTTTAAAATGTAAATCCCCTTTCAATCTATGTAAAAACTTCAATCTCTTTAACTGTAAAGCGGGGATAGAAAGCGCTTTACCCTCTCGAGCTCCTCTTCATTTTGAATTTGAGGTGACTATGTTTTCATAACCGTTTTTCTCTTCCTTCTTAATGTGTTAAATTTATCTTGTATACTAGTCACCTCCATAGATTGGGATTAGCCCCTATGTGATCGGCCTAGCGCCACTTAGGTTTTAAAATGTGTATTTAGGGGTGCAAGTTCACGCCTCCAGTCCTCTCTCCAGGCCCTGTAGGTTGGGTATAAGGTACCACTGTGCCATTATAAGTGTGCCTTGAGGGCAGTTAGTGTAAAGTCAATTTATGGCCTCTTAAATAGGCTTGAAAGATCGAGAGCGGGTCAGCTCTTTTTGGTAATTTGGAAGGTGCCTCTAGGAGGCTTGACATTACGAGGTGGGAGCAAATGCTCCATGTAATTAGGGGTTTTCTACCCTTTGGTGTTTTGTGGTTGTGAGCTGAGTAATAATAATAATAATAATAATAATAATACTAATAATAATAATAATAATAATAATAATAAAAATAATTTACGATTAACGTGTTTGGAGATGTATTTTCTTTCATTTTAGTCGCGTTGATTTCAACATATTCCTTTATCTACATGACAGAGAAAGAGCCACCACTAAAGATTGACGTATTTCAGTACCTTCAAATACCAACGGACTGAGGCGGGATCGAACCCGTCATGTTAGGCTCAGAAGACCAACGCACTACAGCAGCGCAGTCAACATTCATGAGTACTGGGGCATATCTGACAAATGCGTGTAAATTGCGGGTGCCATACGACAAGTCCACTACTACTACTACTACTACTACTACTACTACTACTACTACTACTACTAATGTGATGATAAGAAAACTTAAACAAACATAACCGTATTCGTAGGTATTTATTTTTGATGATTCTTATAGACGAAAATAAATCTCACAAAGATATACTGTATCGAACTAAAATAAGACACTGCACACCATGGGATATATCGTCGCTGTTCGGGCAAAAGGTCAGATCTGACAATGCTGTTCCTATCCATTACTTTCCTTAAGACTTGTCACGCCTCCCAGCCGCATATGGATATGCAGCCCTTCCGAACAATATTTGTTGTGTTCATTTTCGCATGCTGACGTGTGAAGAAAAATTAACCATAAGTACAATATAATGTAGGAGTGCGTAAATACGTCATGCAAACAACATACATCCCTACAGTGCGCTACGGTAAGGTTCATTTTCCTTTACATGTAAGCATAGGAAAATGAACACAACGAATACTGTTCTGATGGACTAAATATCTAAATGCGGCTGGGAGGTGTGACCAGTCTTAAGGAAAATAGTGGATAGGAAGAGCATTGTGAGATATGACCTTTTGCTCGAACAGAGACGACATATTCCTCTTCACCAGAGTTCAGAAATTGCTGTAGGTTGTCTAAGATTTCACTGATATGTCTTTAAAATATTTAGTATCTCGAATTATTGAAGGGTATGCCTTCCATGGATTTCACATACATCAACCAGCAGGCTCACTAACGTCAACAGAAGGGAACGGATTGCTGATAAATATTATCACTGGTTCAGATGTTGAAAACTGCCTAATCTGTTACCAGTAATGATGTTTTCAAAATGCTGAACAGAAGATGGAAAATCATATTCGCTGAAATTCAAGTTAAAAGCTTCCACAATAGATTTCGTATTTGGAAAGTGGAGAAATGAATTTTTGTTTAAATGCGCAGTCCATAGATTTAGCTCCTTTTGAAAAACATTTGCCATATTTGTCATGCCTGACAAATTATATTTTTTTCCTTGCAATTCTCTTATAATTGTGAGATGATACCTGCCAAGGAAACCAAATCTAGGAGACATGACATTTAATGAAGTTCCTGATAATATTGCCCAGAAAATGATGTCAGGAAATGATCCCATCGTTCAAATGTATTCCCTCTTCATCAACTCATTAGTGTAAATGTAGTGCGAATGATGACGATTGTTTCTTTAAGGCGCCAAAAACCGAGGTCATTGATTTTTAAAAGTACGTAGTTCATATGAAGCCATGTTTAATTCACATTTCAAAATTCATTTTTCGCCATTAACCCTTCCTAATGAAAATCTAGACTAATAAATTTTTAATAGCGAAGAGGAATTCGAAGTACCAATTATTTCATTACAACTTGGTGATACTTTAAGACACTTTCAACGGGAAATACTTCGGCTTACTGTACTGTATATCAAGGGTAATATTTATGTTCATACTATGAGGTTCAACCAAATGTAAGAGAGGTTTGTAATACAAAATTCACCATGTTTAAATAAGTCGTAGATCTTTGTACATTTAAAATATGTTCTTCCTGTATCCTTTTCTATGAATTTAAAGCACAGAAGATGGGATTTAAGAACATTGTGACAAGCCTTCAGACATCAGGATTACTTGATTCAAGAACTGGAACAAAGTCCAAAGAAAAGCAGCTCGATTTGTTCTGGGTTATTTCCGAAAAAAGAGTAGTGTTACAAAAATGTTGTAAATTTTGGGCTGGGAAGACTTGAGAGAAAGTAGACGAGGTGCTCGTCTAAGTGGTATGTTCCGAGCTGTCAGTGAAGTAGAAAGAATTAAGGAAGGCCCGGTATTTCCTAAAAGAGTTAAAAGGAGATGACCTGCAATTATATTAGCAGCTAAGCGAATAGCTAATGTGCCTGGGCGAATAATATTTCTAATAGTTTCAATACAAACCATGAAAGGTATAAGGACAGAAACTTTCAATAAATGTCCAATTTCTTTGAAATCTATGTATATAAATAGTTTGTCCTGACTGACTGACTGACTGACTGACTGACTGACGGATTCATCATCGCCGAACCAAAACTACTGGATATAATGAAATGAAATTTTGGGGATACATTCATATTAAGATGTAGGTGCACGCTAAGAGAGGATTTTTGGATATTCCGTCGTTAAGGGGGTGAAAAGGGGGGTGAATTTTTAAAATCAGTGTATCTATATCTTAAAACTTTGAAAGTTTACAAATGTAAAAATTGGTATTCAGAATCTTCATTAAAAATAAAGAAACACGTATTTTTTTTGTTTTCGGAAAATCCCAATAGGAAAGGTGGAAAGGGGTGAAAAATGGGTTGAATGCATTTAATGAGGATACTTATATCTCAGAAACTGAATATATCACAGACCTGAAAATTTGTGTTTTGGATCTCCTTTAAAAATAAAGAAACACGTATTCTTTTGTTTTTGGAAAATCCAATTAATGGGAGTGTGAAAAGGGGAGTGAATTTTTAAAATCAGTGTATCTATATCTCAAAACTTTGAAAGTTTACAGATGTAAAAATTGGTATTTAGAATATCCATTAAAAATAAAGAAACACGTATTGTTTTGTTTTTGGAAAATCCCAATAGGAAAGGTGGAAAGGGGTGAAAAATGGGATGAATGCATTTGATGAGGATACTTATATCTCAGAAAATGAATATATCACAGACCTGAAAACTGGTGTTTTGGATCTCCTTTAAAAATAAAGAAACACGTATTCTCTTGTTTTTGGAAAATCCAATTAATGGGGGGGGGTGAGAGGGGGTGAATTTTTAAAATAAGTGTTTCTATATCACAAAACTTTTAAAGTTTATAGATGTAAAAAAATAGTATTTAGAATCTTCATTAAAAATAAAGAAACATGTATTCTTTTGTTTTCGGAAAATCCCAATAGGAAAGGTGTAAAGGGGTAAAAAATGGGTTGAAATGAATGGGTTGAAATGAATATATCACAGACCTGAAAATTGGTGTTTTGGATCTCCTTTAAAATAAAGAAACACGTATTCTTTTGTTTTTTGAAAATCCAATTAATGGGAGTGTGAAAAGGGGGGGTGAATTTTTAAAATCAGTGTATCTATATCTCAAAACTTTGAAAGTTTACAGATGTAAAAATTGGTATTTAGAATCTCCATTAAAAATAAAGAAACGCGTATTTTTTTGTTTTCGGAAAATCCCAATAGGAAAGGTGGAAAGGGGTGAAAAATGGGATGAATGCATTTAATGAGGATACTTATATCTCAGAAACTGAATATATCACAGACCTGAAAATTGTTGTTTTGGATCTCCTTTCTTTAAAAAAAGAAACACGTATTCTTTTGTTTTTGGAAAATCCAATTAATGGGGGGGGTGTGAGAGAGGGTGAATTTTTAAAATGTGTGTATCTATATCACAAAACTTTCAAAGTTTATAGATGTAAAAAATTAGTATTTAGAATCTCCCTTAAAAATAAAGAAACACGTATATTTTTGTTTTCGGAAAATCCCAATACGAAGGGTGGAAAAGGGTGAAAATATGTTGAATGCCTTTAATGAGGCTAATTATATTTCAGAACCTGAAGATATTACAGACCTGAAAATTATTATTTGGGATCTACTTTAAAATAATAAAGAAACAGGTATTTTTCGTTTTTGGAAAATCCAAATAATGGGGGGGTGAAAAGGGGAGTGAATTTTTAAAATGAGTGTATCTACATCCTAAAATTTTAAACGTTTACAGATGTAAAAATTGGTATTTTGAATCTCCTTTAAAAATAAAGAAACATGTATTTTTTATTTTCGGAAAATCCCAATAGGAAGGGTGTAAAAGGGTGAATAATGGGTTGAATGCCTTTAATGAGGATACATATATCTCAGAAACTGAAGATATTACAGAACTGAAAATTTGTATATGGGATCTCCTTTAAAAATAAAGAAATACGTATTTTTTGTTTTTGGAAAATCCAATTAATGGCGGTTAAACAGGAGTGACATATTTGGGTGAATTTTTTGAAAGACAGTATCTACAGAATATCTGAGAAACGTAGAATGTTACAGACGTAAAAAGTGATATTTGGAATCTGCTTTAAAAGTAAAGAAGCACGAATACTGGGAACATCCAATGAATGGGGAGGGGGTGAGGTGAAAGAATTGAAAAATTAATTGACTTAATTGTATGAGAATACTTACATCTAATAAAAACTAAAGTTGTTAGGGCCTACAGACGTGAAAATTGGTATTTGGATCTCCTTCAGAGACAAAGATAAGCCCGTTTTGTGGGGGCGAGGGGTCATCTTGGGAGGCGTGAGTGAAAAGGAGTTGAATTCCTTTCATGAGGACACATAAATAAAAAATTGAAGAAGTTACAGTCGTGATAATTGGTATTTAGAAGATCCTTTATTAAAGAAACAAGTATTTTTTGCCGAAAAATTCACTTGAGAGGGGCGGGGGGGGGGGGAGGAGTGTGAAAGTGAAAAAAATTGAATTATTTTAATCTGAAAACTGAAGGTAATAGACGTAAACAATGGTGTTTGGATTCTCCTTCAAACATAAAGAAACACGCCTTCTTTTAGTTTTTATTGGGAGGAGGGGGTAAATAAACTTAACGGCGGTGGGCTGTAAAAGGAGTTGAGACCAATTGATTGTACTGTTCATAATGTATTTATAAGGAGCCTCCGTTGCTCAGGCGGCAGCGCGGCGGCCTCTCACAGCTGGGTTGCGTGGTTCAAATCCCGGTCTCTCCACGTGACATTCGTGCTGGACAAAACTGAGATGGGACAGGATTTTCTCCGGATACTCCGGTTTTCCCTGTCATCATTCATTCCAGCAACACTGTCCAATATAATTTCATTTCATTTGTCATCTATTAATCATTGCCCCAGAGGAGTGCGACAGGTTTCGGCTGCCGGCACAATTCTTCTTGTCGCCGCTAGATGGGGGCTTTATTCATCCATTCCTGACCCTGTCGAATGACTGGAAACAGGCTGTAGATTTTCGATGTACTTATTCCGATCATAAACCGATCATTTTTAATCTTTCCTGGGTTCGTTTTCAACAGCCATGTTTCCCTTCGGAGAACGTTCTTAGATTACAGTACCTTCTCCTGGCATATAAATAAAAATGTAAACACATTTGAAATAAACGATAGGAATGAGATTGACCGTCCAGTTTTTCACCTCTATAATAAGGTCAATAATACACGGAAGTATATCATGCGTATGGCCAGAAATCCCCCACACTTGCCCACGCGCGACAAAGGTGCTGGTCACATTCTCAACAATGACAATGGCAGCAGATGTAATTTGCCGTCAAGTAGCGGTCTTGCATCTTGCTGTTGGGTCCAGAACATCTATAATAATAATAATAATAATAATAATAATAATAATAATAATAATAATAATAATAATAATAATAATAATAATAATAATAATAATAATAATAATAATGTTCTGGACCGTCGTCAAATGTGCGGACTGCGCTGGAAACGGGTCCAGGACGGGTAATGACTAAGAATGCAGTCCGGCTGCGGGTTCAGAACCGCCAAGGCACCCACGAAGACATCACGCCGGATGTCCTGAAGGATTTCATCCATATTTAAAATGCTTATAGGAAAAGATGGCAAAAATTTAGGGACGCAACTGACCGGGTGGAATACCTGGACCTAGCCCGGGAAGTACGAAATCGATTGCTAGAAAGAAAGATTGAAAAATGGAGGGAGACTTGCCGTATTCTATTAGAAAACGAGTCAGATCGCGAATTTTGGCGGATTCTCGCAGAAAACGAGTCAGATCGCGAATTTCGGCGGATTATATATCTAAAACAATAAGCATTCAATTATAAATTTCAGTATAATACCGTAGCGAAGCACGGGTACCTTGCTAGTCATTTAATAAAAGCCTAGGAAAACAACAGATAGGGAATCCGCCACCTGGCCGATTGTCCTAAATGCAGATCAGTATTGATTGATTGAATGATTGATTGATTGATTGATTGATTGATTGATTGATTGATTGATTGATTGATTGATTGATTGATCCTCCCGATGCGACGATTTTTGCAGCACCCTGTGATGTCAGAGGATTATTCAAAATCGTCTAATTTCTCTGCAGTCGAAGAGAGAAATAAACTGGCCAGGGCAAAACCAACTAGTACGAAGGTACTAAAATTACGAAAGTGGAGAAAGTACTAAATTCTTCGTTTCTTGCACGCAAAGTGGGCGATGCTGAGGCTGCAAGAGCATGACGTTGACAGAGCTCTGATTGTAAGATGGCCGTAGAAATTTTACTTGAAGGAGCAGTAGCTGTTCGAGTTGAGAAATTAATATTTTAGAACAAACAATGGGTAACGTGTGTAGCTTAACACAAGAAACCACGTTCCAATATTTGAGGAACACTTGGCTTCATAGGAAGGTATACCAAATGTAACGGTATTTCTTAGTACCCAAGCAAATTTTCTACTGTAGTTCAGAGTGTAAGAAGTATCACAGGTGCAAAATGCAAAAGACAAAAGATAAAGTCACCTCCGTACAGGCCACGAAGGCCCTTGGAGGAGTGGAAGGTAAAGGCTTCCACCATTGTTAACCGCGGCACATGATGGGGTAGAGTGGTTAGCTCTACGCCCGGCCGCCTTTGCCCCCAGGAATTAACCTGGTACTCCTTTTTGGTGTAGGTTGAGTGAACCTCAGGGCCACATGCCTCTCCGGAAGTGGAAATCTCGTTTCTTAAATTTTACGACTCCCTGACGGGGATTCGAACCCACGGCCTTCCGGGCGAACCTTTACCGCCTCGGCCAGGCAGCCCCTTGGATAATGCAGTTCAAACAAATGTAAATGTAATGGAGACAAACTTTGCGGTGCACAATGCCATCATAGTTTACCATGTCTAAATAAGATGTAAACCGTTGTATGTTTTAAATATATTCCTCCTGTATCATTTTCTGTGACATTAACAACTGAGAGGATAGAATTTAACTCTCTCTTGTGCATAAACCTCATGTTGTGTCGCTAATGTGCGTCGTACTCGGTGCGTCTTTTGGTACTTCCTTTTAAGAATGCATGCATGCGATATAATGATTACAAACTTCACTTTAGACCTTATATGAGGTGTATTACTAGTTCCACCTAAATCAAGAGATTGATGTGGGAAACATTGTGGTTGCCACTTGCCACTGCCGTTCTTTAACACGTGTCACACATGCTGAATTTCAATAATTTGAGCGTTAGTTTTTATGTTAATTTCAGTTTCAAGTAAATTTCCATTTATACGTTAATCTGTACTTAAACTATATACACTTTCATTCTGAATAGTTATAGTGCTCAGTAAATTTATGGTATGAAGGTGCATAACAATGTGGTTCGGTTGACGGATGCAGAGTGGGTCTCGGCCCACAAGTGGTCACGACTGGTCCGTGGCCCGACAGCTCTGCATTCCGACCGACCAGCCGAGCAGAGGAGGGGTGGTCACGGCTCTACCGTGGCTCTATGCCTCTGCATTCGGGAGACGGAGAGGAGTGGTTCTCACAATCCATTTACCCTCCAGGGTTGGTTTCTCCCTCGGACGTTAAATCGTTTCTTGATATTACTTGTTCTGTTTGCTCTTATTGGTAATAGTAATAATAATAATCATCATCATCATCTGTTTACCCTCCAGGGTCGGCTTTTCCCTCGGACTCAGCGAGGGATCCTACGTCTACCGCCTCAAGGGCAGTGTCCTGGAGAGTGAGACTTTAGGTCATGGGATACAACTGAGGAGAGGAACCAGCACCTTCACCAGCGGCTTCACCTGCTGTGTTGTACAGATGAATTGTGGGGGAACGGGAAGATTGGAAGGGATATAGAAGGAAGAGGGAAGGAAGCGGCCATAGCTTTAAGTCAGGTACCATTCCGGTATTTGCCCGGAAAAGTATAAAACCGCGGGAAGCCACTTCGAGGGTTGTTAATCGAACCCCCTTTACTCAGTTGATCCCCCGAGGCTAAGTGGACTCTGTTCTAGTCCTCGTACCATTTACAAATTTCGTGGTAGAGCCGGGAATCGAACCCGGGCCTCCGAGGATACCAGCTAATCACACTAACCACTATATCACAGAGGCGGACCCAATATTTTTATACTAGCCAGTACGATTCCCTCAGTTTTGCTTCCTTAATCTGTTCTGTCCATTTGCCATTGCTGCTTATGATCGCCCCGAAGTATTCAATTATTTAAAAACTTCAGTGGATGATGAAACTATAAAACAAGATTTGTTGTTTTTAACTGAGAAATTATTCAAAGAGAAATAATAATAATAATAATAATAATAATAATAATAATAATAATAATAATAGTATAGGAGGTACACCAACCCCATTCATTTAAACTGAGCGCCTTTTGAAGGCCATCTGTAGCATGTACTTCAAATTGTGTATTGGAAGAAATTTGAACGTTTATCGTCAGATGTCTCTACTGTCGACTATGGGCCCCCTCTGGTGGGAGGATGGACAGTTAATTTTCAATTCATAAGTTTTCTAAAATGAATAGTTTGTAGATTTTTTTGGTGTTCTAAGGTTTTCTAATGCTATTTGTTCGGGACGTCGACCTATAGAGATCTTTACCTCTACTTGCACCATATGATATGAACCTGCGTGTAAATGGAATTGTGGAAGTGTAGAGTGTTGAATGTGAGGAAAGGAATGTTAAGGACGACATAAACCCAGCCCCAGGCCAGAGATATTAATCGTTTACAATTAAAAACCCCAGACCCAGCCGGAAATCGAACCTATGGTCGCCGGGCGACAGGCGGACGCGTTGCCCCCTATAACGCGGGGCCGGACTGCTCTAAGGTTACTAGCACTTCTATCTCTTCCCGCCTTCTTAAAATTTTCCACCAATCACAAATTTCGGTATTTAATTTTGTAACCATTCAAACTTGTGCGTGTATACAGGGTTTCGGCCCGGATAGTTCTGGAATCTTCTTCTCCGGTGTAAAAGCTGGGACCTTTTGGGCCATATATCAATATAAAGGTTTAGTAAATGTTTGTTGAATTTAAGCGCAGTTTATTGATCCAAAATATATCTAGAGGCAAAAAGACCGTTTTTGTAATTAAAACTGTGTGACCTCTATTCAAAAGTTAATTTAGTTATCGATTACTTTGCAGTACAAAAGCTCCTCTCAATATGGAATTCAATCACGGCATGCAATTTTAATGTTTCAGAGAATAATTACTTGTTTACATTTTGGAAGCCCAGTGCTACTCTACCCTTTGTTCATCCACATCAAATAGACCATATTTGCAGCATTGTGCTAACAGGTATGTTCGTCAGTATGATATTCTACTGGTAAACTTTCTCTAGTCCTGAACATCATTATTGTGTTCCTACACCTGGCAGCTGTTTGGGCACAGTTTGTGTCAACAGAATGAAATGGAAAATATTGTCAGGTGTACCAACTCCTAACAAACACAACTCTCGCTAAGGATCACAAGCAATTTCTAGGTGGCAACACCAATTATTAAAGCGAGGCCTATAGGCAGTCTAATGAAGCAGAACCTAAAACACAAGGTATTTTGATAACGTTCACCATTCAACGTTTACCACTAGGTAACACCAGAGGAGTGTTCTTCTGTCATTATCATCATCATCATCATCATCTATTTACCCTCTAGGTTCGGTTTTTCCCTCGGACTCAGCGAGGGATCCCACCTCTACCGCCTCAAGGGCAGTGTCCTAGAGCTTCAGACCCTTGGTCGGGGATACAACTGGGGAGAATGACCAGTACCTCGCCCAGGTGGCCTCATCTGCTATGCTGGACAGGGGCCTTGTGGAGGGATGGGAAGATTGGAAGGGATAGGCAAGGAAGAGGGAAGGAAGCGGCCGTGGCCTTAAGTTAGGTACCATCCCGGCATTCGCCAGGAGGAGAAGTGGGAAACCACGGAAAACCACTTCCAGGATTGCTGAGGTGGGAATCGAACCCACCTCTACTCAGTTGACCTCCCGAGGCTGAGTGGACCCCGTTCCAGCCCTCGTACCACTTTTTCAAATTTCGTGACAGAACCGGGAATCGAACCCGGACCTCCGGGGGCGGCAGCTAATCACACTAACCAATACACCACAGAGGCGGACTAAAAGGCATCTTCAGGGCTGTCGACAGTGGGGTTCGAACCCACTATCTCCCTGATGCGAGCTCACAGCTGCGCGCTCCTAACCGCACGGCAAATTCGCCCGGTGTTCTTCTGTTATTATTATTATTATTATTATTATTATTATTATTATTATTATTATTATTATTATTATTATTATTATTATTATATTATACTTAGCTTTGAATACCGCTTTGGTACCATATACTTGGGAGAGGCACTTTGTGAGTAAGCATATTGACATATAAACGATTAACGAACAACTTCTTTTGATGGCTCATGTGGTGAAGTAATGCAGTGGATGTTTCATCTCCGAGAACTTCGGAACGATATGGCAGGTGACTAAGGTGAATGATTTTTGTAGTTCTATGTAGCTGAAGGGGAGTAGATTGAGAGTATTGAAATTATCTTTGAAATGTCAGAAATTTAAGAATCGCAGGAGGGCTGGTATGTTGTTGAAAGGCACATTCAGTTCACCTCCATTGGGGATGTGCCTGAAAAGGGCTGCACCACCTCGGGATGAGGACACGAGTTTACCTTTGTCCGAGTCGTTGGATGAATGTTCAGCGTACTGGCCTTCGGTTCAGAGGGTCCCGGGTTCGATTCCCGGGCGGGTCGGAGATTTTAACCTTCATTGGTTACTTCCAATGGCCCGGGGGCTGCGTGTTTGTGCTGTACCCAACATCCCTGAAACTAACACATAACACTGTCCTCCACCACAATAACACGCAGTCACTTACACATGGCAGATGCCGCCCACCCTCGTTGGAGGGTCTGCCTTACAAGGGCTGCACCCGGCTAGAAATAGCCACACGAAATTACCTTTGGAATAATATTATTACACATTATTGCTATTTACACTGTGATAATTTTCTTGACTCTTCACTCTGCAATCAATCAATCAATCAATCAATCAATCAATCAATCAATCAATCAATCAATCAATCAATCAATCAATCAATCAATCAATCAATCAATCAATCAATCAATCAATCAATCAATCAATCAATCAATCAATCAATCAATCAATCAATCATTACCCACTGGTATGAATTTAGGGCTATTGCCCAAGTGAAATTTCTCCTATCAATTGTCCGGCTCCATGGCTAAATGGTTAGCGTGCTGACCTTTGGTCACAGGGGTCCCGAGTTTGATTCCCGGCAGGGTCGGGAATATTAAACATAATTGGTTAATTCTGCTCGCTCGGGGCCTGGGTATATGTGTCGGCTTGATCATCATTTCATCATCATCATCTTCAACACGACGTGCAAGGCCGCCTACGGGTGTCAAATCGAAAGATCTGCATCTGGCGAGCCGAACTTGTCCTTGGACACTCCCGGCATTGAAAGCCATAAGCCATTTCATTTCATTTTCATATCAATTATTTATCTAGTCTTTTCTTTAATGATTTAAAAAGTTGGAAATGTATCGAATATTTACCTTGGTAAATTATTCCAATCTCTTACTCCCCTTGCTATAAATGAGTATTTCCAACTTCATTTTCATATTATTAAAAACTCCACTACTAATATAATTCTGCGCCATCTCTCCAGTGACATACCGCTGCCGAGAAGCTCATATCATCCCAGCCCAATGTTTGCAACATTTTTGTAATGCTACACTTTCTTCGGTAATCGTCTAGAGCAAGTCGTGCTGATTTCATTTGATTGTTTTCCACTTCTAGAATAATGCAATCCTGTAAGAGCCCCGCACACTGGAAACATACCCTAATTAGGCATTTTCATAACAGTATGAAGAGATCTGCAACTTTAACTTACAACCTGGTTAATGTTATTAACCCAATGAAGATCTTTCCTTGTAAATTATTAGCACAAGTGTACTCATCATGGTCAACGAGCCGTATTAAATGTTCTATTGTTCTCCAATAATAAATATTTAAAATTCCTCTGAACTGCACCATGGACTATTTCCTTGCCCGCACAAACTTATCTGAGTCGTGTGCAGGGACGTGACTTGTCTAGGCTTCCCACGCCAAGCTAGTCTGGCAGTTCGCTCTGATTGAGAAAATGGTGGAACTAACCAGAGGAAATAATATTCTATCCATGATGCTGATAAAACCAGAGGAGCTTTATAGAGAAACGGAAGTTACAGGTGGTTAATTGTTCACCAAAGCCCGGATATTTATGAAATATCAAAGTGCGAAATCTATATCTATATATAAAAATAGACGAGTGTGTTCTTATATTTCACCTTGCAGCCTCAACTATCAGACTCAGACCACTGTTTATTATGTGTGGTGTTAGCCTAGAGTCTCTAGAGTCTCCTATCACTCATTATGGTGATTGCGTGTCGGTGGCAGTGGTGGTGTGTGAGATGTGAGGTGTTTAAAAATGGTCGAATGTAATATAAAATAGACTCTATTGTCCATATATTTCACCTTGGAGCCACAAACACCCACCGCAGACCACTGGTGTTTGTGTATGGTAGTAGCCTGGAGTCTCCCATCGTGCACTATAGTGGTTTCGTGTCGGTAGCTAAGGTGGTGTGGAAAATATGGGGGTTGAAATTGGCCTACTATATATATAAATAGACTTGTGTGTTCGTATATTTCACCTTGCAGCCACAACTACCCATCGCAGACCACTGGTGCTTATGTGTGTTAGTAGCCTTAAGTCTCCCATCGTGCACTATGTATGTATGTATGTAGCTGTGGTGGTGTGGGAGATATGGTAGTTGAAATTGGCCGACTATATATAAATAGACGCGTGTGTTCGTTCATTTCACCTTGCAGCCACAACCATGCATCGCAGGTCACTTATTTTTATGTGTGGCAGTAGCCTCAGGATTTCCATAGTGCACTATACTTGTTGTTGGTCGGTAGCTGTGGTGGTGTGGGAGATATGGGGATACAAAGTGACCGGCTATATATAAAAATAGACGTGTGTTTTCGTATATTTCATCTTGCAGCCACACATACCCACCGTAGACCACTAGTGATCGCGTGTCTTCCATCGTACACTATAGTGGTTGTGTGTCGGTAGCTGTGGTGGTGTAGGAGATTTGGACGTTGTAAATGGCTGACTATATATATATAAATAGCCGTGTGTGTTCGTATATTTCACCTTGCAGCCACACATGCCCACCGCAGACCACCAATGCTTCTGTGTGGTAGTAACTTCGAGTCTCCCGTCGTGCGCTATAGTGGTTGTGTGTCGGTAGCTGTGGTGGTGTGGGAGATGTGAGCGTGAAGGGGGGGGGGCGTGCGGCTGAAAGCGGCCGACTATATAAAAATGGACGTCTGCGTCCGTATATTACACCTTGCAGCCACAACTACGCATCGCCTGGAGTCTCCCATCGACCACTATAAGGGTTGCGTGTCTGTACCGGTGGTGGTGTGGGGGATGTGGGGCTTGAAAATGGCTGACCTCGTCACTGAATGTGTTAAAATGAGTGAGAATATACTCTAGAAGGATGAGATATGTACTCCTTGGTTTGTATATCATCTTTGATTCATCTCGCAGGAGTATAGCGATCTCAGAAGCATAACAGTTTTCTTCTTGAGTACAACTCTAAGTATGTTCTGTAAATCTTGAATATAAAGCAGATACTTACAGAAACAGCTCCTTGACTATATCATTGAGGCAGTAAGACTTCCCTAACCCACACACTCACAATAAATTCGTTAAAATCCGCCGCCACGTGAGGTTTATGGTCAGAAGAGACTACAAAACACACGTAGACACTGTCACTGAAAACGTCCGCAGCAATCCCAAGCGCTACTGGAGTCTCATCAACACACGGAGGACGGAGCGGATTCCTGTCAGCGTGAACCACAACGATGCAACAGCAGACGGCGCCGATCGGAATGAACTGTTCAACAGGTATTTCTTCTCAAACTTCTCCCCTCCCTTACAAAACCAACCGCTCCCTCCCGTAGGTACAGCTTCAAACAGAACCCTATCAAGCATAACTACCACACCAAGTGAAGTTCATAACCTTTTTCAAACTCTTCGTACCAACATAACTACCGGTGCCGACACTATAGGTCCTCTTTTCCTAACAAATACTGCCAACACTCTTTGCGTCCCTCTCTCAAATTATTTAACAGATGTTTTGCCGCGGGCTATTTTCCTATTACCTGGAAGCAGAAAAATATTGTTCCACTTCCCAAATCAGCCAACAAATTTCATGTTTCATCTTACCGACCAATTTCTATTCTCCCCACACTGTCCTTTATCTTTGAAAAAAATATACACTAGCGTCTCCTCACATTCACTTTGCCGTATATCTCAACCAAGCAGCATGGTTTTCTACCAGGTGGCTCTTGTCTAACAAACCTGGCCACTCTGCATAGCTTTGCATCACATGCCATTGCATCTAAATCACAGCTGGATATCTGCTACGTAGACATTTCGAAAGCTTTCGATTCTGTAGACCATACTCTGTTGCTCCATAAACTCTCCGAACGATTTAATGTACATGGCCTTCTGACCCTTTTTGCTGGCTTTCTGCATAACCGTTGGCAGAGAGTGGTAATATCAGGCACTTCATCCTCATGGTTACCAGTCACCTCCGGTGTCCCACAAGGCAGTACTCTTGGCCTCTTGCTGTTTTCTTTGTTTATGGACGATCTACCGTCCGAAATCAACGAAACAGCGAATACCCAACTCTTTGATGCCGACTGCAGGGAATCCAGCAGATGCATCTCTGCGACAGTCCTCACTTAATGCCCTCTCGAACTGGTGCCATACTTGGAAACTTATCCCCAATCCACAAAAATGCAGCCACATGACCATAACACTACGTAAATCTCCTCCACCGACATCATATTACCTACTCGACAAGCCCATCACCGTAGTTACGCAACAGCGTGACCTAGGTGTAATATTCGATACAAAATTACAATTTAAGACCCACATAGAAACATATACAGCCAAGGCTATGAAATTACTAGACATTCTCTATCGCTACACAGAAATTTCTGACCCCATTGCTCTTCGTCACTTCTTCCTCACGATCATTCAACCTCTCTTAAACTACTGCTCTCATATTTGGACAACAGCCTCCCCCTCCAATACTAAGCAGTTAGACAGAGCAGTGTCCTTCTTTGCTGCAATTGTAAGGGACAGAAACCCCAAGCTCATAAATCTGTCTACGCAGCAGGTATTAATGGCAATTAATATGTCACCGCTGCACATCAGGCGACACGCAGCTGACCTGAGTTTCCTCCACGGGATCTTAAATGGGCATTACGGCTCGGAATATCTTGTCTCACTCTTCTCTATCCGTGTTCCTTCCCGCTCCACCAGAACCAAAGACCTTCTCCACATTCCCCACACTCAGCACTCAATACTTCAACGATCTTTCATAATCCGCCTCCCAACACTCTTTAACAATATTAATAGGAGACAAGAGCTTGATATAGCATCAAATACAATCATATTCGAGTGGGGTGTAAATAGTCTCTTAAAGATAAGTTAATGTGAAGGGATTATACCGTCATCTTGATCCACGACGACTTGGCTGTGAGCATGGACATTCTCATGGTTTTCGATTTGGACAGTTATTAGTAGGATGTGTACCTGATGTTGTTATACTTGGTTATGTTTGTTATATTTTATTATGAAAGTTTACGTTTGTTAAATAGTCTGTTGACAGTGCTAGTGAAATTTGCTCAGTGTAGCTGTATCTTGTGCTTCGTAAATAAATAAATAAATAAATAAATAAATAAATAAATAAATAAATAAATAAATAAATAAATAAATAAATAAATAAATAAATAAATAAATAACCGGCAGAGAAAGAGGAAAATCGGTTTTCGTACCAAGAAGCGAGGATAGTCGCCTTGTTATATATCATCTTAAAACAATAATCACTACCACCAACATCTTTCATACCAAGAATTCCATTGATCTCAAATGATTTGTCATTTTGTTTCAAACGATTACAATTTCAAGTGAGATTATCTTATAGTATGACTCAATATGACTAAGCGTCAAACGTTCCACAATTGCGGATTTAATTTGAAAGATTCCTGTTTCACACATGGTCACCTCAACGTTGCTTTCTCCCATATCGGACAAGCAGAAAATATGTTTGTGTTTGCGCCAGGCAACACGACACCAAATGTAACGTATAAGAGTGTATTTTTCTGAAATGACTTAGAATGTACCCCTAAAAGATAATAAAAACAAGAGAAGAAACAGAACAAATGTGGTCTTTTAATGTACGTCTTCTGTATTATATAAAGAAAACCAAGCGAAGCGGGTTGTCTTCAGCTAGTATTTACATAAAAATATAGTATACATCAGTGGAATATGTAACTAAATATGTAATGTTCAGAAAATGCGCATTGAAATATGTACGGTACTGGTAATAGAATTAATGTAATCAATTTACACAAATGTTTGTATATTTCTTTCATTATGACTTATGGTTAAGATATGAGACAATTACAATGTTTAAAATACTCAATATTTTATGAAAAATTGATCGTTCTTGATTTGCGTAATATACATAGTGTACTCTTCTCTAATTTTGACAATACGCATAGTTATTTATTAAATAACAACATTAAAAGCAAAAGCAAAATACTTCAATTATCCAAAATGAATCAGAGAGAGTATATTCAACCCTCGTCCCGTTTCTCTACGCGGTTAGATATGAAGTTAGATGGATCGCCCGACGTAGGGAGTCTTTAAGGTCGGATTCCCTTCCTGAAGTCTACGTCATCAGAGAAATTAATGACATGACGTGATACATAATAGTAGGAAGGAAGCGGGTGAAACCCCGTGTCTACTGCTGTCGAATAGCACCATGGAGCCTGCTCAAGTCTTAACGTCGCCATCCGACGGACGAATCACGATCAACAGCGTCATATACCTAACTCCACATGCACACTGCGGAGAGGTTTGGAATTGAGTTCAGGCGTAACACTCAATCTAGTGATTAGAAATTGAATACCCTCCCCTTTCCTACCCTGCTGGCCAACTTTCTGTTGGTGAAACATTTTCTACGGGCGGGACGCGAACCGGCTAACCCCGGTGTCAGACTATATAGGCGTGCAGCCTTAACGGTCATGGCCACCAAGTGGGCTGTACTGTAAATTGCAGAATATTTTATGTAATTTACAGTTGTAGCTGATTTCCTGTTGACCTCATGCCCTGAGAATGAAATAAAGGAGCGTTACTCATAAAGTTAATACTGTTTATATAAACAAAAATGTAACATAGACATGCAGTAATATGTAAAATATGTAATATTATTAAGAATATGTAAATGAAACCCAAGTATAACTATATTACAGTATAACAACAATTCGTCGACATTCTCCATTTTCAGTCGTCTACAAGGAAAGGAATGAAACATGTGATTAAATAAAACTCCGCCCCCTATTTATCACGATGCTGTTTTAGTCGTCGTACTTTTTTGACAATTTGTTTTACGTCGCACCGACACAGACAGGTCTTATGGCGACGATGGGATAGGAAAAGCCTGGGAGTGCAAAGGAAGTAGCCGTGGCCTTAATTAAGGTATGAAAATGGGAAACCACGGAAGACTATCTTCAAGGCTGCCGACAGTGAGGTTCGAACCCACTATCTCCCGTATGCAAGCTCACAGATGCGCGCTCCTTACCGCACGGCCAACTCGCCCAGTTTAGTCGTCTTTTTTTTTTTTTTGCTATGGGCTTTACGTCGCACCGACACAGATAGGTCTTATGGCGACGATAGTCGTAGTTAGAAAGATGTGATGGAAGGGAAGGTTGTAAAATGAGGGCCATTACGCATTATCATAGGGTACGAGGGAGTTTTCAAAGAGTAATTTTGAACGATGTAAAACGGTAAATGGGTTGCGTTTAAAACCATTTCTGTGTCTGAAAAAATGTGCCTTTAAATACGCTAAGGAATGAACAAGAGGCACTGCATTATAATGAGAAATAAATTGTTTATGAAGGGCGTGCAGGTTAGAAATAGGAGAGAAATAGGAAATAGATATGTCTTACGGCGACGATCGGATAGGAAAGGCCTGGGAATTGGAAAGAAGCGGCCGTGGCCTTAATTAAGGTACAGCCCCGGCATTTGCCTGGTGTAAAAATGGGAAACCACGGAAAACCATCTCAGGGCTGCCGACTATCTCCCGATTACTGGATACTGGCCGCAATTAAGGGACTGCAGCTATCGAGCTCGGTAGGAGAGATTGAAGGAAGTACCCACGAAGGTGAATTTAGCAAAAGAGTCAGCTGAAGGTAACATGATGGCAAACATAATTTTCAGTAATATGAACAGTACTGAAAACAGAAGCTTAGGCAGTTTAAGGCAGAAAGGTTTCAGGAAGGGTATGCCTGGAATTATAAATGACCAAGGGGAGTGTATTATGTGAGATTAACAGAAGGCACAAGTATTTATTACGCATTATGTTAAAATAGTTGGACTAACGTTCAAGGTGATAAGTTTACTGATACTAGGGAAGAACTGAAGTTTCTCTATGTTTAATACAGATATTTACAAAAATATACAATAGTTGAAAGGTAGAAAAGCAGCTGGAATATTGATAAGTTTTCTTCACGTCCACGATATGTAGTATCTAAGTGAAGTTCGGTTCAGATCGATTACCAGACACGAGGAATTCGTTGCATCAGCATGTTTTGGATCCAGTCCTAGGAAGTGAAGAAACAGAACTTGGCGTGAAATTATGTTGGTCAATCCACAGAATGGGGTGTACAGCTGGGATAATTGGCCATTACAGTAGTAAAGACTAAACACTTTGACACATTGTTTCTCCTACTCGCTAACGGAAATTAAAAATGCTCTTAAATGTTGAAAGATCGAATGTACAAAATACGATGCCAAATATAGTTACTCAATAATGCTTTCGAAACTGATTAATTTTTATTCGACCATGTGCCAACAGTGGAATATTTGAAAACGAAGAGCAGCAATAATCATTGACAATACATAAACCGTTAACTAGCTTGCACAACTTTATTACTTTCATTAACTATTGCATATTGTGTATATTATTATTATTATTATTATTATTATTATTATTATTATTATTATTATTATTATTATTTGAGTATGGATCCTGTTGGATCACGCATTTCATTTATGATTCGCATTTCTAACAGACCATATTGCTTCCATTCTTTCACTGTGGGCCTGTTTCCTTTCTTTTGACCACTTAGTCCCCGATCTTTTAGGGACTTCATTCTCTGGCCAGTATTTCTCATGGTTCTATCTGGGCCTTTTCCAGATCATTTTTAACATCTTGTATCCATGGCATGTTCTTCAGTTTTTCAGTATATGTCAAAATCTTGGGGGTTAGCCTTGAAGACGATAGTCTGTGAACGTGTCCATAGAATTTCAGTCTTCGTTTCCTGACGTCTGCGGCAAGGTTGGACAGTCTTTCTGTAGCTTTGCGTGATTTGAGTCTATACACTTCTTTTTTTCTCTGGGCCCAGAATTATCCTCAAGACCTTCCTTTCCACCTTCAAGATGTTTTCCAGATCACCTTTATTATCAAGTACCAAGATTTCACTTGCATACAGCACTGCAGGTTTAATCACCGTATTATAATGTTTGACTTTTGTATGTATGGACATGCATTTCTTGTTGTAGATGTCACGAGTTCTCCAATATGCTGTTTTGAGTTTTTGTAATCGAACTTTCTGTGCTTCCTTTTCCAACCCTGTTAGTTCTAGGATCTCACCGAGATATTTAAAGTATGGAAATCGTTTGATCTGCCCGTATTTTGTTTGTAATATTGTGTATATTACTATATTCGATATTTATTCTGGGTTTGTTGTTTCATGTTGTGGGAACTATTGCATGCAGTATCAATTTTTTTTTTTTTTTGCTAGTTGTTTGACGTCGCGCCGACACAGATAGGTCTTATGGCGACGATGGGACAGGGAAGGGCTAGGAGTGGGAAGGAAGCGGCCGTGGCCTTAATTAAGGTACAGCCCCGGCATTTGCCTGGTGTGAAAATGGGAAACCACGGAAAACCATCTTCAGGGCTGCCGACAGTGGGGTTCGAACCTACTATCTCCCGAATACTGGATACTGACCGCACTTAAGCGACTGCAGCTATCGAGCTCGGTTGCAGTATCAATGATGTCCGAGGCTTTCTTGATGCATGTCAAGTAACACGATGTCTGTTCTATTTCATGGTATTTTCTTTTCAATAATAATACGTCTGTCGCAATGAAGTCCTTATCGTAAGTACTGACGGAAGTGTGTACTTCCAGTAAGATGTTGATTACTGGGTAAGTTGGTACTGATGAGACAGTCTGGTGGATTATTTTTTCTACTTGGCCATGCCCGTATCTGTAGTGTACGTTTGCCACGACGTCCAGAAGTAATAAGTTGTACAGTATCGATGGATATGGAGTATATTATTATTATTATTATTATTATTATTATTATTATTAGAGCCTCCGTGGCTCAGACGGCAGCGCGTCGGCCTCTCACCGCTGGATACCGTGGTTCAAATCCCGGTCACTCCATGTGAGATTTGTGCTGGACAAAGCGGAGGCGGGACAGGTTTTTCTCCGGGTACTCCGGTTTTCCCTGTCATCTTTCATTCCAGCAACACTCTCCATTCTCATTTCATAGCATCAATCATTCATTAATAAATCACTTTGGGAGTGGCGACCCCATCGTACTAACAGCCTAAATCTGCTTCATTCATTACATCCCTGACTCGGTCAATGACTGGAAAACAGGTCGTAGGTTTTCATTTTCATTATTATTATTATTATTATTATTATTATTATTATTATTATTACCTAGCTTCTGTAAATAAAACAAAAGATACATTTAATTATTTGGTATCGTATTATTTCGGCATACCGTGGGCAACAACGACACTGAAATTACTTTCTTGTGGTCTTCAATGCATATAACAATGAGCGGAGAAGAGGTTATAATGATTAAGGAACAGCCATGAAGGCACGATCATTCATGCAGAGTTTGTAGCTGTGAGTTCGAATGTCCTTTGTTCAACTAGATATTCGCTTCCACTACCATCACATCGAACATCCACCACCATATATCACTGTGTGCAGCCCTATACACTGGTTGGGCTATGTAATACTTGGAGACTCCTTGTAGCGTGAGTTTAATCCCTGTTCCGAGCGATGTGTGTCATTCTGGACTTTGATGGATGTGTGCTTCTCAACGTGGCTCTGACATGCGTAAGCACGATGCAGCTATCTAGTTGATGAGAGAAATGAGAGCCATTTTTTTCAACTTCCCATTTTAACAATAATTATAGACTGCTTATCTTCTGTGCTGTATAAGCGCTCTCTAGTCATATTTCATTTTGCGATAAACTGATGTGTCATTTATTTTGAGGTTAAAGCTTACATTGTAAATGGAAAATGGAACACGTTTTTCTATTCATATGATTAATACACATCCAAGTACAGTATTATAGTCATAATAAGGCAATTATTTTGCGTAGTAGAACAAGAGTTGATGTGTCGACAAATATATTTAGTTAATTATTCTGTAATATATCCGTGTGGCAGCATTATTATTATTTCTTTTTAGTGGATATTCTTGTATTATGGAACGGACAGGACATTATTCAGGGCCGCAAGCACCGTGGAGTCTCTCATCTTGTTTGAAGAACGGATTGGAAATCAACCACCTGAACAACGAAACCCATGTGGTCCAGTGGTCGGACACATCAATGCGACGGTTGTTGCAAGTCATTCAAACTTTCTGTTAGACGATATGTAACTTACTGATTACGACCGGTGTAACGTGGCAGTATTTGACATCCAAGCCAGCGTTGGAGTAGTGGCACCTTGAATAATAAGGGAACTATTTCGTGTGGTGGAACAAGAGTATATTTACTCAATTATTCTATGATAAATTGGTGTGCCAGCATTTTATCTAGTGGATATTCTTGTAGTATGGAATGGATAGGACATTATTCAGAGTCCCAAGCACTGCCGAATCTCTAACTTACTTGAAGAATGAGTTGCAAATTAACCACCTGAACAATGAAACCCATGTTGACCAGAGGTCTGGTACATCAATGCGATGTCGTTACAAGTCATTCAAACTGGAAGTACGCCGTAATGACATTTTTCTAGCCATAATTGAAAACGGCAGTACCGGTATACAGACAGTGTGGGGAAACGTGCAGGTTATGATGTAGACAGGTGTTATGCACACAGGGTCAAGAAATATAAGAACGTGATACTAACGCAGTCTAAGGGGAAAATAGCCATAATGGACACGGGTCTTTGATGAAGTGTCTACCAAGTTTATCGTTGCTATCGTTCGCCAAATCAAGCCGCAGCTTGCTATTGAGGAGAAAATTATTAGAACATTAAGAAGAGAGAAAAATGCACAGGAAGAAATCCACCGTCTTCTAGATCGAGAAAACATCGTAGAAGTGAATAATACGAGACAGTACAAACATTGAAAGTACCCCCAACGATAACACGCGACATAAACTACACATCGCCCACAACAACAGCAAATCGCTTTGAAGTCCTTGGGAATCCAGAAGAAGATATTACAGCCGTTTACGCGGGAGCGAGACCTAAATAACAGAGTAAATCGAAAGAGGTTAAGTTTAAATTTCGTCTTTTACTGAGAGATTCTTTAGTCAAGAATATGTACCGTTGTCTAAGGGTCCAGGTTAGTCAACGAACACGGATAGTGTACACATACCGGAGAGAAACCGTTACGCTGCGTCGAACGCAATAAAGCTTATACAACCGGGGGCAATCTCCTGCAACGTGCATACTGGACAGAGGCCGTTCCACCGTAAAAAATAAAAATCACAATATGGTGGTTTACAACAAGGAGCATTCTACAAAGACACGCAACTCCTCATACGGGATTAAAGATATTCCAGTGCAGGCAATGCAATAAAACGATTTCCGTAGACTTTCAGCTTCAAACCCTGCTGCCTGTTCATAATGGCGAAAGGCCCTCCCAATGCCAGGATTGTAACAATGCATTTGAAAGAATAATAGATCTAGCTTCCGAAAACACATGACGCCGCATACTAAAGACAGTCCAACCTGCTGTTAAGAATGCAACAAGCCGTCTACAACTAACAGCAAACTCCGAACACACACTGTTACACATACTGGATCGAGGCCATTCCAGTGCCGGTAATGCAATAAAACGCCTACCCAGCGAGGTAATCTACAACGGCACCCCCTTCTTCATAATGGAGAAACACCATTTCAGTGTCAGGAATACAATTAAACGTTTAGTCAAGCCCGTCTCTCAAGCAACATATCATCACGCATACCGGAGAAAGACCATTCTATTGTAAATAATGCAATAAAGCGTTTGAAGTTAAAGGGTAGCCTCCGACAACACGAAGTCGTACATACTGGAGAAAAGCCATGCCCCTGTATGAAATGCAATAAGACGTTTTGTCTACTTAGTAATCTTCGCACCCACTTGCTTCTTCATAAAGGGGAAAGGCTCTCTCAGTGTTAGTATTGCAACAAACTATTCGCTAGGCGAAGTGACCTCCGGCTACACATAACGATAGATACTGGAGAGAAGTCCTTCTACTGGAAAAAGGACAACCTGCACTCTTCGTTTGGTTTTGCATAGGATATGATCTATACTTCACTCAAACCTGGCGGAAGGTATACGTAAAACGTGACCCAGTTTTGTGGAGACAATCATAAAGGAAGACATTTATTACTTTAAACTTACATCTTTTCACGGTTTCTTGCTTGTGGAGTACAGTACATCCCTTATCCGAGAGGACTTGAAGTGTATATAGTCTTTATTTTTTTCGTGTGGTGTAGATTATTGATAGTTGAAAAATTTAGTGTGGTTAACTTTTATACATGTCGCCTGTTATGTGATTGTCATATATCCTAGTATTCTGCCGCCTCATTCAGTAAATCAAGTCGACAAGGCAGTGATGTTAGAAGATCACGTGGCTCGTTTTATATTCTTTCCTGGATAACAGCGCATAGATAAGAATATTTCAATCGTAGTTATACGGTCACATATACATGTTCGCAATATGGCTAACAATCTTTCCGACGAACAACAATCACATGGTGTACAATGCACGCACTGTGGGAAATATTATCGATCCGATAGAGGCGTAAGCATACACGTTAGCAGAGCTCACCCTGCAGTGCACAGAGATACCCTGGTCAAGAAGCAGAGTAAAATCAGCATTATACGAAATTCTCCAGAGAATCGTCAGTCCAATGAAACCACAACCAATACCGCTACTACTCAAGCTCCGAATATGGACGAGTACAACCGCGATCTGATTGAATGGAAAACAAAGTTTTCTGAAAACCTAACAGACGACCACTTCGACGAGGTCGTTAATGACTTTGTCCAATTCTTAGCTTCAGTACCACATATTCTTCCCGGGCCGAAACACCCCGCCCAGAAATATTACGAACTGAGAAAGAATGGCCAACTAAATTCTACCCAACGTTCGTATAGGACCTCTTCAAACCCTGAAAGATCAACGAAAAGGGGAAGAGAGAAGAGAAGAAGGAAGTACATGTATGAATCCACTCAGTTCTACTATTACAATCAGCGGCGAAAAGCCATACGCAATGTGTTTACAAACGAACAACCAATTTGCAGTCTGAAAGAAGATGTATTGCACACATTCTTTTTGGACATATTTTCTAGGCCTAACGACTACAAAAGACCAGAATACCCTCAAAAATTCACTGAGAGTGAAATCATGGAGACTAACGACCTATACAATCCGGTCATATCTAAAGAAGACATTATTCAGGCAACACAGAACATCAAGATAGACACCGCAAGCGGTCCTGACCCCGTAATCGTCCGAGCTATTAAAAACAGCACGATTTCAGAGATAATCGCAATCATCGCCACTAGAATGCTAACAACGGGGTTAGTACCATCGACTTTCAAGAAAGCCCGTACAATTCTGGTTCACAAAGGAGGCGACGTAAACGATCCCAGTAACTGGCGTCCAATTACTATATGCTCAGTTATTAGACGAGTCATCGAGAGAGTTCTTGACAAACAGCTTCGGAACTACATTGGGTTTCATGACAACCAAAGGGGTTTCACCAATACACCCGGTACTTACATAAATACCTCAATTTTGGAAGCCGCTTTACAGCACACTAGGCAAGAAAAGAACGATGCATGCATTATATTTCTCGACGTTCGCAAAGCTTTTGATAACGTCGGACATGCGCACCTCCAGAGCACACTGGAGTCGGTCGGAGTTCCCGAAAAACTGACGAGACTGATAATTGCTCTACAAGAGGGAAACGTAACACAGATGGAGACACGAAAACAGGGAACAAAACCCATCAAAATTAATCGCGGTGTGCTTCAAGGCTCCCCTTTGTCACCGGCATTATTTAACATCGCTACCAATCATATTGTGGAAGAACTTTCTGAAGATTCTTTAGCAAGGAATTACGGTTACTCGATTGCAAACGAGGAGCCTAACCTCACTATAATGTGTTTCGCCGACGATACGGTAATATTTGGGAAAAACACTGAATCTGCTGCCGAACTAGCCAGGATCGCCATAGAAAGATTTATGGAACTCGGCCTGCACATCAGCGCTTCAAAATCAGCTTGTCTTTCTATCAAGAAAGGTCGGCTAACGGAGGAGAATATCATCATTAATGACGACTGTGAAATTAAATCACAGTGCAACGGAAGTGCAATTCGTTACTTAGGTGTGAATTTCATCAATGAAATTAAACTGGATCCACAAGCCGTACTTGAAAAGACGCGAAACAAGATTGACACCCTTGTTAGCTCACCATTGCTGCAATCTGACCAGAAATTTTCAATTTTAAACAGTTCAATATCACCTACTCTTATTTATCCACTCCAAGTTACTCCCCTAAACAAGATACCTCAATCTTTTCTATCAGATGCGGATAAAATATTAAAGAGTGGAACTAAAGAATTATTACAACTACCAGCAGACGTTCCGGATCACATGGTATACTCCGAAAGGAAGTATAAAGGCCTCGGTTTGTTTCGCGCGACTTGGGAAGCCAAACTACAGCATATTAACATCTGTAATAAATTATCGCTTGCAAATAACGGCTACATTAATGCAACTAGAAACTTGGAACAAGAGCGTACAATTTGTTTGCAAGATCTAGGCATAGAAATGAATGATCGAGTTATGTCCAAAAATAGCCATCTTCCCAACGTAAGAAAGGTCCGACAGACACTACGAGACAGAGAAGTTCAGTCATGGACGAAGTTGCCGCACAAAGGAAAGGGCGTCGGACTCTTCCAGGAATACACGCCAGCGAACAAATGGATAAGAGATCACCGAGGCTTATCCTGTGCGGAATGGAGAGAGGCCATCAAGATGACAGCGAACGTGTGCGCCGTTCGCTCCGTGCCAGGAAGGTCCCAGGACAACACCCTCTGTCGGCGTTGCCACAGAGAGCACGAAACCCTTGCCCATGTCCTGGGAGCCTGCCCTCACGGGGAGGTATTGAGAAATTCCCGCCATCATACAATACGACACATGATTGCGACCTCGCAGAGGGATCACGGTTTCACGGTGCACGAAGAGGTCTCTGGCCTAGCTACCGACGGGAGTAACAGACGTATTGACATGATAGCCTTTCAACCAGCTAGCAAGCAAGGACTAATCTTAGATCCCACAATACGCTTCGAGTCGCACGTTGGCCAGGCCGAAGAGGTGGACGCCGAAAAGAAGTCAATTTACCAGCCAACTGTAAACTACTATAAAGATAAATATCACCTAGACAATATTTCCGTCCATGGACTCATGATCGGAGCTCGAGGCACAATCCCTAAATTTCTTGTACAGCTATGGGATTCTCTCGGTCTCAGCCGGACACGACTCCACGACATCGCTATCGCCGCAATACGAGGTTCAGTGACCATACTCCGCAATCATCTATATAACATCTGACGAACCGTATTGCAAATCTATTCCTGAGCCTTTTGGGGAATCTTCTACCTGGCACACTAGCAAAGTCAACAGTAACTTAGAAGACAAAATACTGTGTAGTCGACATACTTTGTCCTTGTGGCAGCCTCCGCATGGGGGAAGTTGTAATAATAAAAAAATATTTTGTAAATGTGCAACTTTTGGCAAGTGTTTGGGTTCGATTCCTAGATATATCAAAGATGCAAGACTGACATGGGTGTCTGAAAAGGGACACTTTGAGTCTGAAGTATCACAAGTGATAGCAAAGGTGAAGTAAAACTTTCCCATTGACCTTCCTAGACATGGCAATGACGTTGAAACTGACCTATGATAAATGATAACATACTGACAGTGAATGAATTACACAGAAAAATTAAAGTCATCTCAGTACACTCCATAAAGTCTCTTGGAGGAGTGGAAGGTAAAGGATTAAAATATTCGTAACGTCGGCAATTATTATTATTTATTTAGCTTATGCCACCACATACACACACACACACACACACACACACATATATATATATATATATATACATTTATAGGTATTTACATAGAGCGATATGTCATAACTTGACACTCAGCAAAACGCTGGAGAGTTGTGATATAAGATCTAACTTGTCCAGCCACTGTGCACCCTGTTCAGAAGCACTCTCCAAATCCTCTGTAGATCCTGAAAATGACCTCTTCGGACAGTCTCTAACAATATGTTGACCTCAGCAATGGGAGGTGCCGGCCCCGTGGTGTAGGGGTAGCGTGCCTGCCTCTTATCTGGAGGCCCCGGGTTAGATTCCCGGCCAGGTCAGGGAATTTTACCTGGACCTGAGGGCTGGTTCGAGGTCCACTCAGCCTACGTGATTAGAATTGAGGAGCTATCTGTCGGTGAGATAGCGGCCTCGGTCTAGAAAGCCAAGAATAACGGTCGAGAGTATTCGCCGTGCTGACCACACGACACCTCGTAATCTGCGGGCCTTCGGGATGAGCAGCGGTCGCTTGGTAGGCCAAGGCCCTTCAAGGGCTGTAGTGCCATGGGGTTTGGGGTTTGGTTTGGTTTCGTTTCGTTTCGTTTCGTTTCGTTTCAGCAATGAGAGGCATAGAGTGATTAGCTCTGTGCACGGCCACCTGTATCTCCTAGACTGGTACACAGGGACCTGTGCCTTTCCTGTTTGGCATGACAGCCTATAATGATATATACAGAAAATGGATTTATGTTTACGAATTAGTTAATTCATAACAGGACCTGAAAATTCTCACAAGTTCTCAGTTGACGATAAGGTTTTGGCAACTTTATCAAACGATCTATTTTGATCA